>NC_053146.1:54079192-54720767 GCF_016808335.1 Panicum virgatum
GTAGGTGGTGGGAGTCGCCATTGATGAAGTTTGTGACTTTCCTGCAAGAATGTATCTGTGAAGACGGGGATTGAATCAAGCAGATGAAACGCCGCAGCAGAATTAAACATGTTTGAAATGAGCACTTGTCTCTGAACTCTGAACTCTGAACTGAATTAGCATTTGGGCTTTTGGGCTCATGATTGCAGAGTGGAAGTTTGATGGCCGCAATGTCTAACATATTTCCGCACAGACTGAACTCATGTCGCATCGCAGGAAATTTTACTCTTAGCATGAACAATCAGAATTCAAATACACAGAATACAGTTCTGATTAATCGAAATCACTGCCGAACTGCAAGCTCGCGTGGAGGTTCTGCCGTCCAATTGCCACAGGACCAAACAAAAAGAGAGAAATTGGGGGGAATCCTTTCTCTCTCGGACCAAGAAACCGATCACGCAAGGGACAAGAATAAAAGGAGCAAGCAGAATTTGACTCCAGATCAAAAGCGCCGAATCATCCAGCGTCCGTCGTCTTCTCGAAAGGAACGGAAGGAGATAGCCGTGCGTACCTCGCTTTCGTCCTCCGGATCAGCAGGGCAGGGCAGAGTGATGGCGGGCCGCCGCCGCCCTAGTCCCTCCCCTCCTCTCTCTCTCTCTCTCGCTATCTCTGGCAAACTGTGTGGGACAACTAGTACTCCTCCAGAAGCTTTATTGTGCAACCGACGACGGGAACCGTGGTTGCTCACAAGTCAATGTGACGTAGACCACTTCTTTTCGTTTCCTTTTGCATTATTTTCTCCCTCTTCTGTATCTTGGAGCCCTTGTTCTTGGCTGCAAGCCTGCAACAACTCCATTTTTCATTCCATTTTCGATAACTGAACTCCATTTTACAAACCCAGAGGGTTATCCGAGGACGCCGTGACAGGGGATTGCTAGCTGTCCATGAGAGGAACACGTCGCGTCACCTTGCTGCGTTTGTTTAACAATGTGCTTAGGCTGCTAGGTTTAAGGCCACGGTTACAAGTGGCGTCAGAGTGAATTGTTTAAGGCCACCAGAGCCGGTGGCAGGTCGTCGTCGCATAGAGAGAGAGAGAGTGTGTGTGGCTCACAACTCAGGGGCACAACCAAGAGGTCCCTCCAGAGCAGTAGCTTCCAGGTGATGGATCGCACAAGATTCCGTAACCAGACGGTGGCACAAGAACACCCTTTTGATGGCTCCTCTGTCGCGAGTCGCGACGCTGCTGTTGTTGCGAGAGGGTCTGTGCACATAAAAAAAATTTGGTGGTGTTGGGATAGGTCCAAAAACGACCGTAATTTGCGATGGCGGATGACAGCGGCAGGGAACAAGTTCGGGGTAAAAAGTTGCAGAACGCGATTCACTCGGAATCATCGACAGGAGAAGTTTCGCGAGAAAATTGGGATTTTGTCCTTATGATAGTGGGTTTCGCTGAAATACTATCAAAGTGGCGGGCTTCGCTAGATTGCCATTATGAATGTTGTCACTCACGCTATTTTGCCATTTCAACTCATTTGACTGATTCACAAATTCTACAAGTCTTTTTTTACTTGGATGGACGGTTCTGCCCCTGCCTCCATGTCTCTTACCCTGCTACCGTCACCTCCGTCAGACCCTCTCCCGTTACTCCTGCAGGCTGCATCTCGGCGCCCCGCCTCCTCCTGCCGCCCCAGGCCGGCGCGCCGCCGCTGCTCGGCGGACCGAGGCCACCCCGCCTCCGCCTGCCGCCCCAGGGCGGGGCCCCGCCTCTGGCCCGCGGCTGCAGGCCAGCGTGCCGCATCCGCCCAGCGGCCTGAGGCCGGCGCCCCGCCTCTGGCCGGCGCCCTGACGCACCTTGCGGCCCGCGCCGGCCACCAGCAGGGGAAGCAGCGCCGCCTCCACAGCCCTTGCACCATCCTCCGCAGTCCCTGCGCTCAGATCTGAGGTGAGGTTTTGAATCCCCTGGCAGCTAGCGCAGGGAAGAGGAGGCCAAACGGGAGTTAACGGGGAGGAGCAGGGAGAAAAAGAGGCCAAACGGAAGTTAATGGGGAACAGATGAGATAGAAAGAGCTAGGGGCAAAACTGTCCATCCAAGTAAAAAGAAGAGTTGTAGAATTTGTGAATCAGTCAAATGAGTTGAAATAGCAAAATAGCGTGAGGGACAACGTTTATAAGAACAATCTAACGAAGTCCACAATTTTAATGGCATTGCAGCGAAACTCACTTCCCGTGAGGACAAAATTTCAATTTTCTCGAAGTTTCGCATGCCCATGATGATGACAGGGTTCTCGTAACTTTTACTTGTTTACACTGCTATTACTTCTTTTCGGGCGTTGTTCGGAGTCATGCCAACTGTCGCAGCAAGAGCCCCAAGGATTCCGTGTTTTTAGCCTCACATGTGTGTCCATTCAAATTTGTCGTTGGATTAATTTTTTTCTGGAACAAGAAAAGTTGTTCTGCACAAAAATATTTCACCTTATATATTAATTTGAATGTTAGTCGCATATGCGACTCGTAACATTTGGCTTCGTAACCATTAGAGGTGTGTTGTGTCATGAAAGCTCGTGATAGCCCCCCACGAAACTTGGGCCTAATGTGCAGTAGCGTGTAATATGATGCCTTGTCAAGCAA
This sequence comes from Panicum virgatum, assembly GCF_016808335.1. Lineage (NCBI taxonomy): Eukaryota > Viridiplantae > Streptophyta > Magnoliopsida > Poales > Poaceae > Panicum > Panicum virgatum. The sequence goes on from NC_053146.1 coordinate 54,081,800, forward strand.
GTGGGCCTCTATGCTTGAACAGCCCGGATTTCATGCTTTCTCCTTTCTCCTGCGTACATATGAGTGGCCCATCTCCTTGCCTTGCGTACATATGAGCGAGCACGCGCACGCGCCCGTTCGGTGGCTCACACTCCCGCCGCGCCCGCGCCCGTAGGTGGGTAAGCAACGCGAGGCTCGCCGACGCCGGCCGCCGCCGCGCGGAATCACCGAGAGCGCCCGCGCGCACGCCTATAAATCACTCCCGTCATTAGCACGCATGCATACGGCGTACACACACCGGCGCCATTAACACAAGGCAGTTCCCTCTCCTCCCGGCTAGCGATCGAGTAGCTCGTGGAATGGCGACGGCGGCGGCCGCCGAGCTGAAGCCGCGCGCGGCGCTGTCGCTGCTGCTGGCCCTGATCCTGATCTTGGGCCTGGGCGGCGGCGCCGACGCGCAGGAAGCGACGTGCGCGGGGCAGCTGAGCGGGCTGGCCCCCTGCGCGCGCTACAGCGTGCCGCCGCCGCCGGGGCAGGCGCCGCCCGCGCCGGGGCCGGAGTGCTGCTCCGCGCTGGGGGCCGTGTCCCGGGACTGCGCCTGCGGGACGTTCGCCATCATCAACAGCCTGCCGGCCAAGTGCGGCCTCCCGCGAGTCTCCTGCCGTAAGACCTCCGATCCTCCTTTTTTTCTTCTTCGTTTTTTTACTTGCACGCGGTCGCTACGTAGCTTAAGGCGTATCGGGATGGATCATCATCAGGTTGAGCGTGTTCTACATGTTTTCGTGTGCTGACGATTGGTCATTCCTTTTTTCCCCTCCTCCGTGGATGCAGAGTGATGAACAGTAGCTCGCGAGGTGAATGAAGGTGCAAGACCAATAAGCAGCCAAGAAGAAGAATAAAGATGGAAGATCGTCTCTGATGGATGGTCATCCAGAATCTAGACCTAGCTGCTGTTATCGGGCGTAGTGCTCCTGTTTACATCAGTGTCGTTGGCCGTTTTTTCTTTTCCCTCCTTTTTCTTTCCCTTTTTTATTAAGGTTTGATAGATTCATCAGTAGTTCAGCTCGTCCTGTCCGCTGGTCTCGGTGAATGTTAAGAAAACGCTGACAGCAGTTCGATACATCTCTTGTGCATCTTTGCGACTGTTAAGAATGCACTCGAGTGTTCCCGATGCGGCCGTGCGTGTTCCGTGAACGTGCGCCACACACACGTCCTTCCATGCGAATTGTTCACATTTGGCTCTGCAGTCTGCAAAGCAGAGGCAACCCAACACTACAACTTCAAAGAGGGAAGGGAATTAAACCATGTTTGTTTTCGCTCAGCTTATAATAGTGTGCCCGAGAGAAGCGAAGCATTTCTCGCTTCTTATAATTCAAATCTCTAAAGCGGATTAGCATAAATAAACAAGGCGTTTGGTGAAATTATCACTTATTTCCACCGATAAACCAATTATAATCGGAAACAAACAGAGCCTTAATCGTAAGGCAAGTCAGCATGCTCGACACCAGCACCAGGCGAGGTAGCACGCGCACACCACCACCGCTCATGCGGTGCACAACGGAGGCAACGCACCATCATCGTTTACACGGCATAGACACTAGACAGAAACCAGAAGCACACAGAACCAATTTGCAGAGGGGGGCTCTTTGAGATGAATGATAATGCACAGGCACAAGGTTTCACATTGCATACATATCCTGGCCCCATATGCCCTCCACGGTTTACTCTGACATGAACCTTTTCTTAGCTGGCACATATAACACAGTAAAACATTTGGGGCGCAAAGTGTCGCCACAAAAGAATTTAACCTTTCTTCAACCGAACCATTTGACGGACTGAATCTTTACAGATACAAGGCACAAGTATAAAAATGTAAAACCTCCCAAGTCCAGATGGCATCTCTCTCTAACCATGCCTAGGACACAGGGCACTATTCTGTGATCTGTTCTAGAAATAGGGCTTCTTGCTTGCTTGTGAGGCCGAGATCACTGAATGATACGTCACCCTCGCTGGTGGTAAAGGTGCGCCTCGGGTATGTCCTGACCTGCATGATAAGGAATGGTGAAAATGTAAGATCAGGCGAATTTATCCACAAGAATGAAAATGTGCCACATTTCAAAATATATCCAGACAGGGAATCTTTTTCCAAAAGTGGAAATGATTTTGGCATAGCCCACTAACTTGCCACTCTATATTATTATTTTTCTAGAAGTCTGGAGATCAGGGCATCAGGCTAGCTACTTTTGACATTTTCTTAAGAGGGTTAGACAACAGCTAGATAGAAGCAACTTGAATAAACCTGGATGAAGTGCCGCAGAGGCTATGTCCTGTACTGCAGCATGGCAAATAATGCTATCCCCCCTCCTAGCAGCTCAAAGAAGCCCGAATAGCATTAACAGTATCTGGTGCTGCATTGTGTGGCTAGTGTTTAACATGTTCCATGGTGCAAAAAATGAATTTGTTGGTGCTGCTAACTCAAAGCACCTCAGTGTCAGAAGCATAAAAATTACAAGGTCAAAAATACAGGGACATCAAGCACTTTTTTTCTCGAACAACGAAGAACAGTGTGAGCAGGGTCATCAAACACTCAGTTGGCACAGCTAATCTTTCCCTTCAATCCATGCGATTTAATCTATAGCCTTATGTTTAATGCTACAGAAGCCTGCATGAGAAATTGATCAAAAGTCGGAGTGTCCTGACTAATCATGAAAGTAACCCTTAACTTGCGAAAGCACGAAACTGGAGAGTTTTTTTCAATATACATACAAACAACAACAACAACAACATAGCCTTTTTTCCCAAGCAAGTTGGGGTAGGCTAGAGATGAAACCTGAAAGAAATAAGTTCCAGGTTCAGGCACATTGATAGCTAGTCTCCAAACGCTCCTATCCAAAGCTATCTCTTTAGAGATATTCCAATCCTTAAGGTCTCTCTTAACCGACTCATTCAATATACATACAAAATTTTATTAAAATACAATGGTAGAGGATTACCAATCTGTAGGTCCCTGGCTTAAAAGTCCTCCCAATGTCTAAGAAGTCAAATAGAAACTGCAAGCAAACCACAGCAAGCCAAGAAGCAAGTATTAAATGCTCGCTATAAAAAAAAGAAAGAAAAACAGAACAAACAAGTCGAATTAATGTTTTTGTTCTGGATTCAGGCAGCACAAAATTATTTACCTGAAACTTATCAGTTTTGAGAAAGCGACGCCCCTGTCGACTACCATCAGGCATGCGAACCACAACTGTCACAGCACCTTCTATGTCCGGAGGTGGTTCTGACGGTAATGATGCTTGCTTGGATGCGAGATTGGACTCTAGCTCCTACTTCCATAAAACATGAGGGACAACATGACAAACAGTGAATCAAATATCCAGCTAAGAAAAACAGATAGGATAAAGAATGGAAATATAGACCAAGCCAAGGGGAAACTGGTGAAGTGAAGTGGCTAGTTGTCATAAACTCTTCCATAGAGAAGACACAGATGCCAACTTGTATTCCATCTCCAGGAGGGCACAACTATAGTCTTACACTGCTTACAATATTGACTAAACACAGGATATTAATCTACTAAGTGTACCTGACCAGCTAAACCTAAACCAATACCGAAACAGAAGATAACAAGGGCACTAAGTTGATCACACTGATGAACTAATGGTGTAGTTATCTAGCATTCAAATATCAAAGATAACTTCAACTTACAGATTACATGTGACAGAAAGATACCTCTTCCTCAAGTTGCTTTTTACGCCTTTCCTGCTCCTCCTGCTTCTGTTTTTCAAGAGCAGCTTCTCTCGCAACCGTTTCTTCTAGGCGGCGGAGCTCAGCCTCCTCTAAGGCCTTTAATTCCTTTTCTTGGTCAGCTTGTAGAGATGCAAGGTATTCATCATCCTGTAAATCAAAATTTAGTAGCCGGCAACAAATATAGGCTATGTTTAGTTCCCAAAAATTTTCAAGATTCCCCGTCACATCGAATTTTTGGACACATGCATGGAGCATCATTAAATGTAGTTTAAAAAAATAATCAATTGCACAGTTTAGCTGTAAATGATGAGATGAATCTTTAAGCCTAATTAGTCTATAATTAGACACTAATTACCAAATTAAAACGAAAGTGCTACAGTAGCCGAACCCAAAAAAATTCACGAACTAAACACGCCCATAATGGAAATTACCATAAACGGATAAATCATAGACATCACACCTGCTGCTCTCGTAATAACCGTTGTTCGGTTAATGCTGGTGAAGGAGAATGCGCCAGTGGGGGATAATAAGTTGAGCTTCTGTGAGAAGGCATGGAGAAAGGATATGTTGGTCCTTCAGGAACTCCACCAAACATTGCAGCCTCAAGCATAACAGCTTCATCATGTTCCTCAGAAGAAATGCCACCCCACTTTTTTTTAAATAAGGGCGTCAGAAATGAAACAAATGCTATCTAATGTCAAACATAGTTCAGATTGGGATCACACATTATAATACCTCAGATGGGAAATCATCTCCATTAGACTGGCGATTGTTCAGGACAGGGCTAGGACCTGGTTGCACCATTGGTGCTAACTCAGTGCTTTCAGAAGGAACACGCCTAGAACGACGTCTAACCAACGGTTGTTCTTCTACATCTTCAGTATCCTCTTGCAAGCTCTCTTCATCTATGGGTTGCCTAGATGTTCCAGCCTTTCCTGAAGCTAGTCCTTGCCTCCAAAAGGAAATGGCACGTATAAGGAATCAAGTGATGCTGTAGTAAGGTAGCCTGAGTAAAGAGCTTGGTAGTAAAAGTTAATATTCACCTTCCAACTGTTCCATCTGCAGTTCCCATGTCTGCAGAAGAATGCTCTCCCAAGTTCACGCCCTCTGGATGTTGATCTCCTCCTCGCTCTACTATCTGACAATTGTTGAAAACTAATTATGTCATAAAGCAAGATTCACAAAAGCATGTTGGAGAAAAAATATGAGCACGAGCGTGCGCATACACATACACGCGCATGCGCGCGAGCACAATTTCATGTTGGAGAAAACATATGAACACACAGGCGCGTGCACACACACAACCAGCTTACATTTTCCAGTCCTTCAGCATCCTTCTTTGAAGCTTCAATTGCTGCCCTAATCATTTCCTCTTCTATGTCATCATCATAATCATTAACATGAACCAATGGAGGAGCAGTTGGCACAGAAGATGTGTTGCTAGGGATATTAGCATGCGGAGCAGACAGTGCCGATGGCAACATGTCATCCTCATCATCAATTATGACAGTTTCATGAACTTCAGGGCCAAGTGAAGACTCATTTCCAGTAACATCCTCAATAACAGGGGCCTGACCAGATGGACCTGTGTGAGGATCACCCTCCTTAACTTCGATAGGAATCTCTCTCACCTCTCTAGGGTGTGAAACCAGCGGCCCAAGACTGACACTATCAGTGGCACCAATTCTGTCGAAAAATTGTTGCTGAAAATTTGGATCCATCAGTGCAAAAGGATCACGGAAATTCTCTGGGAACAAAGATCTTTGGAATGTATTATCAAGTGGTCCATCCACATCCATCATATCATCACGACTAGCAGTTACAGTGTTTTGATTGATTGCATTCCTGTAAAGCACAAACACATTATTAATCTCTACAGCATGACAAGCAAGAGTGAACTCCAACATCCAAAGCAAACAAGGTGGGACAATGAACCACTTACAGCGCGCTGTCTCCTTCATTGAAATGAGAGTTGATGGCCCGATTGAGGTCACCACCATGTTCCTGGGTTACATTAGTCAGTTAACCTCTGACTAGATGATAGGTAAATGACAACAGAGGCAAATAATAGTGCTGCTTAAGTATCAATTTGGATGCAATATCTATAAGATAAGAGTTGGCTAGACTTCTGAAAAAAAAGGTGAAAAGCATAGGAATAATAAGGTGCTAAAATGTTATGTATATTCCATCTTACAGCCGAATCAAACACATTGGATGATAGTATGAATACAAGTGCAGTCAACACTCAACAGGCTTATTGGAAATGTAACTACAAACACTCATATGTAAACAAGCACAAGAAATTTCTGCAGATCCTGCAAAGCCAGAATGAGCCGAGTAAATGATTTCAAACAGGAAACAGTATACTGAAGAAGATCATGCAAACAATGTTAATCAAACTGGATGGTTTGTGAATTGTGACCATTGGACACTTCTTTACTTAAGCGAGGCAAACTTGTGTCACAGTTTAACTCCACTTTATAGGTGATACCTATAAGATAAGAGTTATCTAGACTCTTAAGAAAGAAAACCATAAGAATAACATGGTAGTAAAACTGTTATGTGAGTTCCAACTTAAGATTGGATCAAGCACATCAGATGATAGTATGATTTCATTACAACAAGTGTACTAAACACTCAACAGGATTACTGAAAATTTAAACTACGAATACTCATACTTAACAAGCACGAGAAATATCTGGAGATGCTACAAGCCAGAATGAGCCAAGTATATCTTTCAAACGGAACATCAAATTGACCAGATTATGCAAACGATGCTAATCAAACTGAATGCCCAGTGACTAAACTGGGCCCATTTTTCTCGAGTAGAGGCAGAAATTGAATATTGTTTTTTTCTGGAGAAAATAACTTTGATGACTTATAATGAGCAAAAATAGCAAGGGGGCAAGAAAAGGCACGAGATTTGGCAGCGTAATTCCATTCCATAACTGCCAAATAATTCCAGCAATGGCTAGCGGCGACTCCAGGATTAAAAAAGCCATGCGTGTTAATAAGCCCGCAACACAAATCGGGCGCAACTCGTCCCCACGACATCGCATCGCATCGCAGCACACTCAAACCCCAAACCCCATCCGCCACCCACCCGAAGACACAATTAAACACCAAACCCTAACGCCCGCCCCGGCGCGACCAAATCCGCCACGAGCCTAGCCGATTCCGCGAGATTCCGGAGCCTGAATCCAGCAGCGGGAAGGGAAAACGGAAGGGGGGTAGTGGGCGGTACCTCGAGCCTGCGGACGGCCAGGGCCTCGTCCGCCCCCGTGATGCTGACGAAGGTGTCGATCGCCTCCTGCGGCGGCCTCGCCATGGCGAGAGGGTCCGGAGGCGACGCGGCGCCGAGGAGAGGGAGGCGGGGAGAGAGGATAGGAGGGGCGGTGCGCGAAGGGTGAGCGGAGAGAGCCCGGCTGTTTATTAGTTCTGCGGATCTCTCTGCGAGCGATGACTTGTTTGCGGAAGTCTCTGAAAGACCATCCTAAAAAAAAGCGTCTATTTCTCTCACATGCGACTAGCCGTCATATCATTACATCGCGCGTATCTATTATTGATAATAATATTTTAAAATAAAATAAAAATATTCCAAACAAGATAAATAAAAATAGAATGTTTCAAAACAAAATAAATAAAATGTTATTTTATCTTGTTTCGGAACATTGTATTTTATTTTGAAATATTATTATCGTGAGCGGATGTGTGTAATGATACGATGGCTAGTTGCATATGCGATGAATGGACATTCCGTGCTATGTACTCTCAGATGCAGATTTTAACTTTTTATCACGAGTTTGGAGCCTTTTTTGTTTGGTTGGATGTTGCTGATAGCTGGTGCTGATTTTTTGTCAGAGAAAAATATTGCTGACTTGCTGCTAGCTGATGGTTAATGCTGATTTGATGTAAGAGAAGTATGATGGGCTAGTTGGCTGACAAACCAACTGAATACAGTAAATGTGAAAATTGTTTTGAAACGCTTGCACGGTTAGTAGAGGGTATGGTCAAGTTTCAAAAGAAAAACAAGGGTGTGCTCAAGTTTTCGGTCCGTCCGGATTCGAAACCAACGTTGTCTATGTAAATATTATTATTTGAAAGAAACGTAACACACGTCACTTCTTTCTTCATTAGCTATATATTTTTTTTATGAAACGCAATAAATATTGAATGGAAATAAAAAAGTATGCGATGAACCATTATTGTTTGCTTCAATCCCTCTGTCTTGATTTCCTTTCTGCTATAAAATGATATGCTTTTGAACTTATTTAATGGAAACGAATTTTTTGGCCGATTTTATAAGAAGACATCCTTATAAAACGGTGTTAAAATGCATTTATCATATTCTCACGAAGCAAAAATGCAACTAGATATGTTGATATTCGGATGGATGGAGAAGTACACTTCGTTTACAATAATTTGACAGAAATAAGAGGTTGAACTTAGGAATAGATTGGTCTGCCAACATACCCAGATAAGAGGCTCCTCTCGTAGATTCATGCAAACTCGCTCTATCTCATTGCCTCACTTATCTCGAATAAATTGTAATATAGTAAGATGGATGTTGTTTGAATGATGCCATTGTGTTAATTTTTACTGTGCACATCCTCATATTACCTTTTTAGCTTGCTTATTTCTTGCCTTTTTTCCTTTCCTCTTTCACGTGTAATGGTTTACAAGGATCTACTTTGACATATGAAACATGTGCGTTCTCATTTTCGAGAGAAAAGGATGTTCTTTGGTATAACACTAGCACAAATTGACCTAAGATTCGATTTGCCTAGTTATATTGCATCCTCTTTTTACCTTTGCTTATGCAATCTATCTTACTTGAAAAACTGATAATCCGAAGAACACGCAAGGACTTCAAAAAGCTGTCGAAAAATGCTCTCTACCAGCGAACCTTCGTCCCACCTACCTCTTCCATCTTGGAATTGCATCCGAATTGCTTAGCAAACCTAAGTCAAAACAAATATTTGTTGTTGACAGGAAATCAGTGGAGTTAATCAAGTATCAATAGGAATCTCCGAATAGGTTATCTTTCACAAGTTTTGACAAGATCAGCACAAGAATCTCGGAATAGGCGCCAAAACAGACGTCGTCGAGGTAGGGAAAGGCCGGACATCATCGGCGCCAGAACTAACTCCCTTTTCTTTACTGCCTTTTCAGTGTGTTTTCAAGTTCCGGTGGACGACGAACAATTGGGTGAGGAAGGCGACCAGAAAGCTCTTCGGTGTAGTTTTATTTTCTTTATGTCGTCTTACATCAAGTTGTTCTTCTATTATACTACCAATTATTTTTCTTGATATGAATCAGATATGAGACACATTTCAGGTGTGTTTCTAAAAAAACAAAAACATCTTGATTTCCTGAACCCCGTGAAGTGCCAATTAGCTAGCATAGCATATTGAATTGTATTTTGAAATCTGTGTAGCTCGGAATATCTGGGCAACTAAAAGTCATTTCTGAGCGCATTGGCATATGCCCACCCAGGCATCCAACTTGGTACCACATAAAGTTACTCTAAATGCGAACTTTATCATGAAGAAATTTTGAACCTGTTCCAAAACAACCATAATATTTTTGGAACCAACAAGTTAAAGTATTCATGGAACAACCAAAGATTCAGGAATCCACTAGGAGCATCCAATTAAACAGGGCCGTCCCGCAAAAATTATGGGCCCTGTGCCAAATTTCAATTTAGGCCCTGAAAATAATAATAATATAACTAAGGTTCATTTTATAGCCACTTCAATCAAATAGGTTAATATAATGATTGTGCATGTTGCTTTAACCCAATTCTTCAACGTCTTGTGTTAGATAGAGCTATTTTTGTAGCATTAAGAATCTCAATATTGAAATGAAATGAAGATTCTTAAATAATAAACATACACATTTAGCTCTTTCGGAGATTTAGTCCGCTCCTCTACTATTTTCTTCTTTTTACTCTTTTCATAACTGAAGTAATATTTTCTAATTTGATTAAACACTGGTGCATAAGTATAAAAAAGATCAAATTACCGTTTCAAGAAGAAAACCATAATTTACGGGCATATGCATTGTATAGTACGGCCTTGGGATACTATTGCTTTTTAATGGGCCCGATCCAATGCTCGGCGGCACACAAACTAATCCCTGTGGATTAAATGATGTTGGACCAAGACGTAAGAAAAGAAAAAGAGATATAGAGAAATGCAGGTCCACATGTCCAGGTGATCTTTAACGGGTGAACTCAGGGATTATTTGCGGGAGGAGAATTAGTCGCATATAGCTGTTGATCCTTCTATAGCAGATTGTTTGTATGCTGCAGGAAAATTGGAAGATATTTAGAGAGAGGAAGGAAAGTTATTGTACCCTTGTGTCTCTTACCAAGAAGTTCAAGAAAAAATTTGATAGGAATATATTGTATACTACATCTATTAGCACTAGTAATTAGCACATAGTTTAATTTTGGGGGCCCCACACTTTTGGGGGCCCTCGGCAAGTGCACAGATTGCAGGACCCTGGGACGGGCCTGCAATTAAATTAGTGTGTTCTGCCCGAGTAAGTTCTGCAAATAGGTTGTAAACCAAACTATACCCACCCCAATGCATTCTCATGATGAAAATTAATACTACCCAATCAACTCCAAACCACCACCACGAAACACCAACCAAACTCAAACATTTCAGCTTATAATGTAATAAACTATTAGCAAACTACGGTTACAACTCAATAAGAATTTGTTTTCCAAAAAAATTTATAGTCAGATCTTGCCACACTGTTTTGCACAGAGTAGCTGTCAGTTATACTCATCTCCAACAAATTTCGGTCAATTTCGATAAAATTTTATAATGTGAACGCGAGGTTTTATTTTCAGGGTCCGCCTCTTGATGTGGGGCCCACTTGTAATTATAGCCACATTGCTTTGTACAGAGTGTCTGCTAGTCATATTGATTCATCTCCAATAAATTTTGGTCAATTTAATAAAAAATTTATAGTATGAACGAGATATTTTATTTCTAGGGTCGGGCTCTTGACGTGGGGCTCACGTATAATTCTAACCACACTGCTTTGCACAGAGTAGCTGCTAGTCATATTGAGTCATATCTAACAAATTACAGTCAATTTTGATAAATTTTTATAGTGTGAATGCGAGATTTTTTATTTTATGGTCCGGCTCTTACGGCACCTAGGGTTGAAAACGGGACGGGAAAATCCCGTCCCGACCAGCTCCGTTTACCGTTTAAACCGACCGTAAACCGTTTCCGCGAAAAAAATGGGAAAATGGAAAAACAAAACGGGAAAACGGGCGGGAACGGGAACGAGAACGGTTGGGGTGTTTTCCCGACCGTTTTCACGGTTCCCGTTTTCAGCCGGCAAAATTCCCGCGGGAATTCCCGTATTTGTCGTAGTCGGCTGTGTTACCTGTGTTGGAAACATGAATTGTTGTTTGCATGTGTTCCAACGTGAATTGTGAATTCGTGATTCACTTTACCTGTGTTTCTTAGTTATACAAGTCTTGTTTCCATGTTATTTATGCATAGTTGTAATTATTTTATCGAGTTAAATGTTTGAAGTGGTTGTATGTATTTTCCCGTTTTGAGTTATCGATTCCCGATCGTAATCGGCATGCTCCCGACCGATTGATTCTGTTCCCGATATCCCGTAATACCGATTTCGTTTTCCCGTCCGATTTTCCCGTTCCCGTTTCCGTTCCCGACCAAAAAATACAGTTGCGGGAACGGTTGAGGGGTTTTCCCGACCGTTCCCGACCGTTTTCATCCCTAACGGCACCGATATTTATGTATAGTTATACTGTTTTGCATAAAGTCCATTTCAACCCACCCAAACCTGCAGTTACATAGAACCCACTCCACCTCACCCCCATTAATTAATATAACCCATTTAAAATCACCCAAACACACTCTTTATTAAAATCCTATCCATTAAACATATTTCAATCCAAACCATTTGCAAGCCTACGAGCTCATTTTTTGGTGTAGACAACTTAAAAAGAATTGCCAAAAAACTAAATCAATCAATAGATGTCTACGCCAAAAAATGGTTCACATCCAAATTTGGGCACAAGGGAGCATGAGGCTGAGCTATGTGCGGGCGTATTCCACGTACGCGGCTATCTTGTTCACTCGTTCTCCTGCTAGTGCTCCACCTCCACCACCTTCGTCATCAGCGAGGCCGCGATCACCTCCACAACCGTTTCTGAGAACGCAGCGCACTATTCAGATGCGGCGGAAATGCGGCAAGACGAAGGGCAGATTCTTTTCGCGACCGTGCGAGCACGATTGTGAGTAAGAATTCATTAGATGAATAGTAAGTATGAGGTAAAACTGAGTAAAAGTTGAAAAGAAAAAGAATGATTGGTCTGAATAAAATTTACTTAAACCAAAATACACCAGATAGTACATCATAGTACAGGAGAAGGCTGAAAGTAAAACTGAGCAAAAAAAAACACGCCGTCCGTGGGGATCGAACCCACGACCACGTGGTTAAAAGCCACGCGCTCTACCACTGAGCTAGGACGGCCTGGTATGAGAGGTGCTAAAATAAGTTTTAGTTATTCAATAATAGTAAATGCGGCGATTCTACTGCTACAATTAAGAATTAGCAGAACTGCAGAACATAAGACAATCTGGCGCTCTAAACAATAAGCTTGAAAAGGTATCGACCTCGATTTATAAACACGCAAGGCTTAACAAAGTAGTTTACAGAAACCAGGAAAGTCCAATCCAATAAAGAACAAAGAACTTGTTCATATCTACATACAAACAGCATAAAAAATGGTCTTCTGAATCTGAACACTACACATTTCGTCGGAAGTGTAAGTGGAAAACTGAGGCGCCTAGGTGTTGCACTTCCACTTCGATGTTGGCACGCAGTTCAGGTAGTGGCACCAGTGACAACCATCGTTCCCATTCTTCCCCTTGAAAAGCATCACCAGTGAAATCACAAACCTGCATTGCAAGTCTATTGACATCAGTTCCATTCCAAATTTTCATACACGTAATAGCTTAGTAACTCGTCTACAATGTGTTCAGCGTTTGTACAGAACCACACATATTTTGCATAAACATTTTCGATATTTTTTGACAAATAAAAAAAGGGAACAACAGAATTATACTGAAGCACATTCTGATGATTCACTTACCCAACCAATAGCAAGACGAGTGCCAAAACCCACAGCACATATTGGTATGCTTTGTACTTAGGAGGTTGGCTAGTCTCTGGCAACTCATGGCGCTCCATCCAACCAAATTGAGGCCTAGCCAACAGAACAAAGCCCAAGAGGAAGCCAGTAGCGAATCCACCAATATGAGCAAAGTTGTCTGCGTGAGGTAGTATCCCAATAGCCAAGTTGAGCGCGATAATAAACAGGAGAGTTATTATGGCTGCTGCCTGCAAGAGAAATTAAGCTGATGAGTAAGACAATTATCAAGCAGCTGACAGAACAAAGAGTAAGTTTTATCCACCTCTTTTACTGACCTTGTTGGAATAAATAGTCCAGTTCATGAGTAGCTCTGAGAGCATGGATCCAAGCAGGCCAAATAAAGCTCCAGATGCACCAACAGAGATGTAGTTGTTCCGTAGGAAGAGTGCAGACAACACGCTGCCACCAAAACCGGATAGTAGGTATATGGCACCAATGCGAACTTGCAGCCAAGAAAAAATAGTGTCAGTATAAAATGTATCCGCAAAACAAAAATGAAACATTTGACAGAAAAAGAGCAGTTAAGTCTACATTGGCATATGAAGAAAAGATTTTTTTTTTTAAAAAAATCCTTCAAACAAAAATGTCAGTATATTAGAAATCATATCATAGAAGTTACAATTACAACGATTCGGAACTAAGCTTACCAAATCCAAATTGCTGTTCAAGGCGGATTCCAATAAACAGCAAACTCAGCAGGTTCACAACCAAATGGATTAGGCCAGCATGGAGCCAGATGCAGCTAATAAGGCGCCAGCCTTGGTGCTGATGAACAATTTTGTTCCAGTCAAGGGCTCCCATTTTCTCCAAACTGGCAAACAAAAAAATTTCTAGTGTTACCACAATAATCTCATAAATCTTATACTATATTACAGGGGCAGTATAATCCAGACGAAATTCACAGTGACATATGGTCACCGAGCAGCAATCCCAGGGCATACTATAAGCTACAATTAAAACAAGGAGGCATGCAAATACGGTCAAGCAGATAACTCCACATTCCAGAATGTGTATTATCTTATCTTGCTCTGCAAAGGCCAGAGGTAAAAACAAATATTTATACAAGTCAAAGCGGTTCAGATGGTTCCATCTAGGTAGAACACGAAATATAATAGTCGGGATCCTACGCCTGCAACATAACCTTGTCGCCCATTTACCACCTATATTCCGACAGAAGTGTCAAAACTTTAATAGTACCCATCATGAACATCACTGCTGACAGCCTGTGTGATTGTGGTACTAAAGAACTGCGGGGGAGATAACATCTAAGCCATTTCAGAGCCTACACTGCACGGAACTACGGAATTACGGATAGACCCCCCACTGTCTATCGATAAAAACGAACTACAGGGGAGCTGAAGCAATGGAGTTGTTGGGACAGCTAAAAATCGAAATTGCAAAGTTATAGATCAGTTCAAGCAAGTCCAGGAGGAGATCTGAACTGTCAAGAAGACTTCCAAATCATTTCAAGGTGAAAAGGACTTAACACAAGGAAAAAGGCATTTGAAGTTTAGAAGCAACAGTTCCAGGCTTGATTCTACGAAGCTAAAAGCTACGAACACCAGCAGAAATGCCCAGAGAGCTCGTTTCTTCCCAATTAGACCTTGCACGAACAAAATTGCCGGCCCTTGATACAGAGTGCGAGCTTCAAACCACCCCAAATCGCAACCTTTGCTAAACAATTAGCCACGAACATGGTAAAAGTAAAACCTCACCCTTCTGTTATCCTCCATCAAACCGCAAATACCCCAGAAGCAAATAAATCCCCGGAACCCGCGAATCTCCTCACCGAATTACACCTAGAAAAAGAAAAGAAATCACCCTAATTGGGGTCCTGTTTCGGCACGCGCGGCAGCACAAGTCAGAAAACGCAAAGCTTGTGCATCGACAACGTACGTGGAGGACGAGGGCCCGAGGAGCGGGTTCTCCCGGAACGGCTGGAAGGAGAAGCGGCGCAGAAAGCCGGCGACGCAGTCCCCGAGCTGGCTCCCGTGCTTGGGGCAGTTGTTCTCGTACATCTCGACGACGAAGACCGCGATGCAGGCGACGATGACGGTGGGCACGAGCCACGGCCACCACTTGCGCTCCTCGGGCCCCTCGTACCCGCCGTACCCGTACCCTCCCCCGGCCGCCGCCGCCACGCGGCCCTTCCCGTCGCCGTTGCTCGCCATGGCCTCTGGCCTGCCCCGCCTCCGCCTTTCCGGTCTGGTTCGGTGGAGTGGAAGCCAAGGGGAGGCTCAAGTGGTGGTGGTGGTGGTTCTTGCCGCTCGCTGCCGCTTTTGGTGTCGCTTGGAAGCGAGGTGAGAAAGAGCTGATGAGGAGTGGAGTGGGGAGAGGAGGAGAGAAATGAAATGGTGCGGGCGCGGCTCGGAACACCCCGCGACAGCGACAGTCGGGGCCCGCGGTGGGTGGGGGCGCCGTCAGGCTGGCGCGCGGGGCCCGTGGAGGACCGGGACCACCGGGCGGTGGGACGTTGCTGTCCGCGGCCCGAGCGGAGCGGTTGGCTTGGGTTTCACTAGAGGGGAGCGGGTGGCTGCCGGAGTAGAGAGTAACTGCTCAGCGTGAGGAGGAAGGGACTCGGAGCTGATCCGATCCGAGACGAGGCAGGCGAGGCGACTCTAGCTCGCCGCGCGCGCCGAGCGGGGCACATGCCATGCGCGTGACGTGACGAGGAGGCGCGGAGCGTGTGGGTGCCGAGGTGGAGGCGGAGGACGGGGAGCCCGCCCGCGGCACGGCACCCCGGCGGCGATGACGTGCCCGCGAGCGCCGAGAACGCGTTGAGGTGGCGCGCTGTCGCTGGGCCAGGTGGTGGCGCGCCACGCCTGGCGCCCCGGACGCGCATGGCCGACCTGCACCTTCTCGCGGCCGTCGCCGTCGGCTCCCGTCGCTTCCCGTGGGCCGGTACGGCACGGGACCGGGTAAACCGCCCGTATCGAACTCGCGCTTCGCTATCCTATCGGTGAGAAGTCGGAGCACCTGCCGTTTGCCTTAAAAAAAAAAGAACTTTCTTGGTCATGGGGCGGGGGTACTGTGACTCAGTGTGACCGCGACGGATCTGAGCCTGCGCCGAGAGCTTCGCATTGCGGCCGACCGCGATATAACTGTGTGAGATCCAGCTTTTTTTCCGTGAGGAACCTGTGTCGTTGCCTGCGTTGGTCCATGGCGTCGCCCCGCGCTGCTTCACGCAGATGCACAGTGCGCTGTTTGGGCGCGCCGTTTGCGTCCCGGCTCGGGGGCCGTCGATCGCTTGCTTGCACGCAGCCGCGCACGCACGGTCGCTGCGGCGCCCCTGTCGCGTCGGCCTAACCGTCGGTGGCCGCTCGATGCCTCCGCACTGCCGGCGCTCGCCAGCGGCATCGGCATGTGGGACTGCCGGTGAGCTTGCGCCTGCCGTCTGCTACCTAGATTTCACGTCGCCCATCCACCTCGCGTCTCCGCCCGCGTGCCTATTCCTTGCTCGACAGCGATAGCTCGTGGCTGTAATGCAAGCTTAAGCGCGACGCCAACACGGAATATGCCAACTGTACGAGCAGCGACTCCTCACTTCCTTTCACCTCGTCGGCGGCTAGGGCTGGACGCAAGCATCAGCTCAGCGCCCAATCTCTTTGCTGCTGCAAGCTTGCGCACTACCAGCTCGTGGTGTACCTCGCGTCCACATGGCAGTGGCAGTGTGCGGACCGCCCGTCCACTGGAAGCCTCTGTAAACAGTTGCCTGGTGCTTCTGACGACGTCGCAACGCCTCAATCATTTCCACGCGGCGAGCTGTCCGGGGGGGCCCGTCCCTCGCTGCACTTGTGCGATGGCGTTACTGCCATCGTACCGAGCGAATGGCCTTGTTCCCTGTTCCTGCATTTGGGCACCAATATGGGCCATGGCCCATGGGGCTCATGGCCGCCACTGTCATCTGCACGATTCATTTACATGAGTATAGATAGATTCGTTTGAATTTAGTGGGCTTGGTTTCTCGGGATGGCCGGATGGGGTGGAAGTGAAGGAGACCGGTTCCTTAAAAAAAAATGCTAAGTGAAAACAAACCCTCCGCAGCCTGCACCTTCTGAAAGGATGGTTGTTCCTAGCATTCGTCCAAATTTTTCATTCTATTGGGCTGGAGGATGGTAAAGATGCAAACCAAACTGGTTCGGGAGACACGCTGACAAAAGGAAAGGAGAAAGTGGTGACGGAGGAGAAAAAAAAAAGAGAGCTGGCACATACAAAAAACTGCCGAGGAGAGGGACAGATGCTCCAGACGCCCACCTGAGGAATGTTGAGTACTCTATCCTGCTTATGATGAGTGAATTGTCAACCGTGCGGTGTGATCGTGCGCTTGGTCTTTGGATTGCAGGTACACGGGCGTCGAGTGTCGACGGGGAGCTGCCGTAGAGGTGCTGTGGCCGATGGACCGAGCGGTGGACGACGGTGAAGGGCAGTCGGGACCGGAACTCCTGGATCGAGGGCGCAAGCGGCGACGGAAGGCGGGTTTCTTGGTTTGCGCCACAAAACCAAGGAGGCAGACGGTGGTTGAAGACGCCAAGTCGTGGAGGCACGGGCGTCGGTCTCGGGACTGACGGAGGCGACGGGCGTCGACGGCGTCTAGGGCCTCGCTGCGGGCGAGGAGGTGACGGGCGTCGGGCGGCGTCTAGGGCCGTCAGAAGGCCGAAGCGGGAACGGCATGTAGGGCCACGGCGTGGAGGCGGGAATCTTCCCGCGCGTGAGGTTTTGGCGGTTTTCTCAAAACCGGCCACCTACCCGGGTTTCGCGGACCCTCCAAAACCGCGGACCTGATCTTCATCAAGATGGCGGCATCGCGGAGAAGACTTCATTTCGAAGAAAGAATCTCGGCCGTCGGATGAGATCGTGTACAGGGGGTGCTGCAGGCCAACCGGTCTGACCGGTCCCTGGCATCGGTCTGACCGGTCCAGCGTACCGGTCTGACCGGTCTCGCGGGTATAAATACCCATTCACTTGTGTTAGGTTAATAGTGGCTTTTATAATCAGTTCGTGAACTCTTCTGTTCTCCAAGCCGCCGCCCCTGTGTCTCCCCCATGTTCTTCTCTTTAGAGTAGAATTTGATTATGGTTTTGTGAGACTATGTATTGGATTTGATTGGGAAAGGAGGCCCCATCCTCCTTGTGCCCTCTGGGCTTTTGAATCGATCCAATCTCGTCGTTTTTGTGCCTGTTTGTGATGGATTTTGGTTTCGTTTTTGGTGCACACGATTGCGACGGTTCCATGAGCTCGTGCCAAACCTTCTGGAATCGCTAGCTCTTCAGAATTGGAGTTCTTGAGTTTTTGAGAAAACCCCAATCCTTCTTGATCTCTCCTCGAATTCTCAATATTTGTTGATCTTTAGGACGATATCTCTTAGGGATTTGTTCACGGGGTAGGGGAGAAGCTATCCCCCAAGTTTCATCGATTTTCTTGGTCGTTTGGTTGAGATTCATCGTTTAAATTCAAGTTTTCGGGGATTTTCTTGGTGCCACCGGTCAGACCGGTAGGCAAGACCGGTCTGCTAGTTTTTGAATAGTCGCTACCGGTCAGACCGGTCCAATGCACCGGTCAGACCGGTCCTGGCAGATCAGTTCTGCGGTCTCTCTCGATTCGCTTCCGATTTGCTTCGTGTTTTCGCTCGCTCGTTCGAGGCCTTTTGTGTTGGTTTAGCTTTTCCATAGCTATTCCAAACTTTGGTCAGAACGCCTGAGGGCTTGGGTGATTTTCGAGATATAGGCCGATGATTCGAATTTCGAAGAAATTTTGATCGGCTCCTATTCACCCCCCTCTGGTCGCCGGCTTCGGTCCCTCAATTGGTATCAGAGCTCGGTTGAGGTTTTCAGTACCTTAACCGGTTCGAAAACCACTCGGCGACCATGGCGAGTCTTGGTAAGATCCCGGTATTTTCCGGCGAGGACTATGCCTACTGGAAGGTTCGCATGAGAGCCTTCCTGCAGAGCATGGGAGCCGATGTCTGGGAAATTACCACGAACCAGCTTTACGAGGTGCTTGCTGTTCGGACCACACCTCTCCAGGTGACCCAGCACGAGGCTAACGCCAAGGCCGTCAATGCCTTGTTCGCTGGCGTTTCTCGTGCGGAGTTCTCACGCGTCCAGGGTTTTCAGGAAGCCCACAAAATTTGGACGTGCCTTGAGAACTACCACGAGGGTACACCTCAGGTGAAGGCCAGACTGTTCGAGACTCACCGGCGTGAGTACGAGAACTTCACACAGGAGCCGGGTGAGAGCATTGACTTGATGTTCAGTCGTTTTCAGTCGATTGTGAACAAAGTCAATGCGAACAGATCTGCTGGTGCCCTTGAGTACACAGAGCACGAGAAGGCTCTCAAGTTGCTCTACGCACTTGACCGCTCTGTGTGAGATCTCAAGGTGAACACGATCATTGAGTCTGCAGGCTATGAGACTCTGACCGTGAACGAGCTTTTCAGTAAGCTCAAGGCCACAGAGGTGGATAACCAGACACGAGCCAAGATCAATGGTGTCCCTCCTTCCAAGAGTATCGCTCTTGTGACTGGCCCAGGTGGTGGATCGAGCTCTAACGCTAACTCTGCTCTTGGCTTTTCTCTTGCCTCTTTGCCTTCTATTTCAGATGAGCAGCTGGAGACGCTGGGCGACGACGACTTGTGCCTCCTCATCAGCAAGTTCCAGCGCGTCTACCACAACAGACAGAGGAAGAATAACCCCGGGTGCTACAACTGCGGCGATCTGAACCACTTCATTGCCGATTGCCCCAAGAAGTCCGGCGGTGGCCAGAACAACTCCTTCGACTACTACCGCCACCGCGACCGCGACGAGGGAGGCTCCAACAAGGAGCATCGGCGCCACAAGAACCGCAGTCGTGACCGGGGAGGGCGCTTCGACAAGGAGTCGCTCAAGAAGCGCTTCCAGTACAAGGCCAAGAAGCGGGAGAAGGTCTTCCTGGCGCAGCTCAGCGACCTCGACAAGAGCTCCGACACCGACCGTTCTTCTTCACCGACCTCTGATGACGACGACAAGAAGAAGAAGCGGGACAAGGAAGCCACCGGCTTCATCGGCCTTTGCTTGGCGGCCGGTCGGCGCAAGAGCTTCTGCACCATGGCGGGCGAAGCCGATGGTGCTCGTGCGTCTTCGGGTGGACATGCTACACCGACGCACTCCGGCTCTTCTCCTGGATCCGAGAGCGATTCAGAGGTAAACTCCACGATCGACCTGCTTGATACAGAGGTTAGGGAGTTGTACGCTGCTCTCGACAACTAGAAGAGACTGCTTAAGAAAGCAGCTAGAGAGTGTAGAAAGCTTAGGGCTGAGCTGGCTTGTGCTAAAGAGAAATCTAGTGAGGATGAGTGCGCTGGCTGCATATCTCACATGAATGATCTTGTTGCTCTCCGTGCCAAGCATGATGAGAACGTCGCAAACTTAGATGTTGCTAAGACTTCGCTTTCTGACGTGTCTCACGAGCTAGCCAAGGCCAAGCATGAGCTTGAACTTGTCAAGGACGCTCCCATTGTTAGTGATGTGCTTGAATGCGATGAGTGTCCTATCTTCAAGTCTGATCTAGCTTCTTTGCAGTCCAAGTTTGCTACTATTATTTATGAACTAGAGGAGCTTAGATCTAGGCCTGCTTTGCTTGGCGCTTGTAAGTTTTGTCCCATGCTTAGGTCGGAGCTAGAGGAGAAGAACGCTTTGATCAAGTCTTTTGGAAAGACTAAGGTCGTAGAGTCTAGCCCACCTATTGACTTCTCTGTTTGCCCTGGTTTGATCTCTGATTTGGATAATCTTGCGGTAGAGAAAGCCAACTTGGAGAATGAGAACACATACCTTAGGGCGATTCTGAGTTGGGTTTCTAGCAGTGAGCCGCAGTTGGGCATGATGATTAAGCAGTTCAAGCGTGGTGATGGGTTTGGGGTCGGTTACACATACACGAAGTCAGACTTTGACAGGTTGTATGGTAAGATTGGCAAGGCTGCTGGAAACACTGCTAGCACGAGCACGCAGCCTTCGCTTGTTGACCCCGCGAATGGTGTGCTTAAAGAACCACCGAAAGCACCAACGTAGAAGCAGGTTTGGGTGCCAAAGCCCAATGAGCCGAGGAATCCCCTCGATGCGCTCCCTGCTGCCGCAGCCCAGGTTGCCCAGAAGAAGGGGGCTGCTCCTCCCCGTCCGCAGGCTAGGCCTCCACCTCCCAAGCGTGAGGTGAGGTACCACTGCGAGTTCTGTGACAGGGAAGGTCACTTGGAGGAGTTTTGCTTCAGGAGGAAGCGGGCTGTGAGGAGAGAATAGGAGAGACGGAACGCGGACATGTACTCTGCTCGGGTGCATGGTCCTTCTCGGCGTGATGGTAGGCAAGATGCTAGGGCGCGCCGTGTAGGTGGAGGTCAGGGAGACGGTGGTGGTTACCGTGCTCCAGTAGGTGGTCGCTTTGCCGGTCGTGCTCCTGGTCGTTTTCAGTACGGCTATGGACCACGGGATCGAGGCTTTGGAGGAGGTTTCGATGCTCCACGCTTTCCTCGCGGTGGTGTTCGTCAGTCACGCCATAGACCGGACGGGGGATAAGCTTTGTCTGGTTTTGCTAACCCTTCTGTAGAGCAAATGGCTTGACACTGGTTTGCTTCTCACTTTGCTAACCCTAGTGTTGAGACATTTGCTCACCCTTTGTCTCACTACTGATGTGCAGGTCAGAGGTTTGGAGAACAGGTGGATCATGGACTCTGGTTGTTCGCGCCACATGACCGGAAATGGCAAATGGTTCTCCAGCCTCACCCCGATGCGCTCAAAGGAGTACATTGTATTCGGGGATAATGGAAAAGGAAAGGTACGTGGACTCGGCGCTGTTCGGGTTTCAGATCGCTTTACCCTGAGAGAAGTTGCTTTGGTTTCGAACCTTGGGTTCAATTTGCTCTCTGTTTCACAACTTCTTGATGAGGGGTTTGAGGTTCGCTTCAAGGAGGGTTGTTCGTGTGTTCTGGATTCCAGGGGAGATTTGGTTTACTGGATTACACCTCGCGATCGGGTTTTCTTGATTGACTTCTCTGGAACTCCTTTTGGCGCTTCTCGTTGCTTGTTGGCTGGTCCTTCTTCTGATCTGTGGAAGTGGCATAGGAGACTTGGACATTTGAGCTTTGACTTGTTGTCGAGACTGAGCTCACTTGGCCTGATCCGAGGATTGCCCAAATTGAAGTTTGAAAAGGACCTTGTTTGCCATTCGTGTCGCCACGGGAAGATGATTGCCACTTCACATCCGCCTGTTAATTAGGTGATGACCTCTCACCCTGGAGAGTTGCTACACATGGACACTGTCGGTCCTTCTCGTGTGATGTCTGTTGGTGGGAAGTGGTACGTTCTTGTGATTGTGGACGACTTTTCTCGCTATTCTTGGGTCCTTTTCATGAGAACCAAGGATGAGGCTTTCGAGTTTGTTCGAGACTTGATCTTGAGGTTGAAAAACGACTTACCCCAGGCCATGAGAGCGATCCGCAGTGACACTGGCACAGAATTCAAAAACGCTCATTTTGACGCCTTTTGCAGTGATCAAGGGCTCGAACACCAGTATTCTTCTCCCTACACTCCACAGCAGAATGGAGTTGTAGAGCAGAAGAATCGGACGCTGGTTGAGATGGCGAGGACGATGCTCGATGAGCATAGGACTCCTCGTAAATACTGGGCTGAGGCGGTTAACACCGCTTGTTACGTGTCCAACCGCATTTTCTTGCGTGCTTTCATGCACAGGACTTCTTATGAGTTGCGGTTTGGACGCCAGCCCCGTATTGATCATCTCAGAGTTTTCGGTTGCCGGTGCTTTGTGCTGAAAGATAGAAATCTTGATAAGTTTGAGTCTCGCTCGTCTGACGGAATTTTTCTCGATTATGCTTCTCACTCTAGAGCGTACCGTGTGCTGATTATTGATACTAACATCGTCAGAGAGATTTGTGAAGTCACTTTCGACGAGACTGCACCGTGCAATTCTTCTGTCTTTGAAGTTGCAGGAGTTGATGAGCTCGACACCTCCATCTTTGAAGATGAGGAGGAAGAAGCTGCAGAGGGCGACGCTGAGGCTACCACGCATGCTGCGGACCCAGCTATCTCTGCCACGAGCTCGGACGATGACGACGGCCCCGACCCGACTACGTCTACTTCCCGGGGGCTGATCGAGGAGGTGACTCAGGCTTCACCAGCTGCACCTGAGGAGACACCAGCTTTGGTTGAGGAGGAGGCGACTTCGACACGGGAAGCACCGCGACACATTCAGCGTCGTCATCCACCTCAACAGATGCTAGGTGATCTCAACGAGCGACTCACCAGGTCCAAGGTAACAAGTATCACTGGCTTTGCGCATTCAGCATTTGTTGCCTCTTTTGAGCCCAAAGATATTGGACACGCTCTTTCTGATTCTAATTGGTCAATGCCATGCATGAGGAACTTGAAAATTTTGAAAGAAACCAAGTTTGGGTTTTAGTCGAGCCTCCACCTGCTTGTAATCCCATCTGAACGAAGTGGGTTTTCAAAAACAAGCAGGGTGAGGATGGGTTGGTTGTTCGAAACAAGGCTCGTCTTGTTGCCCAGGGGTTTTGCCACAAAGAGGGTATTGATTTTGAGGAGACTTTTGCTCCTGTTGCTCGTTTGGAAGCTATTCGTATCTTTCTTGCATTTGCTGCTTCCAAGGGTTTTAAAGTTTTCTAAATGGATGTTAAATCTGCCTTCTTGAATGGTTTTATCGAAGAAGAGGTTTATGTGAAACAACCCCCTGGTTTCGAAAATCCCAAGTTTCCAAACCGTGTTTATAAACTTCAAAAAGCTCTTTACGGTTTGAAACAGTCACCTAGAGCTTGGTATGATAGATTAAAAATCTTTTTGCTGACTCAGGGCTTTAAAATGAGATGTGTGGATAAAACGTTGTTCCTCATGCGGTATGGCAATGACTTTCTATTAGTTCAGATATACGTGGATGATATTATCTTTGGTGGCTCTTCTCACGCTCTTGTCTCCAAGTTTTCTGAGCAGATGTCCAGGGAGTTCGAGATGAGCATGATGGGTGAGTTGCAGTTCTTCCTCGGGCTGCAGATCAAGCAAACTCCTCAGGGCACTTTTGTCCATCAAGCCAAGTACACTAGAGACTTGCTACGGAAGTTCGACATGAGTGACTTGTCTCCTCAGCCGACTCCGATCAGCACATCTACGGCGCTTGATGAGGACTTGGACAGCGAGGGGTGGACCAGAAGGAGTACAGGAGCATGATCGGCTCTCTCCTGTACCTGACGGCGACGTGACCGGACATCCAGTTCGGCGTCTGCCTCTGCGCGCGGTACCAGGCTTCTCCGCGCACCTCCCACAGGCAGGTGGTGAAACGCATCTTCAGGTATCTGAAATTCACCCCTGAATTTGGTCTTTGGTATCCTGCGGATTCTTCTCTGGTTTTGGTGGGCTTTTCTGATGCCGATTTCGGTGGGTATCGGTTGGATCGCAAGTCGACATCCGGCACTTGTCAATTTCTCGGTACATCTTTGGTGTCTTGGTCCTCTCGCAAGCAGGCTAGCGTAGCGCTTTCTTCCACAGAAACTGAGTACGTTGCTACTGCTAGCTGCTACTCCCAGATCCTTTGGATGAAGCAAACCTTGCAGGATTATGGCTTGAGTTTCGGTAGGGTTCCCATCTTTGTAGACAACATGTCAGCCATTAGCATTGCAAAGAACCCTGTCCTACACTCCAGAACCAAGCACATAGACATCCGATTCCATTTCCGGCGAGACAATCATGAGAGAGGACACATAGACCTGATCCATGTCCCTTCAGAGAGGCAAACCGCAGATATCCTAACCAAACCGCTTGTGCAGGACACTTTTGCTCGCTTGCGAGGGGAGCTCGGGGTCTGTTACCCCTTTTGATTGCTGACTTTTCTTTGGTTAGCTTTGTAGGTTTTACTTGTCCTTCTCTTTGTTTTCTAAGTTTGGTAGTTGCATTGTGCATACGCATTGTACATGTTTGCATTTTGCATTGTCTCACTTGCACTAGCATTCTTGTATACATTACTATGATCTTCTAGTGCCTGCTAGTGTGAGTTGATAAATTTGATCATGTATAGCTTGCTCCACTGTGTATATGACATCATCTGAGTTAAGCTATTTTGATTTGAAATTCTGAAAACATGATCACCCTGTTTTGGCTACTAGCATGTTAGGGCGTGTTGATGTTCTTTGCTATCTTACTCATGCTAGTGTAGCCTTTTGTTCAGCAATTCATACTTGAAATGATCTAAATCTGATAAAATTGCTTGAACTGTTCTTGAAATGAATTGAAAAGATCCAGGTGGGATTGCTTGTCACACTGATCGAGCTTTCGAGACGGCTCACTTTGCACTTGTGAGAACCCGGGCAAGGCTGTGCATGACTGAAACGAGTGCCTTAATCTTCTGATTGTCTTTTGGCATAGGCTTGGCCTCGTTGCTAAGTGAAGCATGACAAGCTTTCAACTCCTGGCATTAAGAATTGCTTGATAAAAATTTGGTTGAAAAATGAATGTGTGCAACATGCTTTGGCTAGTTTGGCTCACCTGTATGAGTTTGATTAGCACTGCTTTCCATTTCCTACTTGTTAGTGCTAGATCATGGGTGATGCTTTTATTTCTCCTAAACTGAACTTGCCTAGCTCTAGACTGATTTGATATACCCTGTTGAGCTAGATGCAGGCCCTGTTTATGGATGCACACGTGCTTGTGACTAGATGTTGCTCATATCCTTGTATCCCTGAATGCTTTCACTTACACCTCCTGTATTGCATTCATTGCATAGCATCTGTTCAAGGGGAGTCTCAGCTTCAGGGGGGAGCTTTAGGTCTTTTTAGGCTTGATGTGTGCATGTGCCAACAAGGGGGAGAATTTTGAGAGAAGTGATCGAACAAGGGGGAGACTTGTTTGATTTTTGAAAAACCTGTTGTGCACAGGGCTTTGAGAGTGCATCATTTTGGGAGAGTTGCACTTGTGATAGGGAAAGCTTTGCTTGGGGAGTTTCTGTTTTGTTCTTGGCTCCTGGTTTTCCTCGTTTTTCCCTCTGCTTCTTGCATGACTGCGTCGAGCGTTACCTCTGTCTTTGAGGAGTCATGTTTTGGCTTTTGATCGATTGCATCGAGCCGTTGCCCTTGTCTTAGGGGATCGATCTCTACTTGAGTAAGTGACTGATTCTGCTTTTCTGAGCTTTGTGTCACTTGCTTGAGTTCTTCACTTTCTTGCTTCTCTTTTTATCACTTCTCTGCTTTCAGGTGGTGTGTTGACAATGCACTCATCAAGGGGGAGATTGAGGAATGTTGAGTACTCTATCCTGCTTGTGATGAGTGAATTATCAACTGTGCGGTGTGATCGTGTGCTTGGTCTTTGGATTGCAGGTACACGGGCGTCGAGTGTCGACGGGGAGCTGCCGTGGAGGTGCTGTGGCCGATGGACCGAGCGGTGGACGGCGGTGAAGGGCAGTCGGGACCGAAGCTCGGACCGGGCGGCAGCTGTGGTGTCCACTCCTGGATCGAGGGCGCAAGCGGCGACGGAAGGCGGGTTTCTTGGTTTGCGCCACAAAACCAAGGAGGCGGACGGCTGTTGAAGACGCCAAGTCGTGGAGGCACGGGCGTCGGTATCGGGACTGACTGAGGCGACGGGCGTCGACGGCGTCTAGGGCCTCACTGCGGGCGAGGAGGTGACGGGCGTCGGGCGGCATCTAGGGCCGTCAGAAGGCCGAGGCGGGAACGGCGTCTAGGGCCACGGCGTGGAGGCGGGAATCTTCCCGCGCGTGAGGTTTTGGCGGTTTTCTCAAAACCGGCCACCTACCCGGGTTTCGCGGACCCTCCAAAACCGCGGACCTGATCTTCATCAAGATGGTGGCATCGCGGAGAAGACTTCGTTTCGAAGAAAGAACCTCGGCCGTCGGATGAGATCGTGTACAGGGGGTGCTGCAGGCCAACCGGTCTGACCGGTCCCTGGCACCGGTCTGACCGGTCTAACCAACCGGTCTGACTGGTCCAGCGTACCGGTCTGACCAGTCCCGCGGGTATAAATACCCCTTCACTTGTGTTAGGTTAATAGCGGCTTTTGTAATCAGTTCGTGAATTCTTCTGTTCTCCAAGCCGCCGCCCCTGTGTCTCCCTCCCCCTGTTCTTCTCTTTAGAGTAGAATTTGATTATGGTTTTGTGAGACTTTGTATTGGATTTGATTGGGAAAGGAGGTCCCATCCTCCTTGTGCCCTCTGGGCTTTTAAATCGATCTCGTCATTTTTGTGCCCGTTTGTGATGAATTTTGGTTTCATTTTTGGTGCACACGATTGCGACGGTTCCATGAGCTCTTTGTAGTGGTTCCTCTGTTTCTAGCCTCATGCCAAACCTTCTGGAATCGCTAGCTCTTCAGAATTGGAGTTCTTGAGTTTTTGAGAAAACCCCAATGCTTCTTGATCTCTCCTCGAATTCTCAAGATTTGTTGACCTTTAGGACGAGATCTCTTAGGGATTTGTTCACGGGGTAGGGGAGAAGCTATCCCCCAAGTTTCATCGATTTTCGTGGTCGTTTGGTTGAGATTCATAGTTTGAATCCAAGTTTTCGGGGGTTTTCTGGGTGCCACCGGTCAGACCGGTAGGCAAGACCGGTCAGACCGGTATGCTAGTTTTTGAACAGTCGCGACCGGTCAGACCGGTCCAGTGCACCGGTCAGACCGGTCCTGGCAGATCAGTTCTGCGGTCTCTCTCGATTCGCTTCCGATTTGCTTCGCGTCTTCGCTCGCTCGTTCGAGGCCTTTTGTGTTGGTTTAGTTTTTCCATAGCTATTCCAAACTTTGGTCAGAACGCCTGAGGGTTTGGGTGATTTTCGGGATATAGGCCGACGATTCGAATTTCGAAGAAATTTTGATCGGCTTCCATTCACCCCCCTCTGGTCGCCGGCTTCGGTCCCTCACCACCCTTGCTGGGTCGGCTGGAAAAAGGAGGAGGGAGGAGATCATGGGGGAGATGCTGCAGGGAGGGGATAAACCGATAAAGGAGGATGCGGTGATGGGAGCTGCTCTGGATAATGAAATTGTTGAAGCGGGACTGGTGGACCAGTCTTGCAAGGATCAATGAAGATAGCAGCATGGAACTGCCAAGGTCTGGGCAACCGCTCGGCAGTTCGGGGCCTTTTGGGGTTCCAGAAGGCCGAGGGAGCTGATATTTTGCTCCTGTCGGAGACAAAGCTCGATGGGCGCAGAATGCAACGTTTTTGGTGGATGCTTGGACTCCCAAATTTGCTAGTCCAAGACTGTGATGGAGGGGGGGGGGGAGGGGAGGGAATTGCAGTGTTATGGAGGAGGGGCGTTGAGGTGTTATTGCGCAACATGTCGAAATACCACATTGATATGGATGTGCGTGAGGATGGTGGAATGTGCTGGCGGTTCACCGGGGTATACGGGGAGCCGCAACATGAGCAGAAGCACAAGACCCGGAACATGATGAGATCCCTCATTACAAGTCCAACAACGCCATGGCTAATGGCTGGAGATTTCAATGAAATCCTTTTCGCATATGAGAAAGAGGGGGGCAGACTGAAAAGCTAGAGGGAGATGGACAGTTTTAGGGAGGCGCTGGTGGAGTGTGGGTTGCATGACTTGGGCTTTGAAGGGGACATGTTCACGTGGAGAAATAATAGTCACGCTGCTTCTGACTATATCAGGGAGAGGCTGGACCGGGGGGTGGCCAATAAGGAGTGGCAGCTCATGTTCCCAGATGCGCGGGTGGTTAATGGCGATCCTCGACATTCAGACCATAGACCTGTGATCATTACGACGGCGGCACGTCGAGGTAGTGGTCTCGGAGGTGGGAGTCAAAAGCTGTTCCGGTTTGAGGCAGCTTGGCTGGAGGAAGAAAAGTGCATGGAGGTGGTGGAAGCGGCGTGGCGGGAGGCGGTGGGAAGTGGAGAGATGGCGGTGTCCGATGCGTTGAAAGTGTGACGAGTGGACTTGGCCAATGGAGCATTAATGTCTTGGAGATCTGGAGAAGCGGTTGAAGTTCTTGAAAAAGGAGTTAGAGATGTGTAGAAGGAGACCGATCTGCCTGGAGGGAGGGCGAGGGAGGGGGTGCTGAGATTCAAATTGGAGAGGGTGGAGGAACAAATAGATCTTTACTGGAAGCAACGAGCACATGTCAAATGGCTGGAGAAAGGAGATAGGAATACATCCTTTTCCATGCAGCCTGCTCGGAGAGGAGGAGACAAAATCATATTGGGAGTTTGAAAAAAGTAGATGGGAGTTGGGTGGAAGGAGAAGAGGAAAAGAAAGCTTTTATCACTAATCATTTTGTGCAGCTATTCAGGTCACAGGGCAGCCATGATACTAATCGGCTGCTAGACAAGGTGGATCGTAAAGTCACTGAGGAGATGAATGAGATGCTCTCCAGGAGTACACAGTGGAGGAGGTGAAGGCGGCCTTGGATGGTATTGGCGACTTGAAAGCCCCGGGGCCGGATGGATTGCCAGCAATATTCTATAAGAGGTTCTGGCAAATTGTGGGAGAGAATGTGCAAAATGAAGTATTGCAAGTCCTGCTTGGAGGAGCAATGCCGCCCGGTTGGAACGAGACGGTAATCGTGCTAATCCCAAAGGTACCACACCCTGAGCTTGTCAAAGATCTCCGCCCTATCAGTTTATGTAATGTTTTGTACAAGATTATTTCCAAAACCTTGTCTAATAGACTCAAGAAAGTCCTGCCGGATGTGATTAGCACAGAGTGCCTTTGTTCCCTGCAGACTTATATTGGATAATATTCTGATCGCGTACGAGATGACCCATTATATGCAAAGGAAGAAAAAAAGGTAAAGAGGGATAAGCAGCTATAAAGCTTGATATGAGAAAAGCGGATGATCGAGTGGAGTGGTCGTTCTTACGTGATATGATGCGCAAGCTGGGCTTTTGTGAGAGGTGGGTGGATCTCGTGATGAAGTGTGTTACGTCGGTGTCATACAAAATCCGTATGAATGGGCAGCTAACGGATAGCTTCCAACCGGAGAGGGGATTGTGGCAGGGCGACCCATTGTCGCCTTACCTCTTTCTGATTTGTGCAGAAGGATTCTCAGCTTTGTTGGAAAAGGCAGAGATGGATGGAGGATTGAGGGGGGTCAAGATTTGCCATGGAGCTCCGAGCGTCTCTCATCTCTTGTTTGCCGACGACTCACTAATCCTATGTCGTGCTCGTGCAGATGGGGGTGATGCGCAGCGGCTACAGTGTATTCTTCAGATTTATGAGGAGTGTACAGGGCAAATGATAAACAAGGAGAAGTCAGCGGCGATGTTCAGCCCTAATGCATGAACAGAGAAATGAGCCGAGGTGATGCAGGCACTAGATATCCAACATGAAACAATGAACGAGAGGTACTTGGGGCTTCCGGTCTTTGTAGGGAGATCTAAGACACACGTCTTTGGCTACCTGAAGGAGAGAATCTGGAAGCGGATCCAAGGGTGGAAGGAGAGAATGTTGTCGCGGGCAGGGAAGGAGATCATGATAAAAGCAGTAGCACAGGCTATTCCTAGCTACATTTGCCATGGGTTGCTTCGATTTGACAAAGAACATGTGTGATCAAATCAGTACCATGATAGGAAGATTTTGGTGGAGCCAACAAGAGAAGGAGAATAAAATTCATTGGATCAGCTGGGATAAACTCACCCTCCCCAAGTGCAAGGGCGGCCTTGGCTTCCACGACATTCATGTGTTTAACCTGGCGATGTTAGCTAAGTAGGGGTGGAGACTAATCCAAAATCTGGACTCACTATGTGCAAGAATATTGTGGGCTAAATACTTCCCGCATGGAGATTTTATGAAGGCAAAATTATCTGGTCCGATATCCTACACGTGGAGGAGTATCATGAAGGGAGTGTAGCTGCTTGCTGAGGGAGTAATTTGGCGAGTTGGAAATGGAGAAAGCATTAATATATGGTCTGACCCATGATCCCAAGAGGTTTTACCAGGAGAGTGATTACTCCAAGGGGACAAAATATTTTGAGCTGAGTGAGTGAACTGATTGATCCATATACGGGAAGTTGGGACCATGAACTACTGGAGCAAACCTTTTGGGAGGAAGACGTTGAGATTATCAAGGCGATTCCGGTCCACCAAGATATGGAGGATGTCATTGCTTGCCATTTCAATGAACGGGGCTTGTTCTCGGTCAGGCCAGCATACAAGATTCACAGAGAAATTAGCTGGATGAATGAGGGCAGAGGTGATTCTTCTAGCATGCAGGAAACCAATGGGGAGGAGATGTTTTGGAAGAAATTATGGAAGCTGGACTGTTCAGGCAAGATAAATCATTTCTTATGGCGAATGGGTCACAACAGCCTAGCGCTGAGGGTTAACTTGGCACGATGGCATATGGAGGTAGACACGCGATGTGTGGTTTGTAACAGGCTTGATGAAAATGGAGGCCACCTATTTTGTACGTGCAAGTTTGTGAAACACTTATGGCAACAACTGTTAGAGCATGTGCATACTCTCCTGGCAGCTCTTACATCAACTAAGGAGATGATGAAGGAGATTTGGGGGTTGGAGCAGAAGGAGAGCCTGACGGTGGTGCTCTTGCTATGGCATTGGTGGCTGGAGAGAAACCGAATCAGGGAAGGTGAGAGAAGAAGGGATCTGGCAGGACTAATCTACATCATCCGTACCCAGGCTGAGGAGTTCTTGAACTTGGCAACAAAGGTGAACTCGAGCCCAAATGAGAGTCGGAAGAAGTTGGTGCGCCCAGCAGGAGATGTGCTGAAAATAAACTCTAACGGTGCTTTCAACCCAGCTACTAGGAAGGGAGGGTGGGGATTCGTTATTCGAGACTCGCAGGGAAATGCAGGTGCAGGGGCAGTCCCCAACGCTTTGAATGCCCTCCATGCAGAAGTACTTGGATGCTTGGCTGGTGTGAGGGCTGCTGGTGAATGGGGCATGACAAATATTGTTGCAGAGACAGATTCCATGCAACTGAAGATGGCTATCGGTGGTTCGGAATTTGCCCTGGCACCTACAGGGGGTCTTGTACACGAGAACAAGGCGACGATAGCTGCTTACTTTAGCTCTTTCTCTGTGAATTACTGTCCCCGATATTGTAATAGTGTTGCTCATGAGCTAGCTGCTCGTGGTTGTATGTGTTCTCCGAATGCTGAACTGTCTTGGGACGGTGTGCCTGAGGGTCTGGAGAACCTGGTAGCCGGTGATTGTACCGAGTACTTGGTTTAATGAAATTCTATTCTGAGCTTCAAAAAAAAAATTTATTCTCTTCAATGGATAGCAATTAGCAAAGCACTTTGTATGCAGGCGCCCTTGATTCAATCGGTAGCATTTGTTCATGAATAAACTGCATAATTACTTCATGAAATTTAAGGCAGCGTCTGATTGTATATCAAGTGTGAATTGGAGGATGTTAATATGAGTATATCGTTTGTCGAATGTGCCTTTATAGTTTAGGCTAGCTGAGATTGTGTCTCCCATCTCCTCAGAGTCATCTTCAGTGTTTGACTAAACTCTATTTTCAAACGCATTGTCAAAGGCTTGCTATCGTAGTGGTAGCATCGCTGGAGGCACTCTCCAGAGGTCCTGGGTTCGATCCCCCTCGGGGGCGAATTTCAGCTCTGGGGTTAAAAAAACTCACTCGCTTGTCCCACGTCCAAAGCACTGTGGAGCCCAGCCTAACTCACAAGGCGACGGCCCCCGTGTACGGGTGGGACAGGGGTTCAGGGGTTTTCTTGGCCTGCTGTGAGAAGGTCATTCTACCTCTCAAACAATATCGTGGGGGCGGTCTCACCCCCGCAGGTCAAGTTTTTTTTTATTTTCAAACGCATTTGCATTTTTGATTGGCAGACAGGAGTAGTGGCAACTAGGCAGAATCCTCACCCCCACCCGCCCCCTCGCCCCGCGTCGTCTCCGCGGAGGCAGCTCAGGCGGCAGCCCAACCTCGCCGCCGCGCAAGCTCGTGTGCCTGCTAGAAAGGCGGCGGCAGGGCCTCTCTCGGCTCTCTCGTCTGCCCAAGGCTACGGCGCCCCAGCGCCAGGCGTGGAGGCAGCGGCGGCGGCATGGGGTTGCAGGCCCGACGTCCTTGCGGTTGGATCTAGCACCTCCGGGCTGTATCCACGCGGTGCGGCGGCGGCGGCGGCGAAGGGTGGGTCGGTGGCGGTGCGAGCTTCGGCGGTGGGGAGTCCGCGGTGGCCGGATCCGAGGCCCTGATGACCGGATCTGGCGGCGCCGGACTCGATCCATCGCCCCTCGCGGCACATGATGTGTCGGTGTCGGATCTGGGACTGATCTTCGCGGTTCGGCAGCGTCGGCTGCATCTTCCTCTATGTCGACGTCAACGGTGTCAAAGACTGCTCTACATGGGCTTTGGTCTCTCCATCAACATGCTGGGTTGAGTAGTACGTGTTAGGCTCCGAGGTAGCCCTAGGTAGCGAATGGGGAATGGGGCGACTTGACAGCCAAGCACCTGCGGGATGGGTAGGAGCATGTCTTTGGCTCCAAAAATGTTTGTGATTGAACACTTAGCCATGTTGGTATGTAGCCCGGTGGTGTCAGCAAAAATTTGTAAGATGCCCTGTATAGCAACGGCCTCATGTATGCTGGGGTGGATGAATAGGATCACGTCGCGTAAACGCTGCACTGGAATCCACCGGTGCTAGCACTGTCCGAACCCCATGGCCTGCATGGCGTCCAGAAGGAGCGCCCAGTCGAGCGTGTCAAACGCCTTGGCTATGTCTAGCTTGAGTGGAATTTTGAGGATCTTCTTCTTCCTTATGAGAACGACCTCCCTTCGGATGTACTTGAAGTTATCATGGATCGTCCGCCCTCTGATGAATGCGTTTTAATTGGGCGCAATGATGTCTTTCATTTATCTTTGTTGAAATATGCAATGCATACTTGGAACATTCTAGAAGACTGTGAAAATCACAAAAACTAATTTGCAATGCATGGGAATAAAATCATGCCAAAGTAAGAAGGTTCTAGAAGAGTGGAGAGCAAGTGTGAGTAATAGTTATTATGCTTCATGGTGAAGTGTAGAATTCTCTATAGAAAAGATATTTATATGATAGGATAAAGATGGAGAAAACTCTAGAAATGTAGAAGAGTATAGAAGGTGGACATATCACAACACCATATGAACCATAGAGTTCTATAAATAGGGGTGTCCCCCTCCCCCTTGCTATACCATGGCATAAGAGATATCAAGTTGGAGATGACAAGGTTGCCATGTAGTGTAATGGTGTTATGGGAGGATAACTACATAAAGAGTGTAAGTGTCATCTCGGTGTCATCTCGTGTTGTATCAAGTTGATTTGTGAATAAAGATTTGAGTTTCCTTGTAGAGTATTAGTCTCTAAGTTTCTAAGTGCTTAGTGTATAAGTTGTTATATATTGTAGGCTGGTTCTGCCACCCGAGATCACAAAGGATCTGAGTTTCATCGTAAGAAGGCTCTGCCTCCCGGAAGCCAGCTTCATCTATTGGTAGGCTCTATCACCCGGAAGCGAGAAAGCGGCTAGGACCTTATACACTAAGTAGCTAGAAATTGAAAAAGCTAACCAACTCTAGAGTGGGTTGGTGTGTCTTAAGTGTACGTTCTCAGCATAGCGAGTGTTAGGGCCACCTCGGTTCCCAATAATCTTCTTCAACCAAACCACCACTCCAGCAGACTTAAGACAGATCTTCATATGGACATCAACCTTGTTATCATCACGATATATGGCACAATCCCTCATGACAAATCCATTGATATTCTCCATCTTTGTGAAAGATCGGGGCTGACGTTATTGTTGGTGTGTTTCTTGATGACACATGAAGAGAAAGTAATCACCTGACCCGTGTTTAACTCCCTTAGTACCATTTTGATTGACATGATGGCATTGGAATAAAACCTAGTATGATCTGAGATGCGGTTACTGACTTTGCAATAACACACAGAGCCTAAGAAAAAGTACAATTCTGATCTCTGAACTGAACTGCAGTACTACTCTCATGTTATTCCTTCAGGTACAACATAGCGAATTGATATGAATCACAAACTAAAAGGTTATCTTACGCCCACAAGTTGTCATGGAAATGAATAAATAGCTGAGATTTTGATTTGATAAACTTTAGTTGAGTCAGTATGAAAATACCACCGGCAAACTTGTACCCAAAACTCTCCACAAATGCTTGTCTTCAACTGCTACAACTGAAGGCAAAACCGACGTTGAGAGATTTAGGAGAAGCTCACTCTGGTTCTGCAGTGAAATAAAAGATCATATATTAGTTATTCATAGTGGCAGAGGCGACAGTGAGCTCGGCTTGGCTGCGGGCGCCGCGAGTGAGGTCGCCCCCAGTGGCAACGGCGCGCAGGCGACCTCCGCCAAGGCAGTGAAGGGGGCGTGGGCAACCTGGGCGACCTCGTCCATGCGTTGACGCGACGCTATTGGATTAGGGTGTGTTTAGATTATTTTGCTAAAAAAATTTGAAAGAGAATCTTACTAATTTAGAGTATTGAATAACATCTATTTACAATTTTTTTCATGGATAGATTGTAAATCACGAGACAAATTTAATGAGTTAGCGAATGGTTACTGTAGCATCACTTTGCATCATCATTATTGCAAATCATGGATTTAGGAGGCTTATTAGATTCATCTCGCGATTTACAACCTATCCGTGCAAAAAGTTTTGTAAATAGATTTTATTTAATACTCAATGCATGTATCTAAACATTTGATGTGATTATTTTGGGTGTAAAATTTTGGGACTAAACCTTATAGAAGATGGATGTTCCAATCAAATCCAAATCTAGCAGAATCGTTCAAATTCATCGCTTGACAAGGGCGACGACATCCTGCTAACGCCTGCTCGCCCTGTCCGGCCCTGCTCATCGACCTTCTATTTTATTTTTGTGATGGAGCCATTAATCGACCTACTATAAACTCTTCTATGGATAAGCCCTGCTGATGATGCACAATTTAAAGGCTTGAAGAAACTAAACTTGGAATGTGGAGAGACTTGGAGAAACTAATGTAGCGTTTGGATGTCGATATTCGGAATTGGCATTGTATATTTAATACCTGCTGTTTGGATGTTTTAAGAATTGGCATCAGAGTTCTTGAGGCTGTTCGGCTGGTAGAATGAATTGTGCTCGGCTGGTAGAATGCATAATATTCTGTGAGAAGAAATAAGCCAAACTAAGCCAAGCCGCACTGTTGATCAGATCAGCCGAACAGGCTCCTTCCTCGTCCCACGATTGCGGGCCCTTCCCCCTCCGTATTCGACGGAATTGTCCTCTCCACCTTCATCTTCTCCACCGCCCGCCCCTACGCCGCCCCACCTCTCCGCTAGTGTGCATGCGCCGTCCCGCCCCCCCGCCGGCGTGTTGCGCCCCTGCGCCGGCATGCCGCACGCCCCTTTGCGCCGCCCATCCACCGCCCAGCCTCGCGCCCCTCCGTCTCTCCACCCCTCCGCGCGGCATGCGCGCACCACTTTGTTCCGCCCCTCCACACCCAGTCCCACGTCGCTCCCCTGCGCTCCTCCTGCTCCCAGTCGGCGTGCTGCTCCCTTGCGCTCCTCCGCACAGCTCGCGAGCTCTACCTGAGGACGAAGAAACTGAGATGGCAGTGAGGAGAGGATGTGGGATAGAACGGTGGTGGGCTGGACCTTGTTGGATTCCATCTAACAATTCCATTTACATTCAAACAATTGTTTTGGCATTGTAACTGATTTCTAATGCCAGTCTGTTTTGGTATTGAATCCAATTCAATGTAAACCCTCCAATATCGACATCCAAACGGACCCTAAATGTGGAATGTGGAGATATTACCATGACGTCCTCCTCGCCGGACACCTCCTCCTCGCCGCCGCACTTTCCCGCTTAGATAGCCGCCGCAACTGCAAGGGTTTGTACTGCGGAACTGCAAGGGTTTTGTAACCCTAATCTCTCAGTTCTTCGATCCCCATGCCCCAGCCGCCCTCGCTAGCCGCCAGAGTCCTAGGCGCAAACTCCGCACGACGCAGCGCGCGGTGCCGCTTATCCTCGTCGGTCAACGCGCCAAGCTCCTACATCCCTCCCTTGCGTGCAGCATCCAGGGGACCCCCCGGCAAGACATCGCTGCCTGGTACCTCGATCTGCAGGAAAGATGGCTATTGCCGTGTTGCGTCTCCTTTTTCTCGTCCTGCTAGTGAACAGAAGAGGTGTCTCTTGCATTTTTGCATCTAGTTTCTCATCCTGACACAAGCCACTTTTGTATTTGTGAGATTTGTTATTGATTTGTTTGCAATTTTCACTTCAAAGGAACTGTGATTTGTATAACTAATCAATTTTATTTCATATTGGTGCAAGATGAGTTTGTGGTGAACATTTCTTTTTCTAGATTGATGATTGATTGATCTGAGTAATTTTTTTTCAAACTTTACTTGTTATGACTTACATTTAACTTTCTTTAATTCTGCTTCAGTTTGAAAGATGGTAGCAGGTAAGAGAGCTGCTGCTGATCCCACGAAATCCTCAAATGAGAATAAAAGAACATGCAGTGCGGAAGGAGGGACGACTGAGTCATTGATTTCAGGTCTGCTTGTTCTTCCTTTTTTTATGCATGTATTTTCTATGACCGTTAGAGCACTCACAGATGTCTTGTATCATGTATCTAGATGAATTATGCTGCGACTATCAACGTATACAGAGTGAGTTGGGTGAACAAGTTTCAACAGATCTGTTTAGAAGTGTTGCCACACTTGTTTTGTCTCATGGTGATTACACTGTTTACCCGTAGTTTTCTGATAATTGAACATTGTTAGTTTTCAGATAATTGAACATTGTTAGATGTGAATGATATAAACTATGATCTTGTGTAGGACACGAAGTGCTATTTGCATGCTCTGGCGTAGCTATAGAACGCCGGAGGCTCTTCACAAGGTTTGTTACTGCAGCAAGTTTGGTTAGAGCTTTACATAGTGACGTTAAGGTTGGTGTTGATGAAGGCCATTTAGTGTTCTTTTTCCTTGTTTACTAAAAATAAATGTAACCATTCTATACTGTTTTCTTTTTTATAATTGTAGATTGATGTGTGCTATGAAGGAAAAATTGTCATAGGTGTTCTGGAAGACTTCGATTTGGATCATAAAATTGCTTTTGTCCAAGCTATGGAAAACCTTGATGTTTATTGCGTACCTCTCAATCCTGTTGTGGAATGGATGCCGGAGACTGCGGTAGTAGCAGTCGCCCGAGACGTATCTGGGAAACTAATGGCGACAACCGGCAAACTTGAACGTTCAGATGGTGAAGCTGGTGGTCATCATATTATGTTCTCTACTACTTGTAAACTACCTGAGGTACACTTGCATTATTATCAGTGTTTTAATCATTTGAAAGACCCATTGTATTCCCTCTTTTTTACTTCTATTTGTCACCGTTGACTGTACTGCAAAAAGTTTGACCTCTAATACCTTTTAAACTTTGTTATAGTTAAGCTGAATGGATTTCGTATGGTTAGATCTGCAATGGAACATACTTCAAAATTATATTTCTATTTTCAATTTTTATTGTTAAACAGTAGCATTTATGATTTCCATGAGAATGTCATGTGAAAGTAAGTATATTCCTTGTAAATTTTGTTTCAGTGTAACCCTTGTTTCCCACTGCTTTATTTTTTGTTCTAGGGTTGGCAGGGGGGTGCGTCTTTTGATTTTGATGGGAACTTTGTTGGCATGAACCTTGATTTGGATATGAGATTACCCATTATCTTGCCAAGGAGTACAATTCTTGAACGGTGGAAGCATTTACGTACGCCTCAAAGGTCAGTATTTTTTGGTGAAAAGGTGAAGTCTGTCATTTTCAGGTGTGGAAATATATTTCCAATTTGCTTATCTATGTTTCTAGTTGCAGCATTTAATGTTTACCCCTAATAACAACATGAGTATTTCCCTCTCACATTGCTCCAGCTCCAGCCTCCAGCCACCAGCCAGGTAACAGTGTTTTTCTCTTACACCACACCAGCTCCAGCCTGCCGAACGCAGTGAGTCACATTTACTCTGTTGTCTAGTAGCCATATATGTTTGTCTAACTTAAAAACCATAGAATTTTTGTTGAGACTAAAATATTCGCATTATTAGTTGGGATATGGTGTATCTTGACTGTGGAGGTCTGCTCAGTTCTTGTTTTCTTGGAATTTTTATGTACAGGGTATCATGCTTATTTTTTCAAGGTGTGAAACCCTACTCCCGTCCTCAAGGTGAGTACAAAATCACTATTTGTAAGGTCCTCGAGTGGTTCAAATTAAGCATAACATTTATTCTAATATAATAACTATTAGTCATTTACAGTTTGTATCGTAGTGTTAGCGCTAACCAATTAATGTTTTAACCATGCCTACCTTGCGCATGTGCGTTGCAATGTAAGTATATACCACAGCATACGTCTATAGATTCATCAAGAAGTACTATGATCTAATTTTATATATGAAGTTGTATCATCAATCATTCATACGTATACACATGCAGGTAGTGCAATTGTTTGTGGTAGAATAAAATGCTACAGCATGTCTATAGATTGGTCCAGAAAAGGCCTGCACACCATGAACATCAGCCGCTCCGTAAAATGTAGAGATGTTCATGGGTATATTCAAGTCACTTCTAATTTAGTAGTGTGCCCCTGCTAACGCAATGGTAAAAGTAAAAAAAAAGTATTTTTCTTTGCACTTGGGCTAAATCTCTTTCTAATGCTAGCCCATGCCTGACAACTCTTGGGCTAAATCTGTCCATGATGCCTAGTCACTTCTAATATGAGTGGTTGGTTGCACAATATGCCATATATTTCTAATCTTACATACAATACTATTTGCAGAAACTTATGTGATTGCTACATTACTGTATTTAGAATTAGCATGTCTGTTAATCTCTCTTCTTTCTTCAGCATATGAGGATGTTCCCAGCAATGCAGAGTTTGAGAATGGGTCTAGGGGTCCCCCCCCCCCCCCCCCCCCCCCCCCCCCAGTACATCAAGGGGTACGATCAATCGTGAGTCCATGTTTGTACACTTAGTTATCTGGCAATTGAGCCTTTTCACATATCTGCTGTACAACTGACAATTATTATATCGTTGTCTCTTGTGCCAGGTGGCATCGCTTTGCTTAATGCTCATCATGATCCTTTTGGTGATGTGTGTCCTGATGGTGTCTGGCCGTCTGGGGTAAATTCGATAAAAGTTTTTCTCTTATCTTATCAAAAAAGTGTTGTTGCACTTGCTTCGTTCAATGGTGAGTTTATAGTAGTGTCCAAACTTGTACTCCTATTTATATTATGACCATCTGTAGCTAATAATCAAAATTACTGTATCCAGGAGGAACAAAGTTTTTTTCATGCACAGGATTTTTCATTAACTTTGATGATGAATGTCAGACTATTCTGACTTCAGCAACCTTGGTTAGGGATCCTGATGGTTCAAATAAGATTGTTGAGGGCCTGAAGGTTGGTGCTTCTAATACACTCTGATACTTGTTTGTCCAGGATACTGCTTAAGTATCATTGTATCATTTGCAGATTAAGGTGTTGCTTCCAAACAATCAAAGTAAAGAAGGGAAGCTGAAACATTGTAGTTTACAGTACAATGTTGCGCTAGTCAGGGTGTGTTTAGATCCAAAATTTTGCAAAAAACTGTAAAGGCCAAAAGTTGGATGTAAAACTTTACATTTTTTGTGTTTACATGCATTTAGTTGGATGGCTCATTTTGCATTCTAGTGTACAGTACATCCTGCCCTGTTGGTGTCGGCCTAAACGAAGCGTAACATGAGCACGAAAAGTACGCAGTGACGCACAAGGTAATGCAGTCAACAATCCAGACTAATGATACACCAGGAATTTGTAAGAACAGAACCGACATTGGGAAGACAAAGGGGAACTTACCTGTGCGGCACGACGACGACGACGGCCACCGCCTCTGGTGGCTTGGTCGGCTGCCGCCGTTTCAGGTCCAGCCGGAGGACACCTTGCAGGCAGGTCTGCGCGCCCAAAGGGTGCCGACCGGCCGCCTTGTGCAGACGCAGGTGCAGTGCCTCCACCGGTGCCAGATCTGCGGCCACCGGCGGCCGCGGTTCGGCCTCCTCCTCGACCGCTGTGTGGCCCGCACAGGCCGAGGGTTCGGTTCTGGACCCGTGGAGGAACGCGAATGGGAGGAGGCAGGTCGCTTCCCTGGACTTCATCACCTCGGAGGAGGTCTTGCACCTCCGGCCACCCGTGCTCCGAGTTGAGGTCGAGACCGTTGAAGTCGAGGCGGCTCGGGCATAGGCTGCTGGATCCGCTGTTGGAGTATGCGCTGGCCGTGAAGCCGGTGTACCCATCTTGTGCTGACGACCCCAGCCCCATGGACAGGAGGTCCCTGGTTCCAACGCCGGCGCCGAAAAGGTCCTCGTTGCCGTAGCCTCCGGCGTTGTAGTCGTCCCCCTGGCCGTACCCGCCGGCGTTGTAGACGTCGGCGTTGTAGTCGTCCATGGCCACGGAGGTGTGCAGGTGGTCGTTGCACCTGCGCGGGGCTAGATCTGCAGGCGGCGGTGTTGGATCTTGGCTGCAGCGGCGGGGGGGGGGGGGGGTGCCCGAGTGGGGAGCGGGGGAGCTAGGGTTTGGAGTCGCCCATGCTGTGGCCGAATGGATAAGGTGGGGCGCGGGGAGGGGGGAGTAGGTAGGCAGAGCATGCGGCCGAGCGGGCCTCCGATGCCAAAAAAAAAAATTGGGCCAGTCTGTTTAGATGCGTAAACGCAAAAAGACCGTTTTTGCAAAAAAAAATTTGCCTTTACGGCCCGATCTAAACACGGCCTCAGTGTCAAGAACTGCCGTTATGTACTTATGTTCGTCATGGGAACCTTGAACAATGTGCAGTAGATTTTTCGTCCACGGTAGTAGCTGTGGGCCGTTCTTTTGAATCAGGTGCATTAATGGCTACAAGTGGGAAAGGGTCCTGCTGGTCAGGCTACTCTACTTGTAAGATCAGTAAGGTTAATATGGCCGTGTTTGGTTTAATTTCATGGATTTACTATAGCAACTTTGACCAAAAATTTAGAGTAGCAAACGAAGTCTAATTACAAAACCACCTCCACAATCTCCGTGTAAATCGCGAGACGAATCTAATGAGGCCTTTGACCGCGTGATTAGAGGATGGTTACTGTATCATCACTGTAGCAAATCATCAATTAATTACCGTCATTAGATTCGTCTCGAAAAGTTACACCCATTTCTGAAAATTTTTTGCAAATAGACTTCATTTAGTACTCCATGCATGCGAGATTCTCTTCTCGAAAAACGTGCGCGAAAAATTTACCGTGTATCCAAACACGGCCTATATGTTGATTTTCTTTCTGCCCACTTGCATGTTACGTGAGTGAGTACCATAACCTTATTTGCACAGCTGAGGACAGGCCCCCTTGTTAATATCGGCACACTACTACAAAAACGTTGATTTGTCCCGGTTGGGAAACCGCTGTTGTCCCGGTTTCCCAACCGGGAACGCCTGTCCGGGACAAAAGGGGGGTGCCCTTTTGTCCCGGGTGTGGCAACCGGGACAAAAGAGGACCTTTTGTCCCGGTTGGTAACACCAACCGGGACAAAAGGTGCAGCCAGCGCCCACGTGGCTGGCGCACCCTTTTGTCCCGGTTGGTGTTACCAACCGGGACAAAAGGTCTCTTTTTTCTTCATGTTTTTCTTTTCTCAATTCTTTTTCTATTTCAATTATACTTTTGCATTTCAATTAAACTTATGTATTGGAATTCAGTGTGTATGATCTCCACTAATATATACATATATATAGTTACTTATATAATATTTGTCCTAGATAGTTTTCATATATAAATTAATTCACTTATATATATATGTATACACATATCTATACATGTGAATTCCTTTACATATGAAAATGTCTAGGACCAATATTATATAAATATATATATACACATATATATTATTGGAGTGCTTATATATATAATACATACATACTCCATCATATTTGCATAGGTATATTCGTTCTTAATTACATAGTAGAATTCGCCTTTTGGAAATTTAATACATACATACTCATAAATAGAAATTTAATACCTATGAGTCACATATATATTTACATAGTTATATTCGTTCTTAATTACATATATACACGTATATTGTCATATTTGCTGTGATTGTCAATATTAGATATTCCATCATAGTAGAATTCGCCTTTTGGGTCGAGGACTTGCTCAACAATAAATCCGGAGAATTGTTCTTGAATCGCCATAATCTTTTCCTCCGGTATGAGTTTATCGCGCATCTCCCCGACCTATGGAAAAAGGGG
Organism: Panicum virgatum; assembly: GCF_016808335.1. Lineage (NCBI taxonomy): Eukaryota > Viridiplantae > Streptophyta > Magnoliopsida > Poales > Poaceae > Panicum > Panicum virgatum. Next base: position 54,124,999 of record NC_053146.1, read on the forward strand.
ATAATTAATTTCGACTAATTAAAATACGAGTTCAAATATTAACAAGTTTTTTTACTTACTTCCTCCTCCCAATCTGTCCAGCCCTTTGGAGGACCTACCAGACCATGGATGTTCTCGCATACATAGTATGCGCACAATACAGTGCCTGGTTTCTGCCTCATACACTTTAAGAGAGAAGAAATTATCAGGTATTTACATGAATATATAATAAAACTAATGAATCGTGCAACGAATCATCCAAGCGCGTACCGGAAAATCTGTCTTGATCTTCAATTCCTTGTCAAATTTGCCTGGATGATTTTTAGCGAATTCTTTCCAAACCCTGTGCATGATTAGAACAATTATAGTCAAGTAACAAAGTGATTCAAATTATCGGTCATGGACGGAGTAGTGGTAGAATTACTTTTTCATCATGTTAAGAAGATTTTCGTATTGTTCTGGAGGTCTCCTCAATGAGTCCATAACCACGAGTAGGCTCTTCTCGGGAATTATGACAATTAGGACAAAGTGTTCACTGCAAGATTATACGGAGGCAGTTCTTGGTAGTTAAGGTTTAAACAATTCGATTATAGAATAGAAAGAGTTAGACGGAAGGAATCACTCACGCAAAGTTGTAAGGAAACAATATCATTTGCTTGTTGTGATGAACGCTTATGTACTTGAACAAGTTTTGGAATATGTCATCGGGATTGTCACGTAGAAGCCTCCAATTACAAGTAATTGGGTCGATGAAGCCGAGGTGAGAGTATCCCTTTCTTCTGCAAGTATGTATCTCCATTCTACATGATACCGAATAAATCAAGAGATCAGTATGTTGAGATCATGCAAAACAATACGTAAGGAGAGTAAAATACTTACAAAACCCACAAGCCGACCATAGTGATGTCGAGGGCCTCCTAATGGAATAGTTGGTAAATTTCTTCCCAGTTTATCCATATAATGGCCTCCCCCCGTAAGAAATCGTCATCTTTAATCTTTGCGCCCTGCATGAAGATGCAATCGGCCATCGCACGCATGTAGTGCTGGTGCAGCTTATACATTTGCGTTGGAAGCACAGACACTACTTCGGGGGGTACAAGAGTTTTGCCGATCTCAAACGTCCATTTGACGACCACATCGGCCTTTGGAATATCTTCCCCCCCTGCAATCTGAGCGGCCGTCAGGTTTGATTCTTTCAGAAATGTAACAAAGTCTTGTTCTTGCGTCGTCTGTCCCACTACGAGAGGCTCTATTGATTGTTTCTTTTGGGCTCCGAGCTGTGGAACGTCGGACGACGACGACTTTGATTGTCTCTTCTTTTTCTCAGTAGTTTTGATAATTGTGCGTTCGTAGTCTGAAGGGGGGGTCTCTCGGAATGAATTTTCTCTTATTTGCTTCGCACATTCCCTTAAAAAATTTCAAATCTATCGGATTTATCACTTTCTCGGGCTCCGGCTTCGGCTTCGGCTTGAAGTGCTCTTTAACTCTTTCTTGAGTTATCCGATCGCATTCTTCAAGGCTCATGTCCCAGGGTTTAATAGGAGCCTCCTTGGTTTTCTTCTCCTTTTCCTTCTTCTTCTTTGGAGGCTCCTTAGCCGGTGCAGCTACCTTCTTTGCCGGCGGCCGTTTCTGCTTCTTTGCCGGCGGCGGAGGGGGTGACCATGGAGGCGACGGTGACGCTTGAGTGTTCATCGGCGCATGAGATGATGGTGATGGAGAATGTGCCGGTGAACCTTGCCAAGACAGTGCTGCCCTTGGGGAGTTTTGCGGAGATGCCGGTCTTGGAGAGGCATGCTGAGATGCCGGTCTTGGTGTTTGATCATCCGACTTTAGGACAATGTAGCGCTTATCCCATAGGATGTAGCCATGAATGGCTTCTGCTAGTGTCCTCTCCCCATCGCCTCCAGGAATATCAAGCTCGAGCGTCTCCCAACCCTGGCACACCTGCTCCACGCCAACTCTTGTGTATCTAGGCGGAATTTGTTGGCCGTGGTACACGTCGCCTGGTTCGGTTGGCATGGCGGTACCGTACGCAACAGTGAGCATTAAGTTCTTAACGGCAGTCTGCAGGTCACAAGGTGTCCGGTGGGTGATCTCATCCACTGGAAATCGCTGCGGGGCCGACGCTTCAACTGCGGCCTGGATCCCCGTGGGCTCGGCGATGGCGACGTCTGTGGAAGCGCAGCTGCTTTTCCGCTGGGACAGGTGATCGGCTGCGACACTAGGCTCTGGAGGCACCGTTTGCGCTTGCTGTTGCTGGCTCATTGCTACAACCACTTGGCGTTGAACCTCTTCCTCCAGTCTTTGATCGTGTGACATGAGCCGTTCCTCTAGCCTTCGCAAGTGCTCCCGCTCATCATTCTTTCTTCTTTGCCGGCTTCTATATGAATCAATGTAATCCCTGAACCCATACTTCCACGGAACCACGCCTTTGCCTCTTGTGCGGCCCGGATGCTCTGGATTCCCAAGGGCGTAAGTCAGCTCGTCCCTCTCTCTATCCGGCTGGAATGTTCCCTCGGCCGCTGCTTGTATGACCTCCTGTAGTCTCTGGGCTGCTCGCTGGATGTTTGGCCCATAGATGCAGTCACCAGTCATTGGGTCCAAGCTTCCCCCGTGACCATAAAACCAGGTCCTTGACCTTTTAGGCCAGTTCATGGTCGCAGGTTGGATGCCTCTGTCAAGTAGATCCTGCTCCATCTTCTCCCATTTGGGTACTGCAAGCTTGTAGCCTCCTTGGCCTAGAGTGTGATGGTACACTTTCTTCGAGGCAATGTCTTTGGCCTTCTGCACCTTCTGAAGCACAAGCTCTGAAGACTTGTATTCCACAAATGCATCCCAGTGACCCCTGAGCTTTTCGAGCTCGCCGGTACATACGGGTGTGGTCCCGGTCTTGATATATTTCTTCGTCAAAATTTTCTTGAATGATCGCAGCTGTTCGGCCATCTTACTCAGGGTCCAGCGCTTGCATATCTCTTCGGATTCAGCTGGAACCGTGAAGTTTTTCTTAAGCTCCCGCCAGCACCATTCTTTTTCTCTTTCGGGTACCGCATCCCGTTCCTCGCTTGGATTGGAAGCTTTCCAGAGCCTGAAGCTGATCGGGATGTGGTCCCTGACAATACATCCGGATTGTCTTATGAATTTTTTGGCGGCAGCTTCTGGAGCGATCGGTTCGCCATCTGGACCAACTTCCGTTATAATGAACCGCCCTTCCAGTTTTTTTGTTGGGCCTCGCTTCGTCTTTTTCTGCTGCAACGATGATCCAGACGGCTATAAAAAAACATTCATAGTATTCATATAGATTCAGATGAAAATATGATTGTCACTACAAATAAGTATAGTTGTGATGTGTACATTAGCACTTTGTTCAGCAGCAGCGTCATCCTGAATAGATGGTGCCTCAATTCCATCACCGGACATATTCAAATATATGTCGGTATTGCTGCCATCATCAGCTTGTTCAGGGACATCTCCTTGACCTTCGCCAATCATATTCAACAGGAACTGTTTGTCTTCCGCGTCTGTGTGTCGCGGGTCCATCGTAACTAAAATATGAATACAAATAAAACCCTTAAAAAATTCTCTAAATAATCCACATATTTGCGAGCATTTAACTAAGTACCGATCGATGGATGAGGTCGAGTAATATTCTCTAAGTAATTCAAGAAATAAACTTGAAATATTCTGTATATGAAATATTCTAGACGGTTTTTTCACTAAGTACCGATCGATGGATGAGGTCGAGAAATATTCTATCTATAATTTCACTAAGTACCAATCGTTTGCTCTCTTTTCTTTAGCCGAGTGGCATTTTGAAGTTGGACAAGTGGATCACATATGTTCGGATTTTGTTATGCCAGTCATCTTTTGTTCATGATTTTTGCATTCTCTCATTAAGTACACTAAAGTAACCAAAATTAGTAATGAAATAGTGCTCAAATATCTTGAATATCCTTGTACTTGAGATGAAGTACTGGTGCACCCCCCTCCGATCTGCTATATTTAAGATTTAAGATTACTATATTTTTTCTACATCATTAAATTAAAAAATGGTAAAGAACACCTAGGATGCCATATAACCCCACACAATGCTTATGGTTTCCATTAGTGGAATTCTAGTGAAATTACAAATAAAGCAAGAAAACTTTTGATCGATTGTTCTAAAATTGGGCTAAAATATTGACTGAAATTTGAAACTCTAAGACAAAATTCCCGGCAAAAAAATAATCCGTAATATCTATATGACCATTTACTAGTCACCGCGACAACTGACTTTGCTAAAATATAGAGATCTTCGAATTTTGTGGTAAAGTGGCGCACCCCCCTCGGTTTCGCTCTAGCTTCGCCCCTGGAGGGGACTCAGGAGATCGAGCTCTACCTTTGGGTAGTCGCGGCGTGGGCTGGGATGGCCTGTAGCGGCGGGTCGACGGCGAGCAGGGGATGGCGGCGGCCGGCGAGGGCGTTACGGCGGCGGCGGTGTTCCGGCGGGTCTCCGGTTGGTTGGTCGGGGCTGTGGGCGGCGGCGTGAGGTCGGGGCTCTGGGCGGCGGCGACGCCGATGGCGGCGGCGGTGCTCGGCTCGCGCGGTGGGGGGAGCAGGGGACGGCGGCGGCACCAGGCGCAGATCGATGAGAAACCAAGTGTTAGGGGAAGGGCGAAGGAGGAAGTTATATGGGGGGCCTTTTGTCCCGGGTGAAGCCACCACCCGGGACAAAAGGGGATTTTGTCCCGGGTGGTGGATTCACCCGGGACAAAAGGCCCCCCTTTTGTCCCGGGTGAAGCCACCACCCGAGACAAAATCCCCTTTTGTCTCGGGTGGTGGCTTCACCCGGGACAAAAGGTGTTTTTTGGCGGGCCGGGAAAATTCCCCGCCCGCGGCCCACCTTTAGTCCCGGGTGGATCTACCACCCGGGACAAAAGGGGCCTGTTTTCCCTCGTTCCCGCCTAATCTTATGTTTGTTTTTGTTTCTTTTTACTTCTCTTTTAAAATTGGCTTTCATTTGTTAATTCAGTTAATAAAATTATGATTCCAAAAATTATGGAACAAAATTTCTTATCTCTATATAAACTTGATACACGCAATAAAAATAATTAATTTTCATTCAAGTGATTGGGTCAATGAAATATCTAACTTTTTTGAAATCATATTTGCTATTTTGACCATGCAAAAATATATTAGGTGAATTTTTTTTTGAAACTGTTGCTTTTCGACAGAAAGTGTATTCTATCACGATATTAACGTTTAAAAAGTGAATTTTAGATAAAATTAAGCAATTTCATGATATTAATGAGTAGTGTGTGAGTTTGAGAGATTGTGTGTGTTAGTGAGACTGTGTGTGTTAGTGAGAGAGTATAGTGTGTTAATGTGAATGTAATTTCATGAAATAAATAAAATTTGTTGAGTAATCCATTATTGAATGAAAATTATAATTGAGTCTAGTAATTAAGTGAAAAATATATAAAATAATATATATAACACATAAAGTATAATTGTACAGTACATATATAATAAAAGTATTCGAATTGCGATTATGTTTTTATACAATAATATAAAATGATTCAAGTACATGAAGGATTAGCGGTAACAGACTTTCTCTTCACAAATGTCCCTTGATTATGATCACGGCGCAAGTATGGAGCATCATCATTGGCTAGCAGGATGCATGGATCTGCATTTACTTCGAAAGGTGGAATGACAACAAAATTATTATATTCTTCTGAAAAGTCTGTCTTGTCCTCCACTCCAACGATGTTTCTCTTTCCTGATAGAACTATGTGTCGCTTAGGCTCATCCTTTTGCTTGTTTATCCCCTTCTTTGGCTTGCTGGACATGTCCTTAATGTAGAAAACCTGAGCAACATCCTGAGCTAGGACAAATGGCTCGTCTCTATACCCAAGATTGTTGAGATCAACTATTGTCATCCCATACTCATCTTTTGTTACCCCTCCTCCAGATAGCTTAACCCATTGGCAACGAAATAGAGGCACCTTAAAATTGGGACCGTAATCCAGCTCCCATATCTCTTCAATGTAGCCGTAATATGTGTCCTTTTTTCCATTATTGTCCGTGGCATCCATACGAACACCGCTGTTTTGGTTGGTACTCTTTTTATCTTGGGCTATCGTATAAAATGTGTTTCCATTTATCTCGTACCCTTGGTATGTTAAGATATTCCAAGATGGTCCCCTACCCAATAAGAACAGTTGTTCACTTATATCCATGTTATGCATTAGATGCTTCCGCAACCAGCTGCAGAAAGTGTTCATGTGCTCACGTGTAATCCATGCCTCAGACTTTTCCGGGAAATTGGAGAGCAGAATTTTCTTGTGTTCCTCTATATATGGGCCAACCAAGGATGATTGTTGAAGAACCGTATAATGCGCTTTCTTGAATGAGAAATCATCTGTGCAGACATAAGATTTCTTTCCTAATGTACCCTTTCCAGTTAGTCTCCCCTCATATCGCGATTCAGGGACTCCAATCGGTTTAAGGTCATCAATAAAGTCAACACAAAAGTCAATGACCTCCTCAGTTCCGTAGGCACTGGCGATGCTTCCTTCTGGACGAGCTCTATTACGAACACATTTCTTGAGTACCCCCATGAACCTTTCGAATGGAAACATGTTGTGTAGAAATACTGGTCCGAGGATATCAATCTCTTTGACAAGGTGCACTAGAAGATGTGTCATGATGTTGAAGAAAGATGGTGGAAATATCAGCTCAAAGCCAACAAGACATTGCACCACATCGTTTTGCAGCTTTATCAAATTCTCCGGGTCAATTATCTTCTGAGACACTGCGTTGAGGAAGGCACATATCTTCACGATGGTTAACCGGACGTTATCAGGCAGAATCCCCCGCAGCACAACCGGAAGAAGTTCGGTCATAAGCACATGGCAGTCATGGGACTTGAGATTTGTAAATTTCTTCTCTGCCCAATTTAAGATTCCTTTTATATTGGATATCCAGATGGAACCTTTATACTGCTCAAGCAGTCAATCATGGTTTCTTTCTCTTCCTTGCTAAGAGTATAGCTGGCAGAACTTAAGTATTGTCGTCCATTATCTCGCTGTTGTGGATGTAAGGCATCTCGTTCTTCCATACGTTGCAATTCTTGACGTGCTTCTACTGTATCTTTTGTCTTTCCGTACACTCCCAAGAATGCTATCAGGTTGACGCAAAAATTCTTCGTGAGGTGCATCACATCAATTGCATGACGAACATCTAAGACTTCCCAATATGGTAGCTCCCAAAATATAGATTTCTTTTTCCATATGGGCGCCATTCCGTTTTCGTTCGGAACAGGTTGGCTACCAGACCCCTTTCCAAAAATAACTTCTAGATCTTTTACCATGTTGAAGAGGTCTTTACCACTACGGTGCATCGGTTTTGTTCGGTGGTCCGCTTGGCCTTTCAAATGCTTGCCCTTCTTTTGTACCGCATGCCTGATGGGAAGAAACCGACGATGACCCATGTATACAACCTTCTTACAGTGAGTCAACCATATATTATCGGTATCATCTAAACAGTGTGTGCATGCTTTGTATCCCTTGTTCGAATGTCCTAACAAGTTACTAAGAGCAGGCCAGTCATTGATCGTTACGAACAGCAATGCTCGTAGGTTGAAGTTTTCCTGTTTGTATTCATCCCACATCCGTACACCTTCATCGCCCCAGAGCAATAAGAGTTCTTCGACCAATGGTCTTAGGTACACATCAATGTCATTTCCGGGCTGCTTTGGACCCGGGATAAGCACTGGCATCATGATGAACTTTCGTTTCATGCAGAGCCATGGTGGAAGATTGTACAGACAAAGAGTCACGGGCCAAGTGCTATGACCACTGCTCATCTCACCAAAAGGATTCATGCCATCCGTACTCAAACCGAACCTTATGTTTCTCGCATCCAAATCAAATTTAGGGTACGTTCTATCTATTTTTCTCCACTGCGACCCATCAGCGGGGTGTCTCAACATCGAGTCTTTCTTGCGTTCCTCTTTGTGCCATCGCATCAACTTAGCATTATCTTTATTTCTAAACAGACGCTTCAAACGTGGTATTATAGGCGAATACCACATGACCTTCGCAGGAACTCTCTTCCAGGGAGGCTCCCCCTCGACATCTCCAGGATCATCTTTTCTAATCTTGTAACGCAATGCACTGCATACGGGACATGCATCCAAATTCTTGTACTCGCCTCGGTAGAGGATGCAGTCATTGGGGCATGCATGTATCTTTTGCACTTCCAGTCCCAAAGGGCAAACAAGTTGTTTGGCTTCATACGTTGTGGCAGGCAATTCATTGTCCTTAGGAAGCATTTTTTTAACAAGTTTGAGTAATTCACCAAATCCCTTGTCGGATACACCATTTGTCGCCTTCCATTGTAGCAACTCCAAGGTGGTGCCAAGTTTCTTAAATCCATTTTGACAATCTGGGTACAACAACTTATGGTGGTCCTCTAACAACTTCTGGAACTTCAACCTCTCCGTTTCACTCTCACAGTCTGCCTGCACATTGTGCAATGCCTGCCCCAGATCGTCGCTGGGATCATTTTCTGCTACATCTACTTCGGGCTCTTCCATGGGAATATCGTCATCGAATGCACCGATTCCAGCATTCCCGGGAAAGTGGTCGTCAAAATCTTCTTCTTCATTGTCTTCCATGGTAACCCCCTGTTCTCCGTGCTTCGTCCAACAAACATACTTTTTCATAAAACCATTTGCGAAAATGTGGCTGTGTAGGATTCTTGAAGATGAGTAATCCTTGTTATTGTTGCAATGAACACACGGGCAGCACATAAAACCATTCTGCTTGTTTGCCTCAGCCATAGACAAAAAATAATGCAGGCCATCAATGAATTCTTTCGAACGTCGGTCAGCATTGTACATCCATTGCCGGTCCATCTGCATTTTAAATAAATCGATTTGAATTCTTTACACGTATCGAATAAATAAAATATATCAAACCTAAATTAAACTAAATGTAACATAACATGAATAATTAAAAGATATGCAATATCCATCATACATCTTGATTAATTAAAAGGAGTACTTAATCCATTACAGAACTTAACAAAGGAGTACTATACATGAAATTTAAAAATTCGGTCAACAACTCATAGGTTTTCAACCGTCCTTGCGTTGGAACGCAGAATGTTCTAACGGATTTCTTGCTGGCGCAGAAAAAGATGGCGGAGCTGAAACCTCTGAGTTTGGTGGTGACGAACCGTAACGCCGCAATAAATCCTCAAGATCAAACGGAGGTTCCTCGCCCCTTGCCATGCATTCTCTATATTCTTTTTCCAAATAACGGAGCGCTGCCCTATGAAAAGCACTAGGTTTTTTGGACCGACGACCTACTCGAGTTGTGCCCTTCTCTCCAGAAGGACAACGATCACCCCCACCGGCGCCACTCCCTCCAGCTGCTGAAGCCATATTTTACTGAAAAATACCTTTATTTTCCACAAAATTATAAATTCTTACCATTACAAAGCAAAGATTTTTTAACTTCTAGATGGTTTCAATGTGAGCCTGATTAAATACATCACTAGAGTGTCAAAATAATCCATTCATAATACAAAAAATTCTAATATACTCATTTCATTAATTCATTCATGAATAAAAAAATCAACTATCCACAATATGGTCATATATACATGTACATCACATGAAGTGTCTACAATCATTCTAAAAATTTCTACTATCCACATACTCATCTAAATCTAAAAGAAAATCACACCTACATATATATGCAATCTAGCTAAATGTCCAAGAAATGAGCTAACTACACATTTTCTCTATTTCTAAAGCATGAAATGAGCTATACAATCCAAGGAAGAAGAGAAAAACAAGCCCCAAATCTTTAGCGCCGATGGATGGATGGGGAATCAAAGATCTTCACAAATATGGTGAAGAAATGAGCAAGAACTCCTCTATCCCGAGCCAAGAACAGCAAGAAAACAAGTGATCGAGCTGAATGGCTCGGGCGGGGGGAGAGGGAAGGGGATAAGGGGGCCAAGGACTTTTGTCCCGGTTGGAGACACCAACCGGGAAAAAAGGGGTCCTTTTGTCCCGGTTGGTGTCTCCAACCGAGACAAAAGGCTACGCGGGCCTTTTGTCCCGATTGGATCCACCAACCGGGACAAAATGCCCCCCTTTTTGTCCCGGTTGGTGGATCCAACCGGGACAAAAGACCCCTGTCCCCCCGCTGGCCCGGCTAGCCGTTGGACCCGGGACAAAAGCCACCTATTGTCCCGGGCCTAAAGGCTGCCGGGACAAATGGCCTGGAACAAAGGCCTGTTTTGTAGTAGTGGCAGGAATTTTGTTGGCATGAACTACTATGACAAGAAAATGGGAACTCCATTTCTTTTTTTTTATGTTCTCTGTGGAATCCTGCAATATTTCAAGACAAAAAAGTATGTTTATTAGATTTCTTTTTTATTATTTAAATTGCATGTCAGTGTTAGTATTTGGTTTTGTTTTGCACTAGACTGTAATTGAATGAACATTTCCATTATCTGGTTAAAGGAGATACAGTCGCCATAATTCTCTATATGTATCTTAGCTTTTATTTTGATTGGCAGGACTGAGTTTCAGTCAATGGATTGGAGGGTGTGCCACATTCTTGAAGACAACGATGACGAGCAAAACCAGTATGTTGATACATCTCATTACCGTTTTTATAAATTTCTCATCGTTTTTCATTGTGGGGAAATTTTGAATGGCAGGTGGATATTACCTGATCCAGGTAGTATGGATGAACGTGAACTTAAAGAGGAACGCAAAGTCCTGGCCAGCCTCAGCAGAACCAGCAGTCGCCGCATCCAATATGCATACACGGATGGTGATGTAACCGTGTTGAAGTAGGCAGTTTTTGCTCTACTGGCCGAATTACTCTGTTTTAGCTATGACTGATGACTGAAGTACATTTCATGTTTGAATCAGTATCCTTGTTATGTAAGTTAGATGACGCTGTTTCTAGTTCGTGCAAAAACATGTCATTTAATGCTGTCATTAACAGCATTAGTAAGGACCTGAGATCTAAGTTTAAACTACAATCGCTCTATTCGCTTGGCTTGTCAGCCAACCAGCCAGCAGTACTGTTCTCTCATACTAAATCAGCATCAGCCACTAGCTACCGGTCAGTCAGCAGTACTGTTCTCTCATAACAAATCAGCACCAGCCATCAGCCACAGTCAAGCGAACATAGCGAATATTGCATATTTCGCTGTAGTATGCATAGTGCTTTTGTTTCCTTGTTACTGTATGCTCTTGATGGGCTTGAGGGCAAACGCAAACTACTGGCAATGAGATGCTTGTTTTGAAGTGTAACTGCCTCTGATCGATGAGTTCCTCAGAATGGAGATATAAGCACGCACATGATTTGATGTTATCACCGTGTTAAATCTCTGTTGGCGCGCCTTAACAAACTTCCCTTAAGCAGAAAAGCTAAACAGCGTGCCCTCTTTAGATCACACCCCATAAACGCAGTAAACAAAAAAAACATCACATCGAATGTTTCGATACATGCATAGAGTACTAAATGAAGTCTATTTACAAATTTTTTTGCATGGATGGACTGTAAATCGCGAGACGAATCTAATGAGCCCACTTAATTCATGATTTGCAACAGTGATGCTACAGTAACCATCCACTCATTATTAATTAATCATGGATTAATTAGCATCATTAGATTCATCTCGCGATTTACAACCCATCTATGCAAAAAGTTTTTGTCGGTACCTCTGGACTAGGGTACCCCCTCTTGCTGCGTCAAGGCTCGCATAGTTATCCGTAACTACGGCCTAAGGAGCTGAGCAGCCGGACCCCTGGGGTCCGACTCCACCTCACCGGACCAACGGTCCCGGACCCGCTTCCCGCTCTGGGACGGGTCCGGTGTCATCATGTGTCCTAGAGAAGGGAGCGCTCAACCAAAACAGCCGGGGCCCCGGACCTTCCACGAGATCCCGGACCCCATATACTATCCAGACCCCTCAGCGGGGAGGGAACAGACACCCCGCTTGAGGAGGTCCGGAGCCGCCACATGCCCGCAGGCGCAGGCGCAGGCATGCGCGCAGCCGCGAAACTTCCCCGGGAAGACTAGCCCACCTACCGCATTCAATGCGGGAGATGTTAAGTGCGCTCTGCCACAGCAGAGCCTGAGGTGACTTTTGCCAGGCTGTACTGTTGATCGCGCGTTACCAAGGCGCACAGTGCAGTCGCTGGCGCCACCCACGCCACGCGCGGCAGACTGCAACGCCAGTTAGACACGACAGCTCGGCGACGGAATATCATAACGCCTACGCGGTAGACCCAACACTCTACGCCGCAACCTACACCGCCTCAACGGGCGACTCGCCGATGGGACAGGTGAAGACCCCCCTCGGTCAGAGAGTCTACAGGGCGATGAAGTGTATCCAGAAAGAGATTCACAAGGCACTGTTAATGTCTTTTTGGATGGTAAACTATACATCCTTGTTGGGCCCACCTGTCGGGGTCCAACGCTTGTGTACGCGTCCTCCTTGCGCTATAAAAGGGGACGCCCGTTAGAGAAGAACTCAAGTCTAAAAAGGGGATTGAAGGCAGAGGATAAACTCATCCATAACTCTAGAGCAATAGAACTCTCAGTGGACGTAGGGTATTACGTTCCGGCGGTCCGAACCACTCTGAATCCTCGTGTGTTTTTGTGTTCTTGTTTCATGAGTAGATCTGAGGAGTAGCTTGCACTTTCCCAAGTAATCACCCTCTGGGATTAGACGGGTGCACTACACCACCCGGCTGTGGCCCCCTCTTAGAGCCATGACAGTTTTGTAAATAGACTCTTTTTAGTACTTCAAATTAACAAGATTCTAATGCAAAATTTTTTGCGCGTGGAGATAAAGGGCGTACAGAGAGCTCTTTGCGAACTGTCATCTTTGAGGAGACATTCGGAATACTAAAACTGTCAGTCGACTCTCGCGCCTCTTTCTCTCGTCACCTCACTTGCGGCTGAGGCGCTGTTTTTTTTATCCAAATTTTTAGGTCAAGAAATCTTGCATGTATGATATATTAAATAAAGTTTATTTACGAAATTTTTTCATAGATGAGTATAATTTGGCGCGACAAATCTAATGAGTCTAATTAAACCATGATTTACTACAGTGATGCTATAGTAACCATCCACTAATCGTGGATTAATATACTTCGTTAGAATCGTCTCGCAAAGTAGTCTTAGAGTTCTGCAATTAATGTCGGTAACTAGCAGTATCCATCTGCTGGATGCTGCTGCATCTTTCACAATTGAAAGGGCCATGCAGAAGTACGTTCGATTGCTGAGATCGCGTCCAGATAGATCGAGAGCTAAATTTCTCCCTTTCCTAGCCGGCTAGCACCTGCCTCCCTATCCTTTGAACTTAGCCGACTTAGGAGTTGCACACTGGGCATTCAAAGTTCAATGATACAGTGACAAAAAGCAATGCAAGATCATAATTGATGGTGTAATGGTTTTTTTTAGCAACTTTGCAGAGGCACACTAAAAATCTCATCTCACCGAGTAATACACATTCGCATATTTTCAAACATCTCACTAAGTAGATGCAAATGAAGTATTTGACTCTTTTAAAAACTGTAGATTTCTCAAAGCAGCCATTTAATTGATTAAATATTTTATTATTTTTCATATGGGTTCTGCCTTGGCCCATTCCGTCCAACTGTCCAAGCCAAGACCCAAATCAGTTCTCGTTGGTTTGGACTTCTTGAGGTTCGGCAAGGAGCTATTTCTTCCGCAGGCAGCATGCCACCGCCTCCGCCTCCGCCTCCGCCTCCGCCTCCGCCTTGCAATAGGATCATGTAGTTCAGTAGTTCAGCTCCTACTTGACGATGCGTACAGTACTTCTTCTTCTATGTTCTAATTAAACAGAACCATGGGTGCTGGTAGCACGGACTACAAGGCCGTGTTTAGTTTTTTTTGCAAATTTTTTTTGCAAAAGAATCTTACTAATTTGAAATACTAAATGAAGTTTATTACAAAATTTTTTGTACAGATGAGTTGTAAATCGCGAGACGAATCTAATGATGCTAATTAATCCATTATTAATTAATAATTAGCGGATGATTACTGTAGCATCACTGTTGCAAATCATGGATTAGGTAGGCTCGTTAGATTCGTCTCGCGAATTACAGCCCATCCATGCAAAAATTTTTGTAAATAGACTTCATTTAGTACTTTGAATTAGCAAGATTCTTTCACAAAATTTTGTGTTATTGTATTTTTTCTTTTACGAGGTAAGAACTAAACAAAGGCCTGGGCACAAATTCGTGCCTGACAGAGTACTGCGTCACAAAACAGTAGGGGCATCACTGGCCCGTAGAAAACTCGTCTTGTTATCAAGGGTGTGGGCTCGCTGCTCGCATTGTACCCTCTTCTCCCTCTCATTTGCCACCAACTCAGGTCCTGTTTAGTTGCCTCTTCTAAAATTTTTGAAATTTTTGAAAGAGTATCTTTCTATATTTGAAGTATTAAATATAGATTAATTATAAAATTAATTAAAGAACTCATCGGTAAATCGCGAGACGAATCTAATGAGCATAATTAATCCATCATTAAAAGTTGTTTACTGTAGCATTACTGTAGCAATTTAGCGCCTAATTACGACCTAATTAGGTTCATTAGATTCGTCTCGCGATTTACAGACAAACTGTGCAATGCGTTTTTTATTTCTTCTAAATTTAAATCTCCATTCAGGTGTGGGAAAAAAAATTTGAAACTTTGAATTTGGAAACTAAACACGGCGTCACTCTCCAGCAAGCATGAAAACAAGAAAAAAAACAGGGACCATCTTGACCCACACCAGGGCAGTGCCAGGAAAGATGGATTTATAAATATAAATATAGTAGATAGTAGATATGTCACAACTGCTTCCTCCGTTTTGAAATGTAAGTCATTCCAACATTTTTGGATAGTCAAAGTTTTTCAAATTTGACCAAATTTATACAATAAAATAATAATATTTATGATATCAAATGTGTACCATTAGATTTTCCATTAAATATATTTTTATAATATATCTGTTTGGTTCCATAAATTTTATGTTTCTTTCTTAAAATTTGGTTAAACTTGAAAAACTTTAACTATCCAAAAATGTTGGAATGCCTCATATTTCAGGACGGAGAGAGTACATCAAAATTACCCATGGAATGTGTAAGCCCGTTTGCCAGTAATACCCAAGTTACAACAATTTGCTAGAAATCAAAGGTAATATAGCAGTCTAGAAATCAAAGGTAATCTAGCATGACAGTAATATCCAAGTTTTTCTTCTAATCCTATCAAATAGGCAAAATCCATATGGCTGACTCGCAGTTAGTTAGTGCGACTGTTATCAAATAATGATACTGTTCTCTAGATGTCAACAATAAATATGGCATGAGCATCCATTCTCAAACTATTTTGTACAAAACTGAATAAAATTAGCAGCCAATGATAAGGCCAAATGACAGGAATTCCGAGAACTATATCAGATCAGAAAGCATGCACAATATTCTACATATTACTATGCATGTCATATCAGAAAGCAACATGGCAAGGCAAAATAACACATTTCCATGAGGACCACAACTAGTAGTTTATACAAAAATCAAACATATCTGTCTTATGGACACATTTCCATGAGAACACATTTATGAAACTGAATCTAAGATGGCTGCAGCTAGCAAATCAAATCCCTAGTATTATCAGTCGGGTCACATAATGAAGCTAGGATTTAGGATTATGGTTGGTTGCTAGCGGCTACTAAGGCATGATATTATGGCCGAATTCTATCATCACTCCACCAGTAGCTAGCACAAAATGCTCAACACATGTGAAAGCGATCGGGTGCTCTAGACTAAGAGGGGGAGGAGGTGAATTAGACAGTATTAAAATCTTAATCTATGGCTCCAACTAGTTTGCACAAAACTTAAACTAATTCAAGCTATCTAGATGTGCAACTATGGTTCACCTTAGTGTGAAACCCTCGTCCCAAAAGAGTTTTGCAACCTATAGCCAAACCTAGCAAGATATTACACTAAGAAAGTAAAGGCACACAAGTTGCAATATGAAATGCGGAAGCTTAAAGAGAGGGATGAGAGGAAGCGAACTCTCGACACGAGGATTTATCCCGTGGTTCGGATTGCCACAAAGGCGCCCCTACGCCCACGTTGTTGAAGCACTCACGAAGAGTATCACTTCCCGGCAATCAAGTCTCTTCCGTGAACACAATCACGGTCACTTTGATCCAGATCTTCACTAAGGGAGATTGCCCACGAAGGAGGGGTCTCCGTCCCCCGCACATTGTCGTCGACGCCGCTCCACACCAAGTCGGAGGGTCGTTGACTTACCGGCGAGCCACCAAAACTCCAAGGATGGCCGGCGCACCAAGATACAATGTTGGTTCACTCTAGAATCACAGCACAAGGATCTAAACCTTGCTTGATCACTTACTCAAGAGCTAACCAAGCAATAACACTCACAAAGCTTGTGCTAAGGACTAAGAATTTGATCTTTATGCTCTTGGATGGCTTGGAGGTGTTCTTGGATGTGTATGAGATGTCTTGGGACTCCAGCAATCTTCAAATGGCCGGGGTGAGGCATATATATAGGCCACCAACTCAAGAGAGCCGTTACTAGCCGTTGGCCAGTTTTCTGCATAGGCATCGGAACTTCCGGTGCAGGGACGTCGGAACTTCCGGTCACTCACAGCAACTGAAGTAGCTGTTGGCTTCCTGACACAGTTACACTGCCTCCATGAACCACCGGTTGAACTGATGCATAGGGCGTCGGTTAAACCGGTCACACACAGCGCCAGGACTAGCCGTTGGACCTCCCACTTCTGCTGACGTCATTGCACCAACGCCATGCTCCGATGCACCATTGGTTCAACCGGTGCTGAAGGCTTGGCTCCTGCGCAACTTGCATCGTCTCTGCAACACAGTACATCCAATGCACCGATGCCTAGCTTGACGCCGTCGGTTCAACCGGTGACCTGGCTATCTTGACTTGGTCTTCGCTTGATCTCCATTTGGTGCTCAGACTTGCACCGATGCCAGGGCGTCGGAACTTCCGACAACCATCGGATGCACCGATACTACATGCATCGGTTCTTCCGGTGCTCCTGTTTTCTACAGAACTCATCCAATTCATCGTTTCTTTGAGTTCTTTCTTCGTGTATTGCTTTGTATGGCCTTTTTACTTCATCCCTGGGATCTAGAAATGTTCACTTAACAAAACCATTAGTCCCATTGATTGCGTTGTCATATGATCACCAAAATCACTCGAAATGGCATAAATGGTGCCATGTTCATTACAACATGCATGCTGCAGTAACTGAAACTGAATCATATCAGTATATTATCCATTAGTTTAATAGAACTATATCATGTCCATTAGGTTTTCCAGAGTAGTAGCAACACAAAAAAGGAGCAGTACTCCTACCAAATAGGAAGAATATGTAACATCTAATAACACTCAATCACCTTCTCTTTCGTTTTTCCTGCTGCTTTACTTTGAAGCTCCTATCCTGACGGGGGTGTAAACCCAGGGTCCCTGACGGGCCTGACTCATATGAAGGAAAGCCAAACAAGCTCCCTGGGCCGGGCGCGACGCGGCCTGCCAGCCCACTTGGGCGGTTGCCTTCATTCCTAAGCCAACGTAGCCAGGAGCCCGACCCCCCCAGGACACGTGGCGGCTCCCCGACCTAGCGCCCCGGGTCAGAGCCATGCCGGACGACTCGGGACGTCCGCGTCAAGAATACTGCTCTCCCTAACAGGCGTACCGGCCAAGACAGGCCCCCGTACAGGCTCCACGACGTCGGCTCTCCTTATCTTGCGGCGTAGACGTAGGCTACAGGGCTCCCTGACAGAGGTGCAGCGCCGCCCGCGCAGGCCCCGCGACACTATGGGAGAGGGCATCAACGGACGTCCCCTCCCGCACCGTAATGATGGTTGTCCCTGCGCACCACTCCATTACGCCAGCATGTGTGACCGGACACCCCCTGTCTCACCTCGGTAAGGCACCCCTCTCCGGGTGTGCTGTCCTACGGGCAGGGGCTACGCAAGAGAGACACAAGGTAGCCCTGCAGATAAAGGACGTAGACCCTGGCGGATAAGACTAGAGATGATCCCCGAGTGCCCGTCTGAGTGACCAGGTCGTCCCGACTAGCCAAGGATGGGACAACGCCTGGACAACCCGTTGCCTAAGAAAACCAACCAGGATGAAGCCACCCCACTTCCGACTGACCGAGTGGGCCCCGACGACTGACAAGGACGAAGGACACCCCGACGGTGCCAAGACACAGCGCTAGATATATGTAAATGGGGGCCCTACCTTGGACTATAAATGGGAAAGCCCCCCACATAGGAAATGGTTGGACTCCGAGAGGTTCGACGCTGCTTGACCAGCTTGTAAGCTCCCCTCTGAACTTTGAACACCCGGGCTCGAGAGCAATAGAGCAAGAACACCACCCCCCATGCTGGATGTAGGGCATATCCGATCAAGCGCACAACAATCGAGCAATCGAGTAGTTTAGTAGTCGCCCATTTCCCGCAGCGACAGTTTGGCGCCGTCCGTGGGGAGTGCTTTGTGCATTCACTGCTTCGGCGATCGGATGGTTTCGATCACTCCATTCGCCGCCCCAGCGGCGAGCCGGAGCGAGACGATCCGCTGCGGCTCCCTGGAGTTCCCCGCGATCCCCCGCGACGGATTGTGGGCGCCTCCACCATTCCCGCCTTCCCAAACCTTCCGGTTCGGGAGTCTGGAGTTCGTCACCGACCAGCTTGGTGCACTGCGCCTCCACGAGGAGGAAGCCGCCCCGGCGGCCGCAGAGGAGTCTGCTCCTCCTCCCAAGCCTCACAAACTAAAGCGTCGGCGATCAATTCACTGGCGTATCAGGAAGCACAGGCCATCACAGCCAACCCGTGCGGTGCTCCGCCGCATCGCGCTCATGATGGCCTCCAATCCCGCCGTCGAGGACGTCAACCTGGTCCTCTTCTATCTGGCCAACGTCTCTCGGCAGCTCGCGGGCGGACCTCTGCTCCCAACACCCCACTCACTCTCAGAGCGGCTCCCATTTGGCCTACGCAACTCCGCGAGCCTCTACGCTCAGGAGCTACACAAGGCCGCCCGAGGGTGCCAGCCCGCGTCCCAGTTCGTGGGCATGACGGAGAGCTACCCCGACTCCGTCCACGACCTCTTGTGCTATGAGGATCCCCTGAGCGATTCCTCCAGCACGGGAGACAACCACCTGGAGGGGACATCCGCACCGCTGTTGACGCTCCTTAGTGCCCCCGATTTGTATACCGCAAGCGCACGGTTCGTGTAGCTTTTCCCTTAGAGTATTCCCCCAAGGTTTATCAATCCACGGAACCAAATATACAAGAAACAATCTACTAGCATAGAGATTCCTTTGTATTGAGATGGTGAAAAACGAATCTAATCTACTAAAGATGACAAACACCGAAGGTAGCAAGAGAAAGTTAGAGATAACCAATCTAGATCACCTAGATCATGCATATGTTGTAGTTCCAGCTAGATGTAGTGAAGATAGATGTGAATCTCAATGAAAAGCATCTTTAAATTCAAAATCTCCAATCCGATCCCTCGATACCCCACCTACTCAGTGGCAACGGCCTGTCACGATGCCGCCCCTTTGGACGAAAGTACCCTGAAGCAAGTCGAACCCCCTTTGGTAGTTCCGCCATGAACCTCTAGCCACCATGACTACAAGATCATGCTAAGAGATCTATCTCGATAATAGATCTAGGATGAAGCAAACCCAAAGAAAAGAATGAAATCGAAAGAGAGAACATGGTCGCTAAACATTCGGAATCACAAATAACTTCACCATGAATGATTGTACATCACAAGATCACAACCGAGGCCCTACCTTGATCTTGATGATCCTAGCTCCTGAACTCCAACGTGGTCTTCCTTGCAAGGTTCCCACGTCGGCTAGGGAAGCCCCTAGACAACTAGCACGACCCTCGGCTCTCCGAGAGGTGTCCCTCTATCTTCTCTGCTCCTTGGCGTCGTCTCCCGAATTGATCTCTGCGTTAACCTTGGGGAGGGGTCTTTAAATAGCCTCAGGAAACCCTAGGTTAAAGGGGAGGCCGAACCGCCTCAAAAAGGGGCTGGGCCGGCCGGCCCAATGGACCCAGGCTGGCCGGCCTGGCCCATTTCTTCGCCGCCTCGTGTCCTCCTTTCTCCCCAAGTCTCCTGGAATCTTCTAGAGTTTATGCCTTTCACGATTGCACCCCATTAGACGTCATTTTCTTCGAGATTTCTTCGAGGAAAAGAACTGGATGGAAAATCCTTCCTTAAATCTCTCTTTGCTTTTCTTAGCCCCGAAGTATCTTGATCTTATCTTGTGGGCTTTGTCCTTTGGGCTTCATTGGAGGGTGGATGTGCACGAACAGGCCTCTAATCATCATGGCCTTCGGTCCTTTGTTCGGGCTTTGGCCTTCGTCTTTCTTTGTGTCATCGCGTGATCGTGGGCCTCCTCATTTCGTGCTCCAAAATTGGTCAAAAACCTGCAAAAACGAAGTACCCTCCAAAATATATGTGCAAACGCGAAAACGACCAATAATTGGGCCGAGGTTAGGATGGTTAGTGATTTTGATATTAAATTCATGCCATTATCAAAGTTAAATAGGGGATAAAATGGATACTTAAGGAGCGCCAACATTCCCCCATGCTTAAACCTTGCTCGTCCTCGAGTAAGTCTTTGATAAAAATCAGCGTTGCCTTTCAGTGTCCAATCCCTGCACTTGATCATACACGAGAAAACACAATGCTCCCAAAAATATTTTGCAGTTAATAGTTCAAGTTGTAACTAGCTTTTTCAATGTGGAAGGTAGATACAAGTTAAATGCTTCCCCAGAATTATTAAGCACATGCTCTCAAAATTAAACAAGTCTCAGAATTAAGAAAGTAAGTTTCATAAGTAATGCTAAACCAAGATCAATAATTTAAACCTCATTGCAATTTGCTCATGGAAACTCTCAGCTCATCTTGTCTCTCAAACTTGGTAGAACTTTCTCCTTTCTTTCTCTCATATGTATGTGTGAGGCTTTATCTAGAGCTCTGGAAAGATTAGTCCTAACAAAAGATATTATAATCAATATATTATCAAAACAAGAAATACTTCTTATGGATTTCCCGAGACTCGTCAAAAAGACCATTGGAAAATAATTTTTGTTATGGAGAGGGAGAGAATGGAACACACACTTTAGATGATGGACATGTGCAAATGGCAACGGTTGATCCCAAGGCATAACTGAAGTCCTTGTTATCGGATTGCACATGGTTGGAATAATTGAGTATAGAATAATCTTCAAAGTACCTGGAGTTTAATGAAGCTAAAGGAACCGAGGAGCTTTTCATCATCATTCTTTTTTTTTCTTTTCTCTCTTCCTTTTTTTTCTTTCTTTCTTTTTGCTCCTCGGAACCATTGGCAACACAATGCACTTACTCCACCTCCCCCCATGCCTGAACGTTTGCTTGTCCTCAAGCAATGAAGTGATGATAACTTGACGGAGTGAGTGCACAAAACCTTTATCAATTCTCTGGACTCAACTTTGGAATTCAAGGGAGCATCTCCTCGTGAAAGATTGAAGCCAACAGAGGAGGAAAAGGGGTAGGCGTTGTATCCTTGGTCATAATATTGTTGAAATGGCCCTCCATCAAATTTTTCCGGTGGCGCCAGGCCTAGAAGTCCCATTTGATATGCAATTCCTGCGGTTCCATCTTCTAGTTGGCTTGTGTGCCTCCGGATGGCGTCTATGTCTTCCATGTTTCTTCTTGCATAGGCACCCATGATTCTCATTCCTTGTTCCGGTTGAGGGAGGTCAAAAAATTATGCTCCAAATGACGGATCGGGCATCACTCCTTGGTATGGTGGGAGTGGGTAGCCATAGTTGCTAAATGGTGGGGGCGCCGCCGTAGCATGCCCCCATGCTTGATCTTGGTTCCCTTCCTATTGACTTGTCCATCCTTGCGGGTATCCTTGTCCACTTGATGCACCTTGAAATTCATTCCTCCAATAAGCAGAACTTGGCGGTGGAAGGTCTACTTCCAAGTCTTCTTGTTGTGCCGATGCCGATGTTCCTTCAATTAACCTTCCTCCTTTTGATTTCTTCACCTTTTTTCCAATATTTTCAACTCGCCAATCAGTCCTCCCTCTTGCAAATAATTTCAGCCTTTGATCGGGGAGGGAAATATCCATCTCAGAAATAGTGAATCCCTTCTTTTCATCCCCTCCGATATAATGGCATTGCCTTAAATGTTCAATCCCAATATCTCTTCCCGGGACATAATATTTTTGGATCACTCGTAACCCCGGATTCATTGCTCGGGCTATCATTGTGAGATAACACCCCGAACCAACTTTTCCCGTACCGGATGATGCTTCAAAAATCCACCTTTCAACCATGATGTAGGTGGGATCAATCACTTGCTTCTTCACCAATGCAGCATACATCCAATTTAATTCTTAGTCGGTGACCTTCGATTCTCTCATCCTCCCAAGAATTCTTTTGCTCAACCAAGAGTGGAATATTTGGAGGGTCACATTACTTATATTCTTCCTTTGGCGGTTGACATCTTTTGCTATCTTTTTCCAAAATTCATCAAGCTCTCCATCTTCAACTTGCACCATTTCATATGCATTACTTTTGAATCCGAGCAAACTCCCTATTTCTCCATAGGTGATGACTTTTTCTTCATTCTTGAGCCGAAATTTCAGACATGGAACTTTTTCATCATCCACCACTTCCGTTGTTTTCTCCAATGTCATGAACATCTCCAAAGCTACTTCTTCCTACATGTCTACGGTGACACCGTCAGAAAATAACTTCCAACCGATGTTCTCCAAGAGTTGGTAGATGTCATGATGAAATCCCAACTTCTCCTATGCTTCATCATCAAAATCATAATTTCCTCGCAACCTTCTCTTCAGGAACTTGAGCCTTTCTTTTTCTTCCTTCGACAAGATAATAAACCCATATTCTGAATTCTTGGGTTTGTATGGTGGTGGTGCGGATGACCTTGTCGAACGCCGTGGAGGAGGTGGCATCCCTTCGGTGAATCTCATGGAGGAGCTTCTCGGATCTCTCATCCCACCAAGGAGCAACATGTCACTCCTCGGTGCGGGGTTGTCTTCCTCCATGCTCCGCGGAGACTTGGAGACCGAGTGCCTCCGCGAAGAACTTGCCGATGCGTCGGATGTCGATGAACGCATCCTTCTCCTCCCGGTGACGAACCTCATGATGCCACTCATGGTGACTCCTTACTGCACACACTCAAAAACAAACACACCGGGGGTTTCTTGCCAGCGGGAGAACAATATATCGAAGAGTGGAGCAAACTAGGATTTGTGGCAAATTTTCAGAGATTTTTGGAGTAGATTTTGGTGGACGAATTTATCAGGGCTCTAACTGATGTTTCTGGGTGAACAACTTGAAGAACATAAGCAATGAACTGAGTGAGGGGCATACCTGTCAAAGGGGAGCACCAGAGCTCTTAAAAAGGGGCCAGGCCGGCCGGCCTAGGCCTAGGGCATTCCTGGCCCTCCTTCACTTCATCTTTCTCTAGTGGCTTCCTGGTGGAATTATTTGCTTCTGTCCAGTATATCTTTCATGCTTTGCACCATCCAAATCCTGTGAACCACTCCTTCTTTGCCTTTGATGTCCACTTGCAACATTATTTCTTCATTTTGTGTCATTCACCTTGTCCCATGCTTAATCATTCATCACATGGTGCCATCTTTGCTGAAAATCACATGTCCTTCCCATGCATGGCTGCTCCCTCCTTTGGATTATTTGCATGTGGTGGTAGGTAGAGAGCACAATTCCTTCCCGTGAACTCACTTTGATCAATGGATGTTAATCAAGCACATAAACCCTTTCCAAATCATGCTTAGATGTTTAATCCTCCTCTAATTTCGAAATTTCAGAATTGACTCGAAGCATGCAATGAGTTTAAATGAATAATTAGAGGGGAAATGAAACATCTTTACATTTGTAAGTCGAAAAATATTTCCCGAATATATTAATTTTGGTTGCACCGAAACCGTTCACTTTCATGAATTGATAGTGAACAATCTCGAATTCAGCCGTGGGTCTTGGGTTTAGGTTCTAATTTTTGCTAAAATGAGAGACATATTTTTGAAAAAGAGAATAATTAAGGTTAGGGAAATTCTAGTCCTATGGTAATGAAACTGAAAATTCTCTCTATGTTTGTGCGAACCTACGCATCAAGAATTTAAATAATATAAATATAGCGCGGCTCTACTCGTGTGTTTTATCTCAACTTGGTCCGGCCGTCATAGACAGGATGGTCGCCAAAAATGGGTATGGAATTTTGGATGTGGCTTTCTCAAGAAGAGGCAAATAAATCATAGGATGACTCATGTCATTGGTTTAAAATAAGAAACAACATCGAAATGACCGAGCGAATAAAATCCAAATCGAATTGTTCGACCGAATGACCAATTGTTCAAAAGTATATCATGTCCTTGTGTAGCAAAATTCTCAACTCACTTACCCAAACCTCTCATGGGTTGTCCTCCCGGAAGCTTATTCTTGACTCGACGAACGGGTTGAACTCCCGGCAGCTTTATTCTTGACTCGACGAACGGGTTGCCTCCCGCAAAGCGCTTCATTTATAGTCTATAGCTAGACTTTCTTTTTCTTCACTTCGGACCAATGCTCGGTGATGGCGCTGCAGTCTTGGGTACCCACTTCCGCACAATCCGTGGTGCGGGTTTGTCTTCTAGGTTAGTCGTCTTTTTGGTCTTCACAGGCGGGCTTTTAGCTTTCTTCTTGACGGGTGCAGCGATCTTCTTTGTTGCGATGGACGCGACGACTTCTATCTCCTTCTTCGCTTCCTTCTTGTTCGGCTCCTCTTCTTTCTTTGGCTTCTCCTCTGTGACACGGCGGTGAGGCAGAACATATTTGACATTGATCATGTTGCATACCTCGAGGCGCGGACAAAACTTGAATTCGCTTGTGGTGCCATTGATGTCGAACTTTATCTCCCCCTTGCCAACGTCGATGTTCACCCTTGCGGTCTTGAGGAAAGGCCTCCCAAGTATGAGAGGTGTGTTGCTCCCTTCTCCCATATCAAGAATCACAAAGTCAATGGGGACTAAGTGTTCTCCAATCTTCACGGGCACGTCTTTGGCAATTCCCAAAGGATAGCGAACAGAATTGTCCGCTAACTCTAGGCACATGGCAGTGGGCTCCGGCTCCGGTAAGCGTAGCTTCTCGAACACATTCTTTGGCATGACGCTCACACTTGCACCGAGATCACAAAGTGCTCTTTCAAACATAAGAGATCCAATGGAACACGGGATGGTAGGACATCTGGGGTCCCTCTTCTTTTCAGGAGCTTCATTAGCGATTGTCGCGTTACATTCCTCGGTTAGCTTGACAGTGCTTGGCGGTATCTCGCGCTTGTTTTCCATGATGTCTTTGAAGTAGCGAGAATACGTCGGAACTTGTAGAGTGGCATATTGATGCTCAACCTGCGTACCATGTCAACAAATTTGTTGAATTGCTCATCTTCATGTTTACCTTTGCGGTATCATGGCCTTGGAGGTAGAATATTGGTGTCTATATCATCTAGCTCAAACTCCGGCTCTTCGGTGACTATCTCTGGCATAGGAGTAGGTGCCTTCTCCTTGATGATGGTCTCCACTTCAACTCTTGGCTTAGTCTTCCTTGCTCCCGCTGCATGTTCGGGTTCTTCGGTCTCCTTTCCCGAGCAAGTTTGAATTGCCTTAGCCGTCTCCGGACTTTGAGGTTGCCCGGGCAATTTTCCTTCATTGCTAGAAAGACGTCCGGCAAGCTGGGCTACTTGCATCTCTAGCATCTTCATCATGTTGAGTACTTGAAGGTTAGAGCTCCCGACCTCCGTCACCTTGCCATCAATGTTCTCCAAGATCTTGTCCATAGCCTTGAACTTGGTGATGGTGTCCTTGTTGATCTTGCCTTGCTCCTCCATGAACTCCTTCAATTGTATACGAAGAGGCACCGAGTTTTGAATGGAAGAGCTTGCATTAAATTGGGGTCTACCTTGCCCGTAGCGGAAGTTGGGTGGCGGAATCCATTCTCCCTTCTTCATGTAGTCGATCATCTTGGCTTCCTCCGGGCAATTCTTTTGGACATGGCCGTACTGTCCACATTCTTCACATGTAGACCTTGCTTCGGCCGCCTTCAAATCAATAGCTTGGGCTTCTCTCTTTTCCACTTCCATCTAGCACTTCTTCACGTTCCACTTGCAATACACTCTTCGCGGCGCCCACGGCTTGGAGTGGTTGTAGGCGCCCCGATGATGCCCATGCGTCATTGTCTGCCACCTTCTTGAATAGCTTGAAAATTTGAGTAGGCGTGAGCTCAATGATAGAACCTCCGGCCGATGCGTCAATGATCCCCCTTGATGCAGTAGTGAGGCCTTGATAGAACTTCTGGACCACATCCTCCCTTGAGAACTTGTGATGAGGTACGGCGCGGATGTAGTCGTTGAAGCGCTCATAGGCTTCCGCAATAGTCTCCGTTGGGGCTTGCGCGAATATTGCAATCTTGTTGCGCAGAATCTGGGTCTTGCCCGACGAGTAGAACTCCGTCATGAACTCTTTCATCAAGGACTCCCAATTTTGCACCGTGGGCGGTGGTAGAGAATGAAACCATTGCAACGCTCTCCCAAGTAGAGAGAATGGTAAGAGTCTCGCTCTTATTTGATCTTGGGTCATCCCTTGCATGTCGAAGGTGCGGCATAGTTGGAGGAACGCTTGAAGATGTAGATTAGCGTCTTCTTTTCCAGTGAAGGGCGAGCTTTGCACCATCCTTATGATTGAAGTCTTGATCTCGAACGGAACTCCGATGTTGTCGAGATTTTGGATCGGCAAGTCCCGAATGTCCGGAGTGCATAGCTCTCTGATCGTACGCTCCTGCTCCGGTAGCGCCATCCCTTGGTGAAGTGGCGCCTCCTTTGGACTTGTTGGTGGAGTTACTTAAGGTGAAGACGATGAACCATCGGCTTCGACTTTTGGATCTACTAGTTCCGGCTTCCTTGATCGTGCTTCTCGTCTCCTTTGCCTGTAAATTTTTTCTGGATCATCCACAAAATTTTCGGGTTTGTTGGAGAGGCTCCCGTCCATCTCCTGTTAGGGGTTAGTGAAAAATAAAAATATATACCAGATCTAAAAGATGAATATACAAGATCTAAAACATAAAAGAAAAATAAAACAAAATAAAGCAAACTCTAGATTAGATTGATTTTCGTGGAATAGATCTGTTTTTTAGTTAGCTTAGAAAAATAAGAGATCTAAAAAGGTCAAAAAGAAAAATCAAGAAAAAGAAATATTTACGAATGCAAGTAAGATTGGATCTTAAATCGATGGTTCCCTGGCAACGGCGCCAGAAAAGCTTGTTGACGCTCCTTAGCGCCCCCGATTTGTATACCGCAAGCGCACGGTTCGTGTAGCTTTTCCCTTAGAGTATTCCCCCAAGGTTTATCAATCCACGGAACCAAATATACAAGAAACAATCTACTAGCATAGAGATTCCTTTGTATTGAGATGGTGAAAAACGAATCTAATCTACTAAAGATGACAAACACCGAAGGTAGCAAGAGAAAGTTAGAGATAACCAATCTAGATCACCTAGATCATGCATATGTTGTAGTTCCAGCTAGATGTAGTGAAGATAGATGTGAATCTCAATGAAAAGCATCTTTAAACTCAAAATCTCCAATCCGATCCCTCGATACCCCACCTACTCAGTGGCAACGGCCTGTCACGACGCCGCCCCTTTGGACGAAAGTACCCTGAAGCAAGTCGAACCCCCTTTGGTAGTTCCGCCATGAACCTCTAGCCACCATGACTACAAGATCATGTAAGCGATCTATCTCGATAATAGATCTAGGATGAAGCAAACCCAAAGAAAAGAACGAAATCGAAAGAGAGAACATGGTCGCTTATCATTCGGAATCACAAATAACTTCACCATGAATGATTGTCCATCACAAGATCACAACCGGGGCCCTACCTTGATCTTGATGATCCTAGCTCCAGAACTCCGACGTGGTCTTCCTTGCAAGGTTCCCACGTCGGCTAGGGAAGCCCCTAGACAACTAGCATGACCCTCGGCTCTCCGAGAGGTGTCCATCTATCTTCTCTGCTCCTTGGCGTCGTCTCCCGAATTGATCTCTGCGTGAACCTTGGGGAGGGGTCTTTAAATAGCCTCAGGAAATCCTAGGTCAAAGGGGAGGCCGAACCGCCTCAAAAAGGGGCTGGGCCGGCCGGCCCAATGGACCCAGGCCGGCCGGCTTGGCCCATTTCTTCGCCGCCTCGTGTCCTCCTTTCTCCCCAAGTCTCCTGGAATCTTCTAGAGTTTATGCCTTTCACGATTGCACCCCATTAGACGTCGTTATCTTCGAGATTTCTTCGAGGAAAAGGATAGGATGGAAAATTCTTCCTTAAATCTCTCTTTGCTTTGCTTAGCCCCGAAGTATCTTGATATTATCTTGTGGGCTTTGTCCTTTGGGCTTCATTGGAGGGTGGATGTGCACGAACGGGCCTCTAATCATCATGGCCTTCGGTCCTTTGTTCGGGCTTTGGCCTTCATCTTTCTTCGTGTCGTTGCATGATCGTGGGCCTCGTCATTTATGGCTCCAAAATTGGTCAAAAACCTGCAAAAACGAAGTACCTCCAAAATATATGTGCAAACGCGAAAACGACCAATAATTGGGCCGAGGTTAGGATGGTTAGTGATTTTGATATTAAATTCATGCCATTATCAAAGTTAAACAGGGGATAAAATGGATACTTAAGGATCTCCAACAGCCGCCCCACGTGTGCGCCATGGCCGACAATGACCCTCTGCCTGTAGTGGCGCCGTCTAAGTAGATGCACACCCCGCCGGACCACCGCGAGCAACCGTTCGCCAACGCGCAAGCCCGTGGCGAGGATCTACGCCTTCGGCGGCAGCACATGCCCCCACCCATGGACCAGCCTCCGGGGGGCTCCCTCCGAGTCAAAAAGGATAAACCCCACTAGTTCCGCGCGTCAGCGCGCGCGCGGGCTCAACCGCGATATCATCAACGATGCCCGCATGCAACTCCCCCAAGAGTTTCGCGCGGGCTAGAACATCGCCTCGGCGGCGATCCTTCTGCAAACACTTCCCGAGCCGGAGGACCCAGCCCAAAGGGATCTTCACTACCATGTGAGAAACCTGGTGGAACTCGCTGCCGTCCAACAAGCGGAGAGCTCCTCGCTGCACCGCCGACAGGTCGCTGCACGTACCCCGTTGGTGGTGCAAGTTACTGTGGACTGGAACCGTCTGATGTACAGCACCCCCCACCAGCGCGGTAGGCTAGCGCGGGCGGCGCGCCAGCCCCGGCGGTGGCATCCGAACCTCTCCCGCTGAGGCCTCCAATTCACAGTCGCGTCGGTCCCAATTACGACGCGCGTAGTGTGATCCAAGGCCGGCAGCAGGCGAGGCACCACGCCGACGTCGACGCGCGGCCGCTCAAGCAGAGGACGCGCGGACATACGCACCCAATCCGGAGTGCTCACCTCTCCGGCGTGGGGGACGCCCCTGCGACCCCAACGTGGATCGCAATCGATGTCCGAGCCCGAACCCCGCCGGACCAAGCGCCATATCTATGGTGATCCGTGGGGCGCCTTTCCCCCAGCGCTTCCGGCCACTGGCGAATGTTGTGAAGTACACCGGGGACACAAACCCCGGAGTGTGGCTGGAAGATTACCGGCTCGCATTCCGGGCCGGAGGAGCGAATGACGATCGCTTCATCATCCAGTACCTCCCAATCTGCCTGGCTGGAGTTCTTGCCCACCGACTCCATCGGCGACTGGGCGGACCTCCGGAAAGTGTTCATCGGCAACTTTCAAGGCACGTATGTACGCCCTGGCAATTCTTGGGATCTCAAGAACTGCCAGCATGAGCCCGGTGAGTCCTTGCGCGACTACATCCAGCGCTTCTCCGAGCAATGCAACTCGCTTCCCGGCATCATCGATGCCGACGTTATCAGTGCGTTCCTCAGCAGGACGCACTGCAAAACCCTGGTCCACAAACTGGGGTGCCATATGTGGCGGAACCACCCAAAACTACTGGGCCCGGGTGCACTGATCTTCGTTGCTAAGCAACTCTGACCCAATTTGGCACTCACCGGTAGTTCCTCGAGTGAAGCCTCGATAAAAGCCACGCTATTCCAGGATCAGCAGACAACACTCACACGAAGGTGAGCCCAGAGATTACAACACAAACCATTTCATACATCTCAGAGTGATTGCAGCGGAAAGAAAATTTATTACAAACCATGTTCAGACTAGCGAAGTACTACGGAGTTCCAACTCCTCAATTATTCAAGTCTCAAAGTTCAGTGGAAGCATTAAAAGATAACTAACGAAATAACGTGACGCATCGGTAAAGCCCGTACGAATGCGTCACTCAGCGGGAGGGTGATTAGCACCAGCTGAAGGGCCATCCCACTCAACCGACCAACCCGGAGGCAGAGTGCAAGGCCAAGTATGACTCGCAAACAGATCTTCAAAGTTAGTACCTGAAAAACAGTGCCACAAGCAAGGCTGAGTATACTATTACTCAGCAAGACTGACCCGTCTCCGGATATAACATAGTCCGATAACTAGACATGCAAGGCTTTTTGGTTGGTGGGGTTTGTTTGCCAAAAATGCCGCTAAGTGTTGATCCTTATTTTCAGATTTTATCTAGCCATCTTCTAGTTGGATTAACCATTCTAATTTGCAACTAACTCTACACAAACATGGTAGAGCAATCATTTAATCAACCAGCAGTATTATCATCATCATGTTCCACTTGTTACTCTGTGTGACCGAAAACATTAAGCAATCTCATGCCGTGAGAGGCGGACGATTCTGAATCGAATTTCAACCTGGCCAGGGGAACCTAGACCACACGCATGGGGATCGACTTCGCTCCCGCCCACGCTACTTTTCCCCTTTCTTTCCAGTCCGTGGATCCGGAACACCCTCCCCGACTACAGAGTCCGACCACTCTGCACCCGTACGTCGCGACATAAAAATAAACCCTACTTCTACCAGGAGGGTGCGAGATCGTTCCACTCGCCGGTCCAATCAGGTACTTAAGCTTACCGATTACCATATTTCTCGGTATGTGGCTAGTACTTTCAAACGCTTAGCGAAATGAGCCACACACCGCGACCTTAGCCATTTTTGACTACACCAGCGGGGTATCACAACTACACAACCCCGCCCGTTGTCCTTACATTTCAACAGGAATTAAAGTCGGTACAATTCCTATTTGCTCGCGAGAGGCAGGAAACCACTCGACTTCTACCGTACCTATTTAGCATGGCAACTAGTCGATAAAAAGATCCGGTATCAAACATAGGTTCCTATGGATCATGCATCTAGGGTTTTCGATCAACGCCTAGAGAACTTAAATGCAGAAAACCAACTATTACCATACATTAATAAATAGATAGCAGAATGATAATTCAAAAAAAAATAGTGGGATTATGCTCCGGGGCTTGCCTTCTTGGGCACTGTCAGGCAGAAAAGCTTCTGGGGCTTGGCCCAGGTCTTGAGACAAGTTAGTACAGTTCAGATTAACCTCCTGCTCCGCACGAGAGTCCGCGGGCACCAGTTCGTAGTCTCCGTCCGCGAGATTAACCGTTTCTATATGCCATGCAAGATTAAGAGTTATTCATGGATAACAATTTCTTTTCTTCACGATAAAGTTGTAGTCCAATGAAAGTTAATTTAGTGACGATTTCACACTTCAATGCATGGGCAAACGTTTATAGAGTAGTAAACATAACTACGTTTATTCATGAATGAGTGGGGTTTTGGGTTTTCATTTTTTTTTTCAACACATAGCATGCTTTCATTATTTCTTAACAACACAACTACTAAAGAGCTAGCGATGAAACACTAAAGTAACTCAGATTCAAACTTGAACATTCAGGGTATAAATTTCAGCATCTACCATAGAGCAAGAACTATAACTATTCATGCAAATGGATTACTCTAGTTACTTCATCTTTTTGTACAGAATGTTCAACATGGATACTGGGGCTACAGATTTTAAGCAAGCAACTTCAAAGCATAAACTCAGTACTGAAATTTTTCCAGATTTTATACCCTTATATAGCAGAGGTGATAAAAAGATTAAAAACAGCAAGCCATTAACAAAGATTAAATCTACAGAAAGTTTTACTAAGGATTTGGTTCTCAAATTTTTACCAGAGACTAGTCCTGAGTTAAACATACTCCAGAAAAATTTTCAAGATTTAACTCACTATGATAAATTAGTTATTCAGTTAATTTAACATGAGTTTGCATGAATTTCTCAAGATGCATTCGACCAGTATTGCATCTGAACTTTTTATCACAAGTAGAACATACTCTAAAAAAGATCATGCCCAAAAATAATGATCAGAAACATTGTAGATTACTCAGAACAAAAATAGTAAATCTAGCCCTAAGATGCTAAGCATGATTATTCACCAAGGCAAAACTCAGTAAATGCAGCTAAAAAATCTTAGACAGGAACACAGAGCTAAAAAGAGACTCCAGAAATAAACATGGATTTTTCTGAGCATAAGAACTATATATAAGGAATTAAGTTGATTAAACAAGCATAAATCATGGTATATAGCAAATGAATTCTAATAAATCTTAAATTTAGGTATTAACAGTGTTTTAGTTTTACATGCACGCAGTAAAAAATTCCAGGGCAAGTTCATGTGCATATTTTCCAGAATTAAATCGAGAAGGCTAACCACAGATTAGAGAATCTTGATTGTTCCAACATGATAACTGTTTTGGGTTGGTGTCATTTTTTTACTGTTATATTAAAATTCCATTAGTGATAACATATCCAAAAATCAAAGTCATTTGATGAGCAGAACTTCATGAACATGCATAAGGTGGTTTTATTAATCTTTTCCCTAGATTAAACTTGGTTGAGTTTCTGCAAATGTGAATGTTACAAAATTTGTAGATCTTGTTACAAGGATTCCAGATCAGTTGAGTTTGCATTTTTCTGATTTTTCTGTGATTTGTTTTGCATTTTAGAAGTTCACTGGTATACACTGTAAAACTTGCAGAAACACCCTTAAACGAAAAAAACAAATTACAACCGGGTCCTTCGCCGGCCTTCTCCGCCGTGGCATCTTGCCGGTGGTGTTCTGCGGTGCAGGGCTTACCGGGGCTGCCACGGGGAGGCGCGTGGGGGAGAAAGGATCGAGGAACACCTACCCTGGTCGACGTTCGAGCGTTTGGAGCACAGGTTCAAGCTCGTCGGCGTTGATGGCGGGTCGGTTGTTCGGTTCGCCGGCGCTGGAGGCGAAGGAGGGCTCGGGGTCGGGGAACAAGGCGCGCACGAGCACCGCGTGAGCTCGTGGATGCTTCTGGGGTAGCTGTCGGGCTCGGTCTTCCCCGGAGCTGGCCGGTCCGCGGTGAGCCTGAGCTCGCCGGCGGCGGCGCAAAAGGGGAACGGCTTCGGGAGGGGGTTTGGATTCGATTCTGCGCGCGTGGAGCTTAACTGGGAAGTGGCGAAGCTGCTGCGGTGGTAGGAGGGGGCAATGTGGGGCTGGGCTAGCCGGTCCGCGCGAGCTGGATCTCGGCGGCCATGGCGGAGCGGCGGGAGGAGGAAGAAGGGGAAGAAGGGGCGCGACTGTGGGGTGCTGGGGGTCTTTATAGGCCAAGGAGCTCCTGGGGGAGGAATGCAGTGACTGGGGGCGGTTGATTTGGTCCTGGTACCTCGACGGCGAGCGGGCGGAGGAGGCAGCGGCGCTGCGCCGGCCGGGGTGTCGTGGCGGCTCGGGAGCGGCCTGCGACGCGTGTGCGCGCGAGGAGGTGCCAAGGGGCGGGCCAGGTGGCGTGGAGAGGTTTCCCCGGGTCCGTTTGGCCGCGGGCGCGCGGTGGACGAAGTCCACCGGCGGCGTACGGCAGGCGGCGGCTGAAACAGAGCAAGCCGGGAGAGAGAGATGGAGGTAGGGGCTCTTTTGCGATTTCTGAAAATTTCAGGGACCTCTCGGTAAACTAAAATTATCTCCTATTTGGAGGGCTCAAATGGGAAAGTGTTGAATACCATTTTTGCATAACTTTTCAAGATCTACAACTTTTGTGTTATGCAAATTTTCGTTTGAAACTCACATTTTGAACTATTGGTACATTTACATATTTGCACAAAAGGACTTTAGTTTTAATCAGTTTTTGACTTGATTTTGGCTGAAGTTCAATTGAGCACATGTCAATTGAAATACCTCTCATGAGCCAACAAAAATTTTGTGCACATTTTTGAATTAAAATTTGAGTAGTTTTTCACTCCTTTCTCTTTTTCCTTTAATTTCTTTTGTATGATTTGTATTTTATTTGGTCCTTTCTCTTTGAATTAGTTTCCCAAAATTTTCTTTTAACTTTCACTAAGGTGTAATGATTGGATTTAAAAGTATTGACACCTGAGGTGTCACAACCTACCCCCCTTAAAAAGAATCTCGTCCCGAGATTGGATGATTGAATTGAGGCAGGGAAAATGATATACCTGAGGTGGAGCTAATGAAACCCGGATAATGTCGATTAAGATACTCCTCCGTCTCCCAGGTGGCTTCTTCTTCAGTGTGATGAGACCACTGAATTTTATACATTTTTACCACCTTTCGACGAGTACCTCTATCTTTTTGATCCAGAATTCTGAGTGGATATTCGGTATATGAGAGATCGGGCTCCACTAAAATTTCCTGTTGATCAATGATTTCCGTAGGAACTCGAACACATTTCTTGAGTTGGGATATGTGGAAAACATTATGGATGGCGGCAAGTCGTGAAGGAAGTCGCAAACGATAAGCCACGGGTCCACATTCTTCAATGATTTCATATGGCCCGACATAGCGAGGTGCGAGCTTACCCCTAACTCCGAAACGTTGAACGCCTCGAGTTGGGGACACTCGTAAATAGACGTGATTACCAACCATGAACTTCAAAGGATCCCTTCTTTTATCGAAATAACTCTTTTGCCGAGACTGGGCTGCTCGGAGGTTTGCTTGTACTATTTTTACTTTCTCTTCAGCCTCGACCACTAATTCAGGTCCAAAGATTTGACGTTCTCCAGTCTGGGACCAACTCAAAGGAGTTCGACACCGTCGACCATACAAGGCCTCGAAGGGTGCCATCTTCAGACTGGCCTGATAGCTGTTGTTATAAGAAAACTCAGCCAAGGATAAACATTTGTCCCAGTTTTTGTCATAATGGATGACACATGCTCGAAGCATATCCTCAAGAATTTGATTCACCCTTTCGGTCTGTCCGTCAGTCTGTGGATGGTAAGCTGAGCTTCGAATTAATTTAGTTCCGAGAGCCTCTTGAAGTTGCTCCCAAAACCTTGCCACAAACTGAGGACCACGATCCGATATAATTGTTTTTGGTATACCGTGTAGGCAGACAATCCGATCCATATAGATCTCAGCATATTTCTTGGCTCGATATTCAGTATGCACTGGAATAAAATGAGCAGTCTTTGTGAGCCTATCAACAATGACCCAAATGGAATCATGGTGCTGAGAAGTATTTGGTAAGCCCACAATGAAATCCATGCTGATATCTTCCCATTTCCAAGATGGAATTGGTAGAGGTTGGAGAGTTCCAGCAACTTTCAAGTGACTAGCTTTCACTCTCTGGCAGGTGTCACATTCTGCGACATATTTGGCAATCTCTCTCTTCATGCGAGTCCACCAAAAATTTTGCCTGAGATCTTGGTACATCTTGGTGCTGCCCGGATGAATAGAGAATTTAGAGAGGTGTGCTTCGTCCAGGATTTGTTTCCGCAGGTCAGGATTCTTGGGAACGACTAGGCGATCCTCGAACCACAAAATTCCTTTATGGTCCACTCGGAAACACTTATATTTATTTTCACCTTCTACTACTTGCTGCTTGATGATACCAACACTTTTGTCGTGTAATTGTGCCATGTTGACCTGGTCATAGAGTGTCGGTTCCACCGAAATATGATTCAAAGAGCCCTGAGGAATAATTTCTAATTTCAGCCTTTGCATTTCAGCACACAATGTGTCATTATATGACTCCATTGATAGGCAATTGCAGTGAACCTTGCGACTGAGCGCATCGGCTACAACATTCGCCTTGCCCGGATGATAATGAACCTCCAGATCATAATCTTTAATTAATTCCAGCCATCTTCGTTGCCTCATATTCAGCTCACTTTGAGTGAAAATGTATTTGAGACTCTTATGGTCGGTATAGATATTGCAATGAGTGCCCATAAGATAATGTCTCCAAAGCTTGAGAGCATGAATAACGGCGGCTAGTTCCAGATCATGAGTGGGATAATTTAGCTCGTGTGGCCGAAGAGCTCGGGAAGCATAAGCTATCACCCGATTGTCTTGCATTAGAACACAACCAAGACCAGTGCCTGAAGCATCACAATAAACGTCGTATGGTTTATTGTTGTCAGGTTGAGCCAAGACTGGTGCAGTGGTTAGATGTGCTCTCAATGTATGGAATGCTTCATCACACTTCGTGTTCCATTTAAACTTGACATCTTTCCTTAGTAGTTCTGTCATGGGCTTAGCAATTCTGGAGAAGTCCGGAATAAATCTGCGGTAATACCCTGCCAAGCCGAGAAAACTGCGGATCTGATGAACTGAAGTAGGAGGTTTCCAGTCCATCACTTCTTGTACTTTGCTGGGATCAACTGAAATGCCTTCACTAGATATAGTGTGACCCAGAAATTTGACTGTGTCCAGCCAGAATTCACACTTGGAGAATTTTGCGTACAGCTTATGATCTCTGAGACGTTGAAGAACAATGCGCAGGTGTTGCTCATGTACTGCCTCATCCTTGGAATAGATCAGAATGTCGTCAATAAAGACCACGACAAACTTGTCAAGTTCCGGCATAAATACCGAGTTCATGAGAAACATAAAATAAGCCGGAGCATTGGTGAGACCGAAAGACATAACCAAATATTCATAGAGACCATATCGGGTTGAGAAGGCGGTCTTGGGAATATCGCAAGGCCGGATTTTAATTTGATGATAACCCGAACGAAGATCAATCTTGGAGAAAATCTTTGCTCCAGCCAATTGATCAAATAATACATCAATGCGGGGAAGTGGATATTTATTTTTGATGGTCACCGCATTGAGAGGCCGGTAATCAACACACAACCTCAGACTATCATCCTTCTTCTTTACGAACAATGCTGGACAGCCCCAAGGTGAAGCACTTGGGCGGATAAAACCCTTGTCCAACAGTTCTTGTAGCTGGATTTTTAGTTCAGCCAATTCTTTAGGCGGCATTCGGTATGGCCTTTTTGAAATAGGTGCTGTACCAGGCTGAAGTTCAATGACAAATTCGATATCCCGGTCTGGCGGCATACCAGGTAAATCTTCCGGAAAAACATCTACATACTCACGGACTACCGGAATATCTTCGAGACGAATATCTTTCATGGCATAGGCACAAGAGTTGTGACATTGATGATGTGGTAAATATAGAACCGAATGACCATGAGTTGGAGAATTTATTTCAACGGCTCGGGAAGAGATATCTAACATTACCCCATGTCTTTTCATCCAATCCATTCCCAGAATAATGTCCATACCTTCTAGTGGCAACAATATCAAGGTGGTAGGAATGGTTTTACTACCCAAACTAAGTGGCGCATTATGAACGATTTGGTTTGATGCGACTTTACCACCCGGAGTAGATATCATGAATGAACCTTTCGTGTGACAGAAATCTAACCCAACCCTTGCTCCGAATTTAGAACTAATGAAGCTATGAGATGCACCAGAATCGAATAAGATAACAGTGGGGTGTTGGTTTATAGAGAATGTACCCGACATGATTGGTGCTCCCTCAGGAAGGTTAGCAAGGTTGGTGAAGTTAAGTCGGCCCTGCCTGACTTGAATGGTTTGCCTCTTGCCCTTGTGCTGATCATTTCTGCGAGAAGCCTGCCCTTGAGATTGTCCCGCCTGGGGGCACATCTTGGCAAAGTGATCCGGACTCCCGCATCTGAAACAGCGGTTATTATTATCGGGGCGAGCGGCTGGCTGAGCATTCGGCCTAGGGCCGTTCTGCTGCTGCTGAGGTGCAAATCGAGCTTGCTGGGGAAGCCCGAATCGAGTCTGCTGCTGCTGTTGAGGAGGCCTAATAATCCAACGCCCTGGCTGAGGGGCCTTCTGAGAGGATGCGGGTGGGTTATTTTGCACAATACGATACCTCGGTGCAGAGGCACTCGAGGGTCCAGCAGGTGCCTTGCGCTTCTTTTCAGCGCGGTGTGCAGAAATCAGATCCTCCTGAGATATGGCCATATTCACCAATTCATTGAATGAGTCTGCTCGGACAAGGTTTAGCCTCTCTTGTAATTTGGTACTAAGGCCTCGACGGAAGCGCTCACGCTTCTTAGCGTCGGTATCGGCATGATGTCCAGCATACTGACACAATTGATGGAATACTTGAGCATACTGCACCACGGTACGAGTGCCCTGAGTCAAGGCCAAGAACTCGTTAAGCTTACGGTCAAGAAGTCCAGCTGGAATATGATGATCTCGAAAAGCCAATTTGAATTCATTCCAATTCACCACATGATCAGCCGGTAGCATCCCGTGGTAATGATCCCACCACATACGAGCTGATCCACGAAGCTGCTGCGCGGCATAGCGAGTCTTGTTCGCTTCGGAACAAGGAGTAGTCAATAGAGAAAACTTGGACTCGATCGTGCGAATCCAAGCGTCAGCGTCCAGAGGCTCATCCGCTTTATTGAACAGCGGAGGCTGAGTGCTGAGAAAATCTTGGTAGCTCGCCTCTTGTGCGTGATGAGCATGATGCCCACCCCGCGGTTGTTGCTGAGCTTGAACCAACTGCCGCAAAATCTCTGTCTGGGCAGCAAAAACCTCAGCAATACCCATTGGTGGAGGAGGTGGAGGTGGATCGCCATTCCCTACGGCTCCAAAACCACTAGGGGTGCCTCGAGTTGATCCAACCATCTGAAATGTGAGTACTTTTGCATTAGGCTCATCATTATCATCATTTCAAATAGAATATACAACTCAAAATGACATGGAAGTACTGGAAATTGCTTAATCAGGTTGTGCAGCAAAACCAGCGATACGAAAACGCTCATAACTGGAGTTCGGTACATGATATGGACTTGAAATTTTTACAAGAGATAGGAAATTTCATGATCTACAACTTTGGTAGTCATCACAAAGTCAGATTTCCAGAGTAGGTTAGTCGAAAAATTCAATTACTCCTCCTCTGGTTTTTCTGCTTCACAGAAAACAGAGCTTCTGTAATTTGCGATTATCTCCTGCAATACCAATCCGTTTGGGCTGAAATTTTGCGAGCAGGTTCCTGATGAAATTTGGAACAACTTTGGTATTCAACTCAGGAGCTAAATCCGAAAGGAAAAGAGGATAAAAATTCGAACTAACTGCTGCCTTCAGCTTTTTGCAGATCACTGATAATTAACACTAGTAGCATTAGGGGTTCATTACATCCATCGTTCTCTCATTTCTACTTGGTCACTCCTAACATTAGTACTAAGGGGGTTACTCAACTCTAAGTTAGCCTTGTAGCCATGATCCAAAAGTAGGCTACACTAAGAGGAGTCTACAAAAGCTAAGAAACAGCGCCTCGGTCTACATGTTGACCGATGCCTCACTCGCCGTGGGAGTGTGAACCTCAACCGGTGCGGGCTGCGGCGCCTGGTCCTCGGAGTCCATCTCTGAAACGCCCTCTATCTCCTGGGGCTCGTCCTCCTCGTCCACCTGCATCTCGTCGGGAGGTGCGTGAAGGGCATCCTGCGCGTGCTGTATCGCGTGGAGCTGCCCCTGAGCCTCGTCCATCTCAAGCTGCAGGTCGTGAAACTGGTCCTCCAAGAAGTTGATCGTAGCGTCACGATCCGACACAGTGTCCTGAAGCTCGTGAACCTGGCCGTGGAGCTGGGCGATAAGAGTAGCCCTGCTCTCGAGCTCGGTACTAGCCTCCTGAAGCTGCCCATCTCTCAGCTGGACCGCCAGGTGCAAGGCCTGAGCGTGGTCCACCAACTGAGTGACGGCGTAACTCTGGTAAGTGTGAAGTCTGTAAAGGCCGTCCAAGCACATCGCTGTTGTCCGAAGTGCCCCGACCGGGTCAAGGGTAGCGACCACGTCCACGTGTGCCATCCGGTCGAGCCAAAGCGGGTCTGCCGGGTCAGGTGCAGGGAACAACCCGAACGCGGTCAGAACCACCTCCAGAGGGCGCAAAGAGCAAAAGGTGGTCATCGCCCTCATGGCGGTAAGCTCCCAGGTGTCCAGCAGGTAGTGACCGACCATCTGAGTCATGATCGGCTCCCACCCGTTGAGCGGGTGCTGCGGGATCACCATCGTCACACTGCAGCGACGAACTCCGTCCTCCACAAACTCGTGGCCATCGTAAACCGGTGGCTGGAGGTAACCGGCTGCACTCAAAAGCTCCCAAAGACGGCGGGGAAACCCGTCCCAGTGCAGGCAAGCGGAGTGCACGTGCCCCTGCACGTCAACGACCAGCAGCTCTTCCATCTGTCCCAACAAAAGACCGATGGATCAGCGGATGGTAACAAGAACTACTAACTCTGGAACAGTGAAAGAATGGCCAAAACTGTAGAGAACTTGCTTCAAAAATTCTCAAAAATTTACACAAGATCCCTCTGATGTTAAGGAACAATTCACCTAGTCATTACTAAGCTCAATTCGGACTCCATGGGGGTGATATGCTCAGGTATTCAGAGTGAAGTCAACCAGGAAAACTGAGTGTCCAGAGAGGGTGTATTTTTACTATAACTCTCAACCCAGACGTCAAAAATTCTTAAAATTTTTATGGTAAGCTCATCACTTAGTTGTATACAACTTTCATGTTGAACGATTTTTAGTTTGAACAACTTATAAAGGTCGAAAAATTTCAGTTGTATAGATGGTTCAGAGTTAACAGTTTTACACAGGGTTGATCCAAAAATACAAATACCATGCTAGAAGGCTTCAAAAAATTTCAAATTTTTACAGCAGCTTGATAACTTAGGAAATATCATTTAGTCTTACTACCCCAAGTCGATTTGAGTAACTTATCAGAAGGTTAAAATTCGTGGAAACCAGGTTGCAGACTTTCTGGATACTCCCTAGGATAGTGTTTTAACGGATTTGCTTGCGATTTCCCCAGAGATTTATTTGCTAATCTTTTTGAGAATGAATGCAGAACCTATACGTCCTCACCAAGGAAAAATTGCCAAGTAACCTTGGTCTTACGCAATGACTTTGGTGGCATACATATTACGTCTCTCACTATATAGCTACTCGATATAGCTAGATAGCCTATAATTCGATTTCGAGTTAGCGTACCTGCAGAAGATTGACAGCATATAAAATGAACCTTTCGTGCCAGCACTCACGAAAGCGTCCCCATACATTACCGATCACTATAGAATCGGCATCCATACCATTACCGCCGTATGGACAACGTTAAGCATACGTTATCGAAACAACGTATTGACTGAGTACCGTCTTTGACGGGGAATTGAATTCCAATTTCGAACCATTACTCCCCATATACTCAACCGGAGTTGGTATATGGGCAGCAGCTCAAGTAGGCCACTGCTTGAGCTTCAGCGTTCGGCTCGCATCACCGACGGGAAGGTCAGACTCCCTCAGCTGACTGAGTAAGCATACCTTCGTGGCGATGATGTAGTTGCAGAATTTAAATTACAGGATTTAAATACTGAGAAGTAAGGTGCTGGAAGTTAGCCATACAAAATAAGCCACCTGATTATACCCATAAGATTCCCTAGGGCTTTACGTCCTAGACTTGTCCTTGGAGATCCTAAACTCTTTCAAAAACTTTAGTAGCTTTGAAGTCAAGTTTTAAATTGTTGTTTTGAAAACCGAGGTTGCCATCTCTGGTAGGCTGTCTGCGAGCTTTGATGCCAGCTGTGGCGGAACCACCCAAAACTACTGGGCCCGGGTGCACTGATCTTCGTTGCTAAGCAACTCTGACCCAATTTGGCACTCACCGGTAGTTCCTCGAGTGAAGCCTCGATAAAAGCCACGCTATTCCAGGATCAGCAGACAACACTCACACGAAGGTGAGCCCAGAGATTACAACACAAACCATTTCATACATCTCAGAGTGATTGCAGCGGAAAGAAAATTTATTACAAACCATGTTCAGACTAGCGAAGTACTACGGAGTTCCAACTCCTCAATTATTCAAGTCTCAAAGTTCAGTGGAAGCATTAAAAGATAACTAACGAAATAACGTGACGCATCGGTAAAGCCCGTACGAATGCGTCACTCAGCGGGAGGGTGATTAGCACCAGCTGAAGGGCCATCCCACTCAACCGACCAACCCGGAGGCAGAGTGCAAGGCCAAGTATGACTCGCAAACAGATCTTCAAAGTTAGTACCTGAAAAACAGTGCCACAAGCAAGGCTGAGTATACTATTAC
The DNA here is from genome assembly GCF_016808335.1 of Panicum virgatum. NCBI lineage: Eukaryota > Viridiplantae > Streptophyta > Magnoliopsida > Poales > Poaceae > Panicum > Panicum virgatum. The sequence continues at coordinate 54,167,485 of NC_053146.1, forward strand.
TCAGCAAGACTGACCCGTCTCCGGATATAACATAGTCCGATAACTAGACATGCAAGGCTTTTTGGTTGGTGGGGTTTGTTTGCCAAAAATGCCGCTAAGTGTTGATCCTTATTTTCAGATTTTATCTAGCCATCTTCTAGTTGGATTAACCATTCTAATTTGCAACTAACTCTACACAAACATGGTAGAGCAATCATTTAATCAACCAGCAGTATTATCATCATCATGTTCCACTTATTACTCTGTGTGACCGAAAACATTAAGCAATCTCATGCCGTGAGAGGCGGACGATTCTGAATCGAATTTCAACCTGGCCAGGGGAACCTAGACCACACGCATGGGGATCGACTTCGCTCCCGCCCACGCTACTTTTCCCCTTTCTTTCCAGTCCGTGGATCCGGAACACCCTCCCCGACTACAGAGTCCGACCACTCTGCACCCGTACGTCGCGACATAAAAATAAACCCTACTTCTACCAGGAGGGTGCGAGATCGTTCCACTCGCCGGTCCAATCAGGTACTTAAGCTTACCGATTACCATATTTCTCGGTATGTGGCTAGTACTTTCAAACGCTTAGCGAAATGAGCCACACACCGCGACCTTAGCCATTTTTGACTACACCAGCGGGGTATCACAACTACACAACCCCACCCGTTGTCCTTACATTTCAACAGGAATTAAAGTCGGTACAATTCCTATTTGCTCGCGAGAGGCAGGAAACCACTCGACTTCTACCGTACCTATTTAGCATGGCAACTAGTCGATAAAAAGATCCTGTATCAAACATAGGTTCCTATGGATCATGCATCTAGGGTTTTCGATCAACGCCTAGAGAACTTAAATGCAGAAAACCAACTATTACCATACATTAATAAATAGATAGCAGAATGATAATTCAAAAAAAAAATAGTGGGATTATGCTCCGGGGCTTGCCTTCTTGGGCACTGTCAGGCAGAAAAGCTTCTGGGGCTTGGCCCAGGTCTTGAGACAAGTTAGTACAGTTCAGATTAACCTCCTGCTCCGCACGAGAGTCCGCGGGCACCAGTTCGTAGTCTCCGTCCGCGAGATTAACCGTTTCTATATGCCATGCAAGATTAAGAGTTATTCATGGATAACAATTTCTTTTCTTCACGATAAAGTTGTAGTCCAATGAAAGTTAATTTAGTGACGATTTCACACTTCAATGCATGGGCAAACGTTTATAGAGTAGTAAACATAACTACGTTTATTCATGAATGAGTGGGGTTTTGGGTTTTCATTTTTTTTTTTCAACACATAGCATGCTTTCATTATTTCTTAACAACACAACTACTAAAGAGCTAGCGATGAAACACTAAAGTAACTCAGATTCAAACTTGAACATTCAGGGTATAAATTTCAGCATCTACCATAGAGCAAGAACTATAACTATTCATGCAAATGGATTACTCTAGTTACTTCATCTTTTTGTACAGAATGTTCAACATGGATTCTGGGGCTACAGATTTTAAGCAAGCAACTTCAAAGCATAAACTCAGTACTGAAATTTTTCCAGATTTTATACCCTTATATAGCAGAGGTGATAAAAAGATTAAAAACAGCAAGCCATTAACAAAGATTAAATCTACAGAAAGTTTTACTAAGGATTTGGTTCTTAAATTTTTACCAAAGACTAGTCCTGAGTTAAACATACTCCAGAAAATTTTTCAAGATTTAACTCACTATGATAAATTAGTTATTCAGTTAATTTAACATGAGTTTGCATGAATTTCTCAAGATGCATTCGACCAGTATTGCATCTGATCTTTTTATCACAAGTAGAACATACTCTAAACAAGATCATGCCCAAAAATAATGATCAGAAACATTGTAGATTACTCAGAACAAAAATAGTAAATCTAGCCCTAAGATGCTAAGCATGATTATTCACCAAGGCAAAACTCAGTAAATGCAGCTAAAAAATCTTAGACAGGAACACAGAGCTAAAAAGAGACTCCAGAAATAAACATGGATTTTTCTGAGCATAAGAACTATATATAAGGAATTAAGTTGATTAAACAAGCATAAATCATGGTATATAGCAAATGAATTCTAATAAATCTTAAATTTAGGTATTAACAGTGTTTTAGTTTTACATGCACGCAGTAAAAAAATTCCAGGGCAAGTTCATGTGCATATTTTCCAGAATTAAATCGAGAAGGCTAACCATAGATTAGAGAATCTTGATTGTTCCAACATGATAACTATTTTGGGCTGGTGTCATTTTTTTACTGTTATATTAAAATTCCATTAGTGATAACATATCCAAAAATCAAAGTCATTTGATGAGCAGAACTTCATGAACATGCATAAGGTGGTTTTATTAATCTTTTCCCTAGATTAAACTTGGTTGAGTTTCTGCAAATGTGAATGTTACAAAATTTGTAGATGTTGTTACAAGGATTCCAGATCAGTTGAGTTTGCATTTTTCTGATTTTTCTGTGATTTGTTTTGCATTTTAGAAGTTCACTGGTATACACTGTAAAACTTGCAGAAACACCCTTAAACGAAAAAAATAAATTACAACCAGGTCCTTCGCCGGCCTTCTCCGCCGTGGCATCTTGCCGGTGGTGTTCTGCGGTGCAGGGCTTACCGGGGCTGCCACGGGGAGGCGCGTGGGGGAGAAAGGATCGAGGAACACCTACCCTGGTCGACGTTCGAGCGTTTGGAGCACAGGTTCAAGCTCGTCGGCGTTGATGGCGGGTCGGTTGTTCGGTTCGCCGGCGCTGGAGGCGAAGGAGGGCTCGGGGTCGGGGAACAAGGCGCGCACGAGCACCGCGTGAGCTCGTGGATGCTTCTGGGGTAGCTGTCGGGCTCGGTCTTCCCCGGAGCTGGCCGGTCCGCGGTGAGCCTGAGCTCGCCGGCGGCGGCGCAAAAGGGGAACGGCTTCGGGAGGGGGTTTGGATTCGATTCCGCGCGCGTGGAGCTTAACTGGGAAGTGGCGAAGCTGCTGCGGTGGTCGGAGGGGGCAATGTGGGGCTGGGCTAGCCGGTCCGCGCGAGCTGGATCTCGGCGGCCATGGCGGAGCGGCGGGAGGAGGAAGAAGGGGAAGAAGGGGCGCGACTGTGGGGTGCTGGGGGTCTTTATAGGCCAAGGAGCTCCTGGGGGAGGAATGCAGTGACTGGGGGCGGTTGATTTGGTCCTGGGTGGCTCGACGGCGAGCGGGCGGAGGAGGCAGCGGCGCTGCGCCGGCCGGGGTGTCGTGGCGGCTCGGGAGCGGCCTGCGACGCGTGTGCGCGCGAGGAGGTGCCAAGGGGCGGGCCAGGTGGCGTGGAGAGGTTTCCCCGGGTCCATTTGGCCGCGGGCGCACGGTGGACGAAGTCCACCGGCGGCGTACGGCAGGCGGCGGCTGAAACAGAGCAAGCCGGGAGAGAGAGATGGAGGTAGGGGCTCTTTTGCGATTTCTGAAAATTTCAGGGACCTCTCGGTAAACTAAAATTATCTCCTATTTGGAGGGCTCAAATGGGAAAGTGTTGAATACCATTTTTGCATAACTTTTCAAGATCTACAACTTTTGTGTTATGCAAATTTTCGTTTGAAACTCACATTTTGAACTATTGGTACATTTACATATTTGCACAAAAGGACTTTAGTTTTAATCAGTTTTTGACTTGATTTTGGCTGAAGTTCAATTGAGCACATGTCAATTGAAATACCTCTCATGAGCCAACAAAAATTTTGTGCACATTTTTGAATTAAAATTTTGTGCACATGTCAATTGAGCACATCGCCGAGTGGACGGAAGTTCAAGCCCCGACCCCAGAAATCTCTCACGAGTACTAGACCCTCTACTTCGACGGGTCGGTCATGGGACCTGGCGCGGGGGCCGGGATCGTCCTGATCTCCCCAGAGGGAGGCAAGTTCCAGTACGCGGTCTGCCTCCACTTTCCTGCATCCAACAATGTCGCAGAATATGAGGCACTCATCAGCGGCCTCCGCATAGCCATCGACATCGGGGCAACCCGGCTGTACGTCTACGGTGACTCCAAGCTGGTAATCGACCAGGTCATGAAGAACTCCAACTGCGAGAGCCCCCTCATGGATGCATATTGCCAAAAAGTCTGCAAGTTGGAAGGGAAATTCTGGGGTCTGGAGCTCCACCACATCCCACGGAATCAAAACTCTGATGCGTCCAGTGGCGTTTTTGTCAACGACCTGAACGCGTCGTCAGCGCGAGAGAAGCAGCCGACCGCAGGCAGGACAAAAATAGAGGAAATAGATCATGTAGAAAAAACAGAGCACGCTCCCTCCGACCCAGCCCCCGACCAGATACCCGGGGCCCCAACTTGTCTGGCTACGGGGCAATCCAACCCAAGCCAGGCAGACAACACAGATTGAAGAGCCGACCTACTGGCTTATCTCCTCCATGAAGTCCTCCCCCGAGGAACGCAACGCAGCCCGCCAGGTAGTTTGACGAGCCAAAACCTTCGCTGTAATCGACGGCGAGCTCTACAAACGTAGCCCCTCCGAAACTGGCAATCTCATGAAGTGCATCCCCATTGCCCAGGGCAAGGAGCTTCTTCTCGAGATACACACCGGGATCTGCGAACACCACACTGCACCACGCTCCCTTGTCGGAAAAGCTTTCCGACAAGGATTCTACTGGCCAACAGCACTGCGCAACGTGGAAGAGATCGTCCGTGCATGCAAAGGCTGCCAATTCTACGCAAAACAAACCCACCTGCCTACCCAAGCCCTTCAGACCATTCCCATAACATGGCCATTCGCTGTGTGGGGTCTAGACATGGTCGGGCCACTCAAGAAGGCACCAGGAGGGTTCACCCACCTACTTGTCGCAATTGACAAGTTCACTAAATGGATAGAGTCAAAGCCGATCACCACAATCGACTCCAAGGAGGCTGTCAAGTTTTTCCTGGACATCGTTTACAGATTCGGCGTGCCCAACTCCATCATCACCGACAACGGAACCAACTTCACAGTCCACTATTTCCAAAAGTTCGCGGAAGGATACGGGATCCGGATCGACTGGGCATCGGTAGGACACCCACGCACAAACGGGCAAGCCGAGAGAGCCAATGGCCTAATCCTCCAAGGGCTCAAACTGTCGGTGTTTACCGCCAAGCCTGCTCAGGGATACCCTTAGCAGTAGGGTTTGTTGGTAGGGATCGACAGCTCTGGAACTCGATGGTGCAAGGAACACAAAGATTTAGACAGGTTCGGGCTGCGAGTTACGTAATACCCTATGTCATGTGTGGTGGTTTGTATTGCCTTAGGTGTAGATGTGTTTCGAGGGGGTACCTGCCCGCCCTTATATATCCGGGGGGTAGGTTTACATGGAAAGTCCTAGCTGAGTATAGTTGGAGTCCTTCTACAGCACGATCGGGTAGTTTCCTTTGTACTGCAACTAGTTCTACGCATATTCGGGTAGTTATAAAAGATGTAAGGTACATCCATGAGCTACCCCTTACTCTAGAACATTCTATGCCTATAAGCAGTCCCGCTGCCCCGGGTCTGACAAGCCCCCGAGCTCTTCGTAGCTGAGTCCTGCAGACATCGAGTACTTGGCTGGTCGTCTCTGAGTACTTCAAGTAGTCAGAACATCTTCTGGGTCTTCCTTCAGAAACGTCGAGTAGTCCTCCAAGTACTTTTGGTTGCCTCAAGGCTGTGAGGTACTCAAGCCCCGAAATCTTGATCATATATGGTGCGCGAAGTACTCGCGCTCCATATGGAGTAGCCCCCGAGCCTTAGGTTGAATTGTAGAATCAGAATGAGGGTCACTTTGGTCTTTTTTCTCATTACTTTCCAAAAAATTTGAAAAGTAAATCTCTGAGACACATATCCCGTAGCCCCTGAGTCTTGAATTTAAATCTTTCAATTTAGATTTAAGAATCAAAGAAAACTCGTGGCATAATAAGTGATAAAAAACCTTTTTGAAGGCAAAATCTATCTATCTTCCAGGTTATTCACAAAATTGCCACCGGAGACCATATAAACCTGTTCAGTCACTGCTAGGGTTTTAAACTTTTTGACTCCTGGCCGCTGTTAAATTCAGATTCACAGTTTCCATAGCCCCTCTCACAGCCCCTGAGCCTAAACTCGTGGCATTGAGATGGCTCCCAAGAAGGATAGATCCAAAGCTGAAGACGGAGCAGTTGCCAATATGTCCACGGGCTGGCGTAAAAGTAAGATGTCTGAATCATTGGTGCAAAAATTGGAGAATATGGGTCTCCTCCAAGCCCAGGGTGTGATCCAATGGCGCGCTGGTGAAGGAGAAGATTACCCTATGGAAGGTAACCTTGAAACCGTTATGTTCCGTGATTTTGTGGAACGTGGTCTCGCTCTTCCCGTATCAGAATTTTTCTATAGAGTTCTTCAATTTTGGGAAATCTAATTACATCTCTTACTCCCTAATCCATCTTGCATCTTTCTATTTGTATTCATTTCTGTGAAGCATTCCTTGGGATTCTTCACCATTTCCACCTTTTTCAACATTTCTTCTTCCTTATTCCCGTCCCAAATGCTACCAATCCTGCCGTCGTCGGTGGATGTGAATTGGTACTTCGTCCTGAGACCCGAGATGAGTACTTGGCTTATGATCTAGCGGGTAAAGGAGCCAAATGTAAGAAGTTTTGGTTCCATGTTGGGAATTTTGAATCCCCACTTCCAGAAAGAGTTGCTGGCGCCCCCTAAGTCCAAGAAAGCTGGTCGAGTAAAGGACCTGGTGGCAAGCAAGTTGAAAGCATTCTTCGTGTTATTGCCATTGTCAAGAACAAAAGAGTTACTGGAGATCATGTGGTCTTCTCATTTGTTAGTCGTCGAGTCCAACCTCTCCAGCTCTGAAAGCATCCTGCCTTTAGATATGAAGGCACACAAGACCCCACTAGGATGTCTCCAGAACCAATGGCTCAGTCTGAAGTAGTCAAGAGGTGCTGCAAAGTACTCGACAACTTCGACAAGTCTTTGTAGCTTCCAATGCTCTTCTGGGCACAAAATCCTCCCGAGAATGCATGGGTATGTGTTTTAAAAACTATGTCGAGTACTTGTATTTTTTATCTTCTGACGAATTCTTTGTTTCTTTCTGCAGAAAAATTATAAGTCCTGGTATTGTATGCCTCCGACTTCTGTAGATGCTGACTTTGATGGCAGCAAGAAACGGAAGGCAACTCCCGGATCTTTGTTGCAAAGAAAAATTCCTCGTCTCGATGCCGACCAGTAAGGATCTGATGTTTTTTTGATTTCATCCTGTTTGCCTCAGCTTTCTTATTCATAATCTTGCTTGGCTAGGATACAATATCTCCCAGCGCGTGAGAAGGAGCAAATTCAAGATTTCCACAACTGGGTGTCGAGTAGATCGGAGGGAACTAGTCGATCAGCCCTCGAGTCACCGATAATTGGGTTGATTGATAACCCGTTTGTCAGTACACCGAGTACTGAAACATCAAGCAAGCCGAACCCTGAAGTCTTCGAACATACTCCTGCGGCTGCTAATGGTACCTCCAATGCGGCTGAACCTGGTAGTAGTGGAGCTGAAGGATCGAAAGGTCCCGCCTTTCGACTAGTGCCCTTTCAATCTATGCCACAATCAGCCCAGGAGGAGTTGGGAAAAGAGCTTTTTGATGATCCTCTGTTGTCCATTAACAACATGAAGAAGCTCGCAGACTGTATGCAATGGAGCTTTAAATTTACCAAGGTGAGTCTTTTGCTGCTATTTGTCTTCATCGAGTAGTTATTGATGATATCTAACCAATCTTCCCTTGTATGATACAGGATGCTGCCAATCGGTCTTTCTTAAAGTCTCATGCTTTATATAAGACTGTTGACAACCGTAAAACTTTGGAGCAGTAGAATGGCCTGATTGCCAAGCGACTGGATGAAGCCCTTGCTGCTCGAAATAAGCTTTATGAAGCAAACCGAAAGCATCATCTGGAGGTTTGTGACATGAAGCAACAAATCAGGAGCCTTGAAGAGGAGAGATCAAAGCTTCAGGAAGAAAATGCAAAGCTTCAAGAACAATTGCAGACTGCCCAAGCTTGTGAGTATCCGATCTTTTGTCTTGATGTTGCTTTGTCAATAATAATTACTAAAATATCCTTCCGTCAGGTTCTCCAGAAGAACATACTCGGCTAGTAGCAGCAGCTCAAGCTCTTGTGAATGTGGTTGATTCTGAAGAGGAGTCGTCGAATAGCAAGTCCTTGGTGGAGCGTTTGGAGGAGGCTCCCCAAAAGATTTTTGATGTCATGACTGCTACCTCCAAGAATTATCTAACCCACATGATCGGAGTTGTCAAGTCTTACTTGCCTCAGTTTAACTTGGCTCCCATAGCCAAAGAAATAGCTCCCAATTGCTTTGATGAGAAGTTTCGGGGCTATTGTAAAGAATCAGAATTGATTGCTGAGGAAATTCTGAAGAACATGGCAGAGTAGATTGCTTGTAATAACTCTTGTAATCTGCAGTGATTTCCTGTCATTGTTCATAGCTTGTATCCTGTTGGTGTATCTTCAGAAATATGATCTGATACCATATGATAAGTACGAACTAGTTGATCAATCGAGTAGGATACTCACATGGCGTAATCTTTAAAGTTAATCAGTTAGGATGAGTCCCGTCAGACTATCCAAATAGAAAAAACTTATAAAGATATCCATAAACTACTCGAGCAAGCGAGTAGTGTGTCCCAACCAAGGTCTGGAGTAATCCATAAGGCAGAACTGTTAGATAAGAACCCCGTCGGGTTGCCCAAGGCATAAATGTCAAAGGGATATCCAAAAATTACTCGAGCAAGGCGAGTAAGGTGTCTAACTTGTAGACTGGAGTAACTACTAAGATTGACCTGTTAGGGCAAACCCCGTCGGGTTGCCCAATATGAACAAAATGTAGTAGTATCTATAACATACTCGAGCGAGCGAGTAGTTTTGCCTTTACAACAAGGCTGGAGTTCCTTATAGTTGACCTGTTAGGATGAACTCCGTCGAGTTACCCAAGATGGACAACTAGCATAGGTATCAATACACCTTCTCGAGCTAGACGAGTAGGTTGCGTCCTTATATTAAGGACAAGGATGCGGCTTGTGTAGTTATCCTGATGGAAAAACTGTATAGGATATCCGGGACTGGTGATGCTGTCAGATATAGAAATAACCTTCAAAGTAGTTGATATGCTGATAAAGCCCTTGTTTTATTAAAAAAATCAACTGACATCACCATATTACTTGGATCAAGGATAGAATTTGCGCAAGTGCTCGATATTCCAGGAATTTGGTACCTCATTGCCATCTTCATCAGTGATTATGTATGATCCTGGTCTTGTAACTTTGGTTACGATGAAAGGACCTTCCCATCTAGAATTTAACTTGTGCAGTCCTGTCTCATCTTGGATCCTTCGTAATACTAGATCTCCGACATTGAAAGATCTTTGCTGGACATTGCGATCATGATAGCGTCTGACTCCTTGAAGATATCTAGCCGATTGAGTTAGCGCATTGACTCTGACTTCTTCGACTGAATCCAACTCAAGTTATCGAGCTTCATCTGCTTCTCCTTCTTGATAGGCTTCTACTCTTGAAGATTTCCACATGATATCCGTGGGTAGTATGGCTTCTGACCCATAAGTGAGGAAGAAAGGAGATTGCCCAGTTGCATTGCTAGGCTGGGTTCGTAGCCCCCAGACTACATGAGGTATTTCTTGAATCCACTTGCCACCTTTCTTGGTGTTGGCATCGTAGAGTCTTTCCTTCAAGCCATCGAGTACTAAACCATTGATGCGCTCAACTTGACTATTTGCCCGAGGGTGAGCCACTGAAGCATATTTGACCTCGATGCAGGAGTTATCACAGAAATTCCAAAAAAATTGTGATGTGAAGTTAGAGACAAGATCTGTTATGATGGTGTGAGGAAAGCCGAATCGGTGGATAATGTCAGAGATGCAATCCACTGCTCTGTCAGACGAGATCTTGACAATGGGCTTGTACTCGATCCACTTGGTAAACTTGTCGACTGCTACCAGCACATGATTGAATCCTCCTGGAGCTATGGTTAATAGTTCAATCATGTCCAAACTCCAACAGGCGAACGGCTATGATAGAGGGATTGTTATCAAGTTGTGTGCTGGGACGTGAGTCTTTTTGCCAAAAAACTGGCAGCCAAGGCATCGTCTGACAAAGTCCTCTGCGTCTGAAACAGTTGTTGGCCAAAAGAAACCTGACCTATAAGCCTTGCCGACTAGTGTCCTTGATGCGGCGTGATTGCCGCAAACTCCTTCGTGTATTTCTCTGAGGATGACTTTGCATTCTTCAAGGGTAACACACTTCATGAGGATGCCTGAAGCAGAGCGCTTGTATAGGTTATCGCCGACGAGGACGAAACCCTTGCTACGCCTGATGATGCGGGCAGCTTCAGAGCTTTTAGGATCAACATATGGAGGAAGCTTGAACTCCTTGATGAAATCGATAAACTGAGTCCGCCAATCTGCTTTAATCATCAGTACTTCTCTGACTGTGACCTGGGCCTCCGTGTCAGCGACTTGTTGGCTTTGTACCTTGACTGACGGGTGGTGAAGTTCATGGACAAAAACTCCTGGTGGAACAGCTGCTCGAGTAGATCCAAGTTTGGAAAGGACATCAGCTCCAACGTTGTTTTCGCGGTCCACGTGGTGGATTTCCAATCCTGAGAACTTGTTTTTGAGTTTTCTGATTTCTTCAATGTATGCATCCATTGTATCCTTGTTGATGTCCCACTCTTTGTTGACTTGCTGGACGACGAGTAAAGAGTCGCCGTAGACAAGTAGTCGCTTGATGCCGATAGATACTGCTAGTCGAAGGCCGTGTAGCAATGCCTCATACTCAGCTTCATTGTTGAAGACCTTGAACAAGATTTGGAACACATACTTCAATTGTTCTCCCTTGGGGGAGATGAACAAAACTCCCGCGCCGCCTCCGTTGAGCTTGAGTGAGCCATCAAAGTATATTACCCAATGCTCTAGAATGTTATGAGGTGCTGGAATCTGATTTTCCCGCTATTCAGCTAAGAAGTCGACTAGTGCCTGTGACTTGATTACTATTCTTGGCTTGAAGTTGATTTCCAAGGCTCCCAGTTCAACTGCCCACTTTGAAATTCGTCCAGTGGCATCCCGATTGTGGAGAATATCCTCCAATGGGAAGTTAGTTATGACTGAGATCTTATACTCATTGAAGTAATGCCTTTGATTCAGAGAGTACTTCACTAATAAAATAGACAGGTCTCTGAACATCGTAGGCGTGGCCTTCCTCCGGGCGTTCGAGTACTATCGCCATACTGACCACATGAGTAGTCGCGGCGATGTAGAGGAGTAATTCCTCGCCGGGTAGTGGAGCTGTCAGAATCGGCGGTGACTGGAGGTGATACTTGAGGTTCTCAAGTGCTTTCGCGGCTTCTGTAGTCTATTCAAATTTATCTTGTCGCTTTAGTAGCTTGAAGAAGGGCAAGCCCCGTTCGCAAAGCCTGGACAAGAATCGATTCAAGGCTGCCATGCAACCTGTGAGCTTCTGGACGTCCTTGATGTTTGCTGGAGCATCCATGGCCATGATTGCATTGATCTTCTCTAGATTGGCCTCAATTCCTTGGTTACTAACGATGAATCCGAGTAGCTTTCCAAAGGGTACACCAAAGACACACTTGGTTGGGTTGAGCTTCCAGCATAATTTTCGGAGGCTGTTGAAGGTCTCTTCCAGGTCAGTAATGAATTGATCCTGGGTCTTGGTTTTGATGACGACAACGTCAACATAGGCTTCAACATTGCGATGTAGCTGATCAGCGAAGCATAGCTGTATCGCATGCTGGTAGGTAGCACCAGCGTTCTTCAACCCGAAGGACATGGTCTTGTAGGCGTATGCCCCGTAAGGGGTGATAAGGCCGTCTTGATTTGATGATACCCTGAGTAGCAGTCGAGGAAGGATAATAGGACACATCCTGCTGTCGAGTCGATTACTTGATCAATACGTGGTAGCCCGAAAGGATCCTTTGGGCAGTGTTTGTTTAGATCGGTGTAGTCGACACACATCCTCCATTCGTTGTTGTTCTTCTTCTGGACAAGCACAGGGTTAGCCAACCAATCAGGATGGTAGACTTCCTTGATGAACCCTACTGCGAGTAATTTTGCCAGCTCTTTCTTGATGGCTTCTCGCTTGTCTGGTGAGAAACACCGTAACCGTTGCTTTTTCGGTGTAGCTTTAGGGTCGACCTTCAAGGCATGCTCGATCAACTCCTTAGGCACCCCTGGCATATCTGCTGGTTTCCACGCGAATACGTCTCGTTTGGCCCTAAGGAAGCTGATGAGCTCGAGGTCCTATTTGTCGCCCAGTCCTGCTCCGATGATGGCTGTTTTGGAGTCGTCTCCCTCTTGTAGCTGGATAGTCTTGGTGCCCACATCACCGGTTGGTTTAACCGATGATTGGCTTGGCTTCTTGGAAGGCATCAACTCCTTGAATGAGAGTTCCTTAGCAGTAGCAAGTATTTTGCTGACAGAGCTAGGGACCCGGATTATAGCAGCATGATCTATTGCTTCCTTGTCGCACTCGAAAGACTTAAGGAGGTCTCCACGTAGTGAAAGGACTCCTGTGTTGCCTGGCATCTTAAGGAGCAGGTAGACATAGTGCGGTACTGCCATGAATTTGGCTAGTGCAGGTCTTCCTAAGATAGCATGGTAGGAAGATTCGAAGTCGGCTACTTCGAATTTGATGTACTCTGTCCTGAAGTTCTGTTCTGTACCAAATGTGACTGGGAGAGTGACCGAGCCAATTGGTGTAGAGGAATTCCCGGGGACGATGCCGTAGAATGGAGCCTTGCTTGGAGTAAGCAGACTCATGTAGTTGAGGCCCATCTTTGCCAACGTGCTTGCAAAGATCAGGTTGAGCCCACTTCCACCGTCGATGAGTACTCGAGTAAGCTTGGAGCCCTGGATGACCGGATCGAGTACTAGCGGAAACTTTCCAGGTTCAGAGAAGCTGGTCCATTGATCCTCCCTAGAGAAGGTAATAGGGACCTCGCTGTATTTGAGTGGCCTCTGAATTACTGGCTCGACTGAGAGGATCTCTCTGAGTAGGAGCTTCTGGGCTCGCTTGGAGAAGCTAGGGTCTCCTCCGAATATGACGTTGACGACGTTTTGTTGTTGTTGGAAACCGTCATGGTCTTTCTTGTCATCTTCATCATCTTTGTCTTGTTCCTTCTTAGGGGCGACTGCAGGTGCCGATTGGAAGGACTTGCGCAGGATTGTGCATTCCCACATCGAATGGTTGATCTTGGGGTGGATTGGACATCTCTTTTTGTGAAGAATCTTGTCGAACCGATCCTGTGGCTTGTCACCCTTCTTACCACGCGGTGTGCGATCCACAGTGCCGACTGTGTCGTCAGACTTACGCTTGCGCGTAGGATCCCGCTGGTTGTTGGGCCCTCCACAGTCGTTGTGGCGCTTCCCATTGTTGTCATTGTTGCGGCGGGGGAAGCGACTGCGTTCTTGCTCTTCTTCGACAACAGGAAGAGCCACAACGACCGTGGAGGGCCCAGCAACCAGCGGGATCCTACGCGTAAGCGTAAGCCTGATGACACTGTCGGCACTATGGATCGCACACCGCATGGTAAGAAGGGCGACAAACTGCAGGACCAGTTCGACAAGATACTTCACAACAAAAGATGTCCAATCCACCCCAAGAGCAACCACTCAATGTGGGAGTGTACGATCCTGCGCAAATCCTTCCAGTCGGCACCTGCAACTGCTCCAAAGAAAGAACAAGACAAAGATGATGAAGACGACAAGAAAGACCGTGCTGGTTTCCAACAGCAGCAAAACGTCGTCAACGTCATATTTGGAGGAGATTCTAGCTTCTCCAAGAGAGCTCAGAAGCTCCTACTCAGAGAGATCCTCTCAGTCGAACTAGCAATTCAGAGGCCACTCAAATATAGCGAGATCCCCATTACCTTCTCCAAGGAGGATCAGTGGACCAGCTTCTCTGATCCTGGAAAGTTCCCGCTAGTACTCGATCTAGTCGTTCAGGGCTCCAAGCTTACTCGAGTACTCATCGACGGCGGAAGTGGGCTCAACCTGATCTTTGCAAGCACACTGGTAAAGATGGGCCTCAACTATATGAGTCCGCTTACTCCAAGCAAGGCTCTGTTCTACGGCATCGTCCCCAGAAATTCCTCTACTCCAATTGGCTCGGTTACCCTCCCAGTCACATTTGGTACAGAACAGAACTTCCGGATAGAGTACATCAAATTCGAAGTAGCCGACTTCGAGACCTCTTATCATGCTATCTTGGGAAGACCTGCACTAGCCAAGTTCATGGCAGTGCCGCACTATGTCTACCTGCTCCTCAAGATGCTAGGCAACACATGAGTCCTTTCACTACGGGGAGACCTCCTCAAGTCCTTCGAGTGCAACAAGGAAGCAATAGATCATGTTTCTACTATCTGGGTTCCTAGCTCTGTCAGCGAAATACTTGCTGCTGCTAAAGAACTCTCACTCAAGGAGTCGATGCCTTCCAAGAAGCCAAGCCAATCACCGGTTAAACCAACCAATGGTGTGGGCACCAAAACTATCCAGCTACAAGAGGGAGACGGCTCCAAAACAACCATCATTGGAGCAGGACTGGGTGACATATAGGAACTCGAGCTCGTCAACTTCCTTAGGGCCAACCGAGACGTATTCGCGTGGAAACCAGCGGATATGCCAGGGGAGCCCAAGGAGTTGATCGAGCATGCCTTGAAGGTCGACCCTAAAGCAACACCAAAAAAGCAACGGTTACGGCGGTTCTCACCGGACAAGCGAGAAGCCATCAAGAAAGAGCTGGCAAAACTACTCGCAGCTGGGTTCATCAAGGAAGTCTACCACCCTGATTGGTTGGCCAACCCTGTGCTCATCTAGAAGAAGAACAACAACGAGTGGAGGATGTGCGTCGATTACACTGAACTAAACAAGCATTACCCGAAGGATCCTTTCGAGCTACCACATATTGATCAAGTAATCGACTCGACAGCAGGATGTGTCATGTTATCCTTCCTCGACTACTACTCAGGGTATCATCAGATCACCCTAAAAGAAGAAGACCAAATCAAGACGGCCTTCATCACCCCTTACGGGGCATACGCCTACAAGACCATGTCCTTCGGGTTGAAGAACGCTGGCGCTACTTACCAACGTGCGATACAGCTGTGCTTCTCCAACCAGCTACATCGCAATGTTGAAGCCTATGTTGACGACGTTGTTGTCAAAACGAAGACATAGGATCAATTCATTATTGACCTGGAAGAGACCTTCAACAGCCTCCGAAAATTCCGCTGGAAGCTCAACCCAACCAAGTGCGTCTTTGGTGTACCCTCTGGAAAACTACTCGGATTCATCGTCAGTAACCAAGGAATTGAGGCTAATCCAGAGAAGATCAATGCCATCATGGCCATGGACACTGCAGCTACCATCAAGGACGTCTAGAAGCTTACAGGCTGCATGGCAGCCTTGAATCGATTCTTGTCCAGACTTGGCGAACGGGGATTACCCTTCTTCAAACTCCTAAAGCGACAAGATAAATTCGAGTGGACTACAGAAGCCGCGGAAGCACTCGAGAATCTCAAGCATCATCTCCAGTCACCGCCGATTCTAACAGCCCCACTACCCGGTGAGGACTGCTCTACATCACTGCGACTACCCATGTAGTCAGTACGGCGATAGTAGATGAACGCCCGGAGGAAGGCCACGCTTACAGTGTTCAGAGACCAGTCTACTTCATCAGCGAAGTAGTCTCTGAATCAAAGGTTAGATATCCATCAATTCAGAAACTTCTGTATGGAATTTAATCACCTCCAGAAAGCTCCGGCATTACTTCGACGAATACAAGATCTCAGTCATAACTGACTTACCATTGGGGGATGTACTCCACAATCGGGATGCCACTGGACGAATCTCAAAGTGGGCAGTTGAACTGGGAGCTTTGGAAATCCACTTCAAGCCAAGAACTGCAATCAAGTCACAGGCACTAGTCGACTTCTTGGCTGAATGGCGGGAAAATCAAATTCCAGCACCCCAGAGCATTCCAGAGCATTGGGTGATGTACTTCGATGGCTCACTCAAGATCGATGGAGGCGGCGCAGGAGTTTTGTTCATCTCCCCCAAGGGAGAACAATTGAAGTATGTGTTTCAAATCTTGTTCAAGGTCTCCAACAATGAAGCTGAATATGAGGCATTGCTACACGGCCTCCGACTAGCAGTATCTCTTGGCATCAAGCGACTACTTGTCTACGGCGATTCTCTACTCGTCGTTCAACAAGTCAATAAAGAATGGGACGTCAACAAGGATACAATGGACGCATACATTGCAGAAATCAGAAAGCTCGAAAACAAGTTCTCAGGATTGGAAATCCACCACGTCGATCGCAACAACAATGTGGGAGCTGATATCCTCTCCAAACTTGGGTCCACTCAAGCAGCTGTCCCACCAGGAGTTTTTGTCCATGAACTTCACCACCCATCAGTCAAGGAACAAAGCCAACAAGACACTGACATGGAGGCATGGGCCATAGTCAGAGAAGTGCAGATGATTGACGAAGATTGGCGGACTCAGTTTATCGACTTCATCAAGGAATTCAAGCTTCCACCACATGTTGATCCTAAAAGCGCTGAAGCTGCCCGCATCACCAGGCGCAACAAGGGTTTCGTCCTGTTCGGCGACAACCTATCCAAGCGCTCTATTTTAGGCATCCTCATGAAGTGTGTTACCCTTGAAGAAAGCAAAGACATCCTTCAAGAAAAACACGAAGGAGTTTGCGGCAATCACGCTGCATCAAGGACACTAGTCGGCAAGGCGTATAGGTCTGGATTCTTCTAGCCAACAGCTGTTTCGGACGCAGAAGATTTGGTCAGATGGTGCCCTGGCTGCCAATTCTTTGGCAAGAACACTCACGTCCCGGCACATAGCTTGATAACAATCCCTCCATCATGGCCGTTCGCCTGTTGGAGTTTGGACATGATCGGACCATTAACCATCGTTCCAGGAGGATTCAATCATGTGCTGGTAGCAGTCGACAAGTTCACCAAGTGGATCGAGTACAAGCCCATTATCAAGATTTCATCAGATAGAGCAGTGGACTTCATCTCCGACATTATCCATCGGTTTGATTTTCCTCACACCATTATTACAGATCTTGGCTCCAACTTCACATCACAATCTTTTTGGGATTTCTGTGACAACTCCTGCATCGAGGTCAAATATGCTTCCGTGGCTCACCCTCGGGCAAACGGTCAAGTTGAGTGCATCAATGGTTTAGTACTCGACGGCTTGAAGAAAAGACTCTATGATGCCAACACCAAGAAAGGCAGCAAATGGATTCAAGAACTACCTCATGTAGTCTGGGGGCTGCGAACCCAGCCTAGCAAAGCAAATGGACAATCTCCTTTCTTCCATACCTATGGGTTAGAGGCTATACTACCCGTTGATATCATGTAAAGATCCCCAAGAGTAGAAGCCTATCAAGAAGGAGAAGCAGATGAAGCTCGACAATTGGAGTTAGATTCAGTCGAAGAGGCCAGAGTCAATGCCTTAACTCAATCGGCTAGATATCTTCAAGGAGTCAGACGCTATCATGACCGCAATGTCCAGCAAAGATCCTTCAACATTGGAGATCTAGTACTTCGCCGGATTCAGGATGAGACAGGACTGCACAAGTTAAATTTCAGATGGGAAGGTCCCTTCATTGTAACTAGAGTTACAAGACCAGGTTCATACAAAATCACTGATGCAAATGGTAATGAGGTACCGAATTCCTGGAACATCGAGCACTTGCGCAAATTTTATCCTTGATCCAAGCAGACTAGTGGTGTCAGTTGATTTCTTTAATAAAGTGAGGATCCTTATTGACATATCGACTACATTAAAGGCAATCTGATAGCATCACCAGTCCGGGATAAGCTTACACAGTTTTCCATCATAACAACTACACAAGCCGCATCCTTTCCCTTAAAGGGCACAACCTACTCGCCTAACTCGAGAAGGTGAATGGATACCTTTACTAGTTGTCCATCTTGGATAACTCGACGGAGTTCATCCTAACAGGTCAACTACGAGGAACTCCAGTATTGCTGTCAATGCAAAACTACTCGCTCGCTTGAGTACGTTATGGATACTACTACATTTTGTCCATCTTGGGCAACCCGACGGGCTTCGCCCTGACAGGTCAATCTTAGTAGTTACCACAGTCTACAAGTTAGACACCTTACTCGCCTCGCTCGAGTAAGTTTGGATATCTTTCTAGCATTTACATCTTGGACAACCCGACGGGGTTCGTACCTAACAATTTTACCTTAAGGATTACTCCAGTCCTTGGTTAAAGGACACCTTACTCGCCTTGCTCAAGTAAGCCTTGGATATCCCTATGACATTTATGTCTTGGGCAACCCGACGGGGTTCGTACCTAATAGTGTTGTCTTACGGAATGCTCCAGTCCTTGGTAAGGACACACTACTCGCCTGATCGAGTAGTTTATGGGTATCTTTACAAGTTTTTTCTATTTGGATAGTCCGACGGGACTCATCCTAACTGATTAACGTTAAGGATTACTCCATGCAGGTATTCTACTCGATTGATCGACTAGTTCATACTTATCCTACGGTATCAGATTATGCTTCTGAAGACACACCAACAGGATACAAGCTATGAACAACGACAAGAGCTCACTGAAGATTATAAGAGTTGATACAAGCAGTCTACTCTGCCATGTTCTTCAGAATTTCCTCCGCAATCACTTCTGATTCCTTACAATACTCTCGAAATTTCTCATCAGAGCAACTAGGAGCTATTCCTTTAGCTATCGGAGCTAAATTAAACTGAGGCAAGTATGACTTGACAACTCCTATCATGTGGGTTAGATAATTCTTGGAAGTAGCCGTCATAACGTCAAAAAAATTTTGGGGAGCTTCTTCCAAACGCTCCACCAAGGACTTGCTACTTGACGACTCTTCTTCAGTATCAACCACATCCACAAGAGTTTGAGCTGCTGCTATTAGTCGAGTATGGTCTTCCGGAGAACCTGAGGGGAAGATATCTCAGATATTGATATGACAAAGCAAAATCAGGACAAAAGATCGAGTGCTTACAGGCTTGGGCAGTCTGCAATTGCTTCAAAAGCCTGGAATTTTCTTCTTGAAGCTTTGATCTTTCTTCCTTAAGGTTCTTAATCTGATGCTTCATGTCACAAATCTCCAGATGATGCTGCTGACTTGCTTCATAAAGTTTGTTCCGAGCAGCAAGGGCTTCATCCAGTCATTTGGCAATCATGATCTTTTGCTCATCTAAGATCTTCCAATTATCTACAATCTTATATAAATCATGAGACTTCAAGAAAGATCGATTGGCTACATCCTAAGACATACAAGGCGAATCTGGTCAGACATCAACAACTACTCGACAAAGACAAGTAGTGGCAGAAGACTCACTTGGTGAATTTAAAGCTCCACTGCATACAATCTGCAAGTTTTTTTCATATTGTCTAGAGACAACAGTGGATCATCAAATAGTTTCTTTCCCAACTCTTCTTGGGCTAACTGAGGCATAGACTGGAATGGTACCAGTCGAACGGAAGGAACTTTTGACCCTTCTGCCCCACTAATACCAGATCCACCAGCTTTGGAAGCTCCTTCAGCAGCCGCAGGAGTATCAGATGTTTCAAGGCTTGGTTCGCTTGGTTTCTTAGCTGTGTCTGCACTCGGGAAACTGGCAGCCGGGGTCTCGATCAACCCAATTACAGGAGAATCGGGGGCTGATCGACTAGTTTCTTCCGAACCACTCGACACCCATTTGCGGAAGTCTTGGACTTGATCTTTTTCATGCGCCGAAAGATGTTGGATCCTAGCCAAGCAAGATTCTGAATAAGAAAGCTGAGGCAAACGGGGTACAATCAACAAAATATTATATACTTACTCGCCGGCATCAAGACGAGGAACTTTCCTCTGCAACATTGATCCGGAAGCCACCTTCCGTTTCTTGCTGTCGTCAGAATCAGCATTTGCAGAAGTCGGAGGCATACAATACCAGGATTTATAATTCTTCTGTAGAAAGAAGCCAATACTTAGTCAGAAGATCAAAAATAGTTAACTATAAGTACTCGACATAGTATCCAAAGCACGTACCCAGGCATTCTCGGGAGGATTTTGTGCCGAGAAGAGTGTTGGAAGCGTCAAAGACTTGTCAAAGTTATCGAGTACTTTGCAGCATCTCTTTATTTCTTCATACTGAGCCATTGGTTCAGAGGACATCCTAGTGGCATCCTGCGTACCTTCAGATCTAAAGGCAGGATGCTTTCGCAGCTGGAGAGGCTATGTCCGGCGACTGATAAATGAGAAGACCACATGATCTCCAGTGACTCCCTTTTTCTTAATAATGGCAATCGCACGAAGAATGGCTTCAACTTGCTTGCCACCAGGTCCTCTACTCGACCAACTCTCCTGGACTTGGGGGGCACCAACAGTCCTTTCTGGAAGTGGGGATTCAAAGTTCCTAACATGGAACCAGAACTTCTTCCATTCGGCCCCTTTACCCGTCGGATCATATGCCAAGTACTCGCCTCGGTTCTCAGGGCGGAGTACCAATTCACATCCCCCGACGACGGAGGGATTGGTGGCATTAGGGATTGGAACAAGGAAGAAGAAATGTTGGAAAAGGTGGAAATAGGGGAGAACTCCAAGGAATGCCTCACAGAAATAAGTGAAAATTGAAAGATGCAAGATGGACTGAGGAGTGAGATGGTGTAATTGAATTCCCCAGAACTGAAGCAGTCTATAGAAAAATTCTGACACAAGAAGAGTGAGACCACGTTCTACAAAATCGCGAAACATAACGGTCTCAAAAAGTACCTTCCATAGGGTAATCTTCTTCTTCACCAATGCACCATTGGCTCACGCCCTGCTCTTGGAGGAGACCCATATTCTCCAACTCCCGGACCAGTGATTCAGACATCTTGCTTTTATGCCAACCTGTGGACATATTGGCGACAGTTTCCTCCTCAACTTTGGATTTGTTCTTCTTGGGAGCCATCTCAAAGTCACGAGTTTTGGCTCGAGGGCTACGAGAGGGGCTTTTGGATTTTGACTGAGAAGAGGCAAATGCGAAATCTGAGTTTGACGGCGGGCAGGAGTTCAAGGGGTAAAATCCTTGGAAGTTTTCAACCGGCTTTATACGGTCTTCAGGGGCAATTTTGTGAATATTTGGGATGCCAACGGATTCTTTCCTTCTCAGGGAAATTTTCAGTTTTTGCCATGAGTTTACATTGATTCTTACATCTAAATGGAGGGATTTAAATTCAAGACTCGGGGGCTGCAGAATATATGTATCAGAGATTTATTTTTCAATTTTTTTGAAAAATAAAGAAGAAGAAAAAGACTGAAGTGACCCTCAGCCTGATTCTACGATTCAACCTAAGTCTCGGGGGCTACTTCATATGGAGCGCGAGTACTTCGCGCACCATATATGATTAAAATTTTGGGGCTTGAGCACCTCACAGTCTCGAAGCAAACGGAAGTACTTGAAGGACTACTCGACGTATCTGAAGGAAGAATCAGAAGCAACCAGAAGGATGTTCTGACTACTCGAAGAACTCGAAGACGCCCAGCCAAGTACTCGACGCCTGCAGGACTCGGCTACGAAGAGCTCGGGGACTTGTCAGACCCGGGGCAGCGGGACTGCTTACAGACGTAGAATGTTCTAGAGTAAGGGATAGCTCATGGATGTACCTTACCTCTTTTTGTAACTACCCGAATAGGCGTAGAACTAGCTGCAGTACAAGGAAACTACCCGATCGTATTGTAGAAGGACTCCAACTGTACTCAGCTAGGACATTCCATGTAACCCTGTCCCCCCGGATATATAAGGGCGGATACGGACCCCCCCTCAAAAGACATCTACACCTAAGGCAATACAAACCACCACACAGGACGTAGGGTATTACGCAACTCGCGGCCCGAACCTGTCTAAATCTTTGTGTTCCTTGCACCATCGAGTTCCAGAGCCGTCGATCCCTATCTACAAACCCTACTGCTAAGGGTATCCCTGAGCAGGCTTGGCAGTAAACACCGACAAACATTCTATGCCTATGAGCAGTCCCGCTGCCCTGGGTCTGACACAGACCACGAATTTTTGACATGCTCAAAAAGTTCGCGAGTCGTTGGGTAGAAGAGCTGCCGACAGTGCTCTAGAGCTTGCGAACCACTCCTAACCGGTCAACGGGGCTAACACATTTCTTCCTAACGTACGGTTCAGAGGCCATGCTCCCTTCCGACCTAGACTACGGTACCCCGAGAGTCAGAGAATTTGACCCAAAAACAGCGGCTGAAGCCCAGATGGATGCCATGGAAGTTTTAGAGGAAGCAAGGCTGGCAACGTTACACCAATCAGCCCGTCACCAATAAAATTTACACAGGTACCACGAGAGGCGCATACTGGAGAGGACGCTGCAGGTTGGAGATCTGGTTTTGCGACGAGTCATGTCGACGAAGGACAAGCACAAGCTCTCGCCGCCATGGGAAGGACCCTACAGCATTGCAGAGGTCATATGCCCAGGCACCTACAAGCTAAAATACTCCGACGTTAACATTATGACAAATTCTTGGAACATAGAATAGTTACGGTGTTTCTTCCCGTAAGAAGCACTAGCGGCTCAGTCCAAGTGCCCCGACCCGGCCACTTCCAGCTCTGAGCACTCGGAGGCCCGACACCTGTCGATTTTTTTTCTCTCCCCGCACAACACAGTGCACTCATCCGACATCCCGACCCGGCCACTCCCGGCCCAGAATCACTCGGGGGCCGGACACCTGCCTTTTTACCTACTAAATAACACACAACCTCTCTGGTTTCCAGCACCCCGACCCAACCACATTTGGCTCGGAGCGCTCGAGGGCCAGACCACGATCTTCGACCATCCTACCTTCTGTTGTTTTTTGCCACTACAGCTCCTTGCCCTGAGCACTCTCAGGACAAGGCGCTCGGGGGGCCTCACTAGGACGGACTGTGCAGCACACGCACACCGGTCTCTCCTATCACACAAAACGCAAAAACGTCCACTGACAAATCGAAAAGCAAAACGATGAAACCTTTTCCAAAAACAAATTCGATCGAGACAGAAAGCGGGGCGAAAGCATGAGAAGCAAACAACACAATAAACATAATCGGGGCGCCGCTCACACGGCGAACGCCCCAGAAGTTCACCCAAGCCGCACGAACAGCATGGGGTCCAACACTTACAAACTTTTCATAATTAAACAAAATAAAAAGTTGGCCGCCGGCCGGCCCTGCGCTCTGTCTCCGTCCTGCCGGGCCACTACAGGCCATCCAGCTTTGGGTCCGCACCGCATTGCAGGAGGTCGTCGACATCCATCTCCGCCGCGACGACTCGCCCGAACCCGGCGAAGTCCAGCATGGCCCTCCGGCGGACCGCCGCGCTAGAGGTCTTCGGGAAGCTGGGGTCGATCCCCCCGAGCTGCATCTCGGTGCGTAGCCGGACGGAGGCCAATGTGACGGCGGCGCGGATCCCCAGCCTCACCGATGAACGGACGATCACGGGGACCGTGTGGAGCTGATCCACCCGCATGGGCACCCGCGGCTCCATCACACGGAAGACAGCGAGCACGCCGTCATCCAGGGCCTCGCAATGGTCCTCCACCTCACTGAGGCGGCACTGCAAGTCCGTCACCTCGAGGCGGACGGCCTCCAACTCCTCCTCCAACACTACGGGCAAAAATTATGAAATGCAGGAAAAACAGGGGATGGAAGGCACGATCAAGAACAAAACTCACCGAAGGCACGGGCCTGGGCGTCGGCGGTTGCATCCCTTGCCGCGCGTGCCTCCCTCTCAACCGCGCCCCGAGCCACCTCAACCACCCGCAGGCTCTCCCGCAGGTACTCGATCTCGACTGAGGCGGCCGCGAAGCGGCCACGCCAAGCCGCACTTCCGCTGCAGCACTGGTATGTCCGAATGGACTTCTACACGGTCGGACTCGGAGGATGTGGCGGACGGCACGGGCAGGCCTGGCGCAATGGTGGCAGCGACCGACCGCGCCGCAACGACCGGCGCCGGAGGCGAGACAGAGGACGAAGCCGAGCCGCCGGCAGCAGCAGCAGACGCCCCAACACCGTCCCACGCCGGAGGCTCGCCTAACAAAGAGAAACCAGAGGTGACGGGGCCGCCCGACGGCCCAATGCCACCCTACCTCGCGATCCACGCTCCGGGACCCATCGACGGCACCCTTCCATCACACGGTAATTATCAAAAACATAACCAAGCAAAGTGCAAAGATAGGCGAACAAGGATGGCGTCGAAAAGTACCTTCCTCGGAAGAGCTCGCGGCATACCCGCGGCAGACCGCGCGGTGGAGCGACGGACTCCTCGTCGCGGGGACGCATGCCGTCAGCCATCAAAGATGACAACAACGACGAAGGCGGTTAGCACCTCCCCTCTCTCTCTTTCCCCCGTGTCTTTGCCTTCTCTCTCCCTTTGCTCTTCTCCGAAAACTGGTAGGCAATAGCGTCGACGGAGACGAGCCGACGGGAGGAAGAAGGTTAAATAGGCGATCGTCGTCATCACTCCGCGGCGGTTCCCGAGTGAAGTGACACCTCGAGACACGAGCCGGCACAGACAGACCTCTCCTCAGCAACCGGCGCAACGCATCGGCTCCACGGGTGCATATTCCACAGTTCCATTTAAATAACCATCGTCAATTCGTTTCCAATTGCAGGGAAGACGGCGAACCATTTCCATGCCTTAAACGAATCACAACCGCACGATTCAATTTCAAGGTTCGAAGGCCAGTCCGCTAAGGGCTCCGCGCCACCTTGACCCAAAGAGCCAGGGAAGAAAAACCGAGACGAGCACCAAGCCCGACCTGCCCCAGCTGCAGTCGGGTCGTCTCAAATTTTCTTGTCTGATCCGGCCTCTAGCGTTCCACGGAATCCCCTCCAGGGGGAGGCCAACTAGAACCCCCGAACTGGCTGATGGCTCAGGTCTCTGACTGGGATGGGGCTGTAGAGCAGTGAAGTGCTCCCAATGGGGCTCCATCGACCCGGCCGTCCGCGGCAGGGTCGGACTTCACTTGGATTGTCCTTAACTGGGCGTACCCGCTATCGAGCTCACCGAACCCACCATTCCGGGCCATCTAGGTCAAGTGAAAGGGTTCACCTCCTCCGATCGCCACAGGTCATAGTGGAGTCATTCATCGTTGAGGCATGAAAATGAAAATAAAAAAACAGTGCGGCAAACTAACAAACAAAAACGCCCCAGGGAGAACTTTATTCCATTTATCATCTCCTCAAAACAATCGGCCAGAAGCCGTTACAACAAACAAAAGCTATCTGTCCTCGACTCGGAGAAACAGCGGATACAATGGATCAAATCCATTTACTCCCACAAAGGGAGCAACAAAAAG
Organism: Panicum virgatum; assembly: GCF_016808335.1. Classification (NCBI taxonomy): domain Eukaryota; kingdom Viridiplantae; phylum Streptophyta; class Magnoliopsida; order Poales; family Poaceae; genus Panicum; species Panicum virgatum. The sequence continues at coordinate 54,192,889 of NC_053146.1, forward strand.
GGGCTAAGGCAACGGCTGCTACCTGGCAAGCTAGAGGACATGGCCAAAGAACGTCGCAAGACTTCTTGTAGCACCTCGCAAGCCTTCTTCCAGCACCAGCCGCGCCAAGAGCCCTCGACGGAGGTAGAGGCAGACGACGCCGTCGAGGAAGGTCTGATGGAGCTGAGGTTAGCTCGAACCCCTTGCTGGCGCCGCTTCTAGGTATCTTCCTCAGGCATTGGAAGACGGGCCACGATCTCCTTGCCCCAGCCACGCCCGCCTTCCAGTCGCACCTCAGAAAACCGCACGCCTCCGAGCGGAGGCGCGGAGACCCATCCTGGCTGCAAGACCACCCTGCCAGACGAGAGAGGAGCCCATGACCGTCCCCCGCTGCCACGAAGCACGGCGCCAAGCTGTGCCACCTTCTAGCTGTAGCTGGAAGACGAGGCAGTGGATCCACAGCTCCGCGCCATCAGCGCGTGATGCACCCACCCGAAATCTCGGGGGAGAGGCACTCGCAAGAAGGATGCAGAAGGGCGACCCCCGTGGAAGGGTAGGTCTACCACCACCAGGTCTCCGAGCTGACGCCGAGGAGAGTCCAAAGAGGCCACCACCGAAGCCGGGAGCCCCTTTCGTCAGTTGACAAGGGATCCGGCGGACCAGTGGCCTGGATTGCCAAACTCCATCAACAAGCCCTCGAACTACTCGGCGCCGAGCAGCGGTTGGCGGGATGAACTCACTAACGAGTTCATGCCTGAGGAGGATCCCCCGCCGTTCGCAAGCATTCTTCTAGCACCAGAGACACAAGACATGCCCGCTCTCGTCTAGAGGACGAGTGTGGGGTGTGAGGAAGAGAACTACCAAAGGGATTTCCATGATCCGTTTTCTTGTGTGGAACCATATATCCACAACACCCCTATTTATGGCAAACGTGGACACGAACGGCCCTAGCACCCAGCGGGCCGGCCAAACGGGGCAGACCAGAGGCCCTCACCTAACCAAACCCCCTCTTGAATGCCGACGGGACGGTGCCAGCTCGCCAAGCGACCGCCGCGCCACTCGGGACACGATCGCCGCACGACCCACCAATGGGAGGCGGTCCCGAGCAGGGGGGAAAACTGAGGCAATAAGAAGATATTTTCATGTAGAACTCTAGAATTAGTAAGAAATAAATTAGAAAATCTTGCAATATTTAGGAATTCTCTAGAAGGGGGACACATGTCACCACCTTATGATCCGCATTGGCCTATAAATAGCGGACCCCCTCCTTGCCATGCCATCCATCTAAGAGCTAAGAGCATGGTAGATGAGAAGGGTGAGTGCTAGGATAGTCACAAAGAGAGGGTAAGCATGGTAGATGAGAAGGGTGAGTGCTAGGATAGCCACAAATAGAGGGTCTGTTGTGTACTCTTATGTAATACTATTCTGTTATAATAAAGCAAATGTTTTGTAAGTGTTAGTCTCGCAGTTTCTAAATACTCAGTACAAGTTGTGATCACAAAGAGTCTGGGCATCATTGTAGGAAGGCTATGCCTCCCGGAAGCCAGCTTCATCTGTTGGTAGGCTCTGCCACCCGAGCGGCTCTGCCGTCGAAAGGACACTAAGTTACTAAGTAGCTAGAAATTAAAAAGACTAACTGACTCTAAGTGAGTTGGTGTGTCTTAGGTGTAGATCCTCAGCATAGTGGGTATTAGGGCCACCTCGGTTCAAATAAGTGGAATAAACTATACCTTCTGGTCTTTATCTTTTGCAATCTCTAGCTTTTTTTTAGTGGCTCGCTGTTAAGCTATAGTCCATCCTATAGTTTAAGAGTACCATTACCACATTAGACGGTTAGTAGACTTGAACAGGATTGAAAATCCACTTTCGAACCTAATAATAAGTTCACTTTTTATAAGTTAAAAGAGAGAAAGTATGAATAAATTACACCTTCCAATCTTCTTGATTGACAATTTTCTTTAACCAAACCACCACTCCAACAGACTTAAGATAGTTTTTCATATGGACGTCGACCTTGTTATCATCAAGATACATATCATAGTCCCTGATGACAAATCTATTGATATCTCCATCTTTATGAAATATCGGAGCTTGCATGATTGTTGGTATGTCTTATTGATGACACATGAAGAGAAAGTACTCGCTTGACCCCTGCTTAACTCCCTTATCACCATTAGATTGACATGATGGCACCAAAATAAAACCTGGTATGCTCTAAAATGTGGTTACTGACTTTGGAATAACACACAGAGCCTCAGAAAAAGTACAATCCTAGTCTCTGAACTGAACTGGAGTACTGCTCTCATGTTGTTCCTCCAGTTACATCACAACGAAATGGGATGAATCATAAACTAAAAGCTTAGCTTCTGCCTCCAAGTTGTCATGGAAATGAACAAATAGCTGAGATTTTGATTTGATGAACTTTGATTGAGTCAGTATGAAAATACCACCAGCAAACTTGTTTGAGTCAGTATAAAAATACCACCGGAAAATACCACCCCCACACAAAACACGGAAGTTTGAACTGCACGGGGGAAAATCGTGTAAGCGACATCCGAGCCGCGTTGGCGTATAAGCATCGCGCTCTTGGTGCTCACGGTCCCAAACAGGACCTTTGTTTGCCATTGGGTGGAAGCAATTATGAATTGTCTGAATTCCATGAGCCCTCCTATTATTGGAATAGTGGAATGTTCAACTGAACTGTGTAAGTTTTGGAACTGTGTAGACTGCATTGCACGCATACGACCAATTGTGTCGTCATAATCTGAAAAACTACATTGATACAATGTAATGTATTGTGCAAGACTCTAATTTGTAAGTGGTCATGTATTACCGTATCATGATTGAGGAATAAATGAAACAAATTTGGCTATTTTCCATCTGCCAATAGTTGGTACGTGGCATAGTTGTATTGGATGCACAAATTGACTGATACAGATACAAATTTCAGGAGAGTGTTCACTAGTCACTCCCTCGGAAATTGCAGATAAGTAGCAGTTTATTTGGCAACATCTCAAAACCGCAGATAATAGAAAATTGGAAAGATTGCACCACCTGACAGAAAACGGCCCAAAACTATACACCATCTGTGCCCAACTAAAGGCCTAACCCAACCCATCACAGTTCAACCCCTATGACCCCTCATGGCCTCGCCCACCAGCCGAGCAAAACCCCTCCCAGCTCTGCAAGTCTCCATGCTCCGGCCCGACTCCACCGAGCGACTCAGAAGCTGCTCGGCGTCCTATCCGGCAGGAGGCCATGGGGACGGCTCCCCTCCTCGCCGGCGACCTCCATGGCGCCTGCGGGTGAGGGGGGGCTGGCTCTCGCGAGTGCGGCTTCTGCGGATGGGGCCGGCGTTGGAGGCGACGGTGACGGCCTCGGGTGCGGCAGCTGTGGGGGGTGGTCGGCATCGTGCGCGGCGGCGACGGCCCTCGGGTCTGGTTTCCGGTGATGGTGTCGAGTGGTGGCGGCGGCATCCCCTTTGGAATAAGATCTCTCGAGCTCCACCCCGTCGGTGGTGATCTCTTTCGGCACTGCCGATGAGCTCGTGGAGTTGGTTCTTCTACGAAGGAAGAGCTCGTCGTTGGTTGCAGCTTCGTCAAGCTCAGTCTTTCTGTCTCAGGCACCCTCTCACGCGTGGAGCCACAATGGGAGATGACGTCCCTCGTCGTACACCGGATTCTCTGGTCTTCGGTGATCTCTCAAAGGACATGTTTTGTGTTTTGATTGTATATAGTTGTAGGTCTGTTGGTGTATGTAGGGAGGTGTTTCAGGTTCGAGTGCGTCTCTATACATACGAACAGATACTACAACAATATTTTCAGTTTGAGAGGGTTAAAAAAAGGGTTAATTGGATCTATGCCATTACAATTATCCGAGTTCACTGATCTGCCATTACTATTCATCATATTGAAACCGTGCCATTACAATTTCAAAATTCTCCGAAACATGCCATTACATACCCCCTCAACGTGTTTCTCAAAATTTATGGACCAAAATACCCCCAGCCTTCTTCTTCCTCTCATCCCCTCCCTCTTTCCGCTCTCTCCATGGCAAATCCCGGGGGCGGCCGGGGGCGCGAGTTCAGGCGGCCACCGCCACCGCGGGCAGCAGAACCGGCCCCCGGGCAAGCAAGCACAGGCAGCGGCAGATCGCTCTCCCTGCCTCACCCCACATCGCCCACTCCCACACCACTCCTCTCCCTCTCCGTCCTCTACGTCCATCCATCCATCCATCTCATTTAAACCCCCCGGCCACGAACACCAAGCCTTACTGGCATCCATAGCAGCGGCAGCGGCGGCAGAGCATTCCGTCGCCGACACGCGGCGCAGCCGTGGGCGAGTGCCGACTGATGGCGGTGGCGAGGAGAGGGCCGCTCACGCTGCGGGACTTGCTGGAGCTCGGCTGCGACTCCAGCAGCGACGACTTCCGCTCCTATCCACGCTACCTCCCCTAGAGCGACGACGCGCTACAGGCGCCCGTGCGGCTCCTCGTAGAGGCCGACCTCTGGCGGAGCCCATCGCGGTCGCCGTCGTCGCTCTTCTCCATCGCCAGGATCTCCAGCCTCGCGCCACCGCCGCGCGCGCCACCGGCCGCCTCCGCGCGTTCGCCGGCCGCCTGGGCGTGGCCGCCCCGGGCTCGCCGACTGCCTCTGCCTGGCCGGGGTGGATCTCGCCGAGCCGCCATGGGAGGCCGCCTGGGAGGAGAGAGGGCCTCCGCCGCGAGGAGCCGCGCCGAGCCTCCATCGCCGCCACGCCATCCCACCCCCCGCGCTGCGCTGCTGCTCCGGCAGAGGAGGGCGAGAGGGGGAGGGGACGCAGGGAGGTGGCGCTGTCCCGGCCATCGCGAGGCGCGCCGCAGTGGCCAGGCCGCCGCGTGGCTCGACGCCTCCGTTGGCCGGGCACCGCGAGCTGGGCCGCCGCAGCTGTGCCCGCCCACCGGCCGCTACCCGCCGAGCTCGAGCTCGTGCCAGCCCGCCGCCGGCTCGCCGCGGCCGCCTCGCCGGAGCGCCGGGGAGGAAGGTAGGGAGTCGCGAGGGAGGGCGCCGGCGATGGAGGGGCTCCACCGTGCCGTCCCGCGGGCCTGTCGCCGCCCCGCGGGCACGCCGTCCCGCTGGAGCTCCGCCGCGGGAGAGGGGAGGGGGAACGAGGAGGGATCCGGCAGTGTAGAGAGGGAGGAAAGAGGGAGGGGATGAGAGGAAGAAGAAGGCTATGGGTATTTTGGTTCATAAATTTTGGGTAACACGTTGAAGGGGTATGTAATGCCATGTTTCAGAGAATTTTGAAATTGTAATGGTACGGTTCCAATACGATGAATAGTAATGGCAGGTCAGTGAACTCGGATAATTATAATGGTATAGATCCAATTAAAAAAAAAGTCTGCAGGCTCCGCCGCCTCGCGGCCCTCCGGCCGCCGCCATCGCCGCGTGCGGCCGCTTCTGTGGAGGCGGGGGCGGCCTCCTATTCCTCCAAGTCCACCTCCATCCCTCAGAAGCAGCAGCGCGTCCGCGACCACGCCTTCGACGGCATCATGGAGGTCCAGAAGCGCGTCCGCCGCTTCCACGCCCTCCACTCCCTCCTCCTCTACGCCGCCGCCCCGACCGCGGCCTCCCGCGGCGGCGGAAGCGGCGCCGTGTCCGTCCCCTTCACCCGCCTCGGCGCCCTCGCGCGCCGCCAGCTCCGCCTCGCGCCCCTCGACGCCGGCCGCTTCCTCTTGCGCCACGCGCACGCCTTCCACCTCTTCCTCCACCCCGTCCACCGCATGCTCCACGCCCGCCTCACCCCGCGCGCCGCCGCGGCGCTCCGTGTCGAGGCCGAGGCTGTCGCCGCCGCCCTCCGTTCCGCGTCCGTCATCCGCCTCCGCAAGCTCCTCCTCCTCGCGCCCCCGCGCCGCCGCCTCCGCCTCGAGCACATCCACCTCCTCCGCCGCGACCTCGGCCTCCCCTATGATTTCGCCGAATCTGTTATCCAGTCCAACCCCTCCCTCTTCCGCCTCACCCCCGATGGCTACGTCGAGTTCCTGCCCTCCCCCACAGACCCGCCCGACCTCACACCGTCACCGCGGTCGAGCGCGCTCGGGAGCGCCACTACCGCGAGCACCGCGCACCCGGCTCAGGCGAGGAGGATGCGCGTTTTGCGTTCCCCATCCGCTTCCCGCCTGGGTTTAAGATCGGCAAGTACTTCCGGATTGCTGTCTGGAAATGGCAGCGCCTCCCCTACGCGTCACCCTACGCGGACGTCTCGGGACATGACCTGCGCTCACTTGAGGCTCAACGCCGCATGGAGAAGCGAGCGGTTGCTGCCGTCCATGAGCTGCTCTCGCTCACTGTCGAGAAGCGCACTACACTGGAGCGCCTTGCGCTGTTCCGGGAGGCACTCGGTGTGCCCAAGAAGATCAAGGAATTCTTGCTCAAGTATCAGGGCATATTTTACATATCCACCAGGGGAAATCAGGGGAAGCTGCATACAGTGTTCCTTAGGGAGGCGTATTACAAGGGGGAGCTTCTTGAGCCAAATGGGATACACGAGGCAAGAAGGAAGCTGGAGGAGCTGCTCATGATCAGCCCACAGAAGGCGAATTTGGACCCGATGTTCACCAGCATGGGTCGTGGATGGGATGAGCTTGGTGGTGGTCGCTGTGGTGGAGCTCAATTGAGGGACGAGTTTCTTGGGAATGGAGGTGGACAGAAAAAGCATGCTGATACTGATGGTGCTGATAGTGGGGAGGACTCGAGTGTTGAATCACTCTACATTGGTTGAGGAATAGAAACATATGGTGGCATTGGGCATCGACTTGGAAGGGAACAATCACTGCCCCCATTTGGGGAAAGGTTAACTTCATGTATTGGTAACATCACTCTACATCTGATTGGAAGTCTCCAAAAGGAGCAGAGTCTAAGGTGAAAACTGATGGCACCTTGAACTGGGGGGAAGTGAAAACCCTATGTGCTATAATGGTTGGATGGCTCCTCCCCTTGCACTCCATCATGTGAAGCATGCGAAGACAGATTTCAGGGGCAGGAGAACACCTTTCAGAACTCAGAGCTTTTGCTTCTAAGCTTAATTGGTTAAGTGCTGTGAGTACTCTATCACATGGAGTGGATCTCTATCTTTGTTTGGCCCACTGAAAACCGGTGTACATTTAGAAATTAACATTAGCTATTTGATTGTTGTCTTGATTCTTCCTTGCACTATGTATGCAAACCATTAAAATGTTGTGGGTAATAACACCAATAGGGATGTGCTTATCTGAATCCACTCATTATGAACAGAGTGAATAAACTATTGGAAAGGGAAACAAACACAATATAGGTACTTCTTTATTCATTGAAGTAAAGGGCTAGAGGCAATCTTTTATTTCAAAACTAATCTTTGTCATGCTACATTTGCACTGGTTGAATGATTGTTTTACATTACACTATTGCCTGCCATTGGTTGTTTTCTTTCTCCCTCCCTCTCTCTCTTGCTATATCATGAGTAACATATTTTGGAGGTCCAATGGTTGGGCCATAAAAATTTGTAGATGTTGATTTTAATCTATCAGTAATACATGCAAAGTTTTAGGGGTAACTGTTGGGTACATTTTTGCTTCCATATAGACCAATAACCTTATGTTTGGCCCTATGCCAGTTTTTCTGATGTAATCAGAGCTTGTAGATTGGGCCGGGATTTAGGTCAGTCCTTGCTATATACTTATGTACTTCGCAGAGGGTTGTTGCATTTGACTTGCAGTGTTTATGCGTCACCATTCAGTTGATTTGTATGTCCAAAGCCCATTGGAATAGCTGTTTACTGAGCAAGTCTAACCTGATTGTGAGGTTCAGTTCAGTAGAAGAAAGGCTCAACTCTTGGCTGCTAATAGCCTAATACTTCATCAGCTAAATGATGTAAGTCAGTTCTTTTGCTTCATTTATACTCTATACTCAGTAAAAGGAGGTTGCTATTATCTGCGATGCAACTGTAAATCGACTGATCAGCATCATCATGCTTGCTAAGTAGCTGACTGAAACCTGCTAAAGAAATGCTTCTATTGCACTCAGAGACACTGTAGCTGCACGCCAAACATACAAACCTACTCGGCTTTAGTGATCTTTCTGACATTGGTCCTATCATATATGTCTACAGCCCCTTGATTATCAGCTGGGACTCTTTCACTTTCCTGTTCAAACTAAAGAATAATAGAAAAAACCAACAAATGTTTTGATCTGAATGTCAGTGCAAAGCTTGTCGTTGATGCAGTGAACCGAGCTTTTCGGGACTGAAGGAACAATCCATAGACACAGCAGAAGGCCACAATGAAACCTGAGTACAAACTGTACCTGACTAGTCTATTCAGTTTGGAACAGAATGATGAAGGTTCTTGTAGCACTGCAGTTGGTTTTATTCAGGTCTGGTCAAGTGTTGGCTTGAAGCCGGATGTCATGCTGATAGGCCATGGTCATGGCCTCATGGGTGGTCTGTGTTGTCACTGTTGGACCTCTGCCCTATACACTGAGTTGGTGCCCATAGTCAATCGACGTGTCTAGTGGTGCTTGTGTTACTCTGTAGTACTATCATTTTAAAGGTCCCAACTGCAGCTACAAAAACAAAACCTTAGGGCCAGTAGTTGGTATATGATGTCACGTACAGTTATCATGCCTCAGATTTTCTGGAAAATATAATGTGCCCTAAAGATGCTGTGATTTCCAAAAATTGTTACTCTGATCACTGCCCTGAAGGTGTGATTTCCAAAGCGTTGATTTTTGGAATTTTTTTAAGCATGGATGACAAGCTTGGTTTGCAAAGATTGTTTTACTGATTCATTCAATAATACTTGAATAATAATAATAATAATAATAATAATAATAATAATAATAATAATAATAATAATAATAATAATAATAGCACCGAATTTCATTGTATTTAGACCTAAACTAACTTGCCACTTGACATTGTCAGGTCTTGCTGCAAATAGCAATAATAATCTTGGTATGGTTTGTCAAAATATAATATTTTTCAGAATATAGGTCTTGTTTGCTCTCAAGCTATGTCCCACCTGTCTACCTGCTACTATTTTTAGATGCTAGCGGATAATGGTCTATTTCCCGTTTGATTTATTTTTTGGGAGCAGTGGCTGAGGGATATTGTCTTGTCCATCTATCAGGCTCAAACTTCGTTTTAATATGCGAAACTGCAGAAGATTGAAATGCACAGAACGGCCCACGTTACGCATGATCCAGATGACACATCGAGGTCACATTCCTTTTCTTTTGTCTCTCATTTCTTTTTGAAGAATTGCATCAAGGTTGTTTTCGCTCCACCTAATTCTATTGATAATTTGCATTCCTATCTACATCATAGCGCTGTTTTCAGTTTTGGATATGTATTTTGCCCTTTAATTTTCCTCGTTCCATTATTGCCTCTTATGTGGGAATGTTCAAACATACCTTTACTTTTCTGCACCAACTATGCAGTGTCTTGTTATAGCGTCTCGCGCATAGCTAATCACATTTCTGGAATGATCCACACAAAGAGATGTGCCATGTGTTCTGCACGATAACCATCAGTTGTGGTGGAGGTTCATATATGTTTCTTATACTAGCTGGATTCTCTTGGGGTGACAGGTATGTTGGAGTTAAGAGCTAATGGACATTGTATGCAGGCTTGTTTGGTGTGGTTTAGAGTAACTGCTGTCACTGTTGAGCCTCCGCAATTGGTGGCTTGGATTGATCCACGGCTAGCATGGCACAAGCCTACCCCATCATTTGAGGTGATTCAATGGCATTAGGTGCATCTCTGGGTCTCTACTCTGCTGAGTGCTATGGTTCAACAACCTTGAGTCGCTTGGTTGATATTCTCCGTGGAGTGAAAACGAATATGTGATCACTCGCAGGCTCTGATCTGGGAGGCAGGGAGGGATCAGGAAGCTGACGCGGATGCCCCGTACCCGTACAGTTTGCGCTGCGGTCAAGGAGGCCATGGTCGGAGGATCTCGAGCTCCAGAAATTTTTAAACAGCAAACCAGTGGTAAGGAAGAGCTGAACGTCAGAGGATTTCTTGTTCTGCTTTCAGAAGTTAGCGTGTTGATGGTCTGTAATAAAAAACAATGCACCCGTCCTGCAGGACTTTGGTGTTGCCAGCGTCAATCAAACCTGATGTAACTTGTGCTGAATCTTCTTGTTCGCCTGTGAAGAAATGAAACCCAGAACAAGCTGCTGGTCCATAGCTGCATGACTTTTCCCAACCGGCCGTCCCAGGCAGTGAGTGAGTAATCCTCGTGCCCACGGCCGTCAGATCGAGCAGTCTGCTGCAGTTGTACTCCATCGGATTCCAAGCGTCCGAGTAGCGTGTTGGACTACTGCAACTGGTCAAGGGTGCATTTGTAATTGCATTTGCTACCGCTGATGCTGCCCGCGGTCCCGGTGCTTGTTGATGTTTGCCTTCGTGGATGAACACCTGCAGCTGGCCTGCTGGGCGCGCCCTGGAGTGGAGCTCGGCAGCTCGCAAAGCTCCTGTGCATGGATCTAGCTAGTGGGCAGTGGCGATTTGTGCAGGGAAGCTTGGAACTACTGTTTGTGAACAGCTCACGCGAATGGTTTTTCTTCTCTCTTTCTGCTCGGGAACTGAAATACATGGATGGATACCTCCAGTTATGAAATGCTAAAATGGTGTCCCACTAGCTTACAATGACAACGTAGGGTGTGCTCTTCCAGAAGGATCACAAGTGATGAAAAGATGAGGCTGGTTGGGAACAGTGCTTACAGTGACAACGTAGTCTGTTTCTCCACAACAAGGATCACAGGCGATGGCCGGAAAGATGAGACCGGTTGGGAACGGCCGAACAGACCCACGTGCCATGTTATCTAGTCGTCCGACTAGTCGCGATTAGTCGGGCTTATCGGTCCGGAGACCTCGATAAGGGACACCGAGTAGGTCTGAGCGACTAATTTTCTAGTCGTCCGACTAGTCGTCGACTAATCGCGATTAGTCGCACCGATCAGGTTGAAAAACGATCAGACTTGGGGTTTTTTTGTGGGCTGTTTGAGTTATGGGCCTCGGCCTGTAGTTGGCTGGTGAGGTGGCCCATTAGTTTTTTGGTATATAGAAAAGACAGAGCAGCTCACCACGAGCCGTCTGCCCGCTCCAGACCACGAGTGCCGTTCGCCCGCCAAATCGCCAAATTCGCGCCAAAATCGCGCCGCCCCGTGGGCCGCCGCCGCCTGCTGCACGTCTGCCGGCACAGCTGCGGCTTGCTGCTGCCGCTGCCGCGGCAGGACCCGGCGGCCGGCGACCCTCTTCTTTCCGCTTCCCGCCTCTGCCTCCACCTTCGCTAGGCCTTGGGCGCCGGCGTTCCGCAAGGCTGCCACCAGCAGCAGCACTTGAAGATGACCTCCTCTTCCTCCGACGGTAAGTGTCATGCTTCTTCTCTGTGCTCTCCCCTCCCCTGCTTTACTGTCTGTTCATGCTTCTTCTCTGTGCTCTCCCCTCCCCTGCTTTACTGTCAGCCTGCTCATGCTCGAATATGGACTATGGGACAGGAATATAGAGTTCTGGACAGTTCACAAATCATATCTCACAGGAAGTCAAAAATCGACCGTCATTGTTGCCTTCATGCTTGCTTGATATTAAGTAATATATAGCATATATATCATATCGGTTATGGGACACATAGGACGACTAGGGATCGACTAGGCTCGACTAATCGGACTGATCGACGACTAATCGCGACTAGTCGTCTCATCGGTCCCATGGCGACTAGGTCCGACTAGATGATTTGAAAACATGGCCCACGTGATCTCCAGTGTGTGATCTCACGGACTTCAGTGTGTGATCTATACGGACGAGCACGTCGACGTCTGGTGTGGATATTAGGACTCGTCTACACGCACGTGGGCGTCTTACACGAAACCGTGTTTACCACCGGTACGCCAATGATGAGACGCCGAACAGGAGCGCCCTCTCACAATCTCGCAAAACTGTTTCCCCTTCAAGTGTCTACATGGTATCTGTGTGGAGGTGGAACGCAGCAGCCAGCCAGCGCCCAGCAGCCCGGCATGATCTTGCGCCGGGCAAGTCAGTCCCGTGATTCAACCTGCTAATGGTTTGGGTTAAAATTGGTTGTGGTGGTTTGGATTTTGTATTGGGTCCTCTTCAATTTGGTGGGAAATGATTTCTCTAGCAATCAATTTGGTTTGGTTTGGTTTGGTTTCACATGAGAAACAATTTGCTTTGATTTTAATCATTAATACTACTGAGTGACTGCTCTCTTAACGTAAGGTCCATGAGTAGGTCTAGCTATACTATTTTGCACAGAGTAGCTATCAGTCATACTGAGTCGTCTCAAAAAATTTCAGTCGATTTCGATAAAATTTTATAGTGTGAACGCGAAGTTTTATTTCTAAGGTCCGGCTCTTGATGTGGGGTCCACGTGTAGTTTTAGCCACACTGTTTTACAGAGAGTAGCGGTCAGTCATACTGAGTCATCTCAAAAAATTTCAATCAATTTTGATAAAATTTTATAGTGTGAACACCAAGTTTTGTTTTTATGGTCCGACTCTTGGTATGGGACATACATGTATGTCTAACTTTTTAGCAGACTCAAATGGTGTGGTTTGGTTTGGTTTTCACCTAGTATGAGTTGGTATGAATTGGTTTATGTAAATATATTTAATAAGAATAGTTTGGTGCGGTTTAGGTTTAGATCCTAAACCATTACCACCCTTACCCGTGATCGCGACGGGTCGGTATAACTGTCAGCGTCTCCTTTTTCTCCCCTTTTTTACTTGACTGCACCGGTAGCTTTCTGCCTTTCTCTGCCAACCTTTTGGTTCTCAGCTTATCAAAGAAAAAAAAACTTCTTGTTCTGAGGCTGAGCGAGGGGTAAATCCAGCATGGGAAAGATTTGACGAAGCTGCTGCTGGCCGGCCGGCCGTCAAACCGCCACTGGGGCACCGGGCCCCGGCACTGGCGTTGCGTTGATCTTACTGTCGCGGCGTACAGCGATAGCTACAGCAAACCCGCAGGTAAACCTACGCGATCACTGTGCGTGAGCAGTGATTCCTGAGAGACGGAAGGCAGCGCATGGGGGGTGGAGGTCTGGAGGAGGGCTTCCCGTGCCCGCGCGGCCACGGCGACTCGGGCGCTCGGGCGTGCGAGCGGCGCCGGACTGCCGGTCCCGGCGCCCGTACCGCGGCTCCCCCGGACGCGATCAGGTCAAGCCGCAGGCCGCAGCATGCCAGCATCCGAGCTACCCGGCCGGGAGCCGGGAGCCGGCGGCGGCAGGTCGCAGCTAGCTAGCTCACGCCACGTCCGACTCTTTCTCAGAAAGTTCGCGCAATTTAAAGCAGCGAACCAGGCAGGCACGATGGGCACTCGGCACCATCGCATCGGGTGCACACACAGCCGCGGCAGCCGCCGCCGGGGCACGGGACGGGACGCGTTCGTGCGTGGAGAAACTCGGGTCCGTGCAGGCGCAGCTGCTCCAGAATTCGAACTCTTTTTTTTTTTTGGGTGCGTGCGGACACTGGTTTGGGTGCGCCACGGATCATCGAGCCATGATCGTTCATTTCGTACGGGGACGGGGAGGAGCGGGGCTCTCTCTCTCTCGTACGTGGTGCAACGAGGGCAGGCATCTGGAAACGAGAGCGGCCGCCCCTTGCAAAGTTGCAGTCCCGAGATCACGTGCGATCGCTGCTGCGGCGACGGCGAGCACGGCACTGTGATCTCTGGGAGGCGAGCAGGACGAAGAGGAGCAGAGCAGCCGCGCAGGCGAGCGCGCTGCCGGCCCGATTTTATTGCCCGGGCGGGCGAGGCGGGACCCGCACCGTTACAGTATACCGATGCTACCCCTCCAGTCCCACCCTCCCTGCAGTCAGCTGTTTTTTTTTCTTTCCTTTTTTTTTTTTGAATGAGCTGGTGTTGCAGGAGCGCATCCTTCCCAAGCTGCTACTCCAGAGAAAGGTCACCGAACCGACATCTAGCTGCAGACGTTTAATCTTAAAAACAACTTTTTAATTACGGTTGGTAAATGAAGAGCCCTCGAAGGGTATGAGTCTTTTGCTCTTTCTCTTAATTTTCTAGAATCGCTAGAATATCTTATATTTCAGAATGGAGGGAGGGAGTACGTTGAGATAACTTTTGCTTTGACCGAAGAAGTCCTGACTAACAATATGCTCGACCGAGAAAAATATTACTAAGGATGGTTATCCAAATTTCGAGCCTTGTATACAAAGAAAAGCACGGATGCTCGTATGTTAAATAGTGATGAAGTCATCCACTGACATTAACATCCATGCACTGATATGAATATGGGGATGTGGACATGCATGTACAACAGATGCATAGCCACAACTTTTGGAAGCAAAGAATGAATAACGTACTGACAAAGGAGTGGCAGTATGTATCAGGAGTGCCCCAATTTTTCGGCGTTGTTGTCTACAGAAGACACCAAGCAGGGGAAAAGTATCCAAGATGGCGCAAGCGTGCAGCACATATCTATATGCTTTTCTCTACTCTGCAGCTAGTACTATCCACCATGTGCTAAAAAATGATCAACTCAAGAGAATGGACATTTAACAGCATGCATGCCAACTCAAGCGAATTTAATTAACAAACATTATGCAAAGTAAACAAACACAAACCATCCTGGGGATAGGATATATCTCTCATCAGTGTCACCTCATCTCTATATGTTTCCCCATACTGGAGAACTAGAAGAAGAAAAAAGAAACTCTTCACAAATTGGGTTAAAATAAACAAGCTGCTAGATACATATAGGAGAAGTCCTAGGTGGGGGTCTTTGAACTTCTTTGCCAGAGACTTAAGTCAATACCCGAACCACCACATGAGCATATCAAGCCTGAGCAAACAGTAAAAACATGTCTGCTCAAGAGATTAAACCCTAGCGCACGGTTCGTTCTTGACTTAATCCCTGTGTAAATCACCTCATATATTGCTCTGCGCAATATACTTATACTCCACACTGTGTAATTTATTTTTTTTCCTTTCACCTTTCACCGCCTCTCAAGAACCACTGCTAGTTCCTTGCCATTTCTGTGGCGATGAGCTCTGCACAAGAACAACCATTTCTAGCTGCTACCATCTGCCACCATGGCCTCAAGCTAAGCATTTGAAATGGCATCCGGCTGCGGCCTTTGGCGAGGACTGCCGGTGGCCGGAATCCATGTCAAATGCCCGCTAGGGCGTGACGATGCTGACCTGGAGGGCGGACTTGATCTTCTGGATGGTGCAGGTGAGCAGGTTGCTGACGGTGTCCACCGACTCCACGGTGAGCTTCGCGGTGGGCTGGTTGTTCACCAGGATCTGGAACGCCACGGTGACCAGGGACCCGGCGGTGGACGATTGGCCGCCCGGCGAGCCCTGGGCGGCGTTCGACGGCTGGCTGTGGCCGTCCGGGAGGATGGCGAAGCCGGAGGGGAGGAGGGAGACGTACGCGGAGTCGCCGCCGTTCATGACCACGTGCATGGACTGCACGTCCACCGGCGCGTACACCACCAGCGAGCCGGAGGGGTCGGTGCAAGTCTCTTGCAAGATCAGCATGTTGTTCTGGTTGCCACTCGTTGCCTGCAACGTCACAGTATATATTTAGTGAAAGGGGGTTTTGAAATTCATCAAATCTAAAGCGTCAGTAAACTTCTTGACTACAATGAAATTGTGCAAACAAAATTGTACGATGATTTTTTTTTTGAGCACTTCCGTTTGTTAGCAACGCCATTGTAGACTCGAAACATAAATAGCAATATGGAGAAATGGTTAGAATTTTACCGCAACTGCAACAGCAGTAAAACTGACACCAATTTGGGTAAAAAAAGTTCTAAGGAGCCAGTGTTGGAAGGACCTCTTTGGGGTAAGAGTACTGTCATCAATCAAGACACGAGATGCGCCTCAAAAGAGGAAGGAGATGGAGGAAATCCAGAAAAAAGTTCGCAGAGGGTGGATAAAAGGCGAGCAGACATTGACAGGCTTTCGTGCGCAAGGACAAGGGCACGGCAGGGCAGCTATGCATGCTTCCAAACCCGCAGCAAAGCTAGCAGCCTAGCAGAGGAGCTTGCTCTCACAAATGTCAACCCTGCCCCAGTTTCTGGTAATCTGCCAGTTTTTAACCTTTTCCGGTTTGTCCTCTTGTTTATGTTGCTATGTCCCTTGCCACATGCAATGCATGCACATACCCACAAATCCAGCGACCAGCGCCATGGCACTGTGCTTAGTGAAGTAATACTTTTACCAAGGTGGCACAGAAGATCTAAAATATTACTTCACTAATCACAATGGTAAAAGTAGGAAAATAATGGTAGTGAAAAGCAGGAGAGAAGTTGTAACTTACATTTGGGCGGAGGAGGGAGACGGCGTTGCCGTGGTGCTGGCCCTTGGCGATGTGGTCCATCTCCTGCATGGCCTCGCCGTTGGCGAGGATGTCCCACTCCCCGCGGCGCTGCTCGTCGCGGAGGTAGTCGAACACGCGCTGCGGGGGCGTGGACGGCAGGCGCACGGAGGTTGTGGCGCTCAACACCACGCCGGGGGCCTCCCCGGGCGCGCCCACGCTCTGCCGCGCCATCATGCGCGCCTTCTCCTCGCCCTCGCCCGCGGTGGCGCCGCCGCCGCCGTTCCCGGCTGCCCCTCCACCTTCGCCGCCGCGCCACTCGTCGAGGCGCCGCCACTTCTGCGCCGCCGACGCGCACACGCCCGCGCAGAAGTTGTCCGTCATCCGCTGCGCCAGCTTCAGCATGCTCCTCCGCCCCACCGGCGTTATCGCTGCGCCATCCATGTCCATTCACCGCTGTCAATAATCTCATCGACGGAACAAATTAAACGACTAAGTACCAACTGATCAGCAATAAATTACTCACCGGCGTGGTCGCGGGCGGGGAGGGAGTTGGAGCAGAGGATGGCGAGGTACTGGCACTGGCGCTGGAGCGAGGCGAGCCAGCGGCGCGCGCCGAGGGCCTGCCCGGAGCGGAGCAGCGGCCGGTAGAGCTGATGCACCGCCGCCTCGTCGTACTCCGCGTGAACCACCCACGTGACCTGGCGGCGCAGGACGAAGGCAGCGTTACGTTTGCACGGGGGGCCACGATGCGTGCCGTCGTCACGTAAGGCCGCCGCTCCTTTTCCTTCCCCGCTGGCCACGGCCACACTTGCCGCCGCGACAGGGCAGTAATGGCTAAGGCTGGATATCGAGCTGGCTTGGCTCGGCTCATTATCAGACCGAGCTAAAAGTCAGGCTCGGCTCGGCTCGGCTCGTTTGGCAGCTCGAGCTGGCTCGTTTGGCTCACGGGCCAGCTCAAAAAAAGGCAGCCAACTAGCAGAGCCAGAGCCTAGAGCCACCAGCAAGCAAAATGCATATATGAATATGGTGCAACAATATAAATTACAAGTATCCGACACACATACAACACATCTGCAGATCTGCCAATACATATGATGATATGAACATAAAAGATAACACTTAACACTTTAACAGCAAGTTCAAATGAGTGAATGACCAATTGTTTAGGTCCAGTCCAGCCACTGAACCAGGTCACGGTGCCCCCTGGCCACTGCCAAGGCCCAAGGCAGCCAACATAGGTTCAAGTGTAGGAGTTCATGAGTTCACACAAACAAAATTTAACAGTAGCAGCGAACAAAATAATAAGGTCTTCTACTCAGGTGATCAGGTCATCGGGTGTCCGCTCCTCTCCATCTCTTCATGGACTGAAATGCTAGATGCACAGAAAGAACAAATACCTTATCTACAGATACAGATCCAGCACCAGAAGGGGTTGCTAAAGGAGTTGCAGCAAAGGATGGGTGGTCACGGTTGCCCGGAATCACCCTCGGCACTTGGATCCGAGTTCTCATGCGCTTTGATCGTGATTCAGAGCTTCGCGGCGGTGGTGGCGCAACAGGAACGTGTCCAGGGTCTTCCTCCATGGCTGCGGCCTGCGGGGAAAGGGGGCCTCAGCTAGAGGTGCCGTCGTCGGCTCGTCGCGCTAAGCAGGTCCTGCTGTCGTCCTGGCGAGGGGCGAGGCCGCGAGGGCGCAGAGGCGCCGACCCCCGGCCACGACCTGCGAGGCGCGCAGGGGCGAGGCGCGTAGGGGCGCAGGGCGAGGGGCGAGGGCGCAGAGGGGAGGGCCGAGCAGGTTCTGCCGTCCTAGGCTCCTGGCGAGGGGTGAGGGCGAAGAGGCGCCGGCCCCCGGCCGCGAGGGGCGACGGTGCAGAGCCATGGAGGCGCCAACCCCCGGCCGCGAGGCGCGAGGGCGCAGCCGCGAGGCGCGCAGGCACTGGCCACGGCGCTGCCTGCAGCCTGGAGGCGGGTCATCGGAGGGGCGGGCCGGGCGGCCAGGGATGGCCGGATCCGGATGGGCGAGGCAACGGGGCGAGGTCGGGGGAGGCGAGGCGACGGGATCGCGATTGGATTTGGAGTACTGGAACTGGAGTGGACTAGCGCAGCCGGCGCGCAGGGGAAGGGAGTGGGAGAGCCGGAGAAGGAGTGGTTTAGGGTTTCATCGAGTGAGTCGAAGCTGGGCCGTGGGCCGGCTTTAGATTTGAGCCTGGGCTCGTTTCGGCTCGCGAGCGGCTCGTGAGCCGGCTCGAGCCAGCTCGATAAAAGACCGAGCCAAAACTTTGGCTTGGCTTGTTTATATTTTCCTACGAGCCGAGCCGAGCCACTACTGAGCCGAGTCGAGCGAGCTACCGAGCCACGAGTTTTTCGTCCAGCCTTAGTAATGGTGGTGGGCAGGTGAGCGCAGGGGGCGCGATCGAACGCGAGGTAGTGTATCTCCAATCATTCCTCCCATCAACTCCCCCAAACATACTATTTACTATATTTTACTACCTCCCTCCAAAAAATTCCTTCCCCTATAATTCCTTCTCTCCAACCATTCCCCCTAGGCCCCTATGTCTATTCCCCCTATATACTATCACTCATTAACTAACTATTTTTTATCGTTTTTGAATTTAAAAAAATCATACAGTATTTGTACTGTCATAATACGTATTATTATCATGTTACGGGGCTCAAACGGAATTAATATCGCGACGAAATGGTGTGATTAGAATATAGGGAGAGTTAAAACTCACTATATATGTGGGGGGTTGGAACTCCCCCATATATAGAGAGCTGTAGGGAACTGTTGGAAACGATTTCCCGCTATAGCTCCCCGATATGGGGTGGGGGGGGATAGAGGGCTCCGTTGGAGCCGGCGACGCGCGGAAAATGGCCGCGACGAGATCGACCGGACGCAATGCGCCATCGCGCAACCGGACAAGCAGCTGCGCGCTCGCTCATCGCCGTCGTCATGGGACACGAGAGCGTGGGCGTCAGGGAGGGATTCACAGGGTTCTGAAGAAACCCAGTTGACCACCGCAAAAAAAAAACTACTCCCTCCTTCCCCATTTATAAGGCATGGTGGAACATGACACGGTCTTCTAAACACCACTTTGACCATTTATTTATCATATATTATATCACTTTTGATTATAAACTTATAATTATTGTAAACTATATTTGATTATGAATCCAATCATATGAAATTTGTATTATAAAAATAAAAATTTAATAGTCAAATTATTGGTTAAAGATGAGAAGATTTGAATCTTGATATACGTGTATGCCTTATAAACGGGGAAGGAGGGAGTACCTACTATCTGGCTACGTACCAGTACCACCAGAAGCACCTCAGCAGCATCGGCGCTGCAGGAAAAGCTCTGCCAACGCACATGAAGCAAACAAGATCTACAGCGGGCACGGCCCAAGGATTGGCTCATGGGAGACTAGGCTTGGATTTTTGTAATCGCGGGTCGCATTCGTGCGAGCACAAGCTCGCCACTCGCCGGTGTCGATCGGACATCATGATAGAAGAGTACCCTAAAAAACTGGATCTAGCTAGCTAGGCGGCCGGGACCCAGAGCCGGGCGCGAGCATTTCGCCGCACGTACGGCGCGAGGATGGATGGATACATACGGACATACGGTAGCAGAAGCATCGAAAATGTTTCAGAATTGGGTAAGAAAATCACGTGACGCCGAGCGCGCGGCCAGGGCTGTCCTGGATGCGCACGCTACGGGTCAGGCTCGCCGCGCCACCGCGTCGGACGGCACGGGAACCAACTGATCTCATGACACGCGCACACGGCACACGTCTCGGCGCCCGCGCCCCCGTCGTCCTGGCGACGGGAGCATTGACCTGCGCCGCGCGCACCGGTTGGTGCGCCAGCAGTGGCGGGCGCGGCCGGCCGGCCTGGGATTCAGTTTCACTCGCCGCACGCGTCGGTCGGGGCGGAGCATAAAATACTGGGCCGCGACGCGCCCTAAATGCGCGCGTTACTCGCGCACTGTAGCCGCCACATGCCGCTGCGCCGTGCGGATTTAAGGCGGCCGGACGGCGGTGGGGCGCGACGGCGCCGGCCACCGGCAACGGCCGGGGCGAAGACGACGGGCGGGCGCGTACGTACCTTGGAGTAGCCGTTGTTCATGTCCTGCACGAGGCAGCCGGTGGGGAGGAGGCGGCAGCCCATGTAGCCGGCGGCGCCGCCGCCGTTGAGCGCGTGGTGGTGGGGGTTGCCGACGGCGTCCACCGAGACGTCGACCACGGCCCACAGCCCCTCCGCGTGCTGCTTGCAGAACCGCAGGAACACCACCTCCCGGATCGGCACCAGCGGCGACAGCACCTGCAGCTCCGCGTGCATCTGCATGCGTTCCACAGCAGCACGGCGCTTCGTCAACGTCATCTACGCACGACATAGCCCGGGGCGTGCAAGAGGATGGCAATGCCGATGCGTGGCGGGCCGACTCACCAGCTGGATTGACCCGCTGCGCGTGCCGCCCATGCCGCTCGAGATGATGTCCGTCGTGCTCGCCCTCGCCACGATGCACGGGAACATCTCCGACCACCGGGCCTGCACACGTCATCATCTCGTGAGCCACGAACTAAGCTAGCTACGCGAATTACACGGCCGGGGCATGCCTCCGGTGCCATACGCACCGCGTCCATGAGGCTGTCGACGAGGTCCACGCTGCTGGTGATGGCGACGCCGGCCTCGCGGGTCGCCTCGGCCACGTACCCGACGGGGCTCGGCCCCAACACCCTGGCGAACGCGCGCCGGTACTCGTCGAAGTTGAGCGTCTCGAGGCCGCCGCCGCCGCCGTCGGCGCTGGGGAGCCAGAGCGGCTCGTCCATCTGCGCCACTTTCATGAGCTCCTCCATCGCGGCCAGCCCGAGCTCCAGGAGGACGGCGCGGTCCACGCCGTCGCCAGGGCCGTGCATGGCGCCGTCGAGGGCGCCAATGCCCGCGGGCAGGCGCATGGCCGCCGACCCCACGGGGCCGGGCAGGCCGCCGCCCATCAGGTCGGGGAGGGGCTGCAGCGCCGACGCGCCCAGCGGGCCGAGGCCGAAGCCGTTGCTGCCGACGGCGAGCTCGAGGCCGGAGCACCCCGGCAGGGACGCCATCGTGCTGCCGGAGGAGATCGGGCGGCCGAGGAACTTGCCGGCGAGCGCGCAGACGCGGTCGAGCTCGTCCTTGAGGCGCGCGTTCTCGATGCGCAGGTGCTGCTCCTCCAGCGACACCTCGCCGAGCACGGCCGCGCCGCCGCAGTTGGCGCAGATGGGGTTGCGCATCGCCTCCCGGATCGTCATGTTCTCCGCCCGCAGCTTGTCGTTCTCCTGCCGCAGCAGCGCGTTCTCGTGCCGCTCGATATGCGTCTGCTCGCCACGGCGGTGCAAGGCACACAAAATTGTTGTCAGATGCGCAGTAGCTCGATAGATACCGTGGCCATGGATTGACTGGCTGCGTGCCTGCTCCAAACCTTCATCTGCGTGCGCCGGTTCTGGAACCAGAACTTGACCTGGCGGCTCTCCAGGTTGAGCCGCTTGCTGAGCTCCATCCTTTGCTTCTCGTCGGGGTGGGGGCACTCCTTGAACACACTGCATACGCGTACGCATTAGGTCTAAAAAGTTTAGGCAAACAAAAAAAAAACTCCTTCTGTATGCTGTTGTTTGCAGATGTAAAAGGCGACACGACATACGCTTCGAGCTCTTGGATTTGCTGCGGGGTGTGGCGGTGGTATCGCTTCTTCTTCTTCCGCGGATTGCTGTTGTCCGGGTCGAGCTCGTCGCCGGAGGCGCCGTCCACGTTGTCGCTGCCAGAGCGGCTGTCGTTCTCGTCCTCCCGGCCGCGGCCCAGCGAGTCGCCCTCGCCGGCGCTGCCGCTGCCGCTGCCGCCCATGAAGCCCATACGACTCATGTCGCCCAGCTGCCCGCCGTCCATGTTCGTTTGCTACAACAACAAAAGAAAACAAAGTCATGTCGACTGGCATATATGAGAGGAGCACAAGAAAGAATCAGAAAACCCGCGGCGCATGGAGTAGTGCCAGTGGGGTTCTAGTCTACCAGGCCGAGGGAGAGGCCGGGAGCGCCGAATCCGCCGGGCTTCGGGAGGGGCGGCGCGGGGATGAGGCGGCCGTGGTTGTGCATGCCCGCGCCGCTGCCGCCGCCCCCGCCGCCTCCTCCTCCTCCTCCTCCGCCAGCGTCGTAGGAGAAGACGCCGGAGCCGGCGGCGCCATCGAACATGCCACCGAAGCTCATCAAGAAGAGCGCGCGGCGGACGGGAAACACTAGCAGGAAAAGAAAGACTGGCTCTCCCCCTCCACTCCTGGCGCCCGCGATCCTACCAACCCCCCCGGCGGATCTCCTCAAGATCCCAAGGAATTA
Source organism: Panicum virgatum (assembly GCF_016808335.1). Classification (NCBI taxonomy): domain Eukaryota; kingdom Viridiplantae; phylum Streptophyta; class Magnoliopsida; order Poales; family Poaceae; genus Panicum; species Panicum virgatum. The sequence goes on from NC_053146.1 coordinate 54,215,548, forward strand.
TTAAGGTTTTATGGGGCGAGAGGGCGAGACGGCATGCATTAAAATAGCCGGAGCGCGGCCACGCTGCCGGGGACGGCCTGGCGGGAGCAGAAATGGAAGGGAATCATGGGGAGACGACGGACATGGAAACAAAGGAACCCACGCCGAGATAGGCGAGCGGGCGTCGCCCCGACCGAACGGAGAACTTGACGCCAAACTCCGCCGCCGCCGTCGCGCGCAACGGCGGCGATGGCGACCCCGGCCCTACGCGCTAAATCCGAACCCCGCACGCCGGCCGAGGAGAAGCGAGCTTGGACGACGAGGAGGGCTAGCGGACGAGGCCGGGAGTGGGAACGGGCGGAAGAGGAACGAGCGAGAGGGAGAGGAGAGGACTCGAGAGGTCTGGCCGGCTATGGCTGCGAGGGAGACGCAGCTAGATAAAGCGGGGACGTGGAGCGAGCCGCGCGGGGGCAGATAAAAGAGACGAGACGCCACCGTGCTGCACCGCACCGCACCGCGGAAGAGCGAGCGTTTCCGTTCCGGGGGGCCAGCCGGAGGAAACGAACAAGCCATGCCACGGACACCAAGTGGGGCTGGCTGACCCGCACACGGAGGCGAGCGCGAGAGTCAAATGGGCCCCGGCGCAAGCGTCGGCCGCGCGGCTCCGCCGGCTGTTTACCTTGGCACAGCCATGCCATGCCACACAGATCCGGCGATGGCCAGAGCCAGCAGGCAGCGGACGAAACGAAACGGTTGCTCTCGACGTCGAGGGGCAGGGGACCGCCTGCACGCCGACGTGGGCTGTCCCGATTGGATGGGCGCCGAGTACAACAGCGACCAATTTTTATGCTTCGAGAGAGACGGAGACGGGAGGCGATGAGAAAGAAAAAAAAAAGAAGAGGACTGGGCTCGCTGTCAGCCGTGCTGTAGGGCGAGGAGGAGGCGCGAAAATGCCGTGGAAAAAAAGCGGGCGGCCCGGCGGCAGCGCGGAGGAGGGGAGTCCGGGAGGCCAGAAAGGAGGGAGGCGAACGTGACGGGGACTTATCACGGGCGGTGCCCGGGGCCGGCCATTCAATCGGGCGCGGGCGCGGCGCTGTACGGGGTGGATGGGTCCTCGATCATCCGGGCGCGCGGCGCGGGGAAATGTCCAGCGTGCGGCGTGCCCCCCGCGCGCGCTCGCCGGCCGGACGGAGTAAATGAGGCGCGGCGGCGGAGGCGGCGGCGCTGGTGGGGTGGGGGCGGTGCGACGGCGAGGCGGGCTGGTTCGTTGGGTTAGCTCGCGATCGAGACGGTGGCGGCCGCTGGGGGCTCGGCTGGCACGGCGAGGCGGGGAGTAAATGCCGCGCCCGAGCGGAGCGGCGCGCGGGCGAGAAAGCCCGGGTACGGTGCGACGGACACACGGCCGCCTGCCGGCCCGTCCCGTCCCGTCCGAGCACCCGCTGCGCGCCCAACCACCGGACGGTGTACTCGCGCACGGGGAGGCGGTGGCACGGCACCGCGTGGGCGCCGCGGGCACGGGCGTGATGGCACGGCAGGGGCAGGTGACGCGCGTGGCTGCCTGCCGATATGCCGCTCTGCTGTCACGCTACTGTTGCGGCGGGGGGCGTACGCCTCGCGGCGACGACCGTGGCGCCGGCGCACACGACATGCATGGCGCCCCAATGCAATCGTGCTGCTGGCTCCATGCCAATCTGGGACTGTAAATGGAAAGATTTGAAGAGATGACAGTCCAGGGAGAGAGAGAGAGATGCAGTCATGCAGGCAGCAGGCATACTATGTGCATGCGCCGCTATTAACGAACAACTTTGATTAGGGATTTGGTATTTCCAGCTGTACATGTATGCATGTCCTCCTTTTCAAAAAAAAAAAAAGCATGTCCAGTGTCGCAACCTCCATTTACTGCCGGGCCTCATAAAAACCGCCACGTGTTGGGGCAGTACTCCAACACCGTATATGGAAATGCGTTTATTCCATACCGTTTTTCCAAGTGGCTTGACACGCTGCAGTGCCAGGGTCAAACTGTCGATGCTGGCCTAATCAAGCCACCACGCCTCTGGATCCGCCGCCATGGCCGTTTTCAGCATTCCGATCCTTTTTCTCCCAAGACATGTGCACTTGACATGTTAAGCAACCGTTTGATTGATACCCTATAGTGCCTACTAGACGTACTAGCTGTTCTATCCTGTTTTGGTTTTGGATATTGTTGTGGGGTTTCTAGGGGTACCCACAGCCGGGTGGCGGAACGCACCCGCCTATTCCCAGTGAGGGAGTACTCGGGGAAGTACTAGGCGATGGGGCTGAATCTACGCTGAGACAAGGACTCAAGAACACACGATTTAGAGTGGTTCGGGCCGCCGGAGCGTAATACCCTACGTCCACTGGGAGATGTATTGTTCTTGGTGGTGTGTATGAACCTACCCTCTGCTGGCCTTGGCTCCTGCCCAGCCTGAGGTCTCCTAGCGGCGCCCCCTCCTTTTATAGATCAAGGGGGAGCGGATACATAGGACGTTGATGCCCCGACAGGTGGGCCCAACGTGACTGTGGCTACAGTGGTAGCGAATCTTTCCTCCGATATGCGTACTGCTGCTCCTCTGACTCAGGGGGGTCTTCTCTTGTCCCGTCAGCGAGGCGCCCGTTGGAGTAGCGTAGCTTGCGGCGTGGCCTGCTGAGGCTATTATGTAGCGTCATAATGGGCGAAGCCGAGCCGTCGTATCCATCTGTTACGGCAGGCTGGCAGATGCGGTATGGGCGGCGCCAGCGGCTCCACTGCCTTGGTAATACGCGATCAATAGTGTCCCCTGGTCAATGAAACGCCTCAGCTTCTGCTATATCAATGCAGACGTCCACCTACCGCAATGAATGCAATGGCGGGTGAACGTTAGTATGGAAACCCAAACGGCCATATCTTGCAGACACGTGGCGTCTCCAGACCACCCCGACGCGGGGTGCCGATTTCTTCCCTTAGTGAGGGGTCTGGTTACTATACAGGGGGTCCGGGACCCCATGAGGGGTCCGGGACCCTGCGGGGGTCCGGGACCCTGCGGGGGTCCGGTCTCCTTCGGAGGTCCGGAGCCCCGGCTGCTCGCGCACGAGTTCCTGCCTCTTCCGGGACACGTGGTGTCTCCGGACCCTTCCCAACTGTGGAACGGTCCGGGCCGTTGCTGGGAGAACAGGACTCCGGACCGCAGGGGTCCGGCTGTTTGGATGTAGTTAAGGATAACTACAAGATCCTTGCCTAGACACAGCAAGAGGGGTACCCCAGTCCTGGGTACCGACAGATATCATTCCTTAACTTTCCTCTCTGGTGCGCTTGTGGCTCCTCTCTTCCCTTTCCGTGACGCAAGCTTCGCTTTTCTCTACTACTACTGATTTGCTGTTGGACGATGATCATTGGTTCAGCCTAGACAGCATGATGGAACGAACCGGATGCCCAACTGAACTGTATGCGGCATGCATACGCGCGAATCGTTCAGAATGTGCGATTTGTTTGTCACAACGCCACGCAGCATCCTATCATGATCGTCGACGATGCACACAAGCTGTGGCAGATGCAGAGATTGAACCAGGACGGGACGCGGTCGATCACATTGCGCCGTCCACAGCCAATTTACAGAGTCTCATCAGAGATTCATGTTACGGTTGAATTCAGACTGAAGCTGCGTGGCATGTGTGGCGTACGCCGGTCTCTGAACTCCTTGTAGTCTCGGATGCTGACAGATAGCGAGGCAGCCAGTAATGGCTGCGACAAGAACACTTGCACTGCGAGCATCTACCCAGCATTGAGTGGCACTGATGCCGCATTCATGCATTTTCTGCGTACTCTTCCAGGAAATTCATTATTTTTCATTCAGTTGGATATGGACAAAGCTCGAGTTATTTCATGCCCCTTGGAGGACTTTCATCATAAACTCTGAAAAGAATGGCTTCAGACGTCCGAGCCACTTGCATGCTCTTCAAGGGATCGAATCGATGGCTCTGGACCTGGACGAACATGCACACGCGTGTTTGACTCCTACTGCTATGCTACTCCTACGGCAAGTTCTCGATAGATCTGTACGAGACGGCCGCTGCGTATACGAGGACAACGAAGCGAGGAGTACACACTCCGAGTCCGATCAAGCTCCGGCACCTGCATGCGCGACGGCAAAGGAGGCAGGCGCGGGCATCGAACGCGCACGGCGTGCTGGGTGATCGGTCACGGCTCGCGATCGTCAGGCGCAGCGACGTCGACGGTTGGCGATCGACGCGACGTCGGCCTTGGAGATCGACGAAGGCGGCGTATGCGTGCGGAGAGGACGGTTGCGCAATAAAAATGGATGGATGGGATCGGAAAGGGCGGCCGCCTACGCACGTCGTCTCGGCCGTCTTCCTCGGAGTAGCTAGCTAGCAGTTTCGTGGTACGCTTACGTCGCGACGACACGGCCACGCCGGCACGCCCAAGCAATCCCCATGGTCCACATGCGTAGATTGCATACCAGCAGCATGTGCATCGTCTCTTCAATGCGCGCAGCTGATTGGCGGGTTGATCAGATCGTGGTCTCGTGGACATGAGAAGAACATACCAACAGAGTGCGGCTACCAGTTTGGTTTGATCTTCCGCTGGCGACTCTTTTCTTTTTCTCTGGATGTTTTTCAGATTGATCTTTGCAATTGGCATGGGTAAAGAATCACTCTTCAACACCTCTGAATGCCATGATGCTCCATTGCTCCTCCGATCCACTCACTGGATAGAGTCAATTCCCTCAATGCCATTAAAATTTTAGTCAATCTCTTAATTGCCATTGACCCCACATATTATAGACAAAAAAATCTCTTCAATGTCATTTAATAGCATTCAAGGGATTGGCGAAAATTTAATGGCATTCAGAAAATTAACTATAGGGTTTTCATGGAGCTGCTGTCCGCGTCGTCGTCGTTGGTGGCGTGCGTTTCCGCGACGAGACTTTTGACTGGTGCTGCTGAAAACAAGACCAGTGCATGCGCGGTGTATTCATGGCTGTGTTTAGATGAGGGGAAAAGGGGAGAAAAAGTCACATCAGTCATTGTAGCACACTGTAATATTTTTCGTTTGTTTGTGGTAAATATTGTTCTATTATGATCTAACTAGGCTCCAAAGATTCGTCTCGCAACGTACATCAAAACTATGCAATTAATTTTTTAATTTAACTACATTTAGTACTTTATGCATGGATTATTTGCTATATTTAATGTTTTGATGTGATAGGAGATGTGATGGATGTGATGAAAAATTTGAAAATTTGGTGGGAACTAAACACACCCCCATAGCGTACTGATCACTACCGAGCAGGCTGCTGGCAGCGGCAGCGGCAGCGGCAGCGGCGGCAGCAGCAGCCACCATGAATGTGCGCTTTCGACTGCCACAGGAAAGCCGCAGCCACCTTGATTGCATGTCTTGGGGTGCGGGAACCCATTTAAGCGCCTGCCGGGACGGACGGTGTGTTTCACGAAAAAGTTGTTGCAGCACGTTTTGATTTTATTTGATAATTATTGTCTAATTATAGAATAATTAATTTTAAAAGATTCGCCTCGTCATTTACAATCAAATTGTGCAATTAGCTATATTTTTCAAGTACATTTAATACTTCATACATGTATCGTAAGATTCGAACTTTTTGCGGAACTAAAAACAGTCGGAGCAAAAGCGCGCAGTTCGTTGCAGTCGGTGCTCAGCAGCAGGCCAGCGTATCGTCATCAAAGAGGTGAATAAGAGCAAGGACAATAAGGTGCTTTAAGTCTCTACCATGTGATTAAGAGACATCTTTTAGAGATATATACTACAATAACCTGTCTTTTAGATTGTTTCTACAATAACCTGTCTTTTAGATTGTTTTTTAGGGTATAGAAACATTAAACTTGTACATACAAAAACAATAAAAACTTATGAAATACATGCACAAGAGATAGGTTGGGCTTCAAAATTGACTCAAATGTTTTGTTTCTCGTGCTGGAGGCGTCTCCTAGGTAAGAGCCCATAACACTCTCTTACCTCATTTCTCTCTCATCCACATAGGATTGTTGCTGACATGAACGGACTAATAAACTTTTATTGTACCTACTCTAAAGAAAAGGCTGAAGAAGAGTGAGGACCCGCCTCCGTTCGTTCAGAAAAAGATAAATGACTCAACAATAGGATTTCTTGCATTGGTCACGCCGAGTTACTCTAGAAGACACGAACCTGAACTCTCCCGTATTCGAACGCGCTTGTTGGCCCGGTTATCCACTGACCCCAGTGATCGAGTACTACTGAGAGCAGCGATGATCAAGTTTGTTATACTGAGGCATTGTTTAGTTCATTTTGCATTTTGCATTTTTGGAAGGAAATCTTTAACATTTAAAGTATTAAATATAGACTAATCACAAAACTAATTACAGATCTCGTCTGTGAACTACGAGACGAATCTAATGAGACTAATTAATCCATCATTAGAGCATGTTACTGTAGCATTACTGTAGTAATTTAATGTCTAATCACATCCTAATTAGACTCATTAGATTCGTCTCGCGATTTACAATCCATTTGTGTAATACGATTTATTTTTCGACTCCATTTAGTACACTATGCAAGCGATTTACAAAAATTTTGCATTTTGCGTTTTGGATCTAAACAGGGCCTGAAGAAACATGAGTTCAGGAAGGCCGAAGTGCTTGAGCCGTCAGGGTGTCGTTAGTGCTCGAAACTGAAACCCAAACTGATCAACCCGTACAAAATGAACTGCTCAGGCAAAAACGCGGTAACTTGTTGACATCCAAAATTGGCAAATACCGAGTTTGCTGGATAATCTGGACGAACCGGTCAGAACGGTCCGTTAAACCGGTCAGACCGGTATGGGTAACATTGCCAAAATGCCAATTGGACTGCACCATTGCGTAGATCTCGTGACGATTGAAATACATATATAGATCGTCCAATTCGGAGTCCGGATGAGGGAGTTATGCCTCCCGGAAAGACCTGCACCCCGGTCTGACCGGTCAGACCGGTCCAGAGCGGTCAGACTGGTCCGGAGACCGGCCAGACCGGTCCGAAACAGCCAATCCGAGTTAGGAGTTATATTTTGACATGGGATTTGTTAGGGTTACGACTCCTAACGGGTACATACCTCCCCACCCTATTTATATGAAGGACCACGGCCGATTGAGGTAATCCCAATCGAATCAACACATTTACCCTTTACTTTTTATCTCCAAACCCTAGTTTTTCCAACCCCTTGCTTTTCTTCGCTTGTCTCTACGGCATTCGAGGGCGTTCTGGGTGGCCTGCCGACTCCAGGACAACCCTAGATCTGCGAGCTCCGACGAGGTCCCTCCTGAGTTCGTGGTTTTAGGTTTTCGCAGCGTCTCTGCCTCAAGCGGTCTGACCGGTCTGAAGAATCGGTCTGACCGGTCTACACAGGACCTCGCTGGTGAGGGTCGTTTGCGATCCGCGTGTGCTAGCGCTTTCGTGTGTTGACCAGAATTGCGTCAACATATTTTGGCGATTCCGCTGGGGACGAAGAAATCTTCATCGGCAGCCATGGCCGATGATATGATAGATGCATCTAAGATCGACCCCGAGGACATCATCGATGTTGAGTACAACGACATACTTGAGGAGCGCCACAAGCAATTCGAGGCCCAGCTCAAGAAGGAGCAAGAGGAGGCCACGGGGAGATTGCTTGCATGTTACGGGAGGACTTGACAAGGCGTGATCAAGAAGGAAGAATTCATCATGCCGACGTTCCCATCTACAGCGACAAGCGAAGTAAGCACTCTGTCTCCTGATTTGGTTGAACAATTTATGTCCATCATAGGAGATAGGATTGTTGATTCATGCGACCGTACAAATGATCTATTGCGCAATCTTGTCGATCAAGTGCGAGGTTTGGGTGAGGGAGAAGTCTTGGATCATAGTTATTCTACTGAGACCCTTAACCCTAGTTCATCGGCAGCATTTGCATTTATATCACAACCGTTAAATAGTATGCCGCCGAATTATTTCGCTGGGCAGTCACCGCCACCACGTTCGGCCCAACCAAACATGGCCGAACTGGTCAGACCGGTCCTACCGACCGGTCAGACCGGTGTGATGGTGGCCAGCCCGACAACACCAACACCGTTTGCATCAATTCATTGTTCGACTGCCCCTATCCGAACGAACGAATTGGCAAATTTTGATTCCTCATATACTATTGTAGCATGCAGTGTGTCGTCTATTTTTCCACGAGGATCGGGTGTCCATCATGGGCCGATTCCGAACGATGTGCATAATGATTTGTTAAGGCGTGCACCCGTTAGTTCTGTACAGACGATGTCACAAATTGATTCTATCACACATTGTCTGACTTCTAACGCACAAGCATCTACAAGTAGAAATTACAAAGATGATCTTGCAGAAGATCTAGCTAATACACAAGTTGCAGCTTTAGGCCAAGAGTGCAGATCTAAATGGGCCAAAGAAACTTATTATTCTCATCAGTCCAATACACATGTTGATTGTGAATCCGATAATTCGGACGATGAGAAAAAGGGAGTTTATGTTGCTGAGTTTGTATGGCCTTCAGAAGCTATACCATATTCTTGTTCATCACTTAAGCCGATTCAAAAGAATCGGCAAGAAAAAGCTCGTTTTACCTTTGATGTTTCTAAGTGTGATCGCATATTTGATGAATTGCATAGAAACGGAAACATCAAATTGTCTCATGTCATACCGCTGCTTGAGGAGTTAAAGCGACGTGCATATTGCAAGTGGCATGATTCTTCTTCTCATGCAACCAATGATTGCAATATTTTCCATCGACAGATACAATCAGCCATTAATGAAGGACGATTGGTTTTGCATGAGATGCAAGTTGGCGAGGCGTCGTTCCCTCTTCACACCATTGATCTGAACAATGCCAAGGTACTCATTCGGCCAGAACAAGCCGAAGGAGCTAAAGGAAAGAATGTGATCATTGGTGAAGAAAGGCCGAAGAATATCAATGACAAGATTCTGGCCAGGGAAGTGGTGCTAGAAAAGACTCCAGATGACAAGGAGTCATTGAAAATTACTTTGAGAGCTTCAAGACCCGGGGGCAAGCTAGTTCCTCGCAGAACTCGAGTCGGCCTGTCATTCAGGTGCGACCGGTCAGACCAGCCTCTTCGATCGGTCAGACCGGTCATCCCTAGGGCCGACCCAAAATATTCAAGCCCAAGCGCTCAGAAGTGGGTACTTGGAATGTGAATGAATCAAAGGTGCAAGGAGGAGTTGTGAAACAGAAGCTCACCTTTGATCAGTTGCTCAACAAGTACACAAAAGCCGTTCCAAAAGATCGGTCGCTAAAAAAGAAACCAAGGTCACCTCTGCATCAAGGCAAACCTGCATATCCTAGAGGAGAATTCAGCAAGCGCAGAGGAGATGTCACCACCTTATTCCCTCATCAGAAGGTGTATCCTACTATGCCATGGGCGCCGTCGGCATCGGATTCTTCTTGCTCAATGTGGGAGCGCGAAGGGATTTGGATGCGATGCTATTCGATGCCGCATCCACTATCTTACAAGAGGGGAGGAAACTTCAGAAGACCTGTGTCTGATAGGTTAGCACGACCGGTGCATGACCAATCGGGATATCACCGATTAGGTCAGAAGCAACAACCTACACCGGTCAGACCGGTTACCACCGACTGGTTAGACTGGTACCACCACGGACCTGGTCAATTTTGTTCTCCAAGACAGGTGTACCATGTCAAGGAGAATAAAAAAGAGGTACAGTCCACTGCTGATTTAGAGAAGATTAAAACCGATGTTGTTGTGCAGATCGGCGATATCAAGGTGGCTGTCAATGAGGCCGGTACAAGACCGATGGTTCTTCATAAATCGGTCGATATTTCTGTCCAGAGGCCGATTGTGGTTGATGATCATGAGGCCAGCAGCGGCAACACTACAACATCGAAATACTTTCAATCAAGGTGGTGTCCATCTGGGTTGACTCGTATTCAAAAGAGGAAGCTGCAGCACCTACGATGTCAAAAAAAGAAAGGACAGGAGGCCGAAAAGATGAAGGCTGCGCAATTTAACAAATGCAGGCCCATCATCCCTTAGAGCAAGGTGTGGCGGGTCAAGTCAGCTGACCAGCCAGCAGGACCGGTCGGACCACTCTTACCGACCGGTCTGACCGGTACAGCCGACCGGTCTGACCGCTCTGATCAACCGGTCAGACCGGTCCAGCCTGTAGTTGAGCAGAAAGCCGAATTAGAAACGCCCGTTTCGGCTCCTTGCAATGAAGAAATACTATTGGCGCCTTCAGTACAAGATGATGAGGAGCTAGTGGATCATGAGGCTACACCAGAAATGCATCAACGTGGAGCTCAACGAGACTTTAGTGCTGGGGGGCAGAAAATCGGCAAATGGTAATTTATCTCATGAAGTTTCTATTCAATAAATCAGTTTGCAAAGGGTTCTTAAGACTTTGATTATGTTTTGAAGTCTTGAACTGGTTTAAAATTTTAATATTAGCAAATAAAGCCAAATTAGAAATTTTTCAATTCGAGCTAGAAAGTTTGCAAACTGTCACTGAGGACAAAGATAGTGATACTTCAAAACAATGAGCATCAGGTCATCATGTTCAAAAGATATTTTCATACTAAAGACCGATGTTCAGTAATGCAAGAAGGCACATCATGAACAAACCGGTCTAAATGCCATTGATACTAATCTGACCGGTTGGGCTGCTACTTCGGCTATTGAGGTTTCCTAACTTATTGAAGCCGAGGTTAGTAGTTAAAAAGCTTGTTGTTGGACTTTTGCATAATTCAAGACATATTGGAAGACAAGGTGAAAACAAATCAGAAAGGTTCAAGAGTAATCCGGCTATCATCCAATCAAGATATTGCGGCGACCGATTGACTTTATAGCAATTCAGTCATGTTATACATCCACGACAACTTACAAGTGTGAGAGTGATTTTAATTGGTGTTTCAAGAGTTCATAGCCGAGGTAATATGTACTCAGGCTTGGTTCACTCACACAAGATGCATTAATGGCATGGAGCAGGAATGAAATAAAGATATTGGGCAGAATCAATTGATATGGCCGATATACAATATCGTCCTTGAAAACAAGACATGATTGGCGCAGGTGCTTCTCATTGTTTCAGTGCAATTTTAGGCTTTGAGAGATGTTTTTTTGGTACGCAAGCTTTACCAAGAAACAGGGGGGCATATGTTGACATCCAAAATTGGCAAATACCGAGTTTGCTGGATAATCTGGGCGAATCGGTCAGACCGACCTGGCTAACATTGTGAAAATGCCAATTGGACTGTACCATTGCGTAGATCTCATCGAGACGATCGAAATGCATATATAGATCGTCCCATTCGGAGTCCGGATGAGGGAGTTATGCCTCCCGGAAGACCTGCACAGTCAGACCGGTCCGAAACAGCCAATCCGAGTTAGGAGTTGTATTTTGACACGAGATTTATTAGGGTTACGACTCTTAACGGATACAGATCTCCCCACCCTATATATATATAAAGGACCATGGCCGATTGGGGTAATCCCAATCGAATCAACACATTTACCCTTTACTCTTTATCTCCAAACTCTAGTTTTTCCAACCCCTTGCTGTTCTTCGCTCGTCTCTACGATGTTCGAGGGTGTTCTGGGTGACCTGCCGACTCCAGGACAACCCTAGATCTGCGAGCTCCGGGGTCCCTCCCGAGTTCGTGGTTTTAGGTTTTCGCGGTGTCTCTGCCTCAAGCGGTCTGACCGGTCTGCACAGGACCTCGCTGGTGAGGGTCGTTTGCGATCCGCGCGTGCTAACGCTTTCGTGTGTTGACCAGAATTGTGTCAACATAACTGTTGGTGATTGGGGGCTCGTAACCTGATTGCTTTTTGTGCTAACCATTTCGCCAAGACGTTAGTTGAGCTGATGGTGGAGCCTGGATGCCGGAGCTCTCCTTCACTTTTTTTAGGGGCAATGGCAGGTGCTCTACCTTTTCATCGAGGATTTGAGAAGTCTGATTTACATCCTCGAACTATTGTAAAGTCCCGAACAACATAGACCATCCAACTGTCGAAACCGGGCAAATTTATATCTTCAGATTGGTTACTGCAGCGCTGGCTGTGAGATGTGGTAGAGTGGTCAGCTGGGAGACGTCGTTCCATACCGTTTTGGAGTAGGAACAATTGGCGACCATGTAGATTCATTCCGCGTCCTGCACAATTGGCAGATTCTCGTTCACTTTGGGCCCCGCCCCGGTAGATGAGAGCATGTCCTCCGGAGTACTAGTATGCCATGAGTCGAGTTCTTTCCTGAACAATGCTTCGGAGTTTGGGCTTTTCTTGGCATGGATTTTGTGGACATCCGTGCGGTTGCCATTGGATCAGAGCAACGACGTGCGGATGTGTAAATTTCAGGGCTGATTCAGGGATGGGTTTCAGCGCAGCGACATTCATGGAAGGGTTTCAGTGCAGTGACATTCCGGAACGAAGATGAAACTCATCGCAACATAAACCACAGATCAGTCAAGTGATAAATTGCAGCTAACGTTAATTTTGATTCCTTACCATGTGCGGACGCAAGAACTTGTATCCTACTGTGCCGTTCGCTTAAAAAAATAAATTTTATATTTTTTTGAGGACACCTTGGAGCAGAACAACGATGTACTTGCGCAAATTTCGGAGGCGATTCAGGGATGCATTGAACAAAATTCCACGGACGTTAGAAGACATGAATATGATTCGAGCGTAACGATCCCGCCGGACCATGACTCGACCCCAGTGTCCAGCAAGGGGAAGCAGGGAGATCACAGGCCAATTCCTTCATGATGCACGAATTTGGTCCAAGTGACCTAGCCTATCGGGCCCATGAAACAACAATGCCCAGGGCAGTTTCAGTGTGAACTAAGAACTAGACAACCTGAACTAAGAACTAGACAACCTGAAGAACATCAGAGAAGAATGCAGCAATTATTTTGAAAGGGTTACTCTGACATTCGTCCTAATCTTCCAGCGCACAAAAAAAAAAGATGATCCTACTGAATACTACTAGTGATCAGATCATAGAACAAGAACCTCCTACTGCAAGGTCAGACAGATTGCAACCCTGAAACCGACATCTAGTGGTTTTAACACGGAGATTTTATTTGTAGGAGGTTCACATTTTGATCCTGTTCTTTCTAGCATTCTTCAAATCATACTTGTGACCAAATTCCAGAGTTGACTCAGGTTCAGGATACATTCAACAAAATTCCACAGACCGGTCAAAAAATATCATAGCGTTGATTTATCCAGGACCGACCATGCGTCAACTCAAGAACTCGGTCCAAGTCCCGCAAGTGGAAGCAAGCAGAGAATCACAGGCCAATTTGTTCCTGATGCTCGAATTTGGGGTCCAACGGACCAAGCCTAATCGGCCTAACAAACAACAATACCAAGGGAATTTTCTATGTGAACCTTACTCTCACAGAAATGGTACTTCAAATGGTGCTCAAGCAAGAACTAGACAACCTGAAGAACATCAGAAAAGAACGGACCAAATTGTTTGATAAGGCCTGTTCTTATATATATTCTTTCGAATCATCCAATTGCATTAAAAAATTCAGACGATCCTCCTGATAAGTAGCGTCCAGATCATATAGTATAATAAACCTCCTACTGCAAGATCAGACAAAGATTGCAACCAAGAATCCGACATTAAACTAGTACTCAAATTGAGGGTGTGTTTAGATTATTTTGCATTTTTATGTTTTTGGAAGAGAATCTTTAATATTTGAAGTATTAAATGTAGACTAATCATAAAATTAATTACAGATCTCGTCTGCAAACCACGAGACAAATCTAATGAGCCTAATTAATCCATCATTAAAGCATGTTTACTGTAGCATTACTGTAGTAATTTAGTGTCTAATCACGTCATAATTATGCTCATTAGATTCGTTTCGCGATTTACAGTCTATTTGTATAATGCGATTTATTTTTTGACTACATTTAATACATCATGCAAGTGATTTACAAAAATTTTGTGTTTTGTGTTTTAGGATCTAGACATGGCCTAAGTAGTTTTCACCTATATACACAGAGATAGACGTTGGCATTATGACCCTGGCATTCCGTACGTTCTTCGATCATCTACCTAAGCAAAATTCAAACGTAAAAAGCTCAAGAACATCCAGACTGCAAGATCAGACAGGCCAATTGCAACCCAGAAGCCAGCATTAGTAGCCCTGATCTGTACACAGCGTCGCAGCGCTAGATGTTGCACGCACAGTCGCCTAGCACCCGACGGGGTACCCCATCACCGCACCAGCGGGAGCCGCCGGCTTCCCCAGGCCCGCTGCGGCGGCAGAGCAGGAAACGCCACTCCCGCTCGGGCCGGCGGCGTCCACGGCCTTCCCGGCCGCCGGCGCCGGTGCCGGAGCCTTCCCCTGGGCCGGCGGCGCGCCGTCGAGCCTCCTGACGGTGATGTTGACGATGCCGTTGCGTCCGCGCACCCCGCAGCGCCCGGAGTCGAACAGGCGGTAGCTGAGGCAGTGCAGGTGCCCCGGCGGGCCGACGGTGAAGTCCTCGACGGGGACGCGCGCCGCCGCCACGGGCTCAGCCGCCGGGCGCCCGCCGCTGGCGCGCGCGCGGCAGATCTCGACGTCCAGCGCGGGCGCCCCCGCGGGGAGCGCCACGCTCACGGCCTCGGCCCAGTACGGGAAGCCGTGGCAGTCGGCGTCGGTGTCGACGCGGGTGGACGCGGAGGACGAGGCGGTGTGGACCACGGCGTAGGCGCCGCGGCACAGCGGGCGGCCCGAGGCCACACGGACGCCCTCCGCGGACACCACGGTCACCTCGAGCGCCATCGCCGGCGTCGGCATTGCTGCCCCGGACCCCTTCCGCGCCATGTGCGCTGCTGCTGCGGGCTAGGTCGGCGGGGAGCGCGTTTGACTCGATCGATGGAAGGACACGGCGGGCGCGTCTGATTATATGGTGGAGGAGAAGGGACGGAGGCTTCGGTGGAGTCGGACACGCTGATTTCTTGCAGCGCGTTCCGGATCGAGTTGCCGCTGCGATGCACGGCGCCGCGCGAGCACGGAACCTTCGGTCCACGCGGCGTCGTTGGTGCGCGCGCGCCAACACGATCGAATGCCCCAAACGGAACGACGAGTGGGATTCCTTCCTGATCGGTCGCAGAATTGCAGCTGCGATGCTCCGATCAATGCACGGTCGCGGAAGCTTCTGCAGCGGCTCGTTTGGTGTAGCATCCTATTCGTCCGTCACACCGTAGTTCGGCAGAATTTATATCGAAGCTATCCAATCAAGTGCGCGCAATTGCCTGGAGCCAGTGGAGCGTGCATGTTTCAGATAGGGAAAGTAATAAAATAAGACCGGTGTATGGCTAGGCACATTTTTTTGAGGTGATATTGCTAGGCATAATGTTTGTCACGCGAGAAAGGTTTGTCACGCGGAGTCTAAAGAAAATGAGGTTTTGCTTACGGGTCCACTACTGAAAAAAAACTCGATGATGCTCAGCCTGGGCAGCCCATAAGACACCTTTTGGCTTTGTACTTGCTTGTCCGATCCAAAGCATACAGCAGCATCCAATACCATGATGCATGATATGATGACAGCAACATCCAGCTACAAGATTCCACAGAGCCCGCACTGGTGTAGAAACCAACATTTAATCTGCAATTATATCTTCGTCTATTTCAAAATTTCTGGACTTGTCTTGTTAGGATAAGCCTTTATATTTATATACAATTTTATTGATACAAAATTGATGTCATTGTTTTCATATTCAAACTTATCAGCATATATATAAATAAAAAAGTGAATGAAGTGATCATAAGTCAAAATCTTTATCTTCATGTGTCGACAACGAGGGGCCTGTGATGCCTGTTGATACAAACTCGTTAATAGTAAAATTGGCACCGGAGACGGATTCTTCTGCAATGGCTCCAACAAGAGGAATAGTATATGGCACCAAATGTCTTATGATCATGTCATTTAGCCCTTGTGTGATAAGTTTTTGTCCTAGAGATTGTAACAAGAGTCTTATAATAAGGTGACGCACCCTTTGGCGGCTCAGGGTTGCCGATCTTTCCTAGGAAGCCATCCCCGAGGGCGTCGAGAATCTTGTGGCCAGTGATATCATTGAGCCTTTGAGTTAATGGAATGCGAGTTTCTTGAAAAAAAAATGCATCGCTCAATATCTTGGAGATCCTCATAGGGGTAGGATTGTGTCACACCCGGTTTATGAAGGAAATTGAATGCATTCTCATATGTGCGCCAGGATCAGTTTACACACATATGATAGACAATAAAGCGAATATCATAACAATGTCAAAATGAAACAGAGTACTAATGACTTTATTACATAACCGAATGTCTTAATCTTAAGCGAATAAATAGCGTCTCAGAGTAACAGCGGAATCTTCAAGCACAGGCAGTCGACTGGGAGACATACGCCTAGAAATCTTCGAAGTCTTCTGAATACTCCGGGCAATTGTGATCTTGGTCTGAATAATGTTATGCAAGGATGAGTACACATATGGTTGGTACACAAAAAGTGGCAGTGAAAACAACTATATAATATATGCAAGGCTGAATCAAGGAATAGCTGACATGGTTTAACTGCGATAAGCACTTTTAATTGATCAAGTTTTATTTAGCAAGCATTAACTACATGTAAGTTTATACCATTAACCCACAAATAAGTATATGAAGTAACCATCATCAACATCATAAATAAAGCATCGATTTAGATCATCTTCAAGTTCAATTATCATGTGAGGGTCCAAGCCGCTCTTGACCGTGAGCACGGCTAATCGGTAAGTTTTAACTCTGCAGAGGTTGTACACTTTTCCTACAATTCGCGTAAGTCCCGAAGAACTTTGAACCCAACCACGCATGTGTTGATCAGACACAATACCATACTTCCGAGGTATGGTTGCATAGGGACGCTACGAGGCCTTTACAAAGATTTCCTAACAAATGACAGCCCACTAAGGTTTCAAGCCAAAGCAGAGCATAACCCTCCCTAATGGTCAGCTCCTTAACAAAGGCCGCTGCCCCAAGAGGACCGGGCTATACCCCATCGATGCATCACCTCTTGGCCTTTCGGTAAGACTGGCACAAGCTAGAGTTTCTAATTAATCAGTCAAGACCAGAGCCATGTAGTATTGTGGTTGTACTATTTTCCTAGTTGGTTCTCCATGTTCCGATTAAAACATATGATCTTGCTTAACAACATTAACCATAGAATATGAAGTAACATGTGTAGCATATGTATCAAGTATCTCTAACCATGATCTATGTATAAGCAACTAGCAATACTACACATCATAAATAAAGTACCCAGGTTGATCAAGGCATGGATAAACAAACTAGGCATATCTTTAATTGGGTTCCCATCATATTATAGACACATGCATGCAATAAAGTAAATGTGAATAAATTGTGAATTATTTGGGACAAAAAGTATGATCAAGGGGCCACTTGCCTTCCTCGAACTGGTGCTGCTGATCAGCGTCTTCAAAGTCTTGCTCTTGTTGACCCTCGAACGGCGCGTCGTCTACGCATCACACGAGCACATGCAACAAATAAGAAACAGTACACCAAATAATATAAACAGCACAAAACGAGGATATAAAACTATTCTACACATTGCAAGGATCGCGTGAGCGCAAGATTCGTCGAAAACGGATTTAAAACGATGAAGTTATGACTAAAACAAGGTTCTAAGGGCTTATTTGTGAAAAATAGAAAGAAACCGAGGGCTAAAATGTAAAGAAAAGGACTATTTTGTAAACATCTCCCTACAGGCTTGGACGGCGGGTTGATTTTAGAAAACCAGAGGGGTTCTTTTGCAAAATTGCCATGCTTGACCGGTAAGGGTGGGTTTGACTTGGGTTTAAGTCTGATCTTGGCCGTAGGATCCTGATCGGACGGTTTTGACGCGATGCGGCAGTGCAAGTGGCGGCGCAGAGTGCCGGCGGCGAGGTTAGGCGGCGGCGGCTCGCTGGCGTAAGCCAAAAATTGGCCGCCCGGAGTTGGTTTGGCTCGGCTTTTGGATGGAGATCACGAGCGCGAGCTCGATTAGGAGGTTTGGGAGGGGCACAGAGGCGGCAGAAGGCGAGCGCGGCAGCGGAGCGGCGGAACAGAGCTCCGGCGAGCTTTTGCATGTGCACGAGGCCGAAGAAGTAAGGGAAAAGGGGTCGGCGAGCTTCTCTACCTCGACGCGAAGATCCTGGAAGGCCTGAAGTCGTCGAGGAAGCAGCGGAACGGCAGCGTGGTGCGGAGCTCCGTGCTCCCCAACAATGGTGGCGGCACGAGCTAGGGTTTGCGAAGGAGGCAGCTGCGGCTTCGGATAGGGGTTCAAGGGGGGCAAGGCGACACTATTTATAGGGGCGGCACGGGCCCTCGGCGTGCGGGCCCAGGCGTGCGCGAGCTCCGCTCGGACTCGGGGAGCCTGAGTCCCGGTCGGTCCCGAGGTCGGGGACGGACCCGACGGGCGGGGCCCGCCTGACGGTGAGAGAGGTGAGGGGGCGCGCGCGAGATGGGCTGGGCCGGGAAAATGGGCCGCAAGCGCGAGCTGGGCCTGAAGAACGAGTTGGGCTGCGCGGGAGGAAAAGAAGGAAAAAGAGAAAAGGTAGAGTGGGCCGGTCTAGAAACCAGGAAGGAGAAAGAGAAAGACTTTGCCATTTTCTAAAAGAGTCAAACACATTCAAATCAAATTTGAAACCAAAGAACTTAATTTCAATTTGAACTACAAAAAAATAAAATGATGCAAAGCAGCATGAATGCTCACAACCTATTTTTCTTTATATTTATTTTATGGCTAACTAAATTATTTAATTCTCGATGAATGCTCTAAACATGCTAGATAAATAAATAAAACCTTATCGGCCTATAACAAAACCGGTTAAATTCATTGGGGTTCCTAATCTGAAAATTAGGGTGTTACAGATTGCTGACGTGTATTTATAGGAGTGAGTGTGCGTGCATGTACGTGGTCTTCTGCATTTGTACCATGTTCCATAAAAAACTTATCTTGATGTCGTCCTATGAAAAGTATAATCCTGTTTTTGGAAAAAAAATATCCACAAAGAGTGCAATTTAGAGATTGGATCTCAACTACCTACCAAATTAAGTGGTCAGATTTGAATTGCATAACGAGATGTGGCAAAAAAAAAGAGTATGAGATTCTTTTCATGCCACCACTATTCTATCTAAAAAATATAGAATTGTATTTTTCATAGGACGAAGGAGGCATGCCTTATCAAAAATTAGAGGGGATACCTTTCACACTCTAACCTGGTTAGCACACATACTCCTCTCTTACTAAAATGTACACGGTATATTATTAAAAAAATGTACACGGTAACATTTAGTTTAGTCGTATGATGTATCCATCTTATTAAAAAATTTAGTGCAATCTTAAGTAACTTATTAATTGATAGAACAAGTAAAAAAAATCAAACATCATGTCTTTAAGTCAATGGTGGCGCTCCGATTAACTTCATATTTTGAACGACGCGATGAACTTCGTGTGAAAAGACTGAGGGCTGTTTGGTTTCCTCAGCTTTTTTTAAACATCTCTCACATCAAAAGGAATCTTTCATTTAGGAGTATCAGATAATATACGATTTGTTATGGTGGTGCTACAGTAACCATCCATTCATTATGGATTAGTATATCTCATTAGATTCGTCTCATAGTTTAGTCGCAGAGTTCTGCAGTTAGTTTTATATTTAGACTTTATTTAATACTTCTAAATATTAAGATTCCTTTTGATATGTCATACTAACCTCCGTTTCAAAATAATTGACAACTTTGACATTTACTATTTACAATTTGACCAATAATATTTCTTTAATAATAAAACTACGTCAAGAGAAGCAAGCATCATTAGATTTGTGACAGAAAGTACTATATCGATGTAATACACTTCTATCTATACGTGCAAATATTCCTATAAAAGACGCACAGTCAAACTTTGAATATCTAAGTCAAAGTTGTCAGTTATTTTGAAACGGAAGTTTGTAGTCTAAAGTTTAGCTCTTGGAACCAAACAACCCTTGACTTCATATTATGCCCAACTCATCCACGTGGATATCGGGCTGGGCAAATTTAACCGAGAACCAAGGACTGAACCAAACTAACCGAGAACTGGAACCGAAAGAACCAAAACCGAGAATTTCGGTTCTCCGTTCGGTTCCCAATTCTCAGGAACCGAAGTTTTTGGTTCGTTTCGATTCCTGGACTCGATTAACCGAGGAACCGAGCCCAGATGTAATTTACCCCACGAAGCCCAATTGAATCAAGCCGGCGACCCATCCAAAATTCTAACCCTAAACCCAACTCTTCAGCCCCCACCGCCCCCTGGATCCACACTCCCGCCGCCCCCTCCCTAAGCTCCCCACCCCGCCATGGCGCTGCCCCTGCCGACCTGCCCTCCTCTCCAGTCTCCACCTCGCGCGCCCCTACCCCGACCCCGCCCCCGCCCGCACCCGAGGTCCAGCGTCCCAGCTCCCGCCGGCCGCCGCATTGCCCGACACCGATCTCCTGCAAGCCTCTAGCCGCCACCCCAGGCCCCGTCCGCCTCTACCTGACCACGCTCGGCGCTCGCCGACCCCGCCATGCGAGGAGGCGAACCGCCGCGGCGGCGCATCCACAGGCCCTGAATCAACGGCACGTCGGCGCATCCAAGGGCCAAGGCCATGGCGAGCGCGTGCGCGGTGGAGGCCAGTGCATGCGTTGCTCGGTGGTGGCGCCTTCCGCCCTGGGCGAGAGCAACGGCGAGGCGAACGGTGGCGCCGGATGGGATCTAGTTTTTTTATTTGGATTTTATGAACCTGTGGTATGAACCTGTGGTGAGATGGATCGGTTCTTTCGGATATAACCAGAACCGAACCGAAATCGAATTTCTTCGGTTCCCACTCTTGAAAAGAACAGATCGGTTCCTATTTTTTGAGAACCGAACTTAGGCAGAAATCGAAGAACTGAACCGATCGGTTTGGTTAGAATCGAATGCCCAGGCGTACGTGGATGGACCCAGACTTCAATTCAATACCTCCAAGATTGACTTTGACCTATCAGTTGGAGATTGACTTCAACTTTCAAGACCATTCTTTTAGCTCTATAACCACGCCTTGTACAGGGCGGGGGACAGTCACCCAAAATTGAGCGAAATTTGTTGACAATTTCAACGAGGACTTGATGGATCCAGAGGTGTTTAGTTGGTGGAAAATTTTGATGAAATTTTTTTGCAAAGAGAATTACCATTTAGTAGTGGTAAATGCGAAGTAATTATAAAACTAATAACAGATCTCGCCTAGAAATTGCGAGACGAATCTAACAAGGATAATTAATCTATAATTAGCAAATAATTACTGTAGCACCACTGTTGCAAATCATGAATCAAGTAGATTCATTAAATTCGTCTCACTATTTACGGTCCATCCGTGTAATAGATTATTTTTTCCATCTACATTTAATATTTCATGCATATAAAATTCTTTTGATGTGATGCATGAAAATTTTGGATGGGGAAGGCTTGATGGCCATGCAAATGCCACCGTTCGATACTCCGATGGCATTCAAGAAAAAAAAAGGGCAACAAGACAACAAGGAACAACTGAGAAAAGGCCAAATCATTTCGCCTGACCCTAGAACGATTGGGCGAGGCGTCCCGATCTAATCCCCCGCAGCATTCACGCCCTCATCGCTTCAAGAAATCAGAACAAAGCGCGCGCGCCTTCTAGTTGGCAATGACGTCCGCATGTTCACCGGCGGGGCCTCTCTGAATAGACTCATATCCTTATCTGACCGGTATGGTTTGGCATCGACAGACATGTCGTTTGACTTGTACCACAAATCTGGTGATCACGCGGTTCCGGGAACACCCAGGCAAACCCACCAAAACGAGGGACGAACAGTTGAAATGAGCATGGATCATATCATCTGATCATCGAAACAACATCCAGGAAATGCTCTTCTCATTTCCGCGATCATCAGGCACAAATACAGCAGGCCACCCGCACCCTGACTCCCTGAAAGTTCATGGATTCTGAGTTTCTGACCGCTGATTTTATACACAAAAAGCATCCGGGAAATGGAGTACAGATTACTACAACAAAGGGAGAGGAGTTTCCCGATTCCCCAACTAGCAGAGTATAAATAAAAGCACAAAAAGGACCTAGTATTATTGTGTCTCTAAAATGACAATTAGTTGCCCATATATAATAGGGCAATTGATTAATCGGTGGTGCTAGAAGCTTCTACATGCTGGGGCGGGCCCACTCACCTGGAGTTGGACCCGTCTTGGTCGGACCCGGCGCCCTGGTCCGGCCCGTTGCAGGGCCGCATCGAGTGGTACACGGGCGTGGGCCGGTATATGGGCCACGGGTGCTGGTCCGGCGACGCCTCCTTGCTGCTGCCTGACGGAAGCTGATGCGGATCCGACGCCTCCGTCTTCACCTCCGCGCCGGAGCCGCCGTGGTCTGCCGCCGGCTCCTCGCCGGTGTCGTCGTCCTCCCGCGTCCGCTTCTGCCCGATGGAGACGCCGAACAGCCTCGCGGCCTGGTCGGGGTCCGCGTCGGCGACGAGGCCCGCGGCCGCGGTGGCCAGGCCCGGGCACGAGGGCATTAGATCGAGGATCGCCGGGGGGAGGGGCGGCGGCGGCGGCAGGGCCTCCGATGACTCGCCGGAGCAGTTGACGACGGAGGACAGCGCCGCGGAGGCGTCGAGCTGCTGGGAGGAGGCGTACTTGGTCATGAGGACCAGGATGTTGTTGCAGAGCTTCTTCATCTGCGCGAGCTCGCGGGTCAGCCGCGCGTTCTCGCGGCGGAGGCGCTCGTTCTCCTCTCCCGTGTCGCCCGATGCGGACGCGCCCCCGGAGCCGGACGGCACCGCCTGCGGGTGGTCCGAGCCGGAGTTGGAGGAGAGCACCTGCTCGTCGGAGGATAGCGCCGGCGAGCCCGGCAGCGTCACCGGCAGGGCCATGGGGATCGGCGCCGCGGCGACGGTCACCGCCCCGGACGCCGCCGCAGCCGCGGCGGTCGCCAGAGCCGCTGCCGGCGCGGCCGGAGCCGGTGGTACCTTCCGGCGGTGTATGTCGCAGAGCAGGCGCTTCTCCCCACGCCGGAAGCAGTCGTTGGCGAACTCCCATCGGTCGGGCACGATCTTCCTAAATCCCTACGTCACAGCCAAGCAAATCCGAACACATCATCACTCACAAGACATGGCGCTCCGCGGGGAGCCAAAATCCTAGCCCCAACCCAATTGAAGAAACGAGCTAGGCGAGCACACGTATCCTACATAGGTGTTGAGCTGCCGCACGAAGCTGGAGAAGTTGTTGTGCTTGAAGTACTTGGGGAGGAGGTCGCGCGCGAACTCCGCCGGCCGCCACACCACGAACGTGGAGCCGTCCTCGCTCCACGAGATCACGTCGTCCACCGCCGGCTCGTCCACCAGCTGGTACGTCTTGGTCAGGAACGGCGTCGGCAGCGACCTCTGCCCCGCGGCCTCCGCAGCCGGCGGTGGCGCCGGGGCAGGCGCGGGCGCAGGGGGCTCGCTGCCGCCGGCCTCCCCAGTGGCGCCGCCCTGCTCGGCCATCCGCAGCCCAGCCGGATCTGAGCGGGGGAGACCGTAGCTTCCAGATGCGGGAAGGAGCGACCCCTCGCGTTGGGTGGAAGGTACGGAAGAAGAAGCCTTCTGGAAGCTTCGGTTGCGGAATAGGAAATTTTTTAGTATACTCCGACGGGAGGAGCACGGAAATGAGAGGGGGAGGAGAGAGAGAGAGAGAGACGGTGGGAAAGTCAGCAGCTGCACGAGGAGAACCCGAACCCCCCCCCCCCCCCCCCGCTCGTACTGCGACAAAAACCACTCGTACCGAAGGAAAGCTAGCCTGGTGGGTGGGTCCAGGCGCCTAGATATCTCGTTGCGGCGCTGTGCTGGGCCGTCTGATGCGGCTCTGGCGTGGCACCGACGGCCGGGATCGGAGATAGCGCAGCATTATTCTCGGCGCTCGGCGGAGTAGGGGGCGGGAGGGCGAAGCAGGCTAGCAGAGTGGTGGGCCGAGGAAAGTGCGCGAAGGCCGCAAGGTTCCTTGGCTGTTTCACGCCCATTCCTTCTGGAAGCTGCAGGTAGGCGCGGAGGTGGGCCAAGGTGGACGGGACACGTGTCGACCGTCGGGCCACGGATGCTGGATGGGATAAGATTTTTTTTCTTTAGTTTTATTCTTTCGATGTCGTGCACCCAACCATTTCAGAATAGAAGACCTCTGGTAAGGAAACACGGTATCCGTAGGTAGAGAACCGTCAAGTTTTGGTACGAAGTAGGTACTGTATATGAGCACAGTGACTTATATTTTAGAAAAGAAGAATTTATCATGAGTCGCTGAAGGTATTTTGAGATCATGAAAGCTAGCAATAACTCGAATGTAGGAAAGAATGGATGAGTAATTGTGAATTTTTATGTACCTTGTGTAAAACCGAAGGAATCATTTATTAGGATTAAAAAGCTTAGGAGGAGTATTCATTATCTTTTTCTATAAAAGTGCATGATACCGATCCTATTTAGAATTAAACGTTAGGAAACGTCTCATGAGACGGGTGAAGGCAATCCCAACCCACGATGTCATGCATGATGTTTGTGTTGCCACGTAAGCAAGATATGTCAGAAACTAAACTTTGTAACTCATGATGTCTTAATGTGGACCTCTAATAAATTTGTTCTCGAATCAGTGCCAAATGCATGGCAATCATACTACATTCTCCCGACGCAAACATAATCACCGTGTTCGGCTGGTATACAGCCCTCCAGTGCTACAGTATTTCTCTCTCACACCACTCCAGCTCCAGCCACCAGCTACCAGTCAGGTAACTGTATTTTTCTCTCACACCACTCCAGCTCCAGCCTTCAGCTCCAGCCAGTCTAGTGTATAGGACTTCGTGTTTAAATTGAATCTTAGAGCAAGTATTATAAATAGCAGGGAGCTGACTGAATTCGACGTGGGAGTGAGAAAAACTAGGAGAGAGAAGGAAACGGGGGAGTTGCGAGACGCTGATTGACAACGGGAAATACTCTTTTTTAGACTGAGTCCAACAACAAATGCTATTCTCGCGAGGCAAATCCATCTTTGCCTCGCGTGAACAGCACTTTTCGTTTCCTCCTCAAAGTTGTGCCTCCAACAGCCGTTGCATTTGCGTGTTCATCCTCCGCACGCCCACCCGACACCGCGCCACCGCCGCTCTGCCCCCGACGCTGCAGCAACTCCGCCGGAGAGGAGGAAGACCCGGCCTCCCCGCTCGCCGTCGCTCGGGAGGCGGTCCCTGCGCCAGGCCGCCGGGCCTCCCTTGCCCGCCACCGCCGCTCCGCGCAGGCCAAGCGCCGTGCTCGCGCACGCCGTCCGCCGAGCTCGCCGGGCCGCCGCACTCGCCGAGGTCCACCGCGCGCTCGTCGAGGCACCGTCGCGGCGGTGGAGCCCGGCGGAGGAGGCCTCTCCGGCCGCATCCGCGCGGGATTTCACCGCGCGTCCTCGCCGCGCCCCCAGATCCGATGGCTCCACGTTCCATTGCCCCTCGAGCTCCTGCCGCCGCTGCCGGTGCCGCCGGTCCCCCGAGAAGCTGCGGTGGTCGCGGTGGCCGGGGAGGCGGTGAGGCCGACGAGAACGCTGAGGAGCCTGCGCTCGATGGCGGGGCCGGTGTTGCTGATGAGGTGGAGCACGCCCTCCGACAGCAGCCCGCATGGCGCTGAGCTCCCACGCGCGCCCGCCATGGCCGAAGGGAGCCAAAGTGTGCTTGCAACCTGCATATTAGCTCAAAAATACAACTTGCATATTCTAGAAGGTAAATTGTTATTTAGGGACTTTATTGAATATAAGTACGTGTAAGAAATGCAAACTCTCATGATTTTTTGATCAAGTTGACGCCTAGAAATGATCGTTAATGAGCGTCAACAGTCCTGTCGAAGCCTCAGCACCAGATCCCCTTTGTTGAGGTCTCAACATTGGATCCTCTACGCTTGATATCTTCGCAGGGATTGCTGATAACGTGCTGAGTGTAGGAGCGCCACGTCTGGAGCCTCATCCACTTGGTCTAGCGATTCCTCGCAGACTTGCTGGTTTTGCTGCTCCTGGTAGGCCTTGAGCCTTGGCGACCCATATTCCAGATCCGTGGGGAGGACGGCCTCGGCGCCATAGACGAGGAAGAACGGGGTGAAGCCCGTGGCTCTGCTCGGGGTTGTTCTCAGGCTCCAAATAAACGAGGGTAGCTCTGCGAGCCACCTTCGACCAAACTTGTTCAACTTGTTGAAGATCCTTGGCTTGAGGCCTTGCAGGATCATGCCATTGGCACGCTCCACCTGGCCATTTGTCTGTGGGTGTGCCACAGCTAGCCAGTTGTCGTAGAACGCCAAGAATTTCTTGCCCGTGAACTGGGTGCCGTTGTCGGAGATGATCGAGTTCGGAACCGCGAACCTGAAGACTATGTCGGTGAAGAACAGCACAGCCTATTCGGATTTGATCTTGCCGATGAGTCGAGTCTCGATCCATTCGGAGAACTTGTCGATTGCTACCAACAAGTGAGTGAAGCCCCCGGGCGCCTTCTGCAGTGGCCCAACGAGGTCCAGTCCCCATACGGCGAATGACCACGTGATGAGGATGGTCTGCAGAGCGTGGGCCGGGAGGTGTGTCTTCCGGGCGTAGAATTGGCAGCCCTCGCAGGTCCGCACGACATCGGTGGCGTCGGCGACCGCGGTGGGCCAGTAAAAGCCCTGCCGAAACGCGTTGCCCACGAGGGTGCGCGGCACAGCGTGGTGACCTCAGATCCCAGCATGGATGTCCCGGATCAGCTCCTTGCCCTCGGGTGGGGATGCATCATTGCAGAACGCCCGAGGGACTGCGCTTGTACAGTTCATCGTCGATTAAGACAAAGGACTTGGCCCGCCTGGCGACGCGCTGCGCCTGAGCGCGGTCCGAGGGTAGGACCCCCCAGATCATCCAGTCAAGGTACTGGGTGTGCCAGTCTCGCGAAGGTGGGGCCTCGTCGAGCTCCATTGCCTCAGCCTCGTCCACTAAGAAGGTCTCGATGTCAGTGTCCATGGCCTCGGGCCCCTCCGCCGAGGGGTCTTCGGCTGATGGCTCGACGGTCGCAGCCCCCGAGGGTTCGGGTGCTGCTCTGATGGCTTCCGCAGGGTTCCTGAAGTCGACGGATGGCTTGGCGAGGTCGCGGGCGAAGACGTTCGGGGGAACGGTGGTCCGCCCGGATGCGATCTTGGCCAGTTCATCCGCTTCCTCATTGTACTTGAGCGCGATGTGATTGAGCTCGAGCCCGTCGAACTTGTCCTCGAGGCGACGCACTGCATTGCAGTACGCCTCCATCTTCTCGTTGTGGCAGCTGGCTTCCTTCATCACCTGATCGATGTTGAGTTGGGAGTCTCCTCGGACGTCGAGGCGCTTGATGTCGAGCTCGATGGCGATGCGGAGGCCGCTGAGGAGGGCCTCGTACTCCGCCATGTTGTTCGATGCCGGGAAGTGCAAGCGCACCACGTATCACATGTGCTCTCCGAGGGGTGAGACGAATAGCAGGCCCGCGCCCGCACTGGTCTCATCACTGACCCGTTGAAGTACATGAGCCAGCATTCGTCTTGAATCTAAGGAGGGGGCAGCTGAGTGTCGGTCCACTCGGCAATGAAGTTTGCCAAGATCTGAGATTTGACCGCCTTGCGGGGTGCATAGGTGAGAGTCTCTCCCATCAGCTCCACTAACCACTTGGCTATCCTACCTGTGACCTCCCGGTTGTGGACTATCTCTCTGATGGGGAAAGACGAGACCACGGTGACAGGGTGAGCCTCAAAGTAGTGGCGCAGCTTGCGTCGAGCCAAGATCACTACATAAAGCAACTTCTGGATCTGTGAATACCGTGTCTTGGTTTCAGACAGGACTTCACTGATGAAGTACATCGGCCTCTAGACCAGCTGTAAGGATCACCGGGGTGTCCGACCCTAGAGGGGGAGGGGGTGAATAGGGTCGCTAATCGCTTTCTATCCTAGGGCTTAATCTATTTAAACCTAACACGTCCTACACATGCTAGTTATGACTAAGGTTTATCTATACTACTCTCTACTTACCCCTAAAATACTTGCAACCAATTGCCAATTCTAATCAAACTAACTAGGAAAGTAAAGGCACGCAAGATAGAGTAAATGCAGAAAAGTAATACGGTAAGTAAAGAGGTAAGAGAGAGAATATGCAAACTCCCGTGAAGACACCAAGACACACGATTTAACGTGGTTCGGTTAGGACACCAAGTCCCTCCCTACGTCCACGGCCACTTGTCCAACACGAACAAGTGTGATGCTGAGTCTCTCCGCTTGATCACCGTCTTGCGTTCGCCACCAAGACTCCCGGCAAGCAAAGGCTAAGTGACCCCAAGTCACCAAGACAAGGCCACCGCCACCGTCTCTCTCGAAGTGTCACCCACGGCATCGTCTTCACTAATGGAGCTTCTCACCAAGAGGGGTCTCCATCCCCGCACAAAGTGTCGTTGCCTCTCCACACCAAGTCAGAGGGTCACACGACGAGTACACAAGATGCTTTCCGCAGCAAGGCTTTCACTCAAGCTAGTTCTCTCAAGAACTAAGCCTAATCAAGCACTAAGCACTCTCACAAGTGTGCTTAAGCCTATATGATGTACAATGAAGCTCTAAGGTGGTTGGAGGTGTTCTTCAAGTGTAGCAGGCTTCAGCAACTCCAGCACACACAAATGACCCGGCCTTGGGGGTATATATAGGCAGCACAAGCAAATATAGTTGTTGGGCCAGAAAAATACTTAACGCCGGTTAATCCGACGCACCTCCAATAGCCATCGTCGGTTCAACCGGTGATACAAATTGCCCGCCTCAAAAACTAGCCGTTACGTGTACGGGCAATCAACCGATGTTGTGTCGGTTTAACCGGTGAGTGTAGTTGTCCTGTGAACTCTGAAAATCAACTCTCTGGACAACTGCACCGGCGTTCACCAAAACCCTATCGTCGGTTCATCCGGTGTATAAACCTTGCCTCAGCTTCTGGATCCATTGCACCGACGTATTCAACTTCCCTAACGTCGGTTCAACCGGTGAAACCAAAATTCCTGGTGTGCTCCAAGTCAATGCACCGACGTATATGATTTTCTCAGCGTCGGTTTAACCGGTGATACTAAAGTATCTCTGTCTTGATTTCTTTGACTTGGATTTCTCCACGGTCTCTTCAATTCTTGTCCTTTGGGCCGAAGAGCTTTTAGGGCGCTGCCCTGAGACCCGCGAGGGGTGGAACCACCGTAGGTGCGGCCCTTCGGGCCTAGCTACGCCTATCTTCTCTTTGTCATCACTTGAACCTAAAAGCCTGAGAATGGTCATCTTAACAATCATATTAGTCCAAGTGTTGTGTGTGTCATCAATCGCCAAAACATTATATTGAAATATGGCATGAGAGGCCATTTTCGCTACACCGGCAGAGCATGTCCCTCCTCTTGTCGTTCCACAATGATGGCTGCACTGACAACCTGAGTCGTGGCTGCCACATATAGGTAGAGGGGCTCGCCGTCCATTGGTGGTGTTAGGATTGGAACGCTCGTGAGCGACGCCTTGAGTTTGTCGAGGGCCTCTTGGGCCTCGGGTGTCCAGGAGAAACGTTCGGACTTCCTCAGGAGCCGATACAAAGGCAAGCCTTTCTCACCAAGGCATGAGATGAAACGGCTGAGAGCTGCTAGGCAACCCATGACCTTCTGTACCCCCCTTAGGTCTCGGATCGGTCCCATCAGAGTGATGGCCGAGACTTTCTCAGGGTTGGGTTCGATGCCCCGCTGGGAGACGATGAAGCCCAAGAGCATCCCTCGAGGGACTCCGAACACGCACTTCTCGGGGTTGAGTTTTACCCCTTTGGCCCTAAGATAGTCGAACACGATCTTGAGATCGGCTACCAGATCGTCCGCCTTCCTAGATTTTACAGCGATGTCGTCGACATATGCCTCTACACTTCGCCCTATATGATCCTTAAACACGTGGAGCATACATCGCTGGTACGTAGCTCCGGCGTTTCTAAGGCCAAAGGGCATCGTGACGTAGCAGTACATGCCGAAAAGGGTGATAAAAGAAGTCGCGAGCTGGTCGGACTCTTTCATTTTGATTTGATGATAACCGGAATATGCATCAAGAAAGGATAAGAGTTCGCATCTCGCAGTTGAACAACGATTTGATCAATTCGTGGCAAAAGAAAGGGAACTTTAGGACAAGATTAGCTAGCCACTCGGGATGGGATACCTCCTTGATGAATCCGGCCTCCAAAAGCTTGTGCACCTCCTCGCCGATCGCCCATCGCTTGAGCTCGTCGAAGCGCCGCAGGCGTTACTTGACCTGCTTAGAGTTCGGCAGGATATCAAGGGAGTGCTCGGCGACCTCCCTCGGGATGCCAGGCATGTCCGAGGGGCTCCACGCGAAGATGTCAGCGTTGGCGCGGAGAAAGTCGACGAGCACCACTTCCTATTTACTATCGAGGGTAGCACTGATCTTCAGCGCCTTGCCGTCGGGGGTCTTTGGGTCGAGGGTGACGTCCTTGGTACCCTCGGCAGGCTCGAAGTTACCAGCATGCCGCCGCTTGGAGCCTCGGCGTGCTCGACGCACTCGACGTCACACTCGTAGGCGTGTTCGAACGAGGAGCCGATAGTGATGACACCCTTCGGTCCCGGCATCTTCATCTTGAGGTAGGTGTAGTTGGGGATCGCCATGAATTTGGCGAAGCATGGACGCCCAAGGATGGTGTGGTATGCCCCCCGAAACCCCACTACCTCGAAGGTAAGCACCTCCTTGTGGAAGTTGGCCGCCGTGCCAAAGCAGACGGGCAGGTCAATCTGGCCGAGGGGTTGGACTCGCTTCGCCGGCGCAACGCCGTGGAACGGCGACTTGCTGGGGCGGAGCTTGTCCAAGCCGATCCCCATGAGCTCCAAGGTGTGGGCGTACATGATGTTGAGGTTGTCGCCTCCGTCCATGAGCACCTTGGAGAAGCGAGTGTTGCCGATGATGGGATCCACAATGAGTGGATTCTGTCCTAGGTTCGGTACGTAGTCGGGGTGGTCCTCGCGGCCGAAGAAGATGGTGTCCTCTGACCAGTCGAGGTAGTATGGCGTGGCCTTGGTGACGGAGAAGACTTCCCGGCGCTCGCGCTTGCGCTGCCGGGAGGTCATGTTCGCCATCGACCCTCCGAAGATGAAGAAGGTGTTCTCCACCAATGGGAACTCGTCATCGCCACCCTTGTCGCCCGCATCCTTCTTCTTGTCCTCATCGCGATGCGCGCCGCGATTATAGTACTTGCGGAGCATGTCATACTGCTCGAGGGTGTGATTGACCGAGCCCTTGTGGTAAGGACATGGCTTCTTGAGCATGTCGTCGAACAGGCCGCCACCGCCTCGAGGGGGGCCTCGAGGGCCCTTGCGTTCCGGGGAAGCGATGAAGGCCTCGTCGGAGTCCTCCGCTTGCCCCTGTCCGCGCTGGTTTAGTGGGACCGGCTTCTTTCCTTTCTTCCCCCACTTATGTTTCTTGGCGGGGGTCTTGGTCTTGCTGTTGCTGCCCTCCGTGGGCGCATCCTCCTTGTGCTTGCTCGTCTTGCCGTCGAAAATGGCACCAACTGCCTCCTTGCCGGAAGCGAATTTGGTGGCGGCATCGAACAGCTCGTTGGTGCTGGTGGGACGGCTTCGCGCAAGCTCGTGCACCAGGTTCTTGCATGTCGTGCTTTCGAGGAAGGCATTGATAACCTCAACATTGGTGACGCTGGGAAGCTCAGTGCACTGCTTGGAGAAGCGTTGAACGTAGTCGCGCAGGGATTCGTTGGGCTTCTGGCAACACCCTCGGAGATCCCAGGAGTTCCCAGGGCGCACGTAAGTGCCCTGGAAAATGCCCACGACGATCTTGACCAGGTCGGCCCAGTCATGGATTTGATTCGCGGGCAAATGTTCGAGCCACGCCCGTGTGGAGTCGGCGAGGTGAAGAGGAAGGTTGCGGATGATCACAGCGTCGTCCGTCGCACCGCCCAGCTGGCATGCCAGGCAGTAGTCGTTGAGCTAGACTGCGGGGTCGGTCGCTCCCGAGTATTTGACGAGGGTGGTGGGTTGTCGAAAGCGTAGGGGAAAGGGAGCAGTGCGAATCTTCTGGCTGAACACACGGGTGCCCGGGGGCTCTGCTGTCATGCTCGGGATCAATCCGCCCACCCCGTCAGGGGGCATACTTCTTTCCGTTGATGATGTTGCGGGCGTCGCCGTCTTCGGTGTGCCCGCGCGTGTCTTGGAGGCGCTCCTTCGCAGGAGGCCTTTTGATGCGGTTGTGCACTGAGGGTGCTTTCGCATCGTCGGCCGCGGCCGCTTTGCCCTTTCCTCCCGATGAGATGTACACCGAGGCCTCGTGGTCCTGCCGCGCAGTGCCTCCGGCCTTAGCCGAGGCCACCGAACGCATACGAGACGCGGAGCTCTCAGCCTGCTGCACGGCAGTCTGCTCGATGAGCACCCGCGCTTCGTCGCGCAGGTTACGACCCTCGGGCATAGAGGGCTCGGGCATTGCTTGGTGTAGGTAAGCCGCAGCGACGAGCTTTTGGCTGGCCCTTTTCAGGTCCAGCGGTTTGCCGATGTTGTCGTCGTTCAGGATCCACTCTTGGGCGACACGCCCCGCCACTCGGGCACGCGCACTACGTGCGGTGCGCTCTTGCTCAAGCGGTACGTAGAAGTCGGGTCTGCCGATGCTCCTCATCGAGCCTGGTCTCGAGCTCATTGAGTTGCGCCAGCTGTGCCTGTCACGCCGCCGAGCCTGCCGATGCAGCTGGGTTCGCGGCAGGCACCGCCGCTTGGTTTGCTGGTGGGGGCTCCTCGTTGTTTCCATCGTCGCTCGGCGCTTCATCGACCACTCCATCCGCCAGCTCGACCATGAAGCACTCCCGAGTGGGATCGTAGTCCCCCTCGCTAGAGTCTTCGGAGCAGGTGAGGCAGTAGTTTGCCATGAGCTGGAACAACCGGAAAGCGTCGAGGTCACGGACCCCAGAGTAGTCCCACTCCGAGGCCGTGAAGTTGTTCATGAAGAAGTTGATGTCGTCGGCCGTGTCGGGGTAGGAATCGTCAGGTGACGACGCGATGAGGTTGTGGATCGTGATGAGGTGATGACCCGGCAGATCCTTGTACGCGCTCATGTTGGTGCTGATCGAAGAGGCGTAGGTCGTGGCGGCGTTGCGCATCCCGAAGGGGAAGGGCGACGGTGCAGTCGCGCCCTCCTTGGGAAGCACAGAGGCTGCATTTGGTGGTGGTGAAGAAGTGGTGACGTCCTCTGCCGCAACGCTAGGCTGCGACACGCCTGTCTCGACCCACGCGGGGGAGCTGAGGCGAGCCGCTTTGCGCCGCTCCATGCACACCTGCCGCGCGCGCTGGCCCGAGCGCCTTCTACGCTGGGGCGGTGGAGTCGGAGTGTCAGTGTTGGCCTCGGCCGGGAGAAGCTCCATGTCGTATCCATTGCCGGTCGCGACGAAGTCGAGGCTCCCGAACCGAAGCACCGTGCCCGCCGGGAGCGGGCGTGGCTCGTCTGCCATCCAAGGAACAAGAGAGAACGAAGACAAAAAGTCACGTAGTGCGATCCCCTACCTGGTGCGCCAACTGTCGGTGTTCTGACCCGGCGGTACGGCACCAACTAGTGAAGATGTTGTGTGATCCCTCATCCTAGATGGTTGATGCAAGAGATAACACAGGAACGCACGGGTTTATCCTGGTTCTGGCCGCGGGGCCGTACGTCCAGCAAAGGTATGCGAGCGCACTGTACTATCTTGCACCGGGGGTGCCTATATAGGGGGTACAAGCGAGGCAAGAGAGGGAGGGAAGCTCCCATGTCTCTGCTAGATGATTGAGGCAAGTGCCAATATCAGGAGAACGAGCGGGCGAAGCTAAGGAGTTGGTCGTATGAGAGCATGGAGGCGAGAGAGAATGAAGAAGATAGAGCCCGCCTCCCCCTTTTATAGACACAAGGAGGGGCGGTGTACATGTACGGGAGGGGGAAGAAGTCGCCATTTTCTCTCTGAATCGGGGGCGCACAGTGAACAACTACAGTAGAAAGTACACTGTGGGGCCCTGGAGATCATGGCGCCAGGCGTGCGGTTGTCCTGAGCGTCGTCCTTAGCCTTGCGGAGATCGCGTCGGCGTCCTTGCGGCTCCAGCGGGCGTCGTGGTGATTGCTGTGGAGGGTACCGTCCTCCGTGCTCGACGTGGCGGGGCGCCGAGGATCCTGCAGGCGGGGGTCTTGCTCTGGTCAAGGCCCGGGCCACGTTCGAGGGTCGCGCCCATGCCGATTGAGGGTTCCGCAGCAGGAAAAGTACACGGGGTAGTACGGGGAGTTGGCAGCACAGTGGCGGGAGCAGTGCTGGGCACGTTCACACAGGGCGTCGCAGGTTCCCACTGTGGCGCCACAGTGCCGAGAATGGCTGAGCAGTGATCGGAGTTGGCGGATGAGATTCCGGTCACAGCCGCTGTGCGGCGTGGTGGCCTAACGCCGCCTGACTTCCTATTCCGCGGTGGAGTTGTTGGCATTTATTGCTTCTGTCAGGCGGACGGTGAGCCGGTGGATCGCTAACTCCGTCTGCCGAGGGGTAGCCTCGAGCGAGGCGGAGTTGGCCTGCTCTCCCGAGGGTAGGTCCGCTACCCTCGAGTGAAGCGGAGCTGCGGTGCGCTGTCGAGGGTCTCGGCGGGGAAGCCTCGAGCGAAGCGGAGATCGCTCCGCGGGTTCGAGGGGGCCCGTATGGGCCGTATTGTGGAGGTGGGCTGCGTATTGGGTCTTTTTGAGTCCTTTCCTTTCCTTTGGATTGGAAGGAGACTGTAGGCCTTCATGGGTCCGATCGCTCAACACGTGTTTTGCATTTTGAGGGTGTTTTAGTCCCCTGATTAGGGTGCCCCTAATCATGGTACCCGACAAGCTGTTCAGCTTCTTGTGGGATTGTTGGGTTGCAACTACTGCTGCACGTCAGCCTAACCTTTTTATAGCCTAGGCAAACAGTTTGAATGCTATGGGCATCATCTTATATAGAGGGTCGTGAAAACCCTGATATGCCCTTCTATCCCATTTATGGTGTAGGTGGCCTATAAGCGCAGTCAAAGCCCTTTAGGGCTGATGTGACAACAGTTTTTAATTTAGATGAGAGAAAATTATTTAAATAAGGAAAAAAACTGAAATACCTTAAAAAATTTATAAAAAACATGAAATATTTTGGGGCTTGATGAATAAAAAATATAACCCATGAAACAAGTTTTATAGTCTTCAAATGAAATATTCTAGATTGTAACATTTGTTTCACAAGGCTCTGAGTTATTCTTGTGAGGTTTTCGCATGTCCCCTATTTATCTCTAGAATTATTTGTAAATTAAAGGATGATTTGTAAATATAACAGGGGTGAAGCCTTAGGTGTTGGGGTTTCACCCCGGTGATTTTTTTGTAAAATCAGTGGTAAATCACTGTTTTCCATTGTTCCATGTGAAGTTTACCCTGCCGTGCAATGAAGCCGATCCCGGCGGCGTTCTCGGATGGCTTCGCCTCTCACCTCTAAAATATAATATCTTTGTGTAACAAATTAATTATGTGGGCATGTACGTAACTGAGAAGTGAGAACAGATTAAAAAGGACAAAAGGTTTATAGTTTTGTTAGCAGAAGGCATGTAGAAAAGACCGAGGGAGGTTGTCGATGTCTGAAATGGAGGAGATGTTATCATACATTAAGTGTAGCACCGCAAATACTAGAGCCAAAAGCGATGTTTAGGAGCTACCATTTGTTTTCTTAATGCCTTGGCAAATTTTCTATTCATGACGTTTAGCAACAGGCACACACTTAACATAAACACGTCGCCAGACTCAGAAAAATTGCAGGTATATACTCGGTACGGCACTGATTCTCCTAAGCAGTAAGCTGTCAGGGCCAACGGTGTGAAGGATCAAAAGCAAATGCAAGGGAAACTAGTCAGGCGCAGCTTGTGGGACGAGAAAAAGAACAAACCCAACCCCGCGTTCCAACCATCTGAAGTTGCTCGGTAGCCAGCCATATGACATAACATCACACATCAGCGCCGGCCGGCGCGTCACTATCGGTGATAGATCTTCAAGAAGAGAGCCATGGTATGGAACTTTTGTAGACATATTTGAGTGGTCTATTTACTTATTACATCTTCCACTGATAGGTTTCAGACAACTATGGACAATTCAGCCCGGAGTTCCGATGAACTGACTCTACTTCTTTTCGGCACTGCCGCAGTAGCCAAACGGGTTCTTCATAGCCCAGTTCCACTGGTCCCTGCACATCTCATCGATCCCGTACTGGGCTCTGCAACAAGAACAGCAGCTCTCAGCTTGCATGTTTTGACCAAGAAGTTAGAGCACAAGTTATCAATATCGTTAATAAGCATCGAAAAATATGCGGATAAGCTAGATGCTAAGATGCACGTGTCACTGTACACAGCAATTACCTCCATCCAAGCTCCCTTGCAGCCTTCTCAGTGGACGCGTAAACCTCCGTCGCGTCACCCGGCCTCCTGGGGCAGAACTTGGTGGGAATCTCCTGCAGTTTTGCAGCCAGAAACGTCAGTTTCGGGTTCCTTTCTACGGATTAGAGGTGCACGATCCGTGCAGGGATAAACCTTGCCGGACGCCTTCTTGAACGCCGCCACCATCTCGAGAACGGATGTCCCGCGCCCCGTGCCCAGATTGTAGGCCACACAACCTACCAAGAAAAACGTACGTAACCAAGAGACGAACACGAGATACAACTGTGGTCAGGTCTCAAGTGGATGCGGTTGCTGAAAGTGTGCTTCCCAAAATGGTTACCGATGTCAGGAGTGTCGAAGAGCTTGTTCAGCGCAGCGATGTGCCCGTCGGCCAGGTCGACGACGTGTATGTAGTCCCTGATCTGCGAAACATCAACCAACCAATCATAAGAAATGAAATTAGAGCCGAGCCAATTTGTTCCACTCTAGAAATGGTATACAAACAAATGCCGCTGCGATAATCTGTCAGTGTCAGTTACTGTTCTGTGGCGAATTTATTTGCAGGCAAGGATCCGTAGCAAGGGCGGCGCACGCACCGCGGTGCCGTCCCGGGTGGGGTAATCGTGGCCGTAGACGTTGAGCTCGGGCAGCCTGCCGACGGCGACCTGCTGGATGTAGGGCAGCAGGTTGTTCGGGATCCCCTTGGGGTCCTCGCCGATCTCGCCGGAGCTGTGCGCGCCGATGGGGTTGAAGTAGCGCAGCAGGACGATGCTCCACTCCGGGTCCGCGCGGTGGTAGTCCCGCGCCATATCCTCCAGGATAAGCTGCAGCAGATATGCCGTGAGGGGCTGCGGCGGCTTGGCAATCGACGCGCGCGAGCGTCGCGGCCGTTACGCGTCGCTGTCAACGAGAACGCGAGCCACAGCATGGTTGGCGGTTTCGATTCAGCGTGGAGATTTTTACCTTGGTCCTGCCGTAGGGGTTCGCGGCCTGCAGCTTGGCGTCCTCGACGCACGGGATCTCCTCCGGCCAGCCGTACACGGTCGCCGACGACGAGAACACCATCTGCGCGCGCGCGGCTGGGGTCAGAGACCGTGGCGGCGGCGGCGGCGGCGGCGTAATGTGACGCTGGCAGGCGAGAGGCGGACTGGCGGAAGCGAGTGGCACGTACCTTCATGCAGCCGTGCTTCTTCATGGTCTTGTAGAGGTTGATGGTGCCGACGAGGTTGTTGTCGTAGTACATCTCCGGGTGCGCGACGCTCTCCCCCACGGCCTTCAGCCCGGCGAAGTGGACGACGGCGTCGTACCTGGTGGACACGGCACAGCAACGCGTGGGTGGCGGCGGCACGCACTTTTTGCGCTTGGCGAGCGCTCGAAATGAAATGAGGAATTGAGAAGAGGAGAGGCACGCATGCATGCTCTTGGATGGATCGATCGGTGGTCTCGCACCTCTTGGCCGCGAACACCTTCTCCAGGTCGTCGATGCTCCTCAGATCCCCCTGCAAAATCCACGCGGCACGCCGATCGGGGAATGAATCAGGCAGGCGCATATGGTGGCAAGAGGGAAAGCGTCACGATTCACGAACGCGAGGGCAGCTTGCTCGAGCGAAACGGCGGCGGGGGGCGGGCAGCAGTGGGCATACGCACGAGGACGAAGTCAAGGCGGGCGGAGAGCGCGGGGCCGGCGATGAGGCGGACGCGGTCGAGCGCCTCGGGGACGGAGTTGTGGAAGTTGTCGACGACGGTGACGCCGTAGCCCCGCTCTAGGAGGCGCAGCACCGTGTGCGTGCCGATGAACCCCGCGCCGCCCGTCACAAGCACGCTCCTCGCCCGGGCCCCCGCCGCGCCCCCTCCCCCGGCGCCGTTCCCGGCCTCCGCCCCGATCGCCATGGCCTGCGGCCGATCGATCGGCCGATCTGTGCTCTGCGCTCTGTGTGCGCGCGCGGCGGCGCTGCCCGCGTGGCGTGCGGTTCGGCGCTGCACTTTGCTCTGGCGGCGGCGCTTGCCAGCTGGGCCCCGGGCGGGGATATATACCGGGCCCGCCGCCGTTGGGGCGCGTGCCGCCCAGAAAGAGGCCTGCGCAGCGTGACGGGCTCGCGCGCACGTGGACGCGGTGGTGCGTGCGGCGCGGGTCGGATGCCGATCGGGCTCGACCGGTGCGCCCGTTGCTGCGCACCACGGGCACGGCTGACGGCTGGCTCGCTTGCCCGCTGGAGCCCGCTGGCCGAGTCGCGGCTGGTTCTTTTTTTTTCCCCCGTTTCCTGCGAGAAGGGGTCTTCGCGTTCTCCGCCGGTAGCAACGAAGCGAGCCCGACGGCGGCGGCCGCCACGCCTTCGGCTTCGCGTCCGCTGGCGACAGAAGGGTCGGGCCGGCCGTGTCGCCCTCGCCCGGCTCGGCAGGCTTCTCGTAATCTCGTTACCCCCGCGCGCCTATCGGCGTCGCCATCTCACTCATCCCAAACGATGCGGAGGATAAGCGAGAATCCGGCGGCGCGTTTTTTGCTTTTCTTTTTCCCTTTTTCCTTTTTCCGGCAAGCAACCGCCACGCGCGGGGGCGGGGCGCTCTCGTCGTCTTCTACTTGCGAGTCAAGCCGAGTACAGAGGTTGGCACCACCGCACCATACTGCATGAAGCATGATGCTGCACGCAGCTTTCTCTGAAGTTTGAACATCGCTGAGATAAGTAGATAACCTGAGCGGCTCGGCAGAAAAAAAAAGTGCATGAATATTATTTATCCATTCCAAATTGCAGACCATTTTGACAAACCTAGCTATATTACATAGATTTTATTATGCATGTTGATGGTGCTTTGCCAAAATGACGTATATTTTGAAACAAGGGAGCATGTAACAAAACACAAAGCACAAAAGTTATGCCCCTCTTGTCCTCTTGACGTCAGCATCGATCGAATCTGGATTAGAGAAGTTAGCAGCACTAACCGCAGCTGTAGCGCAAAGAATGTGGGCTTGCAACCGGTACGTCTTCTGATCAAATGGACTATTTTGTTCATCTTAAAAGGATTTGGAAAAACAAAACTAATGGAACCCCAGAGCCCCATAAAGCTCGAAGCAGAAGGCAATCCAGCCACGTACCCATGGAGATGCAGAGTAGTGGAGGAAACATCCATGGCGTTAGTATTCGGCATGGCATTCCCTGCTCCTATATATTCTTCTTTTTGCCAAAGGCCTGCTATCGTAGTGGTAGCATCGCTGGAGGCACTCCCCAGAGGTCCTGGGTTCGATCCCCTCGGGGGCGAATTTCAGCTCTGGGGTTAAAAAAACTCCCTCGCTTGTCCCACGTCCAAAGCATTGTGGAGCCCGGCCTAACTCACAAGGCAACGGGTCCTGTGTACGGGTGGGGCAAGGGTTCGGGGGTTTTCTTGGCCTGCTGTGAGAATGTCATTCTACCTCTCAAACAATGCCGTGGGGCGGTCTCACCCCCCACAGGTCAAGTTTTTTTTTATATATTCTTCTTTTTTTGTCTTGCACGCTAGATATAGTTGGATGTTCATGTAACGGACAGGACAGAACGGAGTTGCAACTTGCAAAATGTTATGTGCCTCTTGTCATCAGCGCTCATCAACTTTTAACTTTAAAAGAACCTGCACCGATCCACGCTGTAGCGCACAAAAAATGTTTATTTTAGAGGAAGCGCAAAGAATGCCGGATCGGTCCTGCCACAGGTAGATTTTGATTATCGCATTCCTCTAAGAAAAATCCAAGTATACTTTTCATCTTGAAAATATTCAGAGAGAAAAAAAAAGGAAGCATCAGGGCTCTTGGGGGCCTGGAACAAGAAGCCGGCCATGCAGATGCAGACTGCAGAGGAGTGCAGGAAACAGACACGGCAGGCACACTCTTGTCCAACCTCTCTTCCTTTCTTGCACGGTTGAACTACGGCTAACCTAGAGTTGTAAATTGATGATCCTTAGTTGCGACTCCAATTCTTTTTAGTTTAATTATTTGTATTGAACTGGCTGATCTAGAGGTGTAAATTGATAATCCTTAGTTGCGCCTCCAAACCTTTTTAATTTAAATATTTGTATTACTTTTTCAAAGTGAGATCCTATTTTAAAAAAGTAGTTCAAGTATTTAAACTAAATAGAGTTAGAGATGCACAAAGATCACCGATTTGCACATCTAGACTTTCCTGTGCATAAAGGTGGAAAATGGTGCAAGATGCCAATCGCCCAGTCCCTTACAATAAAATTGAAGTTCCCAAAAGTACACATATCTCATTGTGTGAATAAGCAAGAAGAATGCAGTCCTCCAAATAAAAAACGAAAAGAGATTCTTCCGTCCCTACCTAAAATATTTAAGCAATCCACAATCTTCGATGATAAAAATAAGAAGCTAGATACTACTCCATGCATATGCCACTTTGCACTTTGCAGGGATTGACAAAAATCATTTTGGGCCGATTCAAGCAGTAACAGACGGGTGCTCAGAAGGCCTGTTGTTGATATGCTGCTAGTGAGCACCATAGGCCGCGATCTGAATTCATACAGGACATTAGGCTACAGTATGATTTGGGCTTGGAGGAAAAATGAAGAAGAGTCTGTCCGCTAGGGACCTGCAAAATTTCACACCATCTGCCACTCCAAAAAATTTTCATGCTGAAAATGTTGCGCTAAAAGCCTAAAACACAACCGCCAACACCACGTGCTACGCAGGAAACTGTGATTCCATTCTAAATTTCTAATTGTTTCTTACGAGTAATGCTAGCTTGTACCGGTAACTTT
This sequence comes from Panicum virgatum, assembly GCF_016808335.1. Taxonomy (NCBI): domain Eukaryota; kingdom Viridiplantae; phylum Streptophyta; class Magnoliopsida; order Poales; family Poaceae; genus Panicum; species Panicum virgatum. Next base: position 54,256,755 of record NC_053146.1, read on the forward strand.
CACCGATCTGAATTACAAGAAAAATATAGAAGTAATGAGGGGGGAAAAGGCATGATCTTCTAGGGAATGACTAATCTTATTCTCAGTCATATGAAATGTACAATGCTCCTCACGTGCTTTTTGGAAGCATACTCCACACTTTCAGAGTACAGCACAAGTCAACCAGATCAACTGACAAGGGGAAGCACACCACAATTGCAGAAAGTAAATTTTCAAACACCATTACTCTGTACTCTGAAACAGTCTAGACAGTGAGGCAGGCCCCGGCACTTTTATCTGGCTCAAATCCATGCCCAGATCTCAGGGCACAATGTCGCCAGCCTTTTTGATCCAGATCAGTGAGAAAATAAAGGAAAAACAGGGGGTAGGTAGAGGGTCTACCGGACCAATGATTAAAGATAGAGCACAAAGAGAAAAGCAGTAGTAAAAAGGGAGGCTACGGATGCAGGTGTTTTCCGAAGGAAACAATGAGCATCTTTGCCCTGTTGTCACAGAGCTTCTTCCACATGCAGAAAAGGTAAGTTTCCGCTGAGACTTGCATCTGGTACAATCTGAACAAGCAGTCATTCAGCAATCATCAGGTATGGACGAAAGATCTACTCATAGTCTCATACAGGATACCTGTTGAAAACAACATTGCCGACAGCTTGACCCTTCGAGTAACTCCAGAAATTGTGGCCTCCCAAAGTCTGGAAACCATCTCTCTTTATTTTAAACATCTTTTCCTGAGACCAGGAAAGAGTCGCAGCAGAAGACAGCAAAATAGATGAAAATCTAGATGATATAATGATTCAGTAATTTATAAAGCAGTTCAATTGGTCATGTGAGGTGTGCACCTAATCAAATTAGGATTAGGGCACATTCTGAAGGTACATATCTATAACGGTTTTATTACAGTGGAGCATATACTATATATCCCACATTATCCACAATTCAGCGCCAATTGAAGGGCAGACAAGTTCATCCTCCCAAGCTGCACTTTGCGGTCATCTTTCACGTTTCCTCTTCATAGGGAGCAAGGTCTTCGGTTTTTCTGATTGCTTGTTCACCGATTCTTCATCTTCAACAAGGCGGAAACCAGGGTGTGACGTCAATTTCTCCACTTCAACTTTTGCCACATCCTTCCTTACTCCAATGTCAGTAATGTATCTGCCAGCACAGTACATCCCAGCTGTGACAGTGGCCATTCCAAGCGGGCCGGCAGCCAAAAGCTTAAATGGAGTGGACAGAAGAGCTGCCAATGGCACACCAATTGCAGAAGAAGCTTGCCCACTAGTCCCAATGCCAGGTTCCTCAACTGGTAGAAGCCCAGTCTTGCAGTAGAGTGCAAAGTCCTCGCAGTTCTTCTCAAACATGTCATAATGTCCAAACCCATTTTGAAGCAAGTACATTGCTCGATGGACAACAACCTCCGGAGGGTCTGATTCGGCAATGGTGCAGGTTCCTCCACGAAGTTTTGCAAGGAAAACTGCAGATGGCACTCCATACTCAAAGCAGTAGAGGGTACCATTGCGGAGGAAACAGTCCAAGCAAGTGAGGACGACGCCACTATTGGGCAGCTGAAATCCACAATCAGGGAATGTTTGGCACTCTGATGGAACTTCTGAGATCAGGCTGGAGGCGGAGTCTGACGAATCTGAACTTTCAATTTCTTTCTTTCTTGTAAAATGGACCACTTTGCTTCCTCCAACATAAATTCCTGAACATGACACAAGAAAATTTCTTGAGAAGCAATGGAAGTGGATTTCAAAACGGACGTTAGTTAATGATATTCAATTGCTTGAGATATTGCCCTGCTGTGAATAACAAGTTGGATTCTCTAAAAAATGAATAACTTGCTGAAACATGAAAAAAAAAACTATTCGTTGACAAACTAATCCAAAATCAGAGAGGATATATGATGCACGAAAAGGAGCCAAGTAGCCTTTTTTTTCTGTAGAGACTGCAGCTTTTTCATACGGGCAGCACAGAACCCAGATATTCTCCTCCCAAGATATAGGCCTGACCAACTGACCGTGAAGAGACACTTTACTAGATAGAACACTAATAAGCACTGATTGATTGTGGAGACACACTGTCCCAACAGCACATTGTGACACTGTGTAGAAGAGTCGTCTATGCTTCCTAGTGAAGATCAATGACATCTGTTTTATGAAAGTAAAGCGATGCAAAGTAAAAGAACAGCGGTAAATAATAAATACAGCCAGAGCCTGGTAAAGGATCAAAGTAAAAGGAGGTTACAGGGGTCTCAGCAGCACCTGAACTAGTGAAAGTGACTGTATATCTCAACAGCTAACATAGGATACTTTGTAGATAACAGTTTACAGTAACTAAACCTAAATTAGTCACTTGTCAGGTAGTACAGTATGGGTCAACCTTACAGTGCTTCCTTCCTGCAAGCAACCTCGAGTTAACTATAAGAAGTCTACTCTTCAGTGCGCTCTAAAGCCAACAAAGAGCACAGATACAGACAGAAATGTTGGTTAGCGGTAGGTGAGCAGCAACAAGTGCCATTTGTTCTACATGGAAAGCAAAGGACAAAGCATGCGGCATCCTAGCCATCTGGAAGGTTTTGTGGACAGGGTATGGGAGCTTCAGCTGAAGCCTCATTTCCATGCCTATCCAGCTGCGGTGAGATGAGATGGAGTAGAAACATGGCATGCCGCATGCCTGTCCCCCAACTTTTCTTAGGGTTGTCCCCACAATTTAAGTACTATCAGTTACAGTCATTCGCTGCCACCAAACTGGTACATGAAATTCTCAAAGATTAAATGGACGAGAGCATGATAATTGGGATGGCTGGCAACTTGGCGTACATCTCGTGCCAAGCAAGCGGTCGTTGCTTGAAGCAGGGGATTTTGCAGAGAATTTCTGCACAGAAAAGCAGAGCGAAACAGAAGAGTTCCCCCTTCCCTTCACACGCAGCCCAGACCCACGATTAGACGTGCCGCCGGAGAAAGCAAGCACAACCGTGACAGAAAACCCACCGGCGGCGAAAAGAAGCCCGCATTGAGCTGGAGCTGGTGGCGTGGCGTAATTCTGGTCAAGGCAACAACTTGCCTGCACGCTGGGCGACTCGATTCGCCGAGCCGGTGGGGGCGATCGGATCTGCGCCACCGGCGGCAATTCGCCACCGGGACGGAGTGAAGCCAGGAAATTTACCGCATCGCCATCGGTGGGGGGTCGAGGGGCGTACCGTGGTGGGAGTAGGCGTAGACGGCCCGCCAGGTGTAGATGTGGTCGCCGGGCCGGATGTCCGACCGCTCGACCCGGTTCGACAGCAGCCCCATCCCCGCCGCCGCCGCCGCCGCCGCGCACTCCGCTCCGCTGGCAACCACGCCGCCACTACAGCCCCTCTACTCTACTGCCCCGTTCATGGCAGAGGGCAAGCGAGTGGTCGCGGGTGGGCGAGGGGGCTCTATATAAGGAAGCCGAGGCCGCAGGGGCCGGGCCGGGGGCGGGGGGCGAGGGCGAGGGCGAGGGCGTCGGCGTGGTGCTTGGGGACACGGTCAGGTAAAGAAAAGAATGTCGCTGTCACGGCGTACAAGGCAGGCACCAGCAGCACCGCATCACCGGGAGCCGATCCGCGTCGCTCCTCGGCCGCTGGGCGGCGGCTGCCTCGTTCGCCCGGCTCCGGCTCGAGGCGAAAACAAAACGACGAAAAAGGAAGGGGGTGGGTGGTGCCGAGAGGTATTTTTCCCGTCCAAATCGCGGTCACATGCGGTGGGTGGTTCGGCGAAAGGGTCTGTTTGCTTGGCGCTAGTTTTTGTAACGTGCTTGTGATATTTTAACTACTAATTACGGTGTTAAACAAAGTCAGTTTATAAAATCAACTACAGAGCCCCTACGCTAGTGACCCTGAAGAATCCAATGAGATCTTTGACCACACGATTTAGAGGATGGTTACTGTAGTATCACTGTAGCAAATTATTGATTAATTTCCGTCATTAGATTCGTCGCGAAAAATTACACACATTCCTAAAAGAATTTTGTAAATAAACTTTATTTAGTACACTATACATACGAGATTCAATTTTCGTAAACACATACGCGCTAGAATTCTTGCCGATCCAAACAGGGTCAAGGTGAGGAGGCGCGGGGGGAATCGCGGAATCGGGATCGGCACGTCGCGGCGGGGGACGACGGCCTCGGATCGTGTGTCGCCGCCGTGGACCGTTGGTTCTTCCTGCCGTGCCCACCCAGTTCGTCTCTGGCAGCGCATCCAAGTTGCTGCTTTGTACCGAGCGCGAGGGCAAATGGGGGCCGTGACCTGTGAGAATTGAGAAGACACGGCGGTGAGGGGTGAGCCGGGTCTTGGTGCAGGTAGGACGGGCATAGAGGACTACAGGACCGGGCACCCACTGCGGTCGCGCACCTAACCGGGGCCGCCGTGGCACGAGCTCCCGGCTCCCGCCGTGCCGGTCCACTGATCAGGGACGGATGCTGACGCGACTGCTCGCATCTGCTACACCTCATTTGCTTGTTCGGTCCCCTAGTCCAAAACGTCACGGATGGCGACGTCTGTCGCCAACAGGCGATGACATTTTCAAGGGAAGGTGTGAGGTGCCGCGGCCAATGATGAGAGCATTGCGGCTCGACGGATGCCGCCCTCACTGACGAGCAACCTGACGTTTTTAGCGGCAGTTTACGATTGAATAAATTCCCTAAATGTCATTGAAAATTTAACTCCTCCTCTGAATGCCATTCGGTGGCATTGAGAGAATTATTTTTGTGTCTATGACATTTAGGAAATGAGTTAAATTTCGATGGCATTGAGAAAATTTGCTCAATACGATTTGACTGCGCATCGCCGTCTCTCGGGATTCCAAGGCAAGAAAAGAAAAATGGTCCCTTATTGTGGGCTGGACCGACATTTGAACTCGTGACGGGCTACCCAAATCTATGGAAACTCTCCATGGCCCGTCAGCCAGCCTCATCCAAAGCGAAACCCAACTAGCGCGCAGACAATGAATGAGCCCACATGACTCGTTTGACAATTGTCAATCAAGGTTCTTAAGCCCACTAAGCAAAACCCCACTTCCCCGTCCCTCCTCCCTCGCTCACGCGCGGCATCACGCCGGCTGGCTGGGCGGCGACTCCTCCCGTTCGCACCTCCTTTCCTTCCACGGCGAGAGCCAAAACTGGCAACGGCATTCCGCGTTCCTATAATAATGCGCCCCTGCTCCGGCCGGCGCCCCCTCCCCCCGATTCCCCGCTCCGCCATACCCTAGCCGTCCCCGACTCCGGTGCGTAGATCCATCGGACACGGCGCTCGCCGGCCCCGAGGGGAGATGGCCTCCTCCCTGAACTCCAACGCAGCGCAGCAGCAGGCCCCCGGGTTCGCCGCGGCGGCGGAGAAGCAGGGCGCCGCAATGGCGGCGCCGCCGTCCCCGCGAGGCGCTCCCGGGTTCGCGGTGGTGCCTCAGGGGGGCGCGCCCGCGTCCCCGCAGGGCCCTCCAGGGTTTTGGGTGGCGCCTCAGCAGAGCGCGCCGGCGCCATCGCAAGTTGCTCACGTGGTGGCGCCGCCGCAGGGCGCGACCGTGATGGCTTCGCAGCAGCAGCATTTCGCCCATGTGATGGTGCCCGGCTCCCAGCAATGTATGCAGATGGCCGTTCAGCCGGCGTCCATGGCCATGATGATGGCCTCGATGTCCCAGCAAGCCCAAGCACAGGCCATGGCTGCACACCAGCCAGCGCAAGGCATGGCGCCATCACAGTCTCTGCCCACGTACCTTCTGTCCATGATGCAGATGCAGCAAGCTCAAGCAGGGCACATGATGGAAACTCCACCTCTGCCGCTTGGCCCTCCGCCATTGGTGCAGCAGCAGCAGCAGCAGCCGCCGCCGCCGCCGCCTTCTTCACATGCCGATCCAACGATGACGGCTCAACCCCCTCTGCCGCTCGGACCCCCACCCGTGATGCTGCAACAACAGCCTGCACAAGGGGCCCCGGTGATGATGGCACAACCGCCTTTGCCATTCAGCTCTCCATCAGTGATGCTGCAGCAAAATCCGCAGGTCAATCAGATGATGATGGGACAGGCACAATTGTCTTCTCTACCATGCAAGCGCCAACGTGTTGACCAATATGGTTCGTGATCAACATTCCAGTTATTCCTGATTATTGTTTTGTTTTGAGTGGTAACAATGCCACTAATAGGTGTGCTACTATAGCATGTGGTTCAAGTTTGTGCACACTAGATGTTTATGTTTATTATGTACATGAGGACTAGAACAGAAGTCATAAGGTACCTAACTTAAAGCCTATGTTTCCTGCTAAAGCTTCTAAATAATCCTGCGAAAATTAGTTGCAAGGAGATTTCTGAGATCTCAGTGCTGCTTTGTCTTGTACCTTCTTAAGCATAGAGATTACCTTAAGCATATCTTTTGGATTTGTTGGAGAAGGTTAGGAGATACGTGTGGGGTAGCACATCTGCATTTTCAGTTCAGATTTAAATTTTAAGGTTCTCATTCTACTAATATTTGGTTGAGAGGAACTTTTTAATGCCTTTTTGATGACCAACAAGATTAAGTCACGAATTTAGATCCAGTGAATATTGTTTATGTATTGCTGGATGGTTTGGCTTAAGGTTTGCACTCTCCTGTTCGCACTTACTTTGTGCGATATTAAAAAAGTACTTATGTGGATCTAGTTGGTTTGGCTTAGGCATTGCACTCCCCTACATTGTTTTGCGCAATTACTTTCTGCAGCTATTGAACATGACAATAAAGTTTGTCCATTTTCCTCTTTGTATTGAGACTGCCAAATTCTTGGGACTTTTTACAACCCCTACACACATCAGCATTATGATCGTTTTCTTGATTATGGTCGGATGTTTTTGTTCTTGGCAAAGACTTTTGTTTCTGTTGCCTTGACCCCCCCCCCCCCCCCCCCCCCCACAAACACACACACACTACTTTCTTTCGGCTTGCCTCTTGAATGGATGCAAGAGAAACAACTCGAGACTAGTGGCAAAGCTTGGGCCGAATCACAGCTGGAGCCAGTGAACCCAATTGGACTGCAGCAGGGAGCAAAACCAGAGAAAAATAACACAGCGGGCTTTAGTTCTAGTGGAGTTTTCTTGGGCCAGGGGGTTGGTCTATTTTGGCCTCAACAATCACTCCTGCTTGAGGCTATCATATTTTATATGGTTATGAATGACTTAATGAAATCTATGCATTGTGGTTTGTGCATGCAGCTAATTTAGTGTCTTGTATAAACTTCTTGTAGGCAACCCTTATGGACAGCATATGACGGGCCATCAGCAGGAAACAATATTCAATGCAGCAATGGGACAATCTTTTGGGCCTAACTTACAACATGAGGTAACATAGGGTATATTTGTTTTTTTTAAATATAAAATCAGAGTAACAGCTCTTTGCTAGATGTTAAAGTGTTGTATCTAAACATTTCCCTGGTCAATTGTTACAGTTTCCTTCTTTTGGTGCATCTATGCCCTCCTCTCTTCCTAAAGATGCAACAAGCACCGTTTATGTTGACGGTCTCCCTACCAACTGTACTAGACGGGAAGTTGCACGTATCCTTGTGTTGATGATTTCTCTTTCTAATATTTTTCTGAGTTTTCATTCTTTTTCCCACTGGTGAACTATACTATACATTCATGTGCTTTCAATCCATGTGTTCTATTCTGTGTTTCATCCTTCATTATTAAGGTGATTGGCCCCATTGACTATTTTTCTTAGATATCTTTCGCCAATATATGGGGTTCCGCGAAGTTCGACTGGTCAACAAAGGGTCTAATAGGCATGCAATATGCTTTGTTGATTTTGCCACTCCTACGCATGCTTTTCTTGCTATGAGAACTCTTCAAGGTGAACATAACACTTTTTGTATATACATTGTTCCATCTTTAGCTGTACCTATGAGAAATCTAACTTAGTACAATTGGAAAAACAGTATAAACTAAGAAAGATCACTCCGTGTTACATGACATGTTGTGTCATGGGCCACATTTAGTGATACTTTTGCAAGTTATTTTTCAACTCAGTGATGCTTGTGAATGGCATTAAGCAGTATTTCTACTTAAGTACTTACTGTATCTACTGTTGTTATCTTTTAGTTCACACACCTTCACTGCTCTTGTTGAGCAATAGTTCCCACTACTACATGTTCTTTATTGCCAGCAGCTCCTAAGACGATGTAGAAAGATTTTCCTTGATTGGTTTGTGCAGTAGAGAGCATTCTTAGCCACTCTAATTTTAGTGCAGTTGGTCATTCTGAATATCTTGCTGCATCTTGCATGTTTATGGTTTGATAGAGCAAGGATCTATCAGTTGTTCATACCTTTTTTTTTTCTTGTTAGCTTTGGGGGCCATATGTATGCAATCTGCACATCGACAAATAAGATATAAAGCAGCGCTTGCTATATCTGACAATTGTTATGTATGCTTGGAGCACAAAGTAAAAAAGAATTGATTAATTAGATTTGATTACATAGTTAGATTCCATAGCTTAAGGACAATCCCAATGGATGGTTTCATATTATTGTTTCCAAGAATGGTTAACAAAATAGCAAAGAAATCATGGTTTAACTCCTTCAAGGTATTATTTCACTTTTTTTATTTCATGGGCTCACATGGGACTTCATTCTGACTCGTCAATAGTTGGAAACTTTTTTGAGGTGATCTCATCTATATGAATCTGCTTCATTTTCTCTCATCTTTACCTCTTTGCCACATTGTAAAAAAATTGATGAGTGGCTTGCAATTAAATGAGAATGAAACAAGTGGCCTAAGAAAATTAGAGTCATTCTTTGTCAAGACATTTATGTACACTGGCTGGTAGCTACTTGTGATACCTGATAGCACTTACACTGTTACACATCAATATTTATGGCGTAATGTTCAAATCTGGTTAATTAATCAGTTTAAGGCTATGACTGCATAATTTACTGTGGGTTTTGCATACATTGCTATAGTTTCTCCTTTTAGCACTTGCATCGTCTACTGTCTGCAAATATGCCAGTTTTGTAGCATGAGGTCAACGCTTGCTGGGGTGCATCTTTGAACCAATTTTCTTATTGCAGGTTATAAGTTCGACGAACAGGATCCTAATTCACGCATTTTGAACCTGCAGTTCTCTCACTCTCCTCGCATGAACTCACATGGTGGGTGCTAGTCACTAAATTGTTCTACACCATCCTGTTATTTTGACCTGGCAAGCAGCAGCCGATCTTGCTTCTGTGAGTCATTAGCATGAAAGAACAACTCGGCTGTGATTCAGGCTTTGCCTTATAACACTCTGACGAGCCTACCTATGTTACAACTGACACCAGTACTTAACTGCTGAAGGTTGTTACTATATGATATACTATAGTTGTGGCGCATTGTAACAGCAAGTATGTTCCAGTGAATTTCAAACTCTCTGAGCACCTGCTAGTATTGATGCTTTGTTTTTCTGATGTTCTTCAGTTGTCCACTGTTTACTTGGTTTCGCCAAGCTAGTAGATTGAGGTTTCCCCATTTTTTGTCAGGAAAATGTGACTAAATTGAATTATCTGGCAGGATGCTAGATGTATTTTGCATGGCTTGGTGGTTCCCGCCAGTTTCCCTAACACACTACAGTAATTAGGGTGATTGCCAGGCTCATTTAGTTGTAAATGAATTCCTGATAGTTGGATGCAGGCGACCCTTTTTTACATAGCCTGCACCTTGTCAGCTTTGTACTTCAGAACATTTTAATCCAACTAGTGCTGAATTGGATGGTGGCAGATGGCACCACTCTTTTACATGGACTGCACATTGTCATGCTTTGTACTTCAGAACATATTTTTACTTTGTTGCAGGATGATGGTAGTTTTCTCAGCTGAGTGTTGAGTTCAGTTTGCTGTCGGTTAAGTATTGGATATTGTATAATTATTAGTAGTGGCAATGCTAAGTTTTTTTTTTAAAGAAACTTCATCGATTCAGTTGTCCTGAACGTATTTTATCACCAAATTCTCCTAATTTACCCATTACATAAACTACAGTTATCCATTTTATATTCAGAAATAATAGTACTAAGTTTTAGATCCCAATGTATTATACGGTGTTAGCGCTTATGACCATGAGAACAAGTTTGGAGGAAGAAATAGAGCATAGGAGGTTAAGAAAATGAAAAAAAAAGGTCTGTTCGCTCCATGAACCCATGGCGCGGATCGCTACTACTCCCATCATCCATCATAACGGGCCATCTCGGCTGTTTGGGGCCGTGGATCCAATTCCGACTTCCGATCGGTCAATGGATCCAATTCCGAGTTTCCGACCTCCAACCGGTCAATCCGCCGCCGGCGCAGCGGCGCCATTGCCTCCGGCCGGTTCCTTTCCGCCTTTGAACGATGCGACCAAGTGACCAACCGCCAGCTGCACTTGCCGTCCACGGGAACTCCAGAAGCGAAGAGTACATGGCCGATGGCTCTACGGACCACACCGGTTGCTGTCGAACGTCGATTGACAGTTTGCTCGCAGGCATCGTCGTCATACAGACGGTTGGCTGGCGCCCATGCGCAGGCCTTTGCTGGGTACACGCGCTTGCTTTGCTGTTGACTGTTGTTGATCAGAACAGAAGAGGGCGTGCAGTCGTCTCCAAGCACGTACCCGGACGACAGTGACCAGGCATGAGGAGCTTTTTTTTTTGTGACTACCAGGCATGAGGAGCTGATGAATCTTCACTCCACACCCACTGCGGCATTGTCCTCGCAGCTATTGTAGAAGCGCTCTGAAGCGTCGCGCTGGGGTACTTAACTCCTGCCTGCAAATCAGTGGACTGTATTTTCCGTAATGCTGAGCTATCACTCGTTCAAGCTGTTCTTGAATTTCCTCTCTTTTTTTCCTTCTTGAAACTACGTTCTTGAAATTCTGAAGCTCCTTTTCCTCATGATGAGGAATACGCCTCCGAGGCAGATGTCGCGGTTGCTTAGCACGCGACGCCAAATAAATCCACGTACAGCACCACATGCCCATGGATGGATGGGTTGCAATCGCCTAATCGGGGGAGTGATAACGTGCGAGCCCTGATGCGTGACGCGATCGCGCACCGCCACCGTGATCCCGACGCGCTCCCGACGCGCTCCGGGAACGAGCGAGCGCGGTGTCTGGACTCTGGAGTTGGACTGGGGCCTGATGATATTTCTTGGCTTCCCCTGCAGGACCACCGCCGGTTGGCCCGGTCCGCCGAACAACGGCCGGGACTCGACAACTCCGATCGCTCGTGGCCGCGTGATCGAATCGCAGCCGCGATATTTTAGCGAGTGCCTGGAGACTCGTCAAGCTCTCGCTGCCATCGCATCTCTCTGAATTCTCTCTGGTCGCGGTCGGGCCGTGCGATGCCAAGGCTGATGGGAATGGGATGAGCTGGTCCTGGTCGATTAAAATCCTCGACCACCGGCTTTCGGGGGAAAAAAAAGATGTAATACTGGCCCAACAGCTGAAGTCTCAGTCGAACGCGACGGATGGAAGGTCAGTTTGTATCGCTACAGATCAAAAGGGAGTAAATTCCTGTATGTCATTGAGAAACGTCCCTGCAGGCCGCCGCGACCTCGATGCCCAGGCTCCGAGCGGGCCGCCGCGCCTCTCGCTCTCCGCCGGTCGCCGCAGCCCTCGACTCCCTGGCTCCCAGCCGGCCGGCCGCCACTGCTCTCGCTCCCCGCCGGCCGCCGCGGCCCTCGGTCTCCACCGGCCGCCGCGGCCCTCGGTCTCCGCTGCCCATCGTGACCCTCGACGCCTGGGCTCCCAGCCAGCCACCGCGGCTCTCACTCCCCGCCGGCCGCCGCGGCCCTCGACGCCCTCGGTCCCCGCAGGCCACCCTTCTGCTCGTCCGACGCCGCGCCGCATGGGATGCAGGGGCGGCCGCGAGAGGAGCAAGGTGGAGGGTCACGGGATGGAAGGGGCACGCGTGTTTTTTTTTATCAGTCTAGTGAGCATCTGAGCGTTGCTTCTGTTTGGAAGGAGGGTAAAAACGTCCAAAAGGAAAAAATTGACGCCGTTAGTATGTGAATTTGGCGGTAATGGCATATAGGGGGCGTGAAATTATAAACGGTGGCATTGAAGGGATAGACTAATTTCTAATGTCACATAAATGATGAGTTATATTTCTCAATGACATATAAGGAATTTACTCATCAAAAGAAAGTACTCCTACAAGACTAGTACACAGCTGCAGGATTCCCGGGCTTGCCTTTCGCCACGAGCAACGCGGTTCTGACCTCTAATGCATGCGCACGCCTTATGGTGTGTTTGACCCTCTGTTTTTTCTTTTTTTTTTTGTTGCAAGAGAAAGGGCAAAGGGTCTGTCATGCACTAACAATGTTCAGAGATAGGGGAGAGTACTTTTCCTCGAGCTGAAAGCAACGTCGCCCATCTACTCGTGCTCCGCGTCGGATCGATGCGTTCCAATCCCTGCAAGAAAGGCTAAAGAAGAAAAGACGGCTACGCATACAGACATCCCTGGCTAAAGCCAGACCGAATAAAAGGATGACCGGGACACCGTGAACACGGCGCAGGATACTGGCTGCCAGTGCCGGCCTGCCCTTTGCGCAGCATCCATCCCGGCCGAAAAAGCGCGACACGCGGGCGGTGGCGGACGGGACACGAGCTGCTGACCAGCAGAACTCACGGTGTGTTTAGTTCGGTAGGTGTAAACGCAAAAAAAATTTGCGTTTCGAATCTTCCCAATTTGAAACACTAAATGAAGTCTATTTATAAAACTTTTTACACAGATAGGTTGTAAATTGCGAGATGAATCTAATGATGCTAATTAATTCATAATTAATCAATAATTAGCGGATGGGTATTGTAGCATTACTATTGCAAATCATGGATTAAGTAGGCTCATTAGATTCGTCTCGCGATTTACAGCCCATCCATGCAAAAAGTTTTATAAATAGACTTCATTTAGTACTTCAAATTAGTAAGATTTTTTTCACTTTAATGTGTTTACGGCTTTTTTGTATTTACTGGGTGTAACTAAACACACCCTCACCGTCAAAAGCGCTGCCCCTGCGCTCTGCCTCTGCTCTCCCACCTCTTGCATGCCACACAAGTAACCGCCAGAGCCTAGCCGACCCAGCTCTCTTCTCGCCGTCTCTTCTCGTGGCCGCGGGCCCGAAGCATGGTCGGTGTCGGTTGCGACAACCAAGAAGCGGAGCTCGATAGATAAGCAGGGTGCGCCAAGAGGACCAGGAGGTGATCGAAGAGATGGTAGCGCGGGGGGACGAGGCGGAGGAGGAGGCGCGGTGGGAGGGGGAGGCGGAGATCGACTACGTGTTCAAGGTGGTGGTGGTGGGGGACTCGGCGGTGGGGAAGACGCAGCTGCTGGCGCGCTTCACGCGGGACGAGTTCGCGCTCGACTCCAAGTCCACCATCGGGGTGGAGTTCCAGGCGCGCACCCTCACGCTCCACCGCAAGCGCGTCAAGGCGCAGATCTGGGATACCGCCGGCCAGGAGAGGTACGTGCACCAGTGCACCACACCTGCTTGCTGCCTTCTTGCTACCTGCCCCCCGTCCGGCATCCGGCGACCATGCTCCGCCGCCTGCTCCGCCGTGTGCGGTGTGCCTCGACCGTCGTCCACCGGTGGGCGGTGGCGACGTGGACACGTCGTCCTCGTGCGCAAGAACAGAGTAGATAGGCATCGTAACCGCGGTGCGTCGTTTGGATTGCACTCTAAGGAATTTTTGGTTCCGGTACGTGTGTGCGCCTGAAGCTTTAGCTTTTGGAGCTTTTCCGAGCTTTTTTTTCCCCACCTGATTAGGCTGTGCCTGTGACAGGTGTACGCTGCCTAACTTCGGAATTCCGTCTAGTAAGTACGTATTTGTTTAACATCTGAAGAGGGATTCGGTAACCTATGGTTTAGTTGCTTCGGAAGGTGGTGAAGTCGTGAAGGGTGATGACATGATGTCAGCTAGTATTTCTCTACAAGAAGCCGGCCGGCAGCTAAAATTATTAAGAAAATGGGATTGCGTTCTTAATCCAGACGCGACGGTGAGCTGATTCTGAAGGAGATGGTGTCTTCTACCTGTCCATCCCTATCCGGAAATTAGGTTTTAAGAGGAACTTTGTGAAAAGATAAGCATGCACATTGGTGGGCGGAGTTCAATAATGCAAGAATTAAAAGCAACCGAAAGCTATGTTTGCAATTTGAGGAGGCCAGGTATTAAGCATGCTACGGAAAGATCTTCAGACCACCAGTAACCATATCAATAGCATCACCGGCCACGCTGAAAGTGATCCCTCGATGGACCGCCATTTCATTTGGAGATAAAGACTACACAGGCCATCGTTTGAATTTCGAAATAGTCTTATCTTACCTTGATTTCGAATTAGGCATTTGCCACCTCAACGTTTCTCCCAACCCTGTCCTCTGTTCAATCTCTTGTAACCAGAGCATGCTCACGAGTCATGAGCATTTTTTTATTTTTATGCGGAAGCAAGAGCGTATGGATTTTTTTGCAGGAATTTAATCAAGTTCCAAATTTTTAGTACTGTGTGCTAAACAGAACAAAAGGAAATTCTTCACAAGTCTGGGCACATGGCAATACGTGTTAAATTGATGATGCGCTGCAGGTACAGGGCGGTGACGAGCGCCTACTACCGCGGCGCGCTGGGCGCCATGGTGGTGTACGACGTGACCCGGCGCGCCACGTTCGAGCACGTCCCGCGGTGGGTGGAGGAGCTCCGCGCGCACGCCGACGGCTCCACCGTCGTGGCGCTCATCGGGAACAAGGCCGACATGCCCGCGGCGCGGCGCGAGGTGGCGGCCGACGAGGCCGCGCGCCTCGCCGAGGAGCAGGGGCTCTTCTTCTCCGAGGCGTCCGCGCTCTCGGGGGACAACGTGGAGCGCGCCTTCCTCACGCTCCTCGAGGAGGTCTTCGCCGTCGTCTCGCGCAGGGCGCTGGAGCTCGACGAGGCACGCCGGATGCGCGGCGACCAGGGCGATGGCGGCGCCGGCGGCGAGGTGCTGTCGCTCAAGGGGACCACGGTGGACCTGGGCTCCATCATGGAGACCAGCGCCATGAAGAGGCCGAGCTCGCAGTGCGCCTGCTCGTGATGGCGTTTTCACTTCAGATGTAGGAGTTATTTCAAAAGTACTGTGTTTTTTTTAAGAGCTTCACATTTCCAAATCACAGATCATTACACTATTGGTCTTTTAGGCATGTTATTACCTTGTAAAGCCTGTAAGTATGAGACGTTCTATCGTATCTGATCAATTGATTTGTTTTCGAAGTTCCCAAGCAAACAGGCAGATTTATGCCATCAAACACTTTTTTTCACAAGTATGTTCACTGGTTTAACCATCACCCTTTATGTTACTTCACTGCAACTTCCAAGCTTCTAAACACATCCAATGAAAACCATGATACAGATTCTCCAATATAGCAAATAAACAAAGCTACTGCACACTTGGCATGAAACTACATCCTATAACCAGACTACTAAGATATTGAAAGAAGATTCAACAAACAAACTAGAAAAACGAGCGACAAATAGAACCCAAAGAAAGTATCTTTCAGCAGCCTTTATCAACTGAAGAAAATAGGTTGACCTCGAGATCCAAAAGGAACTATGCTTCTGCTCACTTTTATTGGTTAAAGCTAATAGTCATCATACTGTCATGCCCAAGCAACATACACCGACACGTTGGGCAACCAAGGCGATATGAGACATCTCAATGGGGAGAAACGATCTGAGATCCTGTGAAGCGCATGATTACAACTCACAACTCCAGCATGTGAACAACAATGTCGTAACAAGAAATAGGTCTCTCTTGCTTATTCTTCTCCTTCAACAGCTGGTAGGCCTTCCTTGAACCATGTGTAAAGCCCTCCTTCCAGATGGTACACATTTTTGTAGCCATTTAGGACCAGCAGGTAAGCCGCTATCAGAGATCTGCCAAGGTCAACCACAACAGAGGATAAGCTCCAACGCAGATATATGCTTTCTCTTGAGAAAATAGCAAAATATTTTGAACGAGTCACTTTCAGAAGAAACAAGATGGATGGTAAAATGAATGGGTGTAACGGCATGGTTATGGACATACTTGATCTTGCTTAAAAGTAAACTCAACAGCCTCCAAATTGAAATTGGTAGTGTGGACCAAGTTGCCCATACTACTTTTCTTTCCTTCAGGATTAAATTACCAAACTACTAAGTCTTGTCTGAAAAGGTAGGATCGCACTAAGAGTATTTGGGATTTAGTTCAATTTTGAAGTAAATATTAATAAGTTGGATACCTGCTAAATCTAAGCAGGCGAAGAAGGTGTGGTGTACCATTGCTTGCAGTCAGTGAAAAAACAAATGCTAAAAGCCCAGCAGCATTACTTCAAAAAAAAAAACAGCAGCTGAAAGCACCGTTAATGAACTACCCATAACTGGGAAACAGATAAATTTGGCTCCTTGGATTCTAAAGCTGAAGCCTATACACTATGACACTTGCCCAAGCACCCCTATGTGCTCATGTGCAAAATGGTATATATAGCTTGTAAATTGTTTGCATGACCTTCAGCTGACCAAATATGTTCACTGCCTTCACATGCATGCTATCGATGCTTGATCCACTCTTACCATGCATTTACGGAGGAAATAATGCTGTGAGTATCCATACGTCAATAGTATTTTCCAATAGCCTCTTAATTTCATTGTCTCTTGGAGAGTAATCAATTTTATTGGGAGGACATACACATGAGAATAATTGATTACACATGCTAAGAAACTGTCAAACTTGCAGTGCTAATTACACAACATACCGAGATTGCTTTCCATCAGGAAAATTTTGTGTAGGCTTTAGTGTCCCTCCTGTAGAACATGCCACAATTATCTTCGCATCTTTACCAATTTTCGTGTCAACACCTGCACAGCATAACATTAGCTGCTGATTTCCATACCATTTACGAGTAATCAAACTGCAGCAACAGCACTTGCTATCATACTTTGTATGAACTCAGGATTCTCTTCTGTTCCAGCAAATATGCCAAAGAACGCAAATGCTGCACGCCTTGCAATATCCCATGCCGTCCATTCCTTTATTAATCTGTATATTTGTACATTGATGGCGCCAGGTGGATGAGCCTGCATAAGAATAAAATGCATAAAATGTATCCACTGCTTCAAATTTATTGATCCTTAGGCAATGAACTTCGAGCTCTATGCCTTGAAGCAGCACGAAGTATACAGGAACAAACTTCACATTGGCAGAACCTATATTCAGTTAGCAGGTAGTACTATCTATCCAGTATGTGACCTCTGATACAAATCAATTTCCCTAAAGATCACATTTTGGCCTAAGAAAATGGTAGAAGTGGCTGTACTATGTGGCAATGCAATGATGTTATAGCCCTAAACCTCAGAGCTGAAATTGTGGCATAAGAACTAGAAATACTGACTACAGGATACCTCTTTAAACTCTGCTTCTGGTCTGACATCAAGAATCACAAAGTTATTCTCCTTTTGAAGGCGCAATGCTTCCTTCACATCAACACTGCGTACCTGCAAAAATAAGCAACACCACCACCAGTATAAATGTGAAGTGCTAAGCATAGAAGACTCACCACGAGCCAACAGTGAACTAACAAATGAATCAACAGATGAACAGAACAAGGTAGATAAGTTCCAATAAATTACAAAACAGCGCCTATTTCATATATAATCTATTTCTTTTAAAACATAGGTTAAGTATTTCATAACAAACTTAAAGATAATAACATGGTAAAGTGATGCAAGTTACCCGCTTTTCTGCTAGGAGTTGCCGCTTAACTTTCCACTCTACTTCAGCTATAAGGAAAACAGGCAAGGTATGGATCAAAGAAAATCATGAAGATCTGGACAACTAACAGTTTGTATCAACCAAAAAAATGTAGAGAATTACCAGGAGTCTTTGCAGGCTTAGTAGCAGCACAGCTTATATGAATCGAGCTCACAGAACATGTCCGGTGGAGTTTTGCAGCCTCTATGGGACGCCAGGAATTGCCAGATGTGAATTCTGAACAGGATGATAACCTTGATGAGCAAGCAAGATTCCGTAAAGAGATGGCTGCCAGCATTGTGGGCATGAGAGAAAGGAGGAAAAACAGCTTTGGAGGACCCGAGAGAATTAAAAGACGGCTTAGCTTCTTCTAAGTCTAGGCTGCATCCCGTTACTGGAAAGAGATTCTTTTTGGAAGCAGAAATGTCCAAAGGACCCAGTGGTTTTGGATCGGCGCATATCTGAACTAGTGGTGGAGGTTGAGCAAGAGGTGAGATTGACAATCTGGATTCTGGGCGTGTGGCTTGCCCTGGCCCCACCACACCAACAATCTAGAAAATACTTACCTCTGCGGTTCTCATCCCTTGATACAATTTCAAACGTTCGGCTAAAAAGATCCAGCCTTCTCTGGATGTGCAGAAAATGGAAGAACAAAAAAAAAAGGCAACAGCAAATCTGCAAAATTCAGCTGTTTATTGGTAGCCATCAGTTCCAAGTTCCATCCTACAAATGGGAAGACTAGGATGCCCAAACAGACTGTTCGCCTGAAATTCAAATGAAGAACTAAAGAAAACTACATCTAAATCCGGAGATGCCGAGGCTCCCTAAGATCGCTTAAACCCTGAATTCAGAACAGAGATAACATCACCAGATAGAAACACCATAACGAGTTTCCTGCAATGCTTTCAGCTCAGCTTTGTTCTGCTCTGCTCACTCACTCCAGTACCCATCATTTTCCTTCTCTTCGTTCTCTTCCTCCTCATCACCCTCCTCGCCGATCTCCATCACTGCCTCCCGGAACCGCTTGACATCATCCAATGCCGCCTTCCGGAACATCCCAATGTCCGCAGCGCCAGCCACCATATGGTAACCCCTGAGCTTGAGCTGCTCGGGCGGGTCATTCTGCATTGCAAACCCACCCAAGTAAGCAGCATTGCCATCCGTGGCGACTGCCACCTTCTTCTTCCTGGCCTCTAGCACCTTCCTCTCGGCCTCCCTCAGCGCCGCCCGCACCTTCCTGTTCCCGGGGTCCCAGAGATAGCCCATGCTGGCCGACAGGTCGAGCGGGCCCATCTGCACGACGTCCACGCCGTCGACGGCGGCGATGGCGTCGACCTCCGCGATCCCGGCGGCGGTCTCGACCTGGCAGATGATGAGCGTGTCATCCTCGCAGCGGGAGAGGTAGGAGTCATCCAGGCCGTAGGCGGAGGCGCGGACGATGGGGTGCGCGGCGCCGCAGACGCCGCGCGGCGGGTAGCGGCAGTGTGAGACGGCCTCGGCGGCGGCGGCGGGGGACTCGACGGCGGGAAGCATGAGGCCCGCGGGGCCGAGGTCGAGCGCCTTCTTGGCCCAGACGGCGCTGGCCTCCGGGAGGCGGAGAACGGCGGGGGTCCGCGCGGCGTCGAGCGCGCGGAGGCAGGCGAGGGCCTCGGGGATCCCGCCCGGCCCGTGCTCCATGTCGACGACGACGTAGTCGTAGCCGGCGAGGGCGGCGAGCTCGGCGAGGGTGGGCGAGAAGGAGAGGAGGAAGAGGCCGTAGAGGGTGTCCCCGGTGGCGAGGCGGGACTTGAGGGAGGGCGCGGGGGAGAGGAGGTCGGATGCGGCGGCCGAGATCGCGGGGGCGGGGCGCCTGCGGCGGGGCAGCGCGGTGGTGATGGGGCGGGAGGGATGATGCGAGGGGTTTGGATGCGCTCTGCGTCTGGGCGTTAGGAGGAGGTGGGAGAGGGAGGCGGATGCGGCGGCCATCGCGAGCGAGGCCGGCCGGCGGCCGGCGGGCGGCGGTGGAGCCCGGTGGTGGGCTTCGGCCTTCGGGGGATCTGCGAGACTGCGACTGCCGAGTGCCGCGTGAGACTGTGAGAGTGTGTCATGTGCTGTCTGTTGTGTGAGACTGAGTCTGGCCCTGTTTAGGGGTTATAAACTGAATCTTTTAGTATTTAGAAGTACTAAATAAATATTAATTATAAAACTAACTGTAGAACTCTGGGGCTAAACTGCGAGACGAATCTAATGAGGTATGTTAATCTACTGATTAGCGAATGGTTACTGTAGCATCACTGTAGCCAATCATCGATTAATTAGGCTCATTAGATTCGTCTCGCGAAAAAAGCACTCAGCTGTCAAAAAATATTTATAAACAGATTTATTTAATACTAATAAAATAGTAAAATTCCTTTTGATGTGATAGGGACTTTTGAAAAAAAAGTTCTGGAGCCAAACAAGGCCTAAGCTCTCCCTCTATAAACTCTGTAAACATAAAAAAAACCGTCACATCGAATGTTTTCATACATATATTGTATGGAGTACTAAATAAAATCTATTTACAATTTTTTTACATCGATAGTCTTTAAATCGTGAGACGAATCTAATAAGCCTATTTAATTCATAATTCATCATCCGCTAATTATTGATTAATCATAAATTAATTAGCATCATTAGATTCGCCTCGCGATTTACAACCCATATATGAAAAAAATTGTAAATAGATTTCATTTAGTACTTCAAATTAGTAAAATTTCAAAAAAAATTGCGCTGGAACTAAATAGGGCCTCTGTTGCTTTGGCTTGACGACGCTAGAGCCCTACGCCCCTACGGCCCGTGGTTAGGTAGAGATTTTGATATTAAATTTGTGAGTCTTTCGAAATATAACATTAGATGTGCGGATTCTTTCTTAACAGACGATTTCGACTCTTTTTCTCAGTTTCGCGAATTTCACTTATGTTTTTCTTTTATTAGGAACTGGAACTACCTGTTCTGCCCCTAACCCTATCATCAGCTGCAATCGATTGGATCTAATCCATCCGTGTTCATCTCTTTCTCACTCGGTCTCTCCTCTCCCTCTTAGTACCTGGCGCAAGAACTGTTGCGGCCCAGGCCGGAGCAGGAGCGCCGCCGCCCGCCGCTGCTCCAGGCTGCGGCAGCGCCGCCGCTCGCCGCTGCTCCGGGGCTGCAGGAGCGCCGCCGGCCGTGTTCCTCGCCAAGCTGCGCGGCGGGACCTGCACCACGGAGGCGACGATGATGGCATCAAGCGCAATGGCCAGGCGGCCTCCGCCGTCGCCGTGCCACTCGCGGCGCTGCTCTCCACCCCGTTCAAGCTAAAGGAGGCTCTCTAGCTGCCGGACGCCAACTTTTAGATGACGCCGCGTCCTGGTGTACTGTCGTTGCTGCGCATGCCAGCCGCGGACAGCAGCAGCTGACGCTGGAGAAGAAGGCCAACAGCAGGCTGCTCCCTCACGAAATGGAAGATTGGATAGTTGCAGTTTTATGATTTGCATTGTGTACTAGTCAATTGCTACACTTGCTCTAGTCTCTGTATCTGATATAGCTCAAGAGTTCAGTAAATGGTTTGTCATGCTGGGTATATAATTTCTCCAGCCTACTGCTACGGGTCGAGAGCAGCACCGCGAGCAGCACGGCGACGGTAGAGGCCGCCTGGCTACTGTGCCTGCCTGTGCCTGTGCCTGATGCTATGTCGTCGCCTCCGTGGTGCGCCGCGGAGCTTGACGAGGAACACGGCCGCCGGCGCTCCCGCAACCTTGGAGCAGCAGCGGGCGGTGGCGCTGCTGCAGCCGGGAGCAGCAGCGGGCGGCGGCGCTCCCTCTCCGGCCTGGGGCCGCGGCAGTTCTTGCGCCAGGCACTGAGTGAGAGAAGAGAGACCGAGAGAGAAAAAGATGAACACGCATGGATTGGATCCAATTGATTGTAGTTGATGGGTCAGGGGCAGAATGGGTAATTCAAGTACCTAATAAAAGGAAAACATAAGAGAAATTCACGAAATTGAAAAAAAGAGCCGAAATCCTATGTTTAGAAAGAATTCGCATGTCTAGTGTTATATTTCGAAAGGTTTGCGAATTTAATGGCAAATCGTGTGAGGCGTGCGTATCTGATGTCAAATATCGAAATCTCTCGTGATTAGGGGTGGTAAAGTGTTTAAAATCTAACTTAGGTGATTTTATATTATTTCAAATTTACAGGGGTCAAGTGGTCCAAGTTGGATTGCGAAGACACTACTAGAGTTATGATCTTGTCACCTTTAGTTGAGATTGCCGTTTCACCATTTTCGCTTCTTTCGCATGGATGGAAAGCAAGGGATGATTGATGCTTTCTTAGGAGAAGCTCGAAGGAAGAAAAAGAAAAGAAACATAAAGGAGAATTTACTATAATGTAGGTGAGTCCATATGTGCCGATGATCAACAAGGTAATTTGAATGTTGCTCTAAAAAAAGGTAATTTGAATGTTTGGCATATCATTACAAAAAATTGTAGCTGCTACTGAAAGCTGTTTATAAGATGGATCAGCCACTGAGTAAACATTTTCGATGTTAGATTGTGGAGTCCTTCCTGTGTAAGAAATTGTAGGGACAGCTTGTGTTGTTGACGTTGGATCTGTCTGCGTTGGATTGTGACTTGTGAGAGGAAGTATATTTTTGTAATCGGAGCACATCTCTGCAATTTGGTTATGAGACTGCACCGTGGTTGCTCCATTTTTCCAGTTGTTTCAAGTTAAAAATCTGGGACCAAGATAACGCTGAGTCCTTTGGTACTAGCACTTTTAGTAGATCCCTGTGGTTCTAGTCCATTAGAGTTATGTTGGCTTCTTTCCTGACAAGATACCAAAATATGATCCTGCCGTCATTACGAAAAGGATCTGATCAAGAAGGTGCATGCGCGATCGAAGTGAACATTGCGAGGAGATTTTTAGCTCACAGGATAGTTTCTCTGATCAAATGTAGGGTTAGAATTGTGTGCAAAATGGTGTGATGTGTTCAGTCAGCTACAGTGAAATAAACTATTTAATTTTAGAAAATCTATTCGGAAAATCCAGACCGACCATTTGCTCAATCACTAATGCCCCGTTTGGCATGGTCAACTTTTCTAAAACGGTGTGAAGCAGCTTCTCTGGTGAATTTGAAATGGTTTTAAAAAAACATTTGACAAAGCATTTGTTTCCTATTCTCTATGAGCGGATAGAAGAGGTGAAGCTGATGAAGCTTTTTTTTTACTTGTCCTACATAGTGTAAGTCATTTTCAGCCTCACGAGTGCTTCATGCCATTTGCAAAATATCCATTTGGCACATCTACAAATAAATCTCCATTCAAAAATCTGTGCCAAATGGAACCTAATTTATCATCAAGAAACTTTGCCGAGTGGAAAGGGATTAAGCTGGAGATCAGTTGTCTGCAACAGCGATGTGTTGCTGAAATGCTTCATTGGTTTGGGAAGCCGCTTTGGTGAGAATCACCAATACAATGAGTCTTTAACTTGTATGCCTAGATCCTAAGTTTTCTTTATTTTTTTGTCCATGTTCTGTTTGTTGTTAACGGTGGAGGAGTTCTGACAAGTGGGATCGAGGATAAAAAAAGAGGTTAATTGGAGGCATGCCATTACAATTTATCGAGTTCACTGATCTGTCATTACAATTCATCATATTGGAACCGTACCACTGTAATTTTTACAACTCTCCGCAATATGCCACTATGTACCTCTTCAATGTGTTTCTTAAAATTTGTGGACCAGACTACCCTCGGCCTTCTTCTTCCTCTCGTCCCCTCTCTCCCATGGCAGATCCCCCCTCGGGCCACGAGAGCAGAGCATGCTGGCAATGGAGGCCGGAGCGCGCTGCTCTCGCTGCTCGCCTCCTCGTCGTACTCCTGCCATTGGCCCTACTCATGCTCTTGCCCTTCCGGTGCTGCGCGCGCTTGGGGACCGCCGCCACCGCGTCCAACCCCGCGCCGTCCTTATCAGGCGCCACCAGGGAGAAGGGGAAGGCGTTGGGCGCTGTGGTGCTGCGGGTGCCGGCTAGCTCGCCCATGGTCACCACGCATAGGTAGGCATCCGCACGGAGGGAGATGCTGCGGGTGCCGGCCGGCTCGCCCATGGTGGACGGCGTAGGCAGGCGTCAGCGTGGAGGGGAGATAGCCATCTGCCGGGGCGTAGGAGGGCGGACCGGAGCCTTGCGGCGGCGCGTGGCAGAGGGGCACGGGGGGATCTGCCATGGAGAGAGAGGAAGGTGAGAAGGGACGAAAGGAAGAAGAAGGCCGAGGGTATTCTGGTCTATAAATTTTAATAAACATGTTGAAAGGGTACGTAGTGGTATATTTCGGAGAATTATAAAATTGCAGTGGTACGGTTTCAATATGATGAATTGTAATGGTAGATCAGTGAACTCGGAAAATTGTAAATAGTATAGATCTAATTAACCCCAAAAAGGACCACATTGCCCCTCACCCATCCCAATCCTTCCTCCCCCTCACGGCCTCACCCGTTCCTTCTCCCCCCGATTCGGCCCCCTGGCCTTCTTCCTCCTCCGCCCCAAACCCTACTGCGCCGCCGACAGCCGGCGCCGGCCACCGCCGCCGCCGCCGTGCACCGGATCCGGCAACCCGCGCGCCGCGGCCGCAGGGGCAGGGGCAGGCGCGGCCACCGCCGGGCCACCCGCAGAGGCGAGAAGGAAGTCGCACCGCCCGCCGCGCCCAAGCAGCCAGGTGGGTACCTCAGTGATCGCTGCTTGATAATACTCCGGTGAAATTGCCTGTTTGATTCACATCGAAGCGTATAGTTCGGTAGTTTAAGCCCAGATATTTTTTCCCCACATCTGACCATGCTTATAGTAGGTCGAAATGCCACTAAGCTAGGTAGGCGATTTCACTGTTCTAAGTGTATAGGTTATGCTCTTTGCCATGCCCATGAATTAGACATTTGAAGCTTGAAGGTGCTTTGCTGCAGAGGCAGTGTGCAGTGTTTAGCATCATCAGTTAGCCCAGGCTTGTTGAAGGCGATAATGTTTTGTTAGATAATCATGAATGATCGTTGCACTGAGTTGCAAATAAGTTTTCATCGACCTAGTAACATAAGGAACAGTGTTGTCTCGTGTTGCTTTCCAAAGCCATACGTGTGATCCGGCATGATATAAGTAACAATGTTGTATTATGTGCTGCTTTTCTTGCGGGAAATTATGTGAGGTGTTCTTTTAATGCTAATATGAAGAGTGAGCTGAAGGTTCTGTGCATTTCATGCAGTTCGAACGTTGTCCTTTCACCTGCAAAGACTTTTTTTATTGGACATGCAAAGATTCATCACTTATTAGAATGCTCCCATTCCCACCTACTCCCAATAAACAACGCTACTTAAAATCACAGAATACTCTCATGTATGCTTGGGCTGTTTTGTATGATAGGACAGGTAAGTATCAATATATAAAAATGCCCTCCATTTTTAAATATATGATGTTTAGAACGAGCTTATTAGTTTCAAAATGATCTAATAAGACTGTCCTAAACGCCATTGAGATGGAGGGAGTACTGAAATCTCCCTTGCTCTCCCTCTCTGTCCACCACCCCCTCCACGTAAGGGTATGGAGGTCAACAACAAATTTCATAAGGGTATAGAGGTTAAAGACTCAAGAGTCCAGCACCTCCTCCACATAAGGGCAAAATTGTCTTTTCCCAACTCCGTTAGCTACCGTTACAGCTCATTCCGTCCAAAAGGGCACTGGGGTAAAGAAAACTTGGCGCCGGGTCATACAGGTGCGTAGGATTTTTTTTAGGGGTATGGAGGTCAATAGCAATTTACATGAGGGCATACGGGTTTAAGACTCACAAGTGAAGCCCTATTTCCTCCAACGCTATCCCGCTCCCCCAGCCTCTCCGCCCCACCCTCTCTCCCTGCGCCCCTCCCCAGGCCCCACCACCCCTCTCCCTGTGCCGCCTCCATCTCGTGCTCCGGCGGCTCTACCCTCCAGGCCTCCACCCGCCTCTGTCGGACCTCCCCCTGCACCTGCCTCCCCTCCCCTATCCCTGCTGTGCCCCCCCTCTGAATCGGGCCGTCCCTACCGTCGCCCCCTGCAGCGAGGCCATGCCACGCTCATCGGGTCGCACCTGTGAGAAGGAGGCACGAAGGTGGATTGGAGGCTGCTTTCGCCGATCACCTGACACAGTAAAGGAGCCGCACCTCTCCACCAAAGCATCAGTGGCTCCAGGGCACCGCAAGGTAAAAAAAAAACTAATTGCCGCTGTACCGGATCTGCTTTGTGGATGCGATTCTGAGTTCTTGGACTAGAGCATTCAGTTCTTTGTTTCAGTGCTTGGTTCATACAAAGAGAATACTTTTTCAGTGTCGTTGAGAACTAGAGTAGCTTCTTTTTGTGTTAGCACATGGTCTGGACTAATCTGATGAAACAAATTAAATAGGCTATTGCCATAGGATAATGCGTGTTTTGGTGAATTGAGTTAGTGAATGGTTGGCTACTGAATTGCATGTTTTACTGAATATGATATTATTGTAATATAACTATGTATTCAAGATACTAAATAAACATAAGGATTATTAAGTCCTGCACATATTCAGTTAAAAAATGAGATAGCATCAGCCTCAGGGCACTTTAGAAATTTTACCACTCAACTTAGAGAATCGACTCAAAATAATCAAGATTTCCAAACAAATCGAATCAAAATGATCAAGATTGCCAAACACTTTATCTAGACAGCCGATTCTCCAGACAACTGGCTTATCACAAATCTTGCTTTTCAGAAAAGCGAGATCTAGATAAGCGGAAACAAACAGGGCCTTAGACAGACAGATAGGAGTCCCTGCTCGACCGGCCTCCCACTCCCCTCGACACTGCCGGTGCCGGGCCTTTCCGCTCTCCGACGGATCCCACACCAGTATCCCTTGCTCCAACATCGCCGCTCCTACCCGTTGTAGTGGAGTGGAGATCTATCCAGCTGTGTGCTGTTTAATCTTTTTGATTCTGCTCGATTTGATGGATTGTTATCGATTATTCCAATGCTTAATTCATTCTGTTCCATGGTGCTCTTTTTTCGCTGCTTATCCAATCTAATCCATCAATCCATGGACTGATTAGGTTCTTCAGCGCGAGAGGTCAATACATCCTAGGTGTGGGTGCAATTCAGTTTTCAAAAATTTTGTGGTCCAAACTGAGCCCGTTTGAGCAAGTAAATCACGCCACCGGAAAGCATGAGAAGGCGGCCGGGGATCGCTGGCTTGCAGAATGCAGCGGCTACTCGTGTATGGACTTAACATTTGACTTTCTTTTTTTTCCACCCTTTTGGAAGATGAGAATAAAGTGTTGCTGCGAACTTCCAGGACCAATTCCGGCTGGTGGGGGAGAATGTGGCCAAGGTCAGGACCGATGTGATGAAGGAGCAACTTGCGACATTCAGGTCACAGCTCGAGGAATTTGCTCGAAAGCATAAGGTAATTAACTGTTCCTGTACTTTACTTGAATGTCGAAGGAGGAGAAAGAAAACTGTATCACACAAAGTATGCAAACTATATAGATCGTGTTTGCATGTGCTATCTGTTGAACTCTTATGTACATTAAAGCTGTCGATTGGACATTGGAAGAGGGAGGGAGGGACCTAACTATAGTCATACCAAGAAAGATCCACCATATTCGGAACGGAAAATACAGAATTCGGTAACAGGTCATGGGGAAACTCATTCATATTTTTTGTGCAGTCCATTAAGTCCCAGTGTAAGGAGATATGTCAGTGGAAAGAAAATTTAGACATGGCATTATTGAGTCACCATACCACCATAAATTTTAAATGGAAAAGTATATTCTTATTCTCTCTGGTAATGTTATATATACATATTGTGCTAGTGCAGAGCGACATTCGTAAAAATCCGATATTTAGACAGCAGTTCCATGAGATGTGTGCAAAAGTTGGAGTAGATCCGCTGGCATCTAATAAAGGAGTTTGGGCAGAACTTCTAGGGATTGGTGACTTCTACTATGAACTTGGTTGGTATAGTCACTTTAAGCTTTCTTGTGGGTTCTTCTGGTCGTGGAAGTGAAATTTGATATTGCTATCTTTTTGTGTTTACTATCCATTTTCATTCTTGCAGGAGTTCAGATAGTTGACATATGCATTGCAACTAGATCGCATAATGGTGGCCTGATTGACTTGCTAGATCTCCGCAAACTTCTCTGTCAGAAGAGAAAAGCTACTCTTGAATCATTATCTGAAGATGACTGTTTACGTGCTATAAGTAAGCTAAAAGTAAGACTTTAAAGCTTCAGTGATCCATCTATGTTTTATATTTTGAAACTTTGGAATTGGATGTACATTGTTTCTACAAGTTTGGACTTTAGTTAACAGATGATAGTTAATACAAAGGAAGTTGTTGTACGCGGTAAGATTTTTAGCTCATATGGTGCTTCTTTATTGAATTAACAGGTCCTTGGTAGTGGCTTTGAAGTAATTTCTGTTGGGAGGAGAAAGCTTGTGCGGTCAGTTCCTACTGAATTAAATAAAGACCACAGTGGGATACTAGGGCTAGCACAGGTTTGTGCCTTTCAATACTGTAATATTTAACACCACACTACTAGAAGATTTTAAAGTACTAATATGCACTATACTATACTGTATAGGAAAATGCAACATTCCACTGGTAATAACATCATTGGCAATTTGACATGCAGGCTGAAGGCTATGTCACAGTAGAACAAGTTGAAAAGGAATTCTCATGGTCTACTGGACGGGCAATTGATGCCCTTGAAACTTTACTTAAGGTAATACTTGTTTCCTCAGTTTTTCCTCTGACTAGCATTTAGTATGGATCTTTTCATGTGGCAAAAGGTAATTTATAGATCTTTTCAATGCATGCAGTTGACTTATTGATGAATCCTTGCATAATCAATATTGCAGCTTGCTGCTGCCATCCATTTAAATATGTAGTTTCATTAACACATGCCTGGGGGCACTGCTTGGAACAGATTGAATCAAACATTAAATTCCTTGGTACCTACATGCCTATGTGTATTGCTATGAATCAAACATGAAAATCTTTGGTATCTACATGGCAATATGTGTATTTCTGATTTTAAACCTGGAACTGTTACTACTATCAGGAGGGACTTGCTATGATCGACGATGGCCACAGGGATGGCAAGCGTAGATATTGGTTCCCATGCGTCACTGTCAGTTCCGACACAACCAGCGGTGAAGCCAAGTAATAACCTGTACTATGTCAATTTTGCAAACACTGTTTTTTATTCTTTTCCATGTG
Organism: Panicum virgatum; assembly: GCF_016808335.1. Taxonomy (NCBI): domain Eukaryota; kingdom Viridiplantae; phylum Streptophyta; class Magnoliopsida; order Poales; family Poaceae; genus Panicum; species Panicum virgatum. Next base: position 54,285,739 of record NC_053146.1, read on the forward strand.
TCCATTTCTCTGTGAGGTGTGGAACAACCAGAGCAGCTGTGTGTAAGATGGATAGAATAACATCATACTTCTAAATATGAAAAGTGTGAATTCAGGTTTGTTATTGTACAATATTCAGAATTCTGATGGTTCTGGCCTTCTGGGATGGGATGTTGTAGCCAGTTTGCGGCTTCTACTGTTTGATTGCCCAGTTATTAGCAACTTTTATTGAGAGGAGATACCATTATTAGCATTTTCTTTTGAGAGGAGACCATTATTAGCGTAGCAAACATTCTTATACTGAGATGAGAGAACATTATTAGCAACTTATTTTAGAGGAGATCATTCTCAGCTTAGCAACTAAGAGCATCTCCAGCAGTTTGGCAAATCGAGTTGTCATATTTGATTTTTGGTAAAAACGTTAAAAATACTCCTCCAACAGTTTGGCAAAAGACTTGGTAATTTTTGGCAACTTGGGAAAAATCAGCCTCCAGCGCGTAAATATACGCGCGCGGTGCGTAGTTGGCATCGTGGTTTCTAGTCAGGTGGGAGGGTGAAAAAAGAAATAAATAACAGAGAAGGGTTCCTGATTTAAGTTTTCAAGAGGTGGAAGGGACATAAATATAATTTTGTTTCTCTCTCAGGGTTCCTGATGTAAGTTAGATTTGGATTTGGCAAGTGAATTATGCCAAACTGTTGGAGATAAGCTCTTTTTTTACTTGGCATATCTTTTTAGAAGTTGACAAAACACAAGATATGCCAAGTAAAATATGGCAAACTTTTGAAGATGCTCTAAGTAGTACCTAGAATAACAAGTGCACTAGGTTAGGGCCCATTGGTCAATGATGGCTTGTGCGGGCCATTCTATTACCGTTGACCACGAATAGCCCATGGGCCGTCAATCATCGCATTCTGTTCGGCGCGACCCGTTGACTAGCCTTTGCCATTGCCGCCGCCGCCTTAGACGAGCGGTTTTTCGCTTGAAATAACCACGGAAAAGAAAAGAGAAAAAGAAGGATCAGAGGAGGGGAAAATGGCGACGGAGAAGCGCCACCGCCGGCACTCGCCGCCGGCCGCCACGCCCGGTGCCTCGCCCACGTCCTCCTCGAATCCAGAATCCGCCGTATTCCGCTCGCCTTCCCCTCCGCCGGACGTCCTCCCAGACATCGCCTCCCGCCTGACCTCCCTCGAGGACTTCTTCGCCCTGCGCGCCTACCGCGCCCTCCTCCCGCCGTCCCGTGGGGTTCTCGCCTCCCAGTCCCCGCTCCTCCTAGTCGCGCTATTCCCCTCATTCTCCGAGGCGCTCTTTCACCTCTCGCTCCGCCGCCTCCACCGCTTCCGCCACCACCTGCCCCTCTCCCGCCACACCCTCCTCTACGCGCACGGCTACCTCGTCACGGCCACCACCGCGGGGTCCTCCCACTACCCTCCGAGGCTCCTGCTCCTCCACCTCTTCTCCGGGGTGCAGATCCGCCTCCCTAAGGTCCCGGCGCCGTTCACCCGCGTCATCCTCTCCGAGGACCTCGCCGTGGTCCTCTTTCTGCCTGGCAGGCCAACCGTCCAGCACTGCCGCCTGGGGGACACACTCTGGCGCGTGGTCCGCGCCGATGCGCCGGACGTGGTCGACGACATGCTCTTCGTCGATGGCACCCTCTACGCCTTGGTTGGCCTCCGACTTGCCATAGTCGAGCTGTCTGAAAATTCGCTCGAGCTGTCGTATCTTGGAGGGGACTTGGATGACAAGAGCAGGCCAGCGGGAGGGCTGTTCAGGCTTGGACTTGGAGAGTGCGGGGGCGATGTGTTGCTGCTCATCAGTGAGGATCATGAGGGTATGATGGTTTACCGTGTTTTTCGGTGGGTGTCCGATGAGGGAAAGTGGGCTTCAGTCACGAGCTTGGGCGGGAGGACACTGTTTCTTGGTTATGATGGATTTGCATCCTGCCTTGGTCCTGATTACCCAGGAATTCGAGGGGATTGCTTATATGCAGCTGGGCTACGCTTGGGTGAATGGCACGAGTACTCATTGGCTGATGGAACTTGCGATGTTCGATATGGGGTGTGTTTAGTTCCCACAAAATTTCCAAACTTTCCAAACTTTCCATCACATCCCCTATCACATCGAAACATTAAATATAGCAAATGACCCATGCATGGAGTACTAAATGTAGTTAAATAAAAAAACTAATTGCATAGTTTTGATGTACGTTGCGAGACGAATCTTTTGAGCCTAGTTAGGTCATGGTAGGACAATATTTACCACAAATAAACGAAAAGTGCTACAGTGTGCTACATTGACCGATGTGACTTTTTCTCCCACCTTTTCACCCCATCTAAACACAGCCATGCTGAGTATCCAGGTGCACCACCGCTGGATGCTGTCTGCGAGGCCACCAGTTTGGGTCTTCCCTAGCTTGTGTTGATGCTGTCTGCGAATTCTTTACGAGCATGTAGAACATCTGATGCCGACTTGGAATAAATCATGGTATGATGGTTTCTGTAAACTCTGTTGTTGTAGCAATGAGTATTGAAAAATACATTACCAGTTATTTGTTATGTTGATTGACATAGAGAATGCACTCGTTGAATTTAACCATAAGAACAGATAATGTCGGATCATGCCCATAAATAAATGGATGGTTTATCTATGCAATATGCATCTTTTGAGACCTTGGTTTAGCTAATTTTGCTTCTTTCTTGGTACATGTATATTACCATGCACTGCAACAAATAATGAGTACTCTGCTGTGTAAAGAATTATAAATTAAATTTTTCATTACTTGATCTGATAATACTGGTAATTTGATATGTTCACTGCTGGTGAGCATGTCTTCAATCATTTTGTTATCCATAAAATTTCTCTTTGGTAACATGGTATTCCAAACCAATTTTGGACTACTAATATCTTGATATGTTGGGGTATTCCCCCAGGCACAAATGGTTAGATTCATCTTGTTATTGCACCTGGTTTTGGTAGCGATAGATAGTTCAGCAGGTACTATGATAGAAAAGGATGAAGGTCCTAATGCCCTAACCATATTTTCTAGGAAAGGGTAGCAGAAGTTGGAAGTGTAACCATATCACTCCAAGGTTCCACCATTCTTTCAATGAAGGAACAAAATATAGCTGAACCAAACCTGGGAAAAGCAGAAGATTTTTATCTTAGTACCTGCTATTCATTGCATATACCTATTTGCTCAATCATCTATATGAGCATCTGGCTGCATATAAGGACCGTTTGCTTACCTTTTCCATCTAGATTCTTAGACAGTCCTGACTAAACAAATGTTACCGCCACACTGAACTTGACAGCAATTTATTAGTATTGAACTTGCACCTGTTTTTTTCCTCATTTCAAGTATGTTAGAATGTCCAGTTTCCAGTTCATGAAAAAGATCCCTGGAGAGTCAATTGGGAGATTTCGGACCAAAAATGGTGAAGGCTTTAATTTAAGGTATAGTTTATCGATAGATCAAAGATCATATGCTGTTAATGAAACATGGAAACACTATTTTAATCAGGAAGGCCAGGGTAAAAGTTTACACAATTTTCTGATAGTGTGTGGTTAAAAATCTTTCCCATTTTTTTCTGCACAAGAAGAGAGGTGCTTGCTTATTTGATTTTAAATTCCTCATTTGTTGAAGTTTTAAGAATCGGGAAATTTGCATAATTGCATGCTGCGTTTGATAACTAGAGAAGTCAGTATTAGCTTGCAGAAAATCTGTCATATGTACTTTTTGATTTTTGTATTAGGCTGGTAGTTAGTCCCTTCCTTGTTGACTTATAGGCGTGAATAATTCTGCAGCCCTAGATTCTGTTGTTGCTGCAGTTGTTCAGATTTCCTGTCTTTTTGCTTGGAATGTCCTGACCCGCGCATGGACGACGAGCATGGTATTATCTGGCTCGTGTTGGATGTGCATGGTATTATCTGGCTTGTGTTGGATGTAATACTCGGAAACTGAAATTCAGTGCACTTCATCTCTGTTTCATTGCCATGTCAAGCAAGTTTTTGAGAATTTTCATCTCTTGCCATCCTTGGATCGATTTACTCATTTGGAGTCTGCAGAAAAATACACAAATCGGTAATTTTGGTTGCAAAGCTGCTAAACCTGAACAAGTCATGTACATCCCACAAGTTGACCTTGCTCGAATCATTGACTTCAAGGCGTCTGATCTTAACATGCTGGGGGATACAAATGGGTCGATGAATGCCAACCCGGCTAATGCCACACTGTATTTTCTGAAGCGCTTGTGTTGATTGCGATTTGTTCAGAAACTTCAGATGTGCAAATGATTTCTTTGCTACAAGAAGTTGCGCCTCTTGTGTAGCGTAACACTTATTTTTACTATGTAATTCTGCTTGTCGAGTGTATTATACCTTGTTAAGCTGAGCTCTGACACCACCTGAAGGTATATCTACATGTGCCCGATTATTTTCATCCTCGCACAGACTATGCGTCTGTCTTTTTTTTTTTTGAGAGGGACTATGCGTCTGTCTTGAGAGCTTCTGTTTGCTTGCTGTCTCCCTGGCGCATCCATGACCGCGGCCCAGCGGGTTTGCCGTCTGCGAGGCCGGTGTGGGGTCCACGTGCAGCGAGTCAAACTCCACTAGCCGCCCTGCCCCGAGTTCTCTCCCCAGTCGTCCCCACCGTCCTCTTCCAATCCAAAACCATCCTCCGTCCGAGCAAGCGGAAGCGCGGCCCCTGCTAGTGCTAGCACACAAGCACGCTCGCAGTTTGGCGGCGATGCAACGCGCCGCGCTCCTCCGCCCGCTCGTCGGGTCCCCTCTCCTCCCCGTGGGTCCCCTCGCCGCGCGGCGCCGCTGCCGCTTCCGTGGAGGCGTTCGCGTGAGGTCCGCAACCGGGGAGGGCGGGAGCGGGCCCGGTGGTGGAGGTGGAGGCGGAGTCGGCGAGGGAGACGTCGCCGCAGCTTCTTGGCTGAGCTCGGCGGTGGGGGAAAAGGTGGACGAGCTGCTGCGGCGCGAGGAGAACCGGGCCCTGCTCGAGGGCGTCGAGGACGCCGAGCGCCGCGTGGAGCGCGCCCGCGCCGCGCTCGCCGACATCGAGCGCCAGGAGGCCGAAGCGCGCTTGGCCCGCGAGGAGGTCCGCCGCCTTGAGAAGCGGCGCGACGAGGTATGCTGCTATCCACGTCCACTGTGAGTCTGTGACGCGCTTGCTATCCAGCCTGCTCGATGTTTTGCCAGTTCAGCTGTTCGACGTTTTGCCTGCTCTGCGAACAAATCCCATGCCGTGATGGCTCGCTCACAGTAGAGCAACATTTCCGGATCCTGTCATACTGCTGGACAGACCCCACAGCCAAGTGTTGTAGCTCTGGTCATATAGACGCTACTAAAGATATGATTGTATCATTCTCCGCTGAACTGTCCCATCTTGAGTCCATGTGCTCAGCATGTCCTTTGGGCATTTCCGTGTATATTCATAAATTGGATTTTACATCGTCCGGTCTGTTAAATTAATACGATATAAATGATGCCTTACCATGTTTTTTTAGCAAACATATTACCAGCAGCATTTGCCATGCGACCCCATGATATTGAAGGCAGGATGATTATTGGTTGTGATGTCAACTTTATAGAGCATTATTATTGTCTATGATTTCAACTTTAAATGATAATAAAGTTCTACAATCATCGAAATCTTCATGCTGGGAAAGGCATTGATAATTTGTTGCTTGATGCTTGGTCTCTTATTTTTTAATAATTTGCTTACTGTGTTGCATTGAATAAACAAGATTGCAGAGTCCCAGCGGGAATTACTTCAAGCAAGAGAAATGATTGATGAAGCTCAGCGTTCTTTGACTTCTAGTCTTGAGGAAGGAAGCTTTGGAGATGTGCCAAATGGTGATATTGATGAAGATAGCGAGAGACTAGAATCTGTAAAAGCTGCTGCAGTTTCCTCTATAGTTGGTGTTCTGGCTAGTTTGCCCATATCTTTCTATGAAGTTCAAGATCTGCCACAACTATTTCTTCGGTCATCAATTGTTTTCATGAGTTGTGCTTTGTTTGGAGTCACATTCCGGTACGCTGTTAGAAGAGATCTGGATAATATCCAACTAAAAACAGGGGCTCCTGCTGCGTTTGCTTTTGTTAGAGGTAAAACCTGGCAACATGGTTTCTGAAAGCTTTTCCGGGCACATTCTTGAGAATGTTCATTTATTTACTGGAACTAAACTCGCTGCAGGTCTTGCTCTGCTGGAATCTGGTAGAACCATCGAGCTGAGTACCGATAGCTTGATATCAGTTGCTCTTGATGGTGCATTTAGTGTGGTTGAGAACATTTTCATATTTCTGCCTGTTGCTGTTGCACTGGACTATTGTTTTAAGATGAGTTTTTTGAGTCCTTTTCCTAGAAGAAAACAATAGCTTCTGTGAAGAATATGTAATTATAATATTGATTGCTCCGATTGTCATATGTAATACAAATGACATCATAGATTCATCAAGTCTATCAAATAATATTTTTACATAATCTTCTTCCTAATATCTTATGCAACATAGAGTAGCTCACTAACTCATATCTTTCTCGTCAACATGAATTTTACTTCTTGAGTGTCCTGCTCTTTATAATGACTGACATAGATGACATATGCTGGAATGCATCTTTATAATACCTCCTTCACATGGGGTACGATCCAGGGGCGGAGCTTCCTTGTGCCATCAGGGTCGCCGGACCCCGATGAATTTTGCAAAAGTCAGTGTAAAACACTGTTCACTGCTGTATTTGACCTTGTTGTGCTAATAGAGCCGACCCCGGTGACTTGATCGGCTGGCATCGCCCCTGCGATCGCAGTTTTAGATGAAATTCTGTAAATCCTGTGGTTTGTCCTTCATCCAGCCTTCATCCTGGTGTAAAACAAAATTCCTACACCCTGGGATCATCTACTGTCTCTATATTCTGATGTGGTCATGTAGAAAAAGTATTGCATGATATCTATGTTCAGTTTATGTTCTGTCTGCCATCTACATTAATTAATGCTTGATCTAATGTGCTTGTCTGTTAGTACTTTTCCATTCATCTCACAGATCACAATTGCTTTGAAGCAACTCGTTGCTGAAATGTTTGTAATCTGATAAAGTATTTTTCTGGTCTTCCATAAAGTGCCCATCCAGATGGATCAGAGTGATATATCATTGCATCGCATAGGTCCTCAGACAGTCAGCATCGGCAGCATGCACCTAGGGTGCTTATTCTTCAACCATCAATGGTGGTGTACTTGCTGACTTCGTGAAGAAGACACACAGGTGTCATCTCCATGCTTAATACTAGTGGTGGGATAGTGCAGAAAAAATGCCTCATGAAGCATAACCAAAAGAACGTGTGCAATTTCTTTATAGAGTTGGTGCTGCAGTACATCTATTTGGAATGCTGCAATTCAAGACGCATAGCATGCTGAAAATGGGGGGGGGGGGGGGGGGGGGCACTCAGCAATCAGCATATGTGGTAAGACCTGATCCCTTGGGCTGGTTCTTGATTTGGTTTGGTGCTTGTGGTAGGGTTTCCTGTCGTGATTCCTGTGGATGCAAGTTCACCCCTGTGGTGGTGAAGATTGGGAGTAATCACTGTGGATTGTTAATTATTTGATGTGATTTGGTTGCGGATCCTTTAATTGGGTTCTGTATTCTGTACCCCCCCCCCACCCACCACCACCCCCCACCCCACCCCGCCAATTGAAATCGCATTGGAAAAGGGCCTTAGTCAATTGAGTCAAGGTGGTGTGTTGCAAATTTGGGTTTGTAATTTCATCTGCTGTTAGCTCGGTATATATCTACTTTTGTGCTGTGGGTTCTACTTCTCTGTGGAATACTGAAACTCTAGCTTGGACCTTATCTATTCACAAAATTCCAAGTATGGACTTTCTTACCTTGATAAAAATTCTTAGCTTGCTGATATTCAATGTTAATTTAGTGGATGCTGTAATGCATTTTTAAATAACAGATTGCCAAGATCACTATTGAAGGATCACCCATCTGACTGCCATACTCCCTGAAGAATTAGGACTTTCTCACTTTGAAAACCCAGTCCAGGGAGCTGTAGGGTCATGGTAGTTAAGCTTCTGAGCATGCTACTGAAGGAACTAAACGTTCACATTTGTTCTGAACACCACCAAAACTCCACATTTGCTTTATACCGCGCTTCTGATTAATCAGGCTTAATGCCTACATCGGTCACTCTATAGACTCTGTCCTGGAAGATTTTAACAGCATTGGCTACCGATTGAGCACTACTTGTCTTGTGCTATTTTTACCGTAGTGTGTAGCTATTAATTCATTTGGTGGTACTCAAGCAATTAATGTCATCGTGATTACTCAGTTTGGTTTACCTGTGTTATCTGTCATACATCAGCTGTTGGACATTATTGCCAATCTAATCCTGATAGACCTGCGTGTTCCATGCCATGATTATGAGATTACTAGTTTATTGGCTGTTTGCATGGTAACATGCTAACAGTCACCAAACTGGCATGTTTCAGCCAATTATATTTTTCAGATGGTTTGAAGCGATCTCCAGCATGTTTTCCAAACAAGAATAGAGTTGTTTGCTTGGTTGTATGCTGTTTGCTGGGAATTCTCAGAAGCTGGATTGGATGCTGTAGACATGCATGTAGGTGATTGAAAGAGAGATGGTCATGACTACCTATTGATTTTTTTTCGCACACCTATATATACTAGGTGTCTGAAATTGCCGATCGTTTTAGGCGACAATATTCCATGTTGCAGACGTTTTCCAACGTTGTAGATATTGCTCTTTGATGATGTAACTTCATGTTAACGTTGCAGACGACGCTTTCAATTCAAATGTTGGATTCCGCTGTCGCAACCCTTCACCTGAAAATTTGTAAAATTATCTGCATCTGAAATTTAAGCAACTCCCAATGTCCTGTGGTTTTCTTGTTTGTTTCTTATATACTGAATGATCCTGCATGTTATGAAGTTATCACGGTTTATTCAGACTCGCTGACATTTTGTGCTTGGAATACTCTGATATGTTCATAGGTGTGCATTCCAGAAGCTCGACCCTTGCTTGCATCATTGACTTCCAGGCGTTTAAGAGCATGGCTAATAGCTGCGCTCACGGCCGGTTGGGATGCATGTCATGATGGTGGTGGGTTCCGGTGGCTCAGCCAGTAGTAGCGGACGGAGGAGCTCTCAGCCGGCTTGAGCAGGCGGATGACAAGACGCCCACCTCCTCTCTCTGTTCATGTAGACTTTCAGCCGGCTTTCCACCACCTATAATACTTGCTCTAATCTTATCCTGCTGGGTGCAGACGGCGGATCGCTCGAACTGAACGCCGGCACCGCGATTGATCGCCGCCTCGTCTTTGCTGAAGCTCTTCTGTTGATGTCAGATGGTTCAGAAAATTCAGATGAGCAACCGAGTGTTGATAGAAGACGGTAGCAGTGTGGGGTCCAAGATGCAGCGAGTCAATCGCCACTGGTCGGCTCGCCAATATGGAGCCTTCGCCGTCCACTTTCAAATTCCATCCCAAACAACCAAGAGCAAGCGGTCGCCGAGTGCGCAGTGCGCACACACGCACGTCGTGGGCGGCGGCAATGTAACACCCCGAACTCACCCTCACGTTGGGTCCCCCAACATTCCGGCGGATCCCCTCGCTGGTCGCCGCACGCCGCACGCCCCCGCCGCCGAGTCCATGGAACCGTTCGCGTGCGGTGTGCACCCGGGGAGGGCGGCGCATCGGAGATCGCTGCACGCCTCGCCCGCGAGGAGGTCCGCTCCGCCACCTCGAGGAGGGGCGGCGTGAACAGGTATGCCGTCATCCAACGCGATGCGCTTGCTGGCTGCCTCCAGCCTGTTCGGTGGTTTGCCAGCGAGCGATGCCACTGATGTCCGTAACGGCTGGATCGCTCACTGTAGAGCACCCTGGTCTGGTCTGGCCTGCATGTACCCCAGCGTCCAGCCTCCCACACTGATGCACAGACGCCAGGCGTCGCGGCGAGGACGTAGCATGAGCCGGCACCATGTTTTTCTGGTGCGATGGTGTTATACTAAGCTAGTGCGGCCCTTGCATGTTTGGTGGATGCGGCTGTTGCGTTTGAGCTAATGTGGTTAATGTCTTGGAGGAAGTTTAAATAGCCAGACAATAGAATCATGCTCAGGCCAGTTGTATCCACGCATTTGGTTTAGGTCTGTCATGAGCCGAGCCCATCTAATATTGAGAAAAAAGATATCCATGCTAATGCTGGTAGCTCTGGCAATGCATACACCACCAAAGAAATAGTATTAAAAAACAAAAAATCCACGTGGAGGTAGATGTTGTATCCTTCCACTGAACTGTCATCTTGAGTCCATGTGCTTAACATGTGGATGACTTGCACTTGCTATGATTTGAATCACTTGTTTTGGATGGTCTCGCTATGATTTGGATTTCTTCCGTGGGATCTGAAAAGTCTACATATATTCACTTAACAAACTCGTTAGTCCTAGTAATTATGTTATCATTCAATCACTAAAGTCACAATTAATAACTTAATGAGGCCATTTTCCTTACAATTGACATCGCCTGCTTGCTTCGTCATCATATGTCGAGCATATCAAGTTTTAAATTCATTCTGAAAATTTTATTAAAAAGTTTGTTTCAATCGTGTGGTTCGGTCTGGTAAATTAATTTCTCATAAATGGTTGCCTTATCTTGTGAGCAAACATACAGTACCAGTAGCAAACTAATTTTCAGAAATGGTTACCTTATGTTGTGAGCAAACATACAGTACCAGTAGCAAATTAATTTTCAGAAATGGTTACCTTATCTTGTGAGCAAACATACAGTACCAGTAACACTTGTCATCTGGGCCCATGATATTGAAGGAAGAATGATTATTGGTTCTGGCCTCAACTCTATATGGCAATAAAGTTTTGCCATCATCAAAATATCTTCCTGACATGCTGGGAAGTCTCTTATTTTTGAGGTTACAGTGTTGCATTGCATAACAAAAATGAGACTGTATTGCTCCGTCCCACCAGGAATTGATGAAATTAATTGTTCCTTGTCATCTAGTCTTATGGAAGGAAGCCTTGGAGATGTGTCAAGTGGTGTATTCAGAATAAGAAACTAGAAACTGTAAAAGCTAAAGCAGTTTACTCTGCAGTTACTGTTCTTTCATGTTTGCTCATTTTTATGGAGTCCAAAATTTCCACAACTATTTCCTCAGTCATCAGTTATTTTCACTAGTTGTGCTTTGTTTGAAATCACATGCTGATATGCTGTTAGAATAAATCTGGATAGTATAAAACTAAAAACTGGGGCTCCTGCTGTGTTTGCTTTTGATTGATGTGAACTTAAAACTGGGAAATGTGGTTGGGATTTGCCTTTTCTTTCAAAATGAATTTATGTTCCCAAAAAAATTTATCATATTCCTGAGAATATTCATTTATTTACCGGAACTATACTTTCTGGAGGCTTTGCTCTGCTACTGCTAGAATCTGGTAGAACCCTCGAGCTAAGCAATGGTACATTAATATATCTTGCTCTTGATGGTGCAGTTAGTGTGATTGAGAACATTTTCACATTTCTTCCTTCTGCTTCTGCATCGGACTACTGTTTTAAGATGATCCTACCCACAAAAAAGGCTTCTGTGAAGAATATATTGGTTCCTCTGGAGTTACATGAACTACAGGTAGCACCTTAAATTCATCACAACAAACATTTCCCTGCGCACTCATTCATCAAGTTAGCCAAATAACCTTTTTACTTATTATCTGGATTCTACACAGATCTTGTGAGGGATACATAACTTCTAACTTCACTGTGAGCATGAAATTCAATTCCTTTGTGTTTGCCTATACCATTGGTAATCATCCAAATTTTGGAAATTCACCTGGATCAATTTTTTAGAATGTTCATTTCACATGGGTTAAGAAGCAGTTTTTGAAGAAGTGCTGCACAACCTGATACAGTGATTTCCAAGTACTACTTCTCCATTGGTTTTGACGTTTGCTGTGAAGAAAATAGTTTCTGAACTGGGTTGTGACCTGATGCAGTACTATTCTGGTCTTTCATAAATAGCCAATCGGATGCTGGGTGACATATCATTCATAGCAACATGGGTCCTCAGAATGGTTGCTACTGTAGTCCGAAGGATGCAGAACAGATATTTTCACTATTATGAGCCTTGGAAACATGCACCTAGGGTTCTTATTCTTCATCCATCAATGGTGATGGACACACCTGGCCTGTAGAATCTTGCTGGCTTTGTGAAGAAGACACAGGTCTCATCCCCATGCTTAATAGTTGTGGTGGGGATGGTGCTGGAAAGCGCCTTATGAACCATCACCTGAACATGGTTAACTTATCACTATTGCGATCATTTCGTGATTAACAATAATATTTTTTTTCTCATCCCCACTATTTTTTCTTGAATGTTCATCCCCACTGTATTTGCTTAGTTTTTGTAGGAAGCAGTCAGATGAGATCTATCATAACTACATCTTTGACTGCATTATATATTTGTATGTGGGAAGCTATTCGGAGATTAGGGAATTTATAAAAACTACTTGCACGTTTTCTGCTTGTTATTTAAGATCCAAGGCTAATCCCTGAATTTTTGGGAGCTGCTTTACTAATGAGAACTGTTGCCTTTACGAGCCTAAAGACTACAAAATGCATACCACTACTGCTGCCAGCCTTTACTAATGAATCATGTGCAGCTGTAGTCGCCATTATTTGTGCTATTAGATGCCACAGTAGCATGATGTCAAGTGCTAACTTACAGGCTGCTGCCAAGCAGCTACGTATGTCATAAGTGGCTAGTGTATCAAACATACCATATATGAAAAGCAAATGAAATTGTGTGCAGTTTACTGTTGAATGATAGAGTCGGTGCTGCAGTACATCTATTTGAAAGCTGGAAATATGAACATATGTGCACGTGTCAAGTATCTGATGAACTATCAACTTTGATTTAACTCTTGACTATTTATGACTGCTTAATTCTGAATCCGTCAGCTGTTAAAGACTATTCTCAATCTTATCCTGATAGGTTGATAAGCCTGCTCATTCTCTGTCATGATTCTGAGACGACTACTTTGTTTAGTTTGTTAGCAGTTTGCATGGGATAGTCACCAAGTAGGCCTCTAATCCGTTACTTTAATGGGGCCACAACATGCACATGCAGTGTGCCACATTACAGTGGATTACTGAGTCGGCTGGAGGCTTTCTGAATCATTCTTCTCTTGCTATGACTAGTGAATCTCTGTCCTTTTCTGGCTGTGAATAGAATATAGCTGGGAATCTCGCATTTGCTTCCTCAGTGAAAGAATTTACTTGTGTTGAATGAGGCCAAGCCAGTTGCAACCAAAACTCCATTCTTTTGTCTCCTGGACCATTCAATTATGGGGCTAGTATCTTCATATAAAACCATGATATGCCTTTGAGGCTCGTCTAAGCTACCGTCTGCCTTTCTCTTGTGTTTTCAGATTGGTTCCGAAGAGATGGGCCTAAAGGTATTCCGTTTTGCTCATGGTACAGCCTCTGTCAGTGTTTGATGTGTGCTGTCTTTGAAGTTTCTATCCCTTGCACTGACTCATGAGTTTCAAGTCGCTATTCTTGTATTAAGTGCTCATGTTGTTAATGATCTACATGTTCTCGTGACACTGCCAGGTGTTCCATTGGCTGAATCGGAGGATGCATCCTAACACTGAGTACTGCACCATCCATGAGAACAAGGGTGAGCATGTTCCTGGGATACCTTACGTGATCATATATACATTTCTCTGTTCTTATTTTCTAAAATTAATTTTTTGGAATAATGCAGCAGCCATGGAGGATAAGGAAGACTCTGTGCGTCAGAGTGTTGCTGAGAAAGACACTGAAGCTCTGCTGCTCCGTGATGTTCTTCTTAACGGTATACTTGCAATCGGCACACTTGGACATCATGTTGACTCCCTTTGTCCTGAGGCCTGCATTGAAGAAGATGATTTCCTCGTCATGGATGAGGAGGTAGTAGTTGAGGAAGAGAAAAATGAAGAGGAACCCAGGAATGAGAAGGTCAAAGAAGATGCTGCACTGGCAATAGCACTAAGTGAACCAGTAGTTCCTGTTGTTGAGCCTGCCAAGATGCATTCATCGTCGATGAAAGAAGACAATTTCTCATGTTTCGTGACGGAAGAAATCCTAATGCATGAGGTTGAAGATGGGGGTGCCGCTAATATCCAGGAACGACCACTTCTGATGGTAGAGAAGGTGGAGAAAGTAAGAACTACACTTGCTGATTTATTTGCAGCAGAAGCATTCTCATCTAGTGCTCCAGGGGAGAAGAATTGCCAGGATATCGTCATTGTTGCTGGGGCATCCACTTCGAAGCCTGCATTGTGCACTGAAAAGGCGCATAAAAAGAAACCAACGAAGCCAACACCAAAGCCACTGAAAGCCACAAGAAAATTAAGTCGGGTATGGCTTGCTTTCTTCGCTCATGTCTTATGTTTGTTTCAATTATCCGAATTTCCTATAAACATCGACAAGAATCTTTTGTGCTCCGATCAATGGCCAACTTAATCAACATATGATAGCAACTTGAAGTACTACAAACTCATCAGACATGATAACCCTCATATGATTACATCTTAAAGTCATACTCGTTGTCCAAAAAGAACAGAAGCTCATGAGAAGAATATGTTATAGCTTTATAAGTTGTGCCATATGTCCTAAACTGGAAAAGTTACATTGCGCTTCATATTTAGCAATCTCTTGCAACACTGGAAGTGGTCCAAGTTTATTATTTCATACCACATAGCTTCTTTATTCACACCAAGTGTATTTTACTGGATGGCTATCTAAGTATGCCTGATGTGTGTAGCCTATCTTGAGACTGAACCACTAATCTGCAATGCATCTGTTGGCTTTTGGTCGTCTTGTGAAACTAAGTAGGTCATGAGGAAGATGTTGGGGAAGAAAATCCACCCAGAGCAGCTCAATGGGCGTAGCAATGCAGAGGGCCCTCTTACTGCATGATGTACCTAGTCTTGCCGACAAGTTTGCTTCCCTATCTGGTAATATGCTTCCTGGAGTTTTCCTTTCAACCATGCTTTCAATTTCATATATTGGTGAGTCCTAAACAAGGATCAGCTGGCTATCAAATCAGCATGCTAGGTGTTTTGTGGACCATTGTGTACTGTTTCAATTTGTTCTTGGCTCTCGTTTCTTGGTTCCTAACAAAGTTATAATATTTTGGAAAAAGTCTATATTACCCCCTCATCTATGGGGGTGGACTAAATAACCCCCAACCTATAAAACGGTCTATATCACCCCCTGAACTTTCCAAAACCGGTCAAATTACCCCCTAAAACAGTTTTGAAAAATCATAGTAAATCACAGAAAAATCATAAAATAAAAAATTCAATTGTGTTGGACTCCAAATGAGTAGATCTACTAGTGAATATATAATATGGTATGCTTTAGTTTTTTTCTGTGATTTACTATGATTTTTCCAAACTGCTTTAGGGGATAATTTGACCGATTTTGGAAAGTTTAGGGGGTGATATAGACCGTTTCATAGATTGGGGGGTTATGTAGTCCACCCCCATAGGTGAGGGGGTGATCCAGACTTTTTCCTAATATTTTCAGCATTAAATTTTAGAGTACATTGCCAAATCTAGATTTGTCAATCGATCATACAAATAGATATATGTTGAATCACAGCTGCAATTTAGAAACGAACATGCACTATGTGGCGACATTTCACTGGGACAGGAATATGTAAAATTTGTCAGCTCCCTTAAGGTGCATACAAAAGAAATGAAGAGTGCAGAAAAGTCGTTGGCTATATCAAGCTGTTCTTAGTGTCCGTAAAACGAAGTGATAATCTGAAAAGGAAATTTTTTATCACCTACTGCCTCCATTTATTTGGAGCTCACAAGACAGTCTAGCGGCTGCTTTCACCAAATATGACAGCACCCAAGAAAAATGTATCAATGCCTCCATTTATTGGGAGTTCACAGCTCAGTTAACTGATGCTTGCGCCACACACTATGACTCAAAATCTGACATGTCCCCTTGTCCTTTTGTTTTCGTATAAAGTTGTAACACCCTATCTTGATCCATTTCACAATAATTACCCTTTGGTCTCATGATGGCTTTAAAAAAAGGTCAACATAATGTAAATTTGATTGCTTAGGGATCATTGACCGGTTCCAAAAAAAAAAGATTGCTTAGGGATTTGTATCTCTAATCCTATCATGGAACTGCCAGTAGTTGGAGGAATGACACAAGATGAACCCGTACTGAGTAGCTAGAATAGAAAGCATGGGGTCCGACTAGAAGGTATTCCCCTCTGCCATGTCGCAGGGCTTCTTAGAAGCAAAATAAGGGCACGGTATTGTACCATTGCCTGCACCTAGTATTATAGCTGCACAACGACAAGCATGTCCTGGAAAAAGCTAGCAGACAGGCAACTAATCATGTTCATATAGTCTGTCCTGAGACCATTCCTTACTTGAGATATCAACCAAGCCAGTTGATGGATTGAGTCCAACAATGGCAAGGTTCCACTTCTCCCCCTGTATTGTGGGCCAACTCTCCTTGGATCTTTCGCTGCACCGATCTCATGATATATCATTACCGTATAGGCTCTAGAATATGTGGTTTACAATAGGTTCTGCATTTCATTTCAGAAAAAAAAACATTGGGTTAACATTAGATAAATTGCCGTCAAGTAAATGCTTGATTCTAGAGTGCATAGTAGTTTTTACTTTTTCTGAAGGAGAATTACTTGGATCTTATGGCACTCAGACAATAAGGATCATACTTAAGATTTTGCAGTGAATGAATTCGCATTTCACAACAAAGTCGTGATGCTTTTTTCATGGACTTGTGCAACTGATATTTTCTGAGTTAACGGTTGCTGTGTGGCAATTTTAGCTAACAAAAGCATTCTCTGCTGTTGCATTTCGCAGGTTTCATTGGATCCCTACGACTGAGATTCCTTGCCCGAGAGAAGCGTCCATGCATATGTTGACAGTGTTGAAGTACCTTTTTTTTTGTTGCCGTGTTTCGTCGCCGGTGAAGCATGAATAGCATTCTGCTTTCCCTATACATATATTCTCGTCGTGCCTATCTGCATGTAAAAATCAACTGCTGAGGTGTGTATGATCTTGTAAGGTGTCATTCTCCGGCGCGCTGTCGGCGCCGCACTGTCCCGTCGTCGCGGTATGTGTCGTAAAAAAAAAGTTAATAAACCTCCTCTGTTTATCCGTTGGCATGATCACTGGTTCGCCCTGTAACGCATGGAGGCCATGCCGATCTTGTGGCCGTCCGGTCCGCGCTGTGCGCCTGATGACGCTGCCGGCAGCTGCCGCGACACGGCACACGCCCCAGGTACGCCTCCCTCGCCCCGCCCCACGATGGCGCCCCGCGACGGGCGGAAGCGGACGAGCCCGCGGGGCGGCATCGGAGCGGAGCGGCAGACAGCAGGTCGCCGGTTCAACGCTGTCGCGGGGGAACAGTACGTGCCGCGCCCACTGATCCATCAGCATCAGTGCGCTGTCGTCGCGCGACGCGCGCGCCTTGGCGTACGGCCGTCCCAGGCCCCACAATGGGGGGCCTGAATCCGATCTAGCTTTTGGGCAAAGCGGTTTGATGCGATGCGCCGCTGGTGCTTGTGCCCTCCGTCTCCGTCGGTGGCGAGGGGCGACGCTTGCTTTGCGTCAGTGGCTACGGTGCCGTTCCGTCTATCTGTCCAGACTCGCAGAACGGATGAAGCTTGAATTGTTCGCTCCAAATTTCGCCGGGTGCAGTGGCTCTGGAACACGGTCAGACCTATATCTTTATCGTATGCCGAGTAAGGAGTGCACGGCAAACCCCCTCTGCCGCGTGGGCCCCCACGCCTCCTTTACCGTGTGCCTAGGCCTTTGACACATGGTGAAATCAAAATCTTCGCCGTGTGCCTAGCCCTCGACACACGACGAATTATTACCAACGGCATCAGTGCGATGCCGCCGCCGTCAATTGGATGCCGCGCCATCTGCACGTCTTTTTGCCGTCGGGTCTTCGCCATCGGTCACGCTCGGCGACGTTTTCACCATGTGCTAGGCTTATTTCGTCGCATGCTTTGACACACGGCGAACACTCGAAATCCGGTAGTGGTAGTGGTTGGACAGGGCGGAGCCAGGATTTGATCATTGGGGGGCTAAGCAGTTATTTGGGGGGCCAACAGTCTTACCGCAGGCTGCTGCTGGAGTAAATTCCACTTTTGATAATGATGCTAAGGGAGCATTAGGGGGATCAGCCCCCTGCCCGCCCCACCTTGTCTCCGCCCCCTGGGTTTACAGCTCATTATTGTACGTAGCCAGCACCGAACTTGGATCTTGACCCGATCGCGCAGACGATGATCTTGACCCTCGCACGGCACGATCCAACACTGGGCCGTGGCACCAATGCAAGTTTGACGCGTGATGGCTCTCTGTCAGTACATCTACTATAACTTCAAGCATCGGAATCTACAGCGACTTAGTGCTGTCTAGGATAAGATTTCGACACTAGCTAGCTAGTGTTATAGACGCACTTATAGGACCATCCTTCCTCATTCCACTATAATATAATGGCTTGTGCTATCAAGTGAAGAATCATCGGATTGTACTAGCTAATGTGTGAACACTTGCTAAAGATTGGATGGTACAAATGACATGGATATAAGTTTAACTAGATTTCTCACGCGTTGTTGCGGGATTTGAGAGCGTTTTTTAATAAACTATCATAAAAAATATAATAATTCTTTAAATAAAATGCTATAGAGAGCATGTAGTAAAACAAATAAGCACTTCGATCGAGTTTACTAAAAAACAAAAAAGAATAGATTTTTTAGTAAAGAAAAGCTCGTATAAATGGTGTATTTGTAGAGATTACGTTGAAAGCCATACGAGAAATCTCTTGGATGAAAAATAATAGATTTTTGAGTTATTCTTTAGTTAGAGAAGAAATAAACGAATAAGACATGCATTTCATGGATATAAGACGTGCACTAAGTTGATTGGATGGTTACAATAATAATAAAGGTGGTGTGGCTGATTCTTGAAAATAGAGAAATAATAATAAATCCTTATGGATCCCAATAGTGATGCATATGTTGAAGTAGCTGGATGAAGTAATTATATATATTCTAAATATTTTTATTAATGAATAAATTATTATAAATTAATGCTAGTGGATTGCATGATATGTTGCACATGAATAACAAAATGCTACTGTAATGTGTTTTAATTGTATGTGATAGTGCATTGCTGAGGTGGGCAGCTTGTATGTTGAGAGAAATCTCTAGTGGAGACCAACTATATAGGTTTTATGTTTTATAGATTAGGCCGCTAGGGTAGTAGGGGTGGGCACAATTTCCCGAACCCGAACTACCCGAACCCGAACCCAAATTACCCGAACCCGAATTACCCGATCACTATTTCGGGTAGGAACTTGAGAAACTCCTTTAAAACCTAATAGATTATGGTCTAATCCACTCACTTGACCCCAACAACGCAATAAGAAATTTAGTTGTTATATTTATTGATTGCTTGTTTGTTTGATTTGTGCAATAATAGTGATATGTTGATCTTACTTTTGTATTTAATCCCTCTTTTTTACTTATTGCCTAATGGGAGAGACAATGATTTGGCAATTGATCGGGTATTTCGGAAAAACCCGAACCCGTATTGCTTTTTTCGGGTTAATTTCGGGTAGCTTTTTTAGATACCCGAATTTTCCATTACCCGAACGCCCAGGGCTATAGGGTAGTGCTCAACATTGTATTCAACTGTTATACATAGCTTTGCTGGCTTTCAGCTGATTATAAGTAGTTACCACCGAATTTGGTCCGAGTGCTTGGATCTTGATTGGGCCGACGACGAAAGCAGATCTCTGATGGGAGCAAGGAGCATACATGCCTGAATACTTTCATTATTGCGATTGATGTGCTTCAATTCCCTGCATTACCAGTAGAGGCTGCCAATGGTGGGCCTGCCACTAGGGCCACGCCCGGGCCATGGCTCTAGTCGTGGTCCAAAAAATTTGAAGCCCAATCCACAGTACACATAGGGCACACCTCGTTCCACTCGTCCGTGAAAAGCTGGATCTGCCAGGCCAGTGAGAGGCAGTGACCCATCACCCCCCCTCGCACGAATACTAGCAGCTATGCAGCCGAAGCACACGCGTGATGGCTTTCTTTCAAAGGATGTCACTACAACTTTAAGCATTAGATCTTGATTGAGTGCTGTCTGGGATAAGATTTCGACACTAGCTAGTGTTCGCATATAGTACCATGCTTCCACTGTAGTTTCTTTTTCTGAAGATTCTTTCACTGTGATGGTTGTCAAGAGGTGCTATTTTAAGCGTGTGCTGTCAAGTGAAGAATCATCGGATTGCACTCATGTGGGAACATTTACTGAAGATAGAAAAGACATGGATAGAGGCCTATAACTAAGTTTAGACCAGTAGGTAGAGCTGATCATTGTGTCAAATATTTTTACGAGCAAGGCCTTGTATTTGATAATTATTGTCCCGCCATGGGTTAACTAGGCTCAAAAGATTTGTCTCGAAAATTATAGAAAATTATGTAATTAATTATTTTATTTAGCTACATTTAATACTTCATGCATGCGTTCAAAGATTCGATGTATGTGGCACTTTTGACTTATAATCTTTATGAAAATTTAATATCAAAAGTTATATATCCTGTAAATATTTTCTTCATAAATTTATAACAACAACCATGTGATGTCATTCTATATAACTTTTTATATATTGACAGGCCAAGTTAAAAGAAATTCGATCAACTAGAATCCTAAAATTTCCCTTCAAAAAATTCCTAAAATGGACCATGCATGTTTTGAGTGGGAGTATTAGCGCAGCAAGTTTTATAGAGCTTGGTGTGCTGAACTTTTGTAACCCAACCTCTCTACTCAAGCTGGTAATGGTTTGGGTCACAACCGGCTCTGACAGTTTGGTTCTTACTGTGGGTCACTATTGTCCAGTGAGAAATGGTTTACATTGTAAAGTGGTCTGGCTTGGTTTGGTTTTGCTTGGAAAACAGATTGGCTGGTTTGGTCTTGGGCTTCGTCGCACTGCTTCATTTCCTTTTACCTCGCGAAATAAATTGAGTTCTGTGGAAGGCTTGCAGCTAATATGTTGAAGCATTAATTTTAGGCAACACGCAAGTAAGATAGCACAGCATATATGGTTTGATAATGGAGCGGAAACCATAAAAAACAATGGGAACAATGGGTGCAGTTCGGTTTTGGTTTGAAAGCACTGGAAAATTAGTTTGGTTCGGTTTTTGAGGTACGTGGTTTGGTGTGGTGGGGTTTGTTTCGCATTTAGCTTGGTGCGGATTTGGTCTGGATGTCGGGCCATTAGCAGCTTGACTCTCTACAAAGAAAATGGTTTCAACACAATTGTGGTATACACTCTGTTTGTTTGGCTTGTCAGCCAACCAGCCAGCAGTACTGTTCTCTCATATTAAATCAGCACCAACCACCAGCTACCAGCCAATCAGCAGTACTGTTCTCTTATAACAAACCAGCACCAACCACCAGTCACAGCCAAGCGAACACAGCGATAGGCTTCCAAGGGAATAGAGTCAGGGGCTTTTGCAGGATCTGGATGAGTGGTATTGTGGTATTGCGAAGGAGTATACCCGCAATCATACCCTATAGTCCTAGAGATGTGGGCTTCTGTTGACCCGCTAATAACAATTCTTGTGTCCATACTCCATAGTGTGGGTTGTGATCGCTCATGAGCATCGCATCGGCAGAATCTAGCAATTGGTTCTGTTGTGTACGTGCTCGTATGGCAACATCCAGTCATCAACATGCTCCAAACATAGAATTATATGGTGAGAACATGGCGTGACAAAAGGAGGGAAGACTGGTTTCTGATGGTAGGGTTCAAATTTCAATAATTTTTCACAATTTCCAACATGAAAGTATATAAGATTTGTATTTTCGTTGACTCAAATCGAAACCTCAATATTCATGTTAGACGACAATAGGCAACAACACATAAGGGAAACTTTAATTTCCAGCTTCTATTCTTCTAATGGTGTGGTAGTAGAACATTAAGAAAGTGTGACACTTCTAATGGAGACAAATATTTTGCAACATAATTAGTACGATTTACTTCAAGAATATGGAAAATCGAGCTATACTATCAACTCAGTTTGAGCAGTTTTGGTTTTGGTGTTGTTATGTAATGGAATATTTTTAGAAGTTGTAGTGCATTGGCACCTTGTTCGGGGGATATGGTGTGGTGTACACGAGCACTTATTACCGTCCTCTTAGAAAGAAAAAAAATCTAATTCAATATAAATGGTACTTTCTTTTTCATGAGCACATGTTTCATTAAGAGATAAACGAAATGCAAGATTTTTTTTGTTATAACTCAATCTTAGTATAATTCGATAGTGCAAGATTTTTTTGTTATAACTCAATCTTAGTATAATTCGATAGAACAACTTAGAATCTCTTGTATTTTAGAATAGAGGATGCAAATTAGCACGGTAAAACCGTATAAACACTATTCAACCTACCCCGTTGCACACCAGTAGTAGGAACTGAAAATACGGAACAAAGGGCCGGCAGAGGGGGAAATGACCACGGATTTTTTTTATTAAAAAATGAAATAACCACCCGAGTATAGCCGATTAGCCGTCCATCTTGATCTGGACGGTCGAAACACTGCACGCCTCTCCCATCCACCTGTCACTTTTACGACCAACCCCCCCACATCACACACACCCCTGTTATAACAACAAACTACCACCACCACCGTGTCGGGTCCAACTTCACTGACGTGAAGAAGCGAATGCACGAAGGTGAACAGTGATCTGAGTCTGGATGAATAGTGATACCTACCGTAAATCACTGTAGTTGGCACTGTTCACGGAACACTGTTCAAAAAGAGACTGTTTTGTACTGTAGCAGGGTGCTGTAGCAATCAATCCTGCCCATCCATCTCAGATCGGACGGCCCTTCAGCAAGTCAGGGAATCCCGATTGCACCATGTCCACCTCCGTCTCCGCTGCCGCCGCTGACGCCCTCGTACCAAGACTCGCCGCTCGCCGCTCGCCGCCAGCATCTCGCGTCCCGACAATCTGCCGCAGAAGAATCGGCCCCAGTCCCCGTCTCTTCTCCTCCTCCTCCCCCTCCTTCCCCATTCTACCAGCCGCGGCCATGGCCACCGACAGCGCCGCCCCCGCCGGGTCCAAGAGTAAGCTGCTCGTCTTCGATTCCGTGGAAGATCTCGCGGTGTCTCTGGCGAAGTACACCGCTGAGCTGTCTCAGAAGTTCGCCACCGAGAGGGGCGCCTTCACCGTCGTGCTCTCCGGCGGATCCCTCATCGACTCGCTCAGGTTCTTTGACGTCTCTCCCACCCCCACACAGATTGCGCCTTTTTTGGTTTCTCCGGGCTTCACCTTCACGGATCACGTAGAGATCTGTTGGTTTCACAGCAAGCTGACGGAGCCGCCGTACCTGGAATCGGTGGACTGGAGCAAGTGGCACGTCTTCTGGGTGGATGAGAGAGTCGTGCCCAAGGATCATGAGGATAGCAACTACAAGCTCGCCTTCGATGGGTTTCTCTCCAAGGTATTCTTTGCAATTTATTGTGTTTTTTTCAAGGCAATTCCTGTTCTCTGATTGGGTAATTGGGAGACGGGATCTTGTTGTGTAGGGTGATGGGGAGTGCAGAGTGAAGCGAATAACTCTTGTGTAAATCCAACGAATGCGAATTGTGTTGAGAACCTCTATTTCTGGAGATTGAACTAGTTGTGGTTACTAGGGGTGCAAATTGATGACCTTTAGGTGCACCATTTGTTCAAAATTTTGTACTACTTCTCCAAAATGAGATCTCAAATTTTGTACTACAAAATGTTGAACTAAAGAGGGTTGGAGTGGCACCTAAGAATCACCAATTGACACCCCTAGTGGTTACTCACCATTTTAGGAGCATAATGACAGTCAGAAGTCAGAACACTTGGAGATGGGTTATTTAGCTTTTTCTGTGATACGTATTGAGTAAAGTTAGAGCCTTAGAGGTGTCTAAACGCCTCAGTGGCGGACCTAGGATTGAAACTTAGGGTATGCCATGTCAAAATTTTAACATACAATTTGGTATTCGGTATTAGTAAATCTAAAAAAATTCAGTGCACAACAAAACAATTCCATGAGCAATTCGGTATGCAATAGCAATTAGGTTCAATACTTGCATAGATTACAATATAAATAGTAAAAGCACATTAAGTCTTAGAAATGCATAAAATAACCTTACACACCTACAATAGTTCAAAGAAATTACCTTATTTTTCTTATCAAAGAAATTAACCAAAGCCTGCAGGTGCTAGCTGGGAAGATTTGCTACTTGCGAAAAGGAAAAAAGGCAGGGTTAGATACGTAAAAGGATAAGGCTAGAGCTAGTTGTAGGCATCTAATTACTTCAGGGGGTTATCGGTGAAAAGCACAAGGCACTGAATCTACATAAACCATTATCGAGTCCTGCAAGGATCTTTTTGCAAAAAGCTTCAAGATCTGAGGCATGGCCGCTGATGGCACTGGCCTGTCTGCTCGCCGGCACTATGGTGATCAGGGACCAACGAAAAGAGGAGTAGAGGGAGGATTGTGAGGGGATTCCACGGAGGGGGCTCATCGGCGGTGGAGGACCATGGAGTCGGCCGGAATTTTGCGGCAACGGCCAGCGCTGCTGTACGGCAAAACCAGCGAGGGAACAGCGATGGCACAGGCGGCGGGGAAGAAGCAGCTTGTCAGGGTGGATGCTGTGGTGCCGTAGGCTTGGAGCGGTGCGCCCTTACCACGGCAAGTCGCGAGGCAGTGTTCCCGTGAGGAGTCGAGGAGCCGAGGGCGTTAGCTATGCCTTCCGCCGTTCCGCGCAGGCCGATTCCGAGGTGCGCCAGGTGGTCCTTATCTTAGGGTATGCCATGACATACCCGGACAACCCCGTAGGTTCGCCCCTGAAACGCCTTATCAAAGATTTTCACAAAAAAGCACCCTAGATTAAGATGCTATTCAATATATGTGCAACAACTGTGCTTAAATTATAGAAATGTGCACTTATGCTCTTTTAAATATTTGAAACTAGCAAGGTGACCCACGCTAATAGCGCGGGTAGCTAGTATTTCTTTAACTTTTTTTTTAAAATTAACTGAAGAGATGTATTTGGCATTTTATTTATCTTTGGTTCGCTCTCATAGAGTACTACCTGCAGTTTCCATGTATAGGCGTTCATATCAATCATCAATTTTTAAGTTGCTTTGTTTCATATAATGTTGACATATTTTAATACTTTAACTTGCAATATCTAAATTTGAGGATTGAATTGAATATTAGGTCACCATAAGTATAGGTGCATATTGTACCACGTAATACTAAGTTTGATGATTAATAGTAATATAGGGTCACCTTGAATACATGTTTGTATTTTTCTAATTTTTATGTAGTTATTAGATACATTTATATATGTGTGCGTGTCCGTGTTATTTTCAAAGCCTACAACTTGTAACTTAGATGGTGGACTTTGATTTGTGCCTTGCAATAATTTGATTTTTACTAAGCAAAAAGTCAAGCCTAGTTGGTCTAGTTTTTAGAGCATATGGATAGCATCGAACAAATCTAGATTTCACTCCTCATTACAGTAATTAAAACAGGCATAGATTAAATAAAAAGTTATATTAAAAAATAGGTTGGGGTCCTCAAAAATATTATATTTATTTATTTTCACCTATCGTAGAAAAATTATATATAACATGTATTCTACATTAATATATATACATATATATAAGTTTTTTATTCGGTCTAACCTATTTGTATTTTTCACACTTTGGTTTATGTACATTTTTCGTCTTTCGCCCACCTAACTACAGAAATTGGCTCACTTCAGAGTTGTGTCATATCGACAATGGATAGTTTCAAACATGTCTTTGTTGTTATCTCTAACTCTTTTCTTGACTTTCATTTTCTCTAGCTATTTTTACCAATTTCACTCTGTCATTTTCTTCTTCCACACATTTGAAATCGATTAGTGTGTTTCGTGTCTGATACACCTAAAAGAAAAGTTTCCTGTGGAGTTCGATTCAGTTGGTGAGTTTAGATTGTGTGTCAGAGCTTTTTTTCTAAGCTCTTTATTATATTTTATGGTATATTTTTGGATAATAATTTAGGAGAAAATTAAATATTTTTATGTAAACACTGGAAGTACTAAATATTTATATATTTATTTACTATAATATTATTTTTTTAGAAAATACTTGCGATGTACATTTTTTTCTTGATTGTTCTAGTTACCATACGTGATAAACAAATCACCCTTAGACTTGAAGAATTATATTTAGTTAATTGGTTCAATACATATACCACACCAGAAGTATAATTTACTTTATTTTTATTATCCTCCAACCACTCATTGATATAGCCATGTGATGCATATTCTCATATTGTCTTAGTTATAGTTATCTCCCGCCATTATGCTCCCAAATTCTTTGCACGCTATACCACGATAATCAAAGATGCGTCATTGATAGTGCACGACTGCACGTCACTATATTTTGTTGAACACTACCTGTGGCATGTAATGGATGAGTGTGCATGTCATATCGATTTTCAAGTTGATTTGTTCTAGATCTCGCACAACACTCCACAATGGTTGTCATCTATCATTTTCTCACTTGTAAAATTTTTTAACTCTCTATCATCAACTTATGAT
Source organism: Panicum virgatum (assembly GCF_016808335.1). Lineage (NCBI taxonomy): Eukaryota > Viridiplantae > Streptophyta > Magnoliopsida > Poales > Poaceae > Panicum > Panicum virgatum. The sequence goes on from NC_053146.1 coordinate 54,312,433, forward strand.
AATGCTATATGGTTGTTTCATGTAAGTTGTTGCTATTAAATTGTTCTTCTCCAGTTATGCCCTAACAATGTTGTCATACCTCCAAAAATGTTTTCATAACACACTTTGCCCAACTTGGCAAATGTTCTTTTACATTGCGCATCCACAATACAATGAGCTTACTAAATTATTTTAAAATTTTTAATTTAAAGTTATGGTAATAAATAAAATTTTACAATGTTTAATCCTTAATTCTAAAATTTAGCTGCCCTTAATGAGGTGTGCTCCCTCTAAATTTTACCCTAGGTCAGTCGAGACTTACTAATGTGTGAGGATGAAGAAGTCTGCAATTAAATCTTCTTTATCATTGGAATATATATGCTTATTAGCTTATATCATTATTTAGGGTTAGAACTCGAGTATGTGACCATCATTACACAACGGTGATCCGCATTGTAGCTGTCTATATAATAAGTTAGTTTGTACACTGCACACTGGTAAGTAGGACTTGTGGGTGGTAAGAGATTATAGCCCTATTGGTCTCTTCACAATCTAATATGGTCCTTATATTTTGAGCTCAAATTATATAAGATAAGAGCTCGGCCCTTTTTGAGCATGACACCTAGATTATCTAGATTAAATTTTGAGGCTATCCACCACCCTTACTTGTGTTACCTTCCATGAGAATATGCTCTATGGCAAAAATGGCTGGAGGTCATCTTAGAGACAGGTTTTCTCTCAACCAATGGAAGTTTGGTTGAGGATAGCTTTGTATGTCAGTATTGCCGGCCAAGTCCTGCAAATGCATTCTAGTACCATATTGTTGCTAGCCTAACAAAATTATTATGGTAAATCATTAGTTGATAATCCAGTAAATTATTATAGATTCTTCTCTCCTCTTGCAATTTTCGATTAGTGCAGTGGATGCTGGCCACCATACAAATCACAGTTTACTTGTCATAGTTTCATTTTTCTGCTATGCTCCAATATTTCTTTAGCACATAGTTTTATTCGGACGGAGCACATGATAGCATGATATTTTTTTCCATTCAACAGTTTTCTGTCATGATTCACCGTTTCCGGTTAGTGGCAGCGGCGTGTTAAATAGCGCACCCCTATATATTTTATTCAGCGGAGTCTATTGGTATTTTTCTCTTTGGTTATTGTACTTTTCTTATTTATATTTATCCCATTTAATTATCTGCATAAATTGGTCCACTTCAGACTTTTGTCCTCTCATCGATGTATAGTTCCGGGGATATCTTTGCTGTTGTTTCTAACTCTTTTCTTTGACTTCATTTTCTCGAGCTATTTCGGCTGATTTTTCCATCTTCAATTTTTTTCCTCTATACATTTAAAACTGATTAGTCTGTTTCACGTCTGATGCACCTAATGGAGTTCACTATTTAGTTCAACTCAGTTGCTGAGTTTATATTGTGCCTTAGAGCTTGCTATTTTTTCTGAGCAAAGAGGAAGAACGGCACTGATGTGAATAATTTGTTATGTATCGCAGATTCGTAGGCTATCGACTTAGGGCTATTTTTTCACTTTGGTTACTGTACATTTCTTATTTATTTTTAGCCCATTTGATTGACTGTATAAATTGGTCCACTTCAGACTTTTGTTCTATCATCGATTTATAGTTCCATGCATATTTTTGCTGTTGTTTCTAACTCTTTTCTTTGACTTCATTTTCTCAAGCTATTTCGGTTAATTTCTCCATCTTCAATTTTTTCCTCCATACATTAAGAATCGATTAGTGTGTTTCATGTCCGATGCACCTAATGGAGAAGTTCCCTATTTAGTTCAACTCAATTACTGAGTTTAGATTGTGCCTCAGAGCTTCTTATTTTTTCTGAGCAAAGAGGAACAATTGCAGCGACTGATTTGAATAATTTGTTATGTATCGTAGATTCGTAGGCTATCGAGTTAGAGCTAGTTAGGCAGGGCTCCAGCTGCAGCTGAAACAACTTTGGTTATATATAATTTCGTATGAAATAATAAAGTAATGAATATAGTTATAGAGTAAACATTTATTTATTGATGAGGGTGAGCATATTTATGTCCAGCGTTGGTCAGGGGTCAGAACTGATCGACCTGACCTTTATTTGCTTAAAAAACAGGAATGTCCTTTTTTAATGTTTCCTCTTTTATTTGTGCCGAATTAGAAATGGATCAGACATGTTTTATGATGTCAACTTTCCTTTTTTTTCTTTAAACCTGAACGGAGACATGACTACGGAAAGATGGAGTCCGAGTCCTTTTCACATTAGAAAAGCTAATAAAGTCTAATTCTAATAGGAAATACCAAATTAATATGGACATACTCTTTGGTGTAATATCCCTCTCCTTTTTAGATTAACGTGGAAGTCAATTAGTGTGCGAGTCAATTGCTCAAAACTTGACGTGCTATCAGCTGATTGATGCTCTCTAAATACTTGTGATTCAGTTGTGGAATCCCTGGGCCAGTTGTTTGAGAGATCTAGTTGAGAAAGGATTGAGAAATTCTTTCGGCTCGAAAAAGCTGTGCAAGACAAAGTTAAATGTACCATTTGTTTTAGTGTTCTTATTATATATACGTGACAGAGTCGGTCTTGGACCTGAGCCAAAGCTTTGATGAACGTGAGAATATACGTGATAGAAACGGATATATTTATGAGAATATTAAAAAAATAAAAAATATACGTCTTGCCATAAACCAAGCATGATAGAGTCCTAGTACATGTTTATGATGTGACATTTTCTTATTTTTTTAATCCTAGCTGTATCGAAGCATGATAGAGTTCTAATCCAATGTGGATTTTTTGTGTGATATGAATTTTTTAATACGAAATGAATTCTTAGAATAATATAGACCGTTGGATCTTCATAAAATCCAACGGTGTAAATCCTTCTCTTTTTTAAATTAACGTGGGAATTTCTAAACCCTCTCGGCGAACGTGGAGGCTTCTTTTGGCTTCTTTTAACACTCCTTTAATAATATAATAGATCTGAGACTGACAACAGGGACAAACGCACAGATCTAGTCATTTGCACCATGTAAACATTCATCAAATTAACTAGTGATTATAAATTTATAATGATACTCAAAATCATTCATGTACCTCAGCTTCTTGTTGCAGTAAAGTTCAGGTTTGTAATCATCTACAAATGTATCATGGGTAAGCTGGGACTCAATTTGGACTTACTTTACTGCATGATACAAATGCCTGGTACTCTGACATAGTGGCAAATTGAGCTTTGCATAAGAAACACATGGCTGGTTCGTCAACTTCTATGTTCTTAGGTAGCCTTTTAGATCCATCCATCCAATTTTTTAATCAAATTTTGTTGTTATTATTTTGCATACAGTGCAGTATGATGCTTGAAACTACTGTGATTTTTTGCGAAATGATATTTGAAATATAGGTTCATATTTTCGTTCTTATAGATAGTGAGTTCAAGAATCTTTTGTGTGTGTTCTGAATAATTTGGATGAGTCATTGATAACAAAATGATTAGGTTTCTGGTTTAAATTGTATTCAATGATTGGATTTTCCACCTGCTTAAATTAGTTCATGCTCAAATATATCTTGAGCTCAATATGATATCGTTTACCACTTGATGTTTGTGGAGGCTCGGATGGATCCATGACAGCATCAAGTGTATGGAGGTTATTTGAAAGATGTGTTCTATGTGTAGCCATTACAGTCTGGTAAGTTTTCAGGTTTTCTGAAATTTGTATGTAACATTAACTGGGTGCTATCTTTCAACATTGTAGGTGCCGATTCCTCCTGGGCAAGTTTATGCTATAAATGATGCCTTGTCAGCTGAGGGAGCAGCGGATGACTACGAAGCTTGCTTGAAGCAGCTTGTTAAGAATGGTGTGATTGCCATGTCAACAGCAACTGGGTTTCCCAGGTTTGATCTCCAGCTTCTTGGAATGGGACCTGATGGCCACATTGCCTCTCTCTTCCCTGGTCACCCTCTTGTTAATGAGAAAGAGAGGTGGGTCACCTACATCAAGGATTCTCCAAAGCCGCCACCAGAGAGGATCACATTTACATTTCCAGTAATCAACTCATCTGCATATATCGCGATGGTGGTCACTGGAGCTGGGAAAGCTGGTCCAGTGCAGAAAGCGCTTTCAGACAAGCAAACTTCTTCCGATCTGCTGCCTGTTGAGATGGCTGTGCTTCAAGATGGAGAATTCACTTGGTTCACTGACAAGCCAGCAGTGTCCCTGTTGCAGAACAAGTGAAGGCCAACCATGGTGATCTTAGTTCGAAGCCGTTTATCTTAAATAAAAGATCCAAGGGCCTGCATAGTGCATAGTTGCATTCATCCTCCTTGGATTTCATGTAAGGGAGACTTGAGCCCTTTATGTAGTATGTTTTCTAGAGTAATGTGTTTCAGATACTCCGTTGATTCTAGTTCAGTGAATAACAGTCTCTGAAACATTGCTCAACAAATGCTGTTTTAGTACCTGTAACCTTGTTCAATTTGCTCGGCCCAACAAGTATTTGTTGGGCAATCTGGCGGCATCTCCTTCCAAGCATATGCTGTTAGCCTGTTACTGGCATGTCCCAGATTCCAGTTATGCTTTTCAATGCTCGTGCGAGTTTGTATTCGAACAGTGATCTGTGTTCCCAGTGAGAGATTCTTGGCCATTGCAGTTCCCTTACGTGCACTTTTTATACCAAAGAAAAAGAAAGGTACAACATGTACCATGTGGTGGAGTGCCCTGTATCATTCCTTTTTCAGAGCGTAGGAGTTTCAGACACTCCGGTTATCAGTTGAGTAATAAAGAAACTCTTAGGAGCGTCGCGCTGAAAATATTTGCATAAGCTATTCAGCTGTAAGGAGTCGGAACCTGCAGCTGTTAGTATTTAGTTTCTGCTATCATATATACCTGTCCAACCAATGCTTCCACAGCAAAGGTTGTATTTTGCTGCATTTGAGTGCTGCTCATCTTGGCTTCTCTTTCAGTTGCTTGACAGGCACCCTACCATGAGACACGTGCTGCAAGAACACGTTTTTTTTCTCTCAAGCAGCAACTCAAGAACAGATGCGAGGGCATTGATTAGTATTTCCCCTTGTACCTAACATAAGCCATGCATTAGTTGTGCTGTCAGATCTCATGCACTTCTTCTGCACTGAGCCTCTGACGACGGTCGCCAGTAGGATTCAGAGCAGAGGGCGTCTGTATCGTGCGTTTTGGGTCCAAGTCAGGTTCCGGCCCCGGTTATGTGGATCTTTTTAATCCCGAGGGTCCAACGTGGTACGGTCCGATCAAGACCATATGTCTTGCAAGCCCACGAAGATTTTTGTACAGGCCCACGGTTACTTCTTTGTCTCCTTGAAGATAAGGCCCATAACTAGGGAGTCCCCAGAGATCTCCCTCTGAAAAAAAAGGAATCCAGAGATTAGGAGAACTGCAGGACTTGCTGCTCTGCTAGGATCGAGCACAGTCGAGTCGTGTACTCGTGTTGGCATTGCTGGCTTTGCTGCACGAACACGGATTTTCTCAGGCAGCGACGCAAGAACATAACGCTACGTGAGTTATAAAAACGAGAGAGGCATCTCAGGCTATGCGTTAGTTTGGTCTGTTGTCTGATCCGAGGCACTTGACCGTTTCGTGCTGTGCTGCTCGCCCAGCGCGTGTTTAGTTGGTGAAATTTTTTTAGATTCGGCTATTATAGTGTTTTCGTTTTTATTGGTAATTAATGTCCAGTTATGGATTAATTAGACTCAAAAGATTCATCTCAATATTTTCCAGCTAAACTGTGCAATTGATTATTTTTTAAATTATATTTAATGTTCCATATATATATCAAAAAATTTGATGTGACAAGAATCTTGAAAATTTTTAACTAAACATGGCCTATCTCTCAAGAACCGCGTGCCCATCACCATCCATCCACCAGAAACACCAACTCTCGCTGCGCGCGTCGTGGCACCTACCAACACAAACGCACCCATTGAGTCTGTTCGGCTGACCAAATCTCGACTTATCTCGACTTATTTTTCTCTCATATAATACTATTTATTCTACCAGCCGAGCACTATTTATTTCATCAGACGAAGAGCCTCGTTCTTTTTTTTCTTCCCGAGACGAGCCGCGAATCCGCGCATCACCCGGCGGTCCAACCAAGGTGCGCGCCCAGTCCAGGATCCAATGCGTGGACGCCGACTGGCCACGGACGCGCTCGTGCCGCCACGCGCCGGCCTGTTCGGCCGCTGCTGCATTTGCAGCCATGGTCCTCCACTCCTCGTGCGTCGGCGGCGCGTTTGCCATCCGCCGACGCAGCCGCGGCGAGCGGGGCAAAATCTCTGAACTCCGGAGCACGAACGCCCGAGGCCCCAACCAACCGCCGCCCAACCAAACCGAACGGCCTGCAGGAACCTGCCCGCCCAGATCACCTAACCTTCCCGGGTTCATGTGACCCCTGTCCAGGCCTCACATGAGCAGGGACCAGACGAACATGGCCCTAGCAGAATGCAGGGCGCTCGCCCTAAGACCTAACCGTTTCAGCAGCAGCATCGTCGAGATCGGCATTTCTTTACTTTTCTTTTCAGAGGCAGGAAGGAAATACAGTAGCAGCTGCTATCTGTGCTGCATCATGGTGTTGCCCGGGGATTCTTCTGCTTGTTCATAATAAAAACCGCCCGGTCGTCAGGGGAGGAGACACGTCGCTCGTTGCGCGTCGTTGCTGCTGTTGGGATCTCTGAAATTTTGCCGGCTTCATCTGCAGCAGATGACGCTAAGCGCTTGGGTTTGGGAGGAGATTAGCAGCCTTAACATGGCAGGGATTCTAGGCGATTTTCTTGGGTTCTATTCCTCCGAAGATGGCGAGAAAAGAGAAGGGCGCGACCGAAGGTGCTGGCGAAAGAGGCGACCACGGCAGAAAATGGAGTCGTTATGATCGCCAAAAAGGCATGACACATTTGCTTTCTCATCATAAGGTCTTGTGCTTCTTTACTTTTATTTTAAATGAGGGTCTTGTGCTTTTGGCGCCTGCTTTGGTGCTCAAGGGAATCCAAGTAGTACATTCCAGTTTATCAGGTGATTATTGCGTCTCAACTGAAAGTCTGAACCAAACTGATGCAAAAGGAAAAAATTGAAACAAAACAATCACACAATGCGCTGCGCGAATAACAAGAAATGATTCCTACCCAGTGTGTTTTTTTACAGAGGCTCTTGTGTGTCTGTTTTTTTGGTCGTTTTGGTTCCTGCCTAGTGTGTTCAAGGGGATTCATGTACTGTAGGTAGTTCCAGTTTTTGCAGTGAACATTTCACATTGGTCTCCTTGTCTGAAACAACTCAACCGCTTATACAAGGGATGATTCCAGGTCTTCTCCTACGGAATTGACCACTTAAGTAAACTTCATGGAAATTCTGCAGCACTTTCTATCAACATTTGAATGTCACTCTACTAATTATTTTCTGAATGCATTATATGCCTTTGTGGACTTTTCTTTGCCCATTTGAGTGCATCACTAATCCGTGTTGCCTCAAGAACCGGTCGACCGGTTCAAAAGCGCCGGTCCACGGCAAGTAGGAGCCTTGCCAATTTTTTCAAAAGCAAAATATTTCGGACTTTGTGTGGAGCACAACTGAGGCACTGGCAAGTTGCGATTTTCCACGAGCTAAACGTGTCGGCTAGGAAGTCAATCCGTCTCGGTTACGTCCATACCTTTTGGTAACCTCACACTTCGTCTTGTACCCATAATACTAGCGTGTAAGAAGTGTAAGAAGTGGCCAAATGTGTCTTTTTAAAGATAACGAGTCAAGACATGGTTGATGAATGGATGAGGGGTTACATAAATCATCCTGGTGTTTTTTTTCCACAAGGAAATTCCTGGAATGAATCGTGTGGATTTGGTCGCCTGAAATTAAATACTACTAGTATCAGTTACAGATTCTAAAGACAAATAAATTGCCAAAACAAAATCTGCTGCAACCCAACCCAATTAATTTCCTTCCAAAAGTAAAAGAAATCAACCCAACCGGATAAACTTCACCAAAAGTTGACCTCAAAAGCACTCTAAAAATTGAGGAAGACTGGTCTTAAATGCTGGATCGTTGAGTGTCCTACAGTACAAAGGCCCTAGGGCGAGAGGGTACTCCCTCCATCCCAAAATAAATATAATTCTAAAGTTCAAAATTTATTCCACAAAAAATATTAATTTTGATTCACCTATCACAAAAGACAAAGCCAGTTTTCGGAAGATTCTCACAAAAGACAACTAACACCTCATTCACTCACCACAAAAAGAAAAAAAAAGTATTTTGGTAATTTTACACCTATCATTAGTTTGCGTGACTGGTCCTAGAATTGTATTTATTTTGAGACGAAAGAAGTAGATCTATCATCTATTGCCCCCATCACTGACTAGTGGGCCCCGCAGCGCCACGCCCCGAGGAAGCCCCCACATGGCAGGTCCGAACAGGACCCGTTTAAACGCGCACGGTACCCACCCCCATTCTCTCCCTTCCTTTGGCTCGGCTCGGGTCTATTGGCGTCACATGCTTCCCCCCTACTCTTTCTCCCTTGTGTCCCTTTGCTAAAAGCTTAAAGAGAAAAAACCAAATCGGACAGTACTGTGGCCACGCAGCGCGCGGAGGGGCGGACGCCGGCGGCGAGATCCTGCGGTGGCGGGGGATGGCGCCGGGGAGGCGGGGGCCGGCGGAGTGGTGGCGCTAGTGGCGGGCAGACGTTGGGTGGGCGTGGGGTTCCGGGGACGCGGGGTAGGTGGGTGAGGGGGACATGAAGGCGCTCCGGCGATCCAGCACCTCGTCCTCGCCGTCGTCGTCGTCCTCGCCGACGGCCGCGTCCTCCCCGCCGTCCTCGTCGTGGATCCACATCCGGTCGCTCCTCGCCGCCGCCGCTTCCTCGTCCTCCTCCTCGGCGGCCGCGGCGGGGAGCGCGGTGGCCGTGGTGTCGTCTGCGGCGGCCGCCACGTCTTCGTCCTCGCCGGCATCGTCCTCGCCACACTCGGATCGGTGGGTTCCTCTCTCCGGATATGGCGAAAGGCGGCGTCTTTAGGAGTAAAAATGTCCCATTTTCAGTTCGTATTACATGAGGTTCGTTGGGGTGCTTCTGCTTCTGATCTGGTTCTGTGGACTCTGCCCGAGCTTGCTCTGATAGTAATTAATGGTCTGAAAGTGGCTTAGCTACTCAAATTAGGGTGCTTCATGTGTTTTGATCTACTCCCTCCGTTTCAAATTATAAGTCATTCCAAAAATCTTGAAGAGTCAAAGTTTTTCAAGTTTTACCAAATTTATATATCAAGATAATAATATTTACGATACCAATTAAGTATCATTAGATTCTTTGTTAGCTATATTTTCATAGTATACCTATTTGATGTCATAAATCTTCGTGTTTCTCCCTATAATTTTGGTCAAACTTTGAGATGGTTTGACTCTCCAAGATTTTTGGAATGACTTATAATTTGGAACGGAGGGAGTAGTAAACATTTAGATTGCAGCTTAGAGTAGAGGTGTCCACGGATCGTGCTAGGCACATTTTCTTGCATGTGCGAAATCTGTTTTGCCATTAATGGCTTGCCACTTCCATGAACTAGGAATCTCAGTATGTTATTTTGTGTTGCAGTTGTGTGCTGAGTAGCAAGATGCTTCCCATAGTTGCTTCAGAATATAATCGAAGCCTTTGTGGCTTTACTTCTAGATTAGTGACACTTTGAGGGTCAAATTACGGCTTATGCGACTGCCTCATGTGTTAGTTCATAATGTTAGTCTTGCATGTTTTATCAGGTTGTGTGTGGCTAACCTGTTTCAAGTCAGTTTGTTCCATGGTCAATCTGATCACCACAGGCACTCCCCACCTTTTTAATAAGCAACCAGAGGAAGTTGTTTCCATAATCCATACTAAGTTTATTTTATAAACAAATTATCTCATTTTATTGACTCTCTCTTGTTTTGCATTTTGATCTATTCCTTATACATGTTGGTATTAACGAGGACTTGTTTAAATAGACCAGTGGATGCAGTATGTGCATCATGACACTGAAGCACGATACTGCAGATTTAGCTTCTCAGTTGCTATGGTGATACTGTTTTAGCTGTCTATGTCTGTCTGATTATACCATTTTCTGAAATGCTCTATATGACTATGTGTTTGCAGAGGTGGCATTAAATCTCCATGGTCCCGAAGGAAAAGAAAAAGAGCACTTTCTCGTGAACAGTGGGACAGTCTATTTTCAGCAAATGGGAAACTTCGTGATGGTGGGAAGAAGTTTCTCAAGAAAGTTCGCAGTGGGGTAAGTACAGTACTTATTCATTTTCCATCCATATTATTAGACATGTATAGTCTTGTATACGAGTATTTGTGTACGTCTTGTACTCCAAGCCATATTGGCACTATATAATGAAAGGTAGGGCGTGCGGTGTTTCCCATCCCCCTCTTCCTTTCTACACATACTCCCTCCGTACCTATAAAACTTGACGTTTTGGACAAGGTTTGGGGTCAAACATTGGGAATATAAATCATCAATAACTTTTAAGTTGTTGAGTTTGCAAATGTGAAAATTATATGAATAGATTTGTCTTGAAAAATACTTTCATAGAAATATACATATACCACTTTTTCATAAATATTTTTATAATAACAAGTGGTCAAAGTTGTGTTTTGGAGACCGTGTCGTTGTCCTAAACGTCAAGTTTTATGGGTATGGAGGGAGTATTATCCAGATATATGTTGCACTTGCATCATAGTTGTCAATTGATTGTCCAGTTAAAAATATAGTTATATAGATATCTCTGCTATTTACAAAATGTTCTTTTGCTTAGGCTAACTAAATTACTGACATAAATGCCCCTCTTTTATTGTACCAGGGTATTGAACCAGGCCTGCGGGCAGAAGTTTGGCCTTTCCTGTTAGGGGTGTAAGTCACTTGATTTTTTTTATCCATCGAGTAAATTTATTACTGCTCATTCTTTGTAGTCTAATATTATAACTATGCAAGGCATTTGAGATAGTGCTGCATGAATTTGCTCTGGCAGTATACATTGCTGATTAATAAGTGTACAGTACCAAACAACTTATTTGAGTGGTAGGTATCTATTAGTTTTTTAGCAAGATCAATCTTGAAATTGGAATTATATATAATAAATTGAAGGTTATGAGTACTTGTTTTTAGCTAGTGTACTCTGGTGGCCTTACCTGGAATTAGTAGTATCTCAGGTGGCCTTACCTGGAATTAGTAGTATATCTTGTAACTTTTAAGAACACGAGCTTGCACGACAGCCCCAATTTTTGGCTTTGTAAATGCTATCAATATCAGCATATCACTCACTGAGTATTTTCAGTGCAGTTTGGTGTCAAGCCTGTTCGGATTTTTGTTCTTTTTTATATCTTGGTGACTTCATATCCTTGGAAACTGACCTTGTTGGATCTTGTCTGCAGCTATGATTTGAATAGCTCGGAAGAAGAAAGGACCACTGTCAAGATCAAGAAAAGGTAAGATATTCATATCTGTAAAGGCTTTTCTTTGTTTTTTTTAACTGGCTCCTGCTTTATGGAGCTATATGAATGGCTGGTTTGCATTAAAATATTCATTTGGCTTAATATACAATTTCCATGAAGCAAGACTGAAAAACAAATATCACGTTGCACAGCACTTTTGAGTTATTTGAGAAAAGGATTCCATAATAATTTTGAAAGGGAATGGCACTAGGATATCCTATTGTCATTCATGTCCTGCCTATACGTCAGTTTTTTTTCCTTTTTATATTATCTGTTAGTAATCATGAATTGGCATGGCTTTGGTACAGGAAAGAGTATGAAAAGCTGAGGCGGCAGTGCCAACAAATTCTGACTGGCTCCAAGGGAAATGGGTTGAAGGCAATAACTGAAGTTAATAATGAGGAGTGTTCTAATGTAGAGGGTACTGCTGAAGGATCTGAATCACCTTGTTTTGAAGATGCCCATGCTGTATGTACTCCTGTTTCACTCGAGGAGCTGAAACCTGAACATAATGAAGCTGAGCAACTAGAGAACATTGTAGAATGCATGGAAGAAGACACAGATGAGTTAAATTATGCATATCCATGCATAGCGGAGTCAGAATCATCTGATTCTGAATCATCCGATGAGGATGACCCTGGAAGGATTTCTGTGTCTGGTGAAGAGAATTGTGATCCAGATCCTAAATTTACCCGGAGCACTTCGTTCAAGGCGGATTTTTTTAGGTCTAGCAGAACCTCAGAGGACTTTGCCACATGGCAGCGCATCATAAGGTTGGATGCTATCAGGTCAAACAGTGAATGGATTTTGTTCTCCTGCAACCAGGCTGAAGTTTCCAAAGAGAGAGCAATGCAGTCTGCAGCATCTGTTGGGTTGAAAGATTATGATCACTTAGAACCCAGTATGATTTATCATGCTGCCCGATTAGTCGGACTACTTGAAGCATATGCAGTCTATGATCCAGAGATTGGCTACTGCCAAGGTATGAGTGATCTGTTATCACCTATAATTGCAGTGATGGAGGAGGATGACGAAGCATTTTGGTGCTTCGTGGGTTTCATGAGGAAAGCAAGGCACAACTTCAGGCTTGATGAGGTTGGAATAAGAAGGCAGTTGAAGATTGTCTCTCAGATTATCAAGCGCAAAGACTCGCACCTGTATAGGCATCTGCAGAAGTTGCAGGCCGAGGACTGTTTCTTTGTATACAGAATGGTAGTGGTTCTCTTCAGGAGAGAGCTCACTTTTGAGCAGACTGTATGCCTGTGGGAAGTTATGTGGGCTGATCAGGCAGCCATACGGGCTGGGATTGGGAGGTCTACCTGGGCAAGAATAAGGCTGCGTGCTCCACCAACCGATGACCTGTTACTTTACGCTATCGCTGCATGTGTCCTGCAGAGGAGGAAGCTAATAATTGAGAAGTATAGCAGTATGGACGAGATACTGCGAGAGTGCAACAGCATGGCTGGGCAGCTAGATGTCTGGAGGCTGCTAGATGATGCACATGACCTTGTTGTTAACCTCCATGATAAAATCTGATCTGGTGGTGAAGTGCTGTTTTCCGCCCTTGCGGTATAACAGATGTAGGCCTCAACAAAAAAAATTGAGGTACCTTCACCACCTGATGAAAGTATTCTATAATCTACTATTCGTTCCCGGCACAGAACCCACTTCTAGGTATAGAGAATGTTGTAACTTAGAGCGAGGACTTGAGTGTCCTTGCAAAGAAAAGGCTGAAATACTGTTTGGTGTTACTGAGGCACTGTAAACTATTCATTGTTTAACCTGTTATAGGTAAAAAGAGTTTCCTGGGATGGCACTCCCATCCATTTTATGCATCCATGCTAAAGTTGACCAGTAGAAATGTGCACTGCTGTATGGTTTCTCAATGCAAGAATTTGCTTTCTCATGTGTAGGCTGTTGATGAAATTTGACTCCACCAGAGGACCCTGCCAAATTTTGCCACCAATTTGGTTGTGCAGATGGCAGGAAAGCCTTTCCGAATTTGCGAGTAAAAGTGAAACAAACTTCTTTGAGCTGAGCAGCTGTTCAGAACCAATCATCCTTTCAGACATAGAGATCTAACAGCCTAGATGCATTTTGGCCTTGTTCGGCTGGCTGGCTGGCTGGATGGCTGGCTGATTTCGCGTGAGAGGAAAATACTGTTGGCTGGCTGGCTGGCTGGTGGCTGGGCTGATTTTGCGTGAGAGAAAAATACTGTTGTGGCTGGCTAAATCCGCCAGCCGAACAAGGCTTTTGTTCCTAGTCTAGCAGTACTGCCAAGAGGTGACAAGGCAAGCAACATGTCCAACGAATGGCACGTATGATGAAGCAAAACTCTGATGTGATCGATCAATCTTGCCTGGGACGGCTCGGCAGGCGGCACAATGGGGCCGGCGTCCACAAGTTGCCATTAAGATATTCTAGCCTCTGTTGTCGGATCCGTGCTTGCTGGAAAGCTTTGGATTCTTCTCCCATCAGCTCGCCAAGAGATCACTCTATTTCGATGAATCATAGTACAAGTTTGATCACAAATTCAGCTGCCCAAAGCTAAACCTGAGCATTTTTGGCCGTTTCAGGAGAAAACCGTGCGGTCCTAAGCTGCACGAATGCGCCTTTGCAAATGGATGCAATTTAACCCTCATCAGATTCCCCTTGAACACACGCCACTTCACTGGAACTGGAAGCAAGTCCATCCCTCTCATGTGAATCGGCAACAAAATTTCATTTTTTGAAATCACGCAACAAAATTTCCTGCCACCAAACCGGAGCTAGTCTGCTACTGCCCTCCTTTTGTCAGTGGATGGTTGCGCCTTCCAGAATCCAGCATCTCATCACCTCTCATCCCGTCCCAATCGGCCAAAAAAAAAAGTTGCTGCAGCGCAGCACAAGTGCACGGCAAGGAGCGACGCGACAGGATCCACGATTTTTCCAAAGCGCGGAGATCCGGGTGCCAGCCACCACGCCTGCAGTCCAGCACACCAGCCAGGCCAGGTTTCTGCTGCCCGCGTCGCCCGAAGTCCTGAACCCAAAGACTCCAGGGCATTGGAGGGGACGGCGGCGACGGCGACGGCGACGGCGACGGCGACCCGAGACAACCAGCCGACAAGTCGCCGTGCGGCGTGCCCGGACGCCCTGCAGGTGGACTGTACGACAGAGAGGCCTGTGCAGTGAGCCAGATGTGACGATTGGTCTGCTCATGGAAACCTCGGTGGGATGATCTCACTCACGTATCTTCTTCCCCTAGGCAAGTTGGTCCCATTCGTGGTACAAAAATGGTCAAGCGAGATTTGGTGCGAGATCTCTTGGTCGTTCTATGTGTGGTTCCTCAAATCAAACACCTCTTTAAGAATAGATATTCGGCATCACTTTCTTAGTAGAAATCTATCACCGATGGGGCAAAAGTTTGAAGGCATATGTGCCATTTTCCGCATTCCAACCATGTCCCGAGACATTATGCAACAAAGATAAAATCATTTCAAAAATAAGAGAACCATTCATACTTACATCGACACCCATTTTAGTGTTTATGGCAATGTAACAATAATGTATATCTGAATTGTAGGAGAAATACCAACTAAAGGTTGTTAGTGGAGCAGCATTACATCTCACTGTCACCGTTGATCCATTTGCGAAAGTAATTTGGTCTTATCTTGAGATGGAGTTGGTAGGGAATCCTTTTCACAACCCTAGTCACGCATGTCACTTGCACATAGCCCTATTGCCTCATGGTAAGAGATATGATTTTATCTTCTGTGGTGCACATTGGCCGTGGCTGCGACGACGATGGAGAAGTTGACCTCTCTCACTGTTTACCTCAGCTCAGCACACGTGTGGATCGAGCACTAGCTAACCCTAGCAGTGGACAGACGTCCACACACTTTGACACTTCACTAAAATAGCAGCACCAGCAGTAGTAATGCGTCACCCAAAATAATGCTAAGCAGCATCTGGCAGGATAGGATATGCAGTAGAACTCGATAATACTGCTGCTGAGATACGCCCAAGAGAGCATATTCGCCCCGCATAGCACCGTGCGAGAGAGCATTTCTCCTGGCCACGGTGTGCTCAGCTTGGACACGAGACCTTTGACAATTTTACGATGCTCAATACAACCATATACTACCATCTAGAACTCATATGTAATTATCGGATGGTTGAGATTTATTCTATACTACTGAAACATTGATCAGTAGTATGCGATAGTATAGGTAGTATAAAGGTAATATGAGAAAATAATTATTAATGTGACCCCTTTTATTTTTATTATTTTCCTTTCTCTTTCTTTTCGTTTTTGTTTTCATTATTATTTCTTCTATATCCGTTCCGGTGTTCCCCATTCTCACGAGCAGGAATGCTCGTCTCAAAAGCCCCTAGCAGGAATGTTGTTCTCAAAAGAATCTAAAAATTCTTCTCAATTTATATTAAGTTACTAATAACAATTTACATATTCTAATAGATGGTTAGATCTTTTCTATACTACTATTATCAAGTGGTAGTATTGTGCGTCGTAAAAGACCTCAGACCTTAATACTGGGCATGTAGGCATACTAACATCTGAAACCCTTGTGCGTTGGATACCCCTGCAGGGCGTCATCCAATCCTTTTGCGATGAGGAGATGGTAGCAAGTGGCAGCTGGAAGACGATGGATCCTTCTCCCTACGCATGATGCATAGGGAGAAGTGCAGTGAATGAGCGTCGCCACTCGCCATCAGCTCGAGCAAGCAGTGTGCTCGGCGAGAACCTCGGACGTACGGGATGCAGAGAAAAGGCGCCAAACATTTGAGTGGGTTGGATGCGTTGTTATGAGTCCCTGTGCAACGTTTGTGCTTGTTGGGGGTGGATCATCGTACAATCTTGCCGAAGTTGTTGAGGCGGTGGTGTTCCATCAGTCTAGTCATTCCTCATCAACCGCCTTATCCAATCCAAATGTTTTCTGGTGATTCGTTTTGTGGGAACATTCAGAGTACCTGACTGCTGAGACACCATTGTTTCAGGTCTCATTGCCCGTATCCAGAATGTTGATGATAGGTAGCAGATAAGATCCCTGCGGATAATCTTTCTAACCTTTATCATTTCGTGATGAGATGGTTGCAACTGGCACTTGGATGATGATCAGTCCTTGTTGCTAGTATGGAGATTGGAGAGACGTGCTTGCACAGTCAGTGACTGAAGTGCACTGAATACTGAGGTTGAACTCTCACAATCTATTTTAAAAAGTTGCTGACTGTAGGGGTTATCAGTGGCTATGAGGTTCCCTCAACATCCCCCCCCCCCCCCCCTCTGATATTTGAGCAATCCAACTTCCCTTCCCTTCTTAGAACGCGACCTTGCTTCATAGACGATTTTCTTCCTAGGAAAGTATGCGATAAAATGAAATGCTGTCGTTTCGATAAATGCCAGTTGAAGCTATCTCGAAGCAGAAGACTCAGGTCGCAGTGCGAAAGCAAAGCGAGTTGAAACGCAGAACTGGACTGCAGAGACCGGTCAGACCGGTCGGCCTGGGAATTCAAACTGCAGACCGGTCAGACCGGTTGCACAGACAGGTCAGACCGGTTGCACAGACAGGTCAAACCGGTCGCTCCCAGACAGCCCGCCAACAAAGCTCCAAATGTCAAATCTCGAGCAAACGAAGTCCAAATCGAACGAAACTTGGAGGAAGGCTTCGCATCTACCCCATGAACATATTCCCAAAAGATCTTTCCCAAAATATTAACAGATCGTGAGAAATTGAGGGAAGATCAAAGAGAATTGGGGGTTTCTCAAGAACCTAAAAATCTCAATCCGTGAGAACTCGCGATTCCTGCAGGTTTGGCACTAGACTAGATAGATTAGAATCGTCACAACGAGTCCATCAAACCACGAATCGAAGAACTTGACTCCTCCAAACACAAAACACCTCAAAGGAGGAAAAATCAAGTCCAAAAACACAAAGAGAAGGGGAGGACGAAAAGCTCAGCACACACGGGTGAATCTCAACACAATTTCATTCATAATTCACGGAGGAATTCACCTATACAAAAGCTAGAGCCGACCAAACCATCATCCACCCTCTAAATCGAAGAGATTAGCTATAATCTAACCTCCCTTTGCGTTGGAGACCTTGACCCTAACCTAGAGCAGGGGCAGGGAGAAGAAAAAACGAAGAGAAAACAAAAAGCTCAAGAGACTCAACTAGCCACGGGCTGGTGGGGGGTATTTATACCTGGCTGCTGCGGCCAGACCGGTCAGACCGGTCGGGTCAGCAGCACCCTGTACAGCCTCGATCGACGGCGGAGCTTCTTTCTTCGACTCGAAGTCTTTGCTGCGATGCCGCCACGTCGACGAAGATCCGGTCCGCGGTTTTGGAGGGTCTGCGAAACCCGGGTAGGTGGCCGGTTTTGAGAAAACCGCCAAAACCTCACGCGCGGGAAGATTCCCGCCTCCACGCCGTGGCCCTAGACGCCGTTCCCGCCTCGGCCTCCTGACAGCCCTAGACGCCGCCCGACGTCTGTCACCTCCTCGCCCGCAGCGAGGCCCTAGACGCCGTCGACGCCCGTCGCCTCCATCAGTCCTGAGACCGACGCCCGTGCCTCCACGACTTGGCGTCTTCAACCGCCGTCCACCTCCTTGGTTTTGTGGCGCAAACCAAGAAACCCGCCTTCCGTCGCCGCTTGCGCCCTCGATCCAGGAGTGGACGCCACAGCTTCCGCCCGGTCCGAGCTCCGGTCCCGGCTGCCCTTCACCGCCGTCCATCGCACGGTCTATCGGCCACAGCACCTCCACGGCAGCTCCCCGTCGACACTCGACGCCCGTGTACCTGCAATCCAAAGATCAAGCGCACGATCACACCGCACGGTTGACAATTCACTCATCACAGACAGGATAGAGTACTCACATTCCTCATATCAGTAACACCACGCGACCACGTCACCACCCCTGGTAAATATCGGGTTCTCCACCACAGAACATTGCTCGCTGCACAGTAGGTCTTGTTTAGATGCACTCAAAATTCTAAAATTTTACAAGATTCCTCATCATATTGAATCTTTGAACACATGTATGAATATTAAATGTAGCTAAATAAAATAACTAATTACACAGTTTGACTATAATTTGCGAGACGAATTTTTTAAGACTAATTAACCCATGGCGGGACAATATTACCTAATACAAACGAAAGTGCTATAGTACTTTACAACCAAACTTTTCACATATAAACAAGGCCTAAATAGAAGACAACACATTCAGTGGCTGCAGAAAAGTCGGCTACTGAACACCACATTTTTTTACCGAAATAAACCGAACGCAAGCATTTTCGCAGGCAGCACTTGCAGGCAGTCACAGGATATTCCGAGGAGCTACTCACCAAAACATCAGCCCTCAGGTTTCACCATGGAACAGCAACCTCTCTGTGCGCGAGTGCAAATCATCCATGGGCAGAGGCGCAGAGCTGCCAGATCGATCCGGGCGTTGTAGCGTAGCGGGCAACTTGAGCTTCGAAGTGGCCACATCACAAGCTCGACAACTTTTCGCGGTGTGGGCGGGCGATAAGAAAGGCACGCGCCTGGGCAGGATCGCGCGCGCGGTTGCTGTCCGCTTTGCACGCTGGGTGGAGCGACTGTACGCGCCAAGCTGACGGCCTCCGCATAAAAAAGGAAATGCAGGTAGAGGAAGCAACGCAAATGCGGCGCAATTCCGCTGATCCATGAGGACTTGTTCGATTTGTTTTTTGACGGGGATTGAAAAGGATGAGAGGGGTTGAAGAGTGCTGCTAGCGCCTTGGCGTTGAAAGCGTTGGGCTTGTAGAGTTCCTCGTAGGCCTTCACTACCGAGGTGCTTGGCGTTACCCCACGGTGGCCAAACCCAAACGCTGCATAGCTAGGATGATCAAATAGTGGATGATCAAATACCTCATATGATCAAAGGTTCAAGTGTTGAGCTCTTTTGTGAACACAGAACTTTGTGAGTACAGGATATATAGCTTGTAGGATTTGAGTCCCCCCTTGTTGATGCCCTCAGAAGAAGGAAATGTAGGTTGATGAAGCAGCACGAATGTGGGACAGTGATGCTTTTGGAATGGACACCTTGGAGCTAACTTCAGGAATGAAACATTGCGCTCTGGATATGCTTTGTAGACTGGTCAAGTACAATTCTTCTGTCGTTTCACCTTTTGAAACACAACCATTTCGTTAAGTGTGTCGTTGTACATACATATAACTCATCATTGTACAATTTATTTACAGCCAAGAGATCAAATGGCTCCTATCATTTGGGTGGCCAAGTTGTGCTTAAATTTGGGGGCAGGAACAGCTGCTCCTTTGTCGGCATAAGAAGGATTCAGCTTATAGCATACTCATAGTTAGGCGTTGAACAAAGGGAGATGCTCCTTTCCATTTGCCTGACATAAGACTTGGTTTCCTGCTCCATTTTGGTGCTAGCCCGCCTAAACGATGGCACAACTATGTTCAACTACTTTACAACTTGCAAAATCTTACTATTACTAATTGGAGGTTTCTTTGAAGTCTTCACATGAAGCCACCTAGGATCCTAGGTGGACACTCTAAAAAAATAAAGAAATCCTATAAATTCTCACAAATATTAGAAATATCTAGCCATCAATTAACAACTCTAATTATAATAGTCATCGGATCTGTTATCTTTTCTTATAAATTACCCACATCTGACATTATGAAAATAGACTAAAGTAACCCCCTAAACGTGTATCTAAATTACCCACCTATGCCATTATAAAAAAAGTCTAAAGTAACCCCCTAATCTTCGTGTAAATTACCCACTTATACCATTATAATACTAATAGCCCACTAAATTTACATATAAATTATCCAATTATATCATTATTAGAAGTTAAATTACTCCTAAATCTGAATTTAAATTATATAATTATAATAAAATATTGAAGTATCAATATAAAAATCTAAATTACTATTTCTATCATTACTAATATTATTGTTTATATAAAAATACTACCCACAATATGTCACCATGTATTTATGTATGATGGAAGATATAAGACTACCGATTCATAAATAAATAGTTCAACTAATCGAATACATGTGGAGGTGGGATGCAAAATGAAATCTATTGTAACTAAATAATAATAAATATATATTTTAGAGTATGTGTTAGAATATTTAATTGATGAAAAAGAGCTTGAGATACAAAATTATAATTATTAATTTCATTCTTATATTAATTTTAATTAGCCCGTGCGGGAGCACGAGTTGATAGGCTAGTATAGCCCAATTTCGAAACATACAAAGGTGTGCTGTGATTATTATTCAAAAAGAAGAAGAAAGGTGTGCTGTCCTCCCTTCTATCCTAAGCCCAGACTGTTAAAAGGTCACTAGGGACTAGGCACATACAAGACAAAAACCCTCATTCCCTGACATTTCCCGAGCTTCATACCGGCACCAATGGCTGACCAATATCTATGTTTGAAATTTAGGAGGTGATAAACAAATGACTTAATACAGGAGTATACACAGGACAGTACTAGCAAGTAAACTACAATAATCCATAATCATGCAAACCAGCATATACATTTTACTACTATCTTCTCCCACACACGCACCAGAAAAAGGAGTGAAAGAACAAGAGAGTAGCTAATGGTACAAGCCAAAATATCACATTCAGCACCTGGTCCATGCATCCATCCGAGATGGTAACATGGAAAGCATATACCCATGTCGATCGAGTGGTAGCAGCAACTTGCCAGCTGATCATCACCGGTAGGTAGCAACGCCTCCCCAAAAGCAGCGGCACGGCGCTTTACTTGTTACCACTTACCACTAGTAGCGCCTGCACCAAGCACGCGTAGCCTAGAGCGAGACCCCCACTGAGTGACTCCGACTGATGACGAGATATGGCCGGTACGTCCGCCGTCGCACGCGCGTCATCACACCGCTCGCCGGGGCCTCGCCGTCACCGCCAGCGGGGCGGCCATCTCGCACGACAGCCTGAGCACCTCCGACAGGTCGACGCCGCGGGCCGGGTCGGGCGACGGCAGCAGCTCGAACTCGTGCAGCAGCGCGGCGAGCCAGAACGCCACCGTGGCCATGGCGAGGCTCTTCCCGGGGCAGCTGCGCCGCCCGGCCCCGAACGGCGCGAGCCGGAGATCCGACCCCATCACCGAGAGCGAGGCCTCCGCTGCTCCGGCAGCGAACCTCTCCGGCCGGAACTCCGCCGGCTCGGCCCACACGTCGGGGTCGTGCGTGATGGCCCACATGTTCACCATGGCGGTGGTGCCGGCGGGGACGAGGTGCCCGTCCACGTGCACGTCCGACGTGGCGAGCCGCGCCCACGACAGTAGCGGGCCCGGCGGGTGCAGCCTGAGCACCTCCTTGATCACGGCGTGCAGGTACACCAGCGACGCCGAGTCGGACTCGGTCACGGCGCGGTCGCGGCCGACCACGCGGTCCAGCTCGCCGTGCACGCGGGCCTGCGCGTCAGGGTGCAGCACCAGCCGGGCCAGCACCCATTCCATCAGCACGGCGACGGTGTCAGTTCCACGGAACACCATTTCCTGCAGAAAAGCAAAAAAAAGAGAGATGCAACGCTCGCGTGTCAGAAACTGAAAACGTGCGAAGATGCCGGAGGAGGTTACGGTCGGAGGAGTGCCGGTTCGGTTACGCACCCAGAGGACGGCGACCATGTCAGGCTCGGCCAGCCTGTCGTCGCCCTGCAGGGAGAGGAGGACGTCGGTGAAGTCCACGACGGCGGGTGGGGCGGCGTTCCGGGCGCGGTGCTCGTCGACGATGCCGCCGACGAAGCGGTTCACGCGCGGGACGAGGCGCTCGCACCTGGCCCGGGTGCCCTGCAGGTCGAACCGCGCGAGCCAGGGGAGGTGGTCGGACCAGTTGAGCACGCCCAGCAGGTCGTAGCCTTCGTCCACGAGGCTCCTCAGCTCCCGCGTCTCGGGGCTCTCCCTGGCGGGGTCCAGCTCCAGGTTGTACCGCCGGCCGAACACCGACCACATCACGTTGTGCAGGGACGCGCGCCGGAGGACGCGGCGGACCTCGACGTCGCGCCCGGCGGCCGACATGTCCCTGACGGCGGCGGCCATCTGCCGCGCGATCACCGCGCGCTGCGCGCCCGAGGCAGCGACCTGCCACGGGGAGAAGAGGTGCGTGGACGCCACGCGCCGGAGCGCGCGCCAGTAGGCGCCGTGGGGCGCGAACCCGATGGCGCGGTGGAACAGGAGCCCGTACGCGGACTCCTTGATGGGCCGGTCCGCGAACGCCGGGCTGTTGAGGATCTCCCGGGCCACGCCCGGGTGCGCGGCCACCACCACCCGGGTCTCGCCGAGGGAGAACGCCATCAGCCGCCTGGCGCGCAGGCGCTCCGCCGCCGCCGCGAGCTTGCGGTGCGCGAGCCCCGTCATGAGCCACATGCTCCCGATCACCGGCAGGCCCCTCGGCCCCGGCACGGCCGCCGCGCCGCCGACCCGCCGTGCCCACCACCACCGCCCCCACGCCGGGCCTCCAGGGAAGCACCAGTGGAGGAGGCACGTGACGACGCAGGCGGCGGCGCAGACCGCCAGGAAGCCGGCGAGGCGGTAAGGCTGGTCGCCGCCGCATTTGGCGGCAAGGGATAGGTACAGCAGCCAGGTGCCACAGTCATCGGGGGTCGCCATGGCTTTAGCTAGCGCGCTTCTCTCGTGTTCCACTCTCTTCCTCACTCCCCTCGCTCGCTGAGGCTTTGAACTGGCGCTCGGCTTGAGGGGCAGGGGCCAGCCAGCGCGCCGTTTTATAGGCGCGGGAAAGGCGGCAAGCCGGTAACGGCAGCGCAGCGCACGCGAGGGGAGCGGGAGCGGGAGCGGTATGCGTTGCGGGTTCTGATGGCGGCATTGACGGCGCGGTTAATGTCAATGGCCGGGTCGAGATATTTGAAGTGGTCCGGCGGCCGTACGCTCCCCAATAATGAAGCCGCGCGGGGACGCGGGCGCCGCCGCCGGCACGCGCAACGGAACGGGGAGGGCTACGGCCGAGCAAGCGAGGTGCGGGGACACGTACGGCTACGGCGGCGGCGAGGGGGCGTGGTGGGCACGTGATGGCCATGCACACGGACGCGCCGGCGGCGGGTAGCGGTAGATAGTAGTACTACTATGCGAGCCGTGCGGCGGCGTGGCGGGAGCGCACACCGGTCGTGTGACCGCGCGAGGCGCGGGCGGCCGGCGGAGGGGGGCAACGCACGCGGGCGCCTCGCGCCTCGCGAGGGCGGCGCTACGACTGACTGCGCTAGGCAGCTAGTAGCGTCTCATCAGGGTCTGCCTCTACCTGGGGCTACGACGATGTTGCCCGCCAGCTATTGATCCGATCGTCGGCTCCTCTTCCTGCTGTGGACCTTCTTCTTCTACGAATTCTAGCTTCAAGGTGGTCGAGAACTCGACCTGTGTTAACTGTAAACTCGACTACTCGAAGCAGGCGACGGCCGGAGAATTTGCAGGCGAAACTCCTGCGTTCCACACGATCGAGCACTCACAAAAAAAAATCGCAAACAATTCTGGAAGCTGCCTACGAACAAGAAAACTTCTCCCATCTTTGGGGGGCAATCGGAAACCCTACGCATTCGGGCCGAAATTTCGTCCGTGTGCATAGAAGCAAGCACAACCCTCGGCGCGCGCGGATCAGGTGCCGTGCGTGCGACGGCCGTGACGTCCGTCCTGACGACAGGGAGGGGCCCCCTCGGTGCGTAATCTACTCCCAAACCTCTCCAACATGCACCAGTTAAACGTAAACAGCGGTGCCAATTTGGAGTAGAGACCTGTGGCTTCCATATTCCAAGGGAGGAGCTTCAGGTGTGCGGTGCCATGACGGGCCAGAACAAACCCCCCTGTCAACTGTCAGGAGGTCACTGTATGTCGGTAGTCTCTCCACACGCAAAACGCCGAGCTCGCCTGGTATAAAATACCCCGGGGGTGAAGCGAGCACCTATCGTACTTGCAGTCAGTCCTCGTCGGGATTTGCTTCCCCAGGTAGAATAATTCCGGAGAGCTTCCTCCAACCAAACCCGGCCTCCTCCTGCACGTCATTCTGTGGCTCGAGCATGCGAGCATCTCGGTTCTGTTTCGAGATAGAGATCTCTTCGGGATACGGATACGGTATGGTAGTAGCTAGCCCTCCGGGCGGGTGTGCCCGTCGCCTCAGCTGGTGCTCGCTGGAGATCAGTAGAAGTAGATCGATCACACGATCGCGTAAGGGTGATGGGTCTCTGAGGTAATCAGGTGCTACGCACTGGTCAGGTGCCGAGGATCAACACTACTGCTCGCGCTCCATGATGGATGGATAGATGGCGACTCGGGTTGTGGTTTTTATCAGTTCAGGCATCTACTACTCGGCAGACTCTGTTTTTTCTATTCCTGACATGACATGATATGATGCTGCATCCAGCAAGCGTGGTGGTGTGTGGTGGGTCAGAGCTCCGGGCGTCCACAAGCTTTCCTAGCATTCTGCGTCACCGAACCTGTGGCAATAATAGGGCGATGATAACTGAACGATTGCCCTGTCCCGTCACAGCCGCACAAAACTACTACTCGAAGAGTTCAGGTAGAAGCTTCAACGCCACGCTCCTCATAGATAAAGGCTCTGTTTAGTTGGTGAAATTTTTTGAATTTGACTAGTATTTTTATTATTATTTGACAATTAATATCCAGTCATGGACTAACTAGGCTTAAAAGTTTCTTCTCGTCATTTACAGTTGAACTGTGTAATTAGTTATTTTTTCAACTGCATTTAATATTCCATGTATGTGTTCCAAAATTCGATGTGATGGATACTGTAGAATTTTTTTTGGAACTAAACAGGGCAGCCTGAAAAAACACTAGCTGCTCGGATTGTCTATGAAAGTATCTATATATATATGAGCAGCCGTTGCAGCAGCACATGTGGTAAGATTAATTCCAGCAATTTTAGCCAGCCCAAGCCATGCATGAATCAAACCCAAGCCAAGTCTGTTCTTCCCAGTTGTGCGGAAAAGGGGTCGGCGAGAGGTCGGCCGTCTTGCGTCGGTGTTCCGGCTCCCGGTCGCTGGGAGACTGGAAAAACGGCTGCCGGCCGCCGGCTACCCGGAAAAGGTTTGGATTTTGGAAGGCGATCCGGGGCGGCGAGATCGGCGGCTGCCGTTTGGTGGCTTGCGCCTTGCAGGGAGTAGGGACGGCTTTGACGATTCCATCTTCTGCTCAAAACGTCAGAAGATCATTTGCTGCTACTAGCACTCTTGCGGCAGGTCACACGACTGCTCCGAATTTTTAGAAATATATAGTCTGTCACCATCGTTCCAGTTGCCACTGCCCGATAAGTGGTCCATTTACTTGCATCGTAGACTTGTATACCGTTTTAATCCGTTCCTTGCAACTTGCAACTAGGGCTAAAAAAGTTTTAAATTTTGATTTAGATAATCTAAGAGTCAGACTCTAATCTAATATATTTTTTGAGTTAAAAATATATAAAAATCAAATTGGATTGTGAAGAGACTACTAGGGCCATAAACCTTTACCACCCCACCAGACCACTTGAAGCTGCTATATGCATTGCGTGTCTTCGGCTCTTCGATCGTATGGTATATCCGATCATGATACTGATCTTGAAGGTACCCCAACGTATCCTTCAAATGGACAGTTGGTGATTAATCATTGTAATTTTAATTTTTGGATTTGTCACTAGAAATAATACAGGTACAGATCGATGTTCATAGTGGAGTTTTCTTATAATATTCACTACTAGAAAATAGGCTTAAGGCAAATATTCACTACTAGAAAATAGGCTTAAGGCACTGGTTGCAAGGAGCTTTTGGTACCCGGTAAAACAACCGGTGCCTAAGCTTTCAAAATTCACGCAAAATATTTTTTTTGGTTGGGACTTGAACTCGCAACCTCTAACATCGCACGTTGCTCCTTTACCATCTCAGCCACACAATTGTTCTGATCAAGAAAGATATATTTTCCTTTTAAAGTAACCAATGGATGAGCCTAAGGTACCGGTTGGTGGTACCACCCGGTACTAATATAAAAGTTACCACCCGGTACCTATGGAGAGCCTTAGATACCGGTTGATAATACCAACTGGTACCTAAGGCTCATTCATAAATTCCATCCACCCCAAAAGTACCGGTACCTGTTCATCTCCATACCGATACTTTTGGGGTGGACCTAAGGCTTGTTTTCTAGTAGTGATTACAATCTAACATCTTCAAAAATGTTGTAAATCCACAATAAAAAAATCAGATAGAGTTATGTATTGTTCATGGTATCGATGCACAGGTGTCTGTAGAAGGTTCTTGGACTTGGGACGTTGTCCATCAGATCTAGAGCCTGAGGCAGCGGTGGAGGACCCAGTGGCGGTCGAGGAAGAGCCGCCGGTAGACGAAATAGAGTGGCCGGCGACGAGCGCGAGTCCGGCCTCCATCTTGGAGTCGTGGTCGTCGCTGACCTCTTCAAGGAGAAGGTACGAGTAGGCGCTGGCGAATGTATGGGGAGGGGATTTGGACTTGATTACCGGCTTTACGTGGCGGTATTTGGGATGGAGACCACGAAGAAGATTGAGAACTTGGCTAGGCTCAGAGACGGGGTGGTCGATGTCGCGCAGATTGTCAGCGAGGCGTTTGAGCTTGGTGCAGTACTCGCGGATGGACATGTCGCCCTACTGGACGCCGCGGAATTCAGCCTCAAGGATCACAACGCGCTCGAGCTCGTTGTCGCGGAACTGGCCCTCGACGGCGGACCAGAGGGAGTAGGCGGTGATGTGGGGCTTGTGGATAATGTCGAAGACGGGCTTGGAGACGGTGGTGTAGATCCAGTTGACGAGGCAGTGATCAACCATGCGCCAGTCGGCGGTGCGCTGCGCCATCGGCGTCGGCGCCCGAACGTGGTGCTCCAGCCCAAATTTGCCGAGAACAGAGTCGAAGAAGGAGTGACATTGGGTATAGTTGGATTCCTCAAAGTCGAGGACGACGGAGACGTGGGAGCGGATGTTCACCGTCTGGAGGACGGCGGCTGATGCAGGCTGAGGAAGCTCGACGTCGGAGAGATCGTCGGAAGAAGCAGAGGAGTGGGCAGGGGAGTGCGCCATTGGTGCGGAAGCAGATGTGGTGCCGAACGGGTTTTCCAGGGAGGAAACGCCGGTCACTGATACCATGTAGAAGAGGAAATGATCAAGCCATGTTTTGTATTGATCTCTTCATCACATATAAATACATGTACAGATGATTGCCGGCGCAGCGAGTCAACCAGGAGCGAGCGCAGCGAGCGGACGGGCGGCGAACGCGCGCGCGGTGAGCGTGGCGAGCACGGCGGGTGCGCATGAACGCGCGTGGCGCGCAAGACGCGCATCTGCGGCCGTTACGCGAGGCCGTTGGCCTATGCCGACTAAGGCTACTCAGCAGTTCGTTATCAGTGTCATTATTTGCCCATGGAGAAAATAGAAATTCCTATATGCTGATGCTTAGATGAGGTACTTCAATTTTAATTGTAGGATGCAGATAACTTCGTCCATTAGGATACCTCTGTCAGCTCTTGTAGACGCCAAAGGCTGCTTCGTCCTTTAATTGATTTTTTTGGATGATTATTAGTTAACATCTGGATCCCATCTTTCTTAAACCACCAGTTTGAAAATGACTTAATTAAACTAGTGTGAAAATGATTTAATAAACTAGTTTGAAAATGACATAATAGCTATATATAGTTTGAAAACGACTGCCACAGGTCAACTTGGTGACCATTCCTACTTAAAAAAATACGTTGTTGAAGGGATTATTTAATAATGAAGTAAGAAACGGCCATAAGTAGATGGTAAGAAAACTTCCAAGACTTGGATATGGATCAGAACGGATCTACTTCATCAGTATATAAAGGGTAGTGACCAACTTAAGATTCTGCCCTAGATATGCTCTTTCTATTCTTGTACTTTTGTTGGATGAACACACCATGCTAGCATTACTGATTGCTTCTATTGTTGGAAAACTTCTCTATTAGACTATTACTCTTCTAATATATGGATTGCTATCGATTATTGAACTAATGAGCTGTGAGAGGTTATGCTCTACATATACGTAACAAGTTTCGGGCTAATACTTCTACAGTTGTGCACTCTTATGTCACCAACAAGTTTTATGTTCAGGATCATCAAATTAAGCATGATATAGAATTTGGAATTGGCTTATTTTTCAAGGAAGCTGAAACGGTTCAGCTGTCTCTTGGCCTCTGAACGTTTGATTCTTAGTGCCCCAGACGTGCATCAAGATTCATGCCCCAGGTATACATATGAGGTAAGAAAAATTCGTGTATTTTTTTATCATCCAATATATACCTAGATTTATCTGCACCTTAGTTATGGTCAGTTTAATTTAAGTTGTTGCTAGTTTATGTTGAAGTCACAACAGCTTTGTTTTGTAACTAAAGGCATTGCTGGTATGAATTGAAATACAAAAGTGAAAGAGTTTCCAATATATTTATATGTAACACTAGATTTTTTGTTAGTGCAAAACTGGAACATGTTTTAGCTTCACAAACCATATGAGAAGGCTATTTTTAAAAAAAAACCTAGTGAGGTGACCCACGCATTTGCGCGGCTAGTATTGATATTCTAAATATATCTTGCATTTTTATCTAATTATTATTCATAAACTTAAATCTTTCTCATTACATGCTACTTGCTTCAGTAATCAAGAGTGTTTATCTGCTGCTAGTGCAGTGGTGCCTCCTTTTGCCCTCTTTCTTTGTCAGTGATGTGGTCGCATGGCAAGCGCACAACCTTAGTTCTGTCATAACTGTCTATCTTCTCGATCTTAGCTACTACCATTCATTGTAGTAGTAGTAACATGTTTCTTATCTGCCAGCTCTTGCAGTAATGCTGCTCACTGCTCAGTTCAACTGACTCAGTTGTTCTTTTACTACCTTCCCTACTTTATAATCCTCTTGGTCGGCTATTGCTACTATGTTTAATTCTGCCGTCTATTACATGACACCATATGCCTCCATGGCCTAGTTTCTGTTGGGGAATAATCGATCCAAGTTTTTTGCTTTTTGGAAGCCAACAAATCTCCATAGTGCAGAGCACAAGATTCCGTTCAGAATTTCAGCAACCTATGTTCATGTTCAAGCCTGATAAGCTTACTATACCAATCATGGCCTGATCGATATTGTCCTGGTTCCTGATCTGCTTGTGGTGTTAATTTTTTTGAGCTTGTGGTGTTAATTGTGAGGTGCGGTAGTATCTTGTAGCAATGTTGGCAACAAACCTTTGGAGGGTGGTAGTCTAATATAGTACAAAGTCTAGAATTATCTTGTTTATTTTGACTAATAATAATATAATCGCGAGGGTGCATTTGAGATTTTGGTAATATAATAAGATATACTGTGGTAAATATGTTAATTGTTTGTGTAGCTAGTATCCTATAGGTATGCACGATATATTGCTTGATATGCAAAATGATGGATATATTTATATTTATAAATAGAAATATATTTTAATGGCACTGGTGGGTAATTTATAAACATGTATATATGTATTTTAGGCTATTTTTTCATATTGGCAGTGGTGGGTAATTATTTTTTTCTTTTTTCTCTAATTAATGTGGGAATTTCTAGATCTTAAAAGCGAACGTGGAGGCTCCATTTGTTAGCCAAATAATAAGATAATAGATAGTCCTATCCCACTTTCCCGTAAATAGATATAAATTCTCCCAATTTCCCATAAATAGATATAAATTCTCCCAAATAGTTGCAGTTAGACGAGAGTATCTTTCTCCTTGAAGAGATAATGAGTGTGTTGTATAATGAATGATATAATAAAGTCAGTTATTAAACCGCATGATATGTACTTCATCTGTCCTATAACGTAGATTGTTTTAGGTTCATAGATTTTACTATGGACCTAGACATACACTATATAGTAACATAGCAATAGTATGAATTAAAAAAAGCTAAAATAACATATATTTTTGAACGGTGGAGTATATTTGTTTATTTAGGAAGACATCTATGTCTCATATCTGATTCATATCAAAGAAAACAATTGGTAGTACAATGGAAGGACAATTTGACACAAGACGACAAAAAGAAAATAAAATTACACCGATGAGATCTCTGATCGTCTTTTTCATCTGATTGATCGTCGTCCACCGGAGTTTGAAAAATACACTGAAACGACAGTAAGGGAAAGGGACACATGCAAACGCCATCGCCACATAAGGCGATATTTGTTTTTCTATACAACCTATATGGCGTGTGAATGGCATGTATATTTCTTTTTCAATATAAACAGGATGGCATTCAAGATATTGACGTGCTACTTATATTCCTTACTAATAATGTGGTCAAGGCTAACAAACAAGAGCAGAATGGCTAGGATATAATTAAGAAAGTCATCGTACAAAACCTATATGATTCTATACTACTCCTATAAGAGCCTGGTTCCAAAGGGTGGGATATATAGGCTGGAGGGTATAGGAAATAAAAGCCAGCATGACAGGATAGAAATAGGACGAGAACCAGAGTTAAGCCCGACGTCAGACCGGTGCTTGCGCCGGAGACAGCCGCTAAGCGAGTGGTCTAGCATCAGCTGACAGCACGGCGGACAGGTGGCCACAGACCCACAGTGCTCGCGTCACGTCCGTTCCGTTGATGGCTTAGTTTAGCTATACCGGCCTCGTTGGTTTGCAGCGTGTTAGTGAATAATGATAGTTTGACCGTTAATTACGGTGTCAAATAAAGTCAGTTTACAAAACCAACTTCAGAACCCCGCGCTAGTAACTCTGAAGAATCTAATGAGGCCTTTGACCGCGTAATTAGAGAATGATTACTGTAGTATAACTGTAGCAAATCAACAATTAATTAACGTCATTAGATTCGTCACGAAAAGTTACACTCATCCCTAAATTTTTTTTGCAAATAGACTTTATTAAGTCCTTGCGGAAAAAATTCTAAACTAGCGCTAGAATTGTAGCGCCAAACCAAACAAGGCCACTAGTAATCTATCGCTGGGGCCCTAACCCGCCATCAACTTCACGGCCGTCGACGTCGCCGGGGACAAGCTTGCTCCGGGCCTCTCTCGCTGCGCGGCGCGCGTCGCGACACGGCGGGCGATTCGCCGGACCCAGCGGAACGGCGACGCTAGGGCGGGGAGACCTTTCGCTCCGATCGAGCGAGCTCGCCGCCGTGCAACTTGCGAGCGCGCGCACGCTCGCAGATCACTGCGGCTCCCGGACTCTTGCGGTAACTTCATCGGATCGATGCCAGGATCATCTCCACCGCCGACGTCGTTCGCCCGCCGCCACTCAGCCATTCGTGCTATCCTCTTCTCTTTTTTTTTTCTTTTAACCCGCAGCCCATTTCGAGCGGGGCACGAGGCGAGGGGTAGAAGTGATCTGTCGTCGGAGCATCATCGGGATCGCTATCCTGATCTGTTCGACCCCGTCGCGTCCGCCGTGGTCAAGCTAGTTGCGCACCTGACGTTGCCTCCCGATCTATCGGCGACGCTCGCCTGACCCTTGACCCTTTTGTCCTCTCCCGCGCCGGCAAGCGCTCCGACCTCTCGTTCTCCATCGCGCACAGTATGACTTGTCATGCATCATCAGGACATCAGTAGCTGTGACGTCCACAGGCGCGGCAGCGCGCGAGAATCACGCAAGCACTACCCGGCCGATCGCGGCGTCGTGCGCCCAAGTGGCCGAGGCCGACGGCGACGCGGCCGCTGTTAAACGATCGCCGCCGATCGCGCGCCGCGGACCTCCAGCAGCCGGCCGGCCGGCCGGTCAGCCCTCTGTTCGATCGGCTCTAGCAGATATCTAAAGATTCTCCCATATCCGGGTGGCTGTGGAGACGGACGTGACCGCGGCACCGATCGGTAATAAAAATTATTGAACGAACGAACCCACCCGCG
Source organism: Panicum virgatum (assembly GCF_016808335.1). NCBI lineage: Eukaryota > Viridiplantae > Streptophyta > Magnoliopsida > Poales > Poaceae > Panicum > Panicum virgatum. Next base: position 54,344,757 of record NC_053146.1, read on the forward strand.
GCCGGGCGCGCCGCGCATCCGGGAGACGATTGGGCCGCGGGTCGACGCCGGGGGAATCGCCTCGGTGCGCCGCCCGGCGACCGGGGCATCGTCCCGGCGTTAAAAGTAGTGGCGCCGCGCGCGCGCTCGGAGACGGCGGCGACGACGATCTCCGCTGCCCTCCTGGCCAGACGACGAGATGCCATGTCGTCGCGCGATCGCACTATCATCGCCTTTATTTGCGTCGTTATTTTCCTCGGGGGTTCGCTTATCTGATCTCCTTGGAGCTAGCTACCCTCGCGAATCGGCCGGGCTTGCCGCCGTCGTCGTCGCCGCCGCCGCCGCCGCCGGGACCGTTAGGTGCGCGCAACACGCCAGGCAGGGGGCTCGTCGGTCGATCAGTGCATGCGGCGCCGGTACGGTGCACGGTCGCCGGACTGCCTGTCGTCACGGACTCACGGGCCGGTAGGGGGCCTCCCAGCATGGCCGGCACCAAGCTGCCCATGCCACGGCGGACCACGCTAACGAGTAGGGGCGTCCTGCTGCACCGCACTGTTTCGTCGGTACGCACGCACTACCAGCACACCAATCACGCCGCGTAGCGGCCGGCGGCTGTGCATGCCGTCGGTCGACACGACACGGGCGTGCATGGTGGCGACACATAGGGGTTGGGAGCTGAGTCCGCGTCCGATGGACGACGCCTCATTTGGGCCGGTTCGCCGATGACGCGACGCGACGCGGCGGCCCCGGCCCCGGCCCCCTGTTGTGGTACAGCTTGTACGACTGTACGAAGTGGCATGGCGGTCGGGTACGTGACCAGTGACCTGATCGCTCCCGCTGGTGACGGCCATCAACACAGGGGATGGGGAGTGATGGACGGGGGCCTCTTGAAGTTGAGGGGGGTGACGAGAGGCTCCGACCGGCCGGCACACTGATTAGGCCGCACCCGGTGAGATTATGGGCGCTCGTTATCCGCCCGGTGCTGGCGGATAGCTCCAAGGGGACGTGCACACTGTGGGCGCTTGCCGGGTGCGGTGTAGCGCGCGCATGGGCTTCACCTGGGTTTGTTGATCTCAGAATCTCGGATCGGCGAGCACTGTCGAGTCTCTACTCCTGTTCTCCACTGTTCCTCACTTCCTTGTGTCTGTGGTAGCCAAAATAATGTGGTATGATGATGATCGTACTATTTTTTCCGCTTTTGTTTTATTTATTATTATTATTTTAATTACACAATGCAACTCAGACACTCACAATACACGGATACCACTTCTATAAAAGAACAATACATAGATACCACTTCTATGAACGAATGTATGCAGTCTCTATCCCGATGAGCATTTTCAAATACGAAGCTGGCGAATTCTCAAAATTGGTGAAGTTATCATATACGTCTTACTGTTGACAGAAACATCATCTACCATTGAAACACAATGCTATCAATATTCACTTCTTCAAGAAATCGAACCCAAGATGTGCTGCCGAGCCGTGGTCGTCTACCAGCCCTTTCGCACTTTTGTTCTTTAGAGGGTGGTGGCGTGTGTGTGTTTTCTAGACAACAGGAGGAACCGAGGAAGGAAGAGAACGTCGAATGTTGACCTTTATATAGATATAGAAGGTCGGCCCCGATGAGCCCAAAATGAAACGTTGGGCCCAAACTTCGCAAGGCTAGGCCGGAGGAGAGAGAGAGGAGCGTCTTTTTTATTTTTGCATTTTTTTTAAAAAAAATTTACAGAAATATATTTTTGGTTTTAGGTTTTACAGTTTTATACCCCTACCGCCCGGCAGGGGGGCGGCAGGGGGCCTACCACCCGGCAGGTGGGCGGTAGGGACCTATATGTAAATAAAAAAAATTGCGCAGAGGTCCGTGGAGGGAGCCTGCCGCCCCACTGCAGGGCGGCAGGCCCCCTGCCGCCCCACCAGTTGGCGGCAGGGGGCCTGCCGCCCGGCAGGAGGGCGGCAGACTCCCTCCACTAATATAAAACTCCGCCTCTTCCCCCTGCGCCCTCATTTTCTGCCCACGAGATCCAGAGAGGGGAGAGGAAGGGTGAGTGAGGTAATTCCACCGGCGAAGCCCTGCCGGATTTTGGATCCAAACCGTAGGTAACCAATATTTCTCAACTTTGTCATTCCAGATATTTTTTATATTTAATTTTATGATTAGTATTTTTTATTATTGTAAGCACTTAGGGTTCGGATTAGTGGTTATAATTGAAGGCATAGTATATTTGTAGATATTAGATTAATTAAAATTAAGTCTTTGCATGGCCAGATATGTCGAGCAAAGTGGCATTTCAAGTTTATTACGGTGACTTCTATAGAATTACTCATGATTCCTATGGAGTAAATTTATCAGCATTGGAAAGAAAACAGTACAGTCTAGACAAATCCCTAGAGAGGAGTTTTGAGTCCATACGGAAATGTCTTCACAAGATGTTCAATATGAATTCAAATACTCATTTGCTTACGGTTCATACCTTGACTTCCTGGGAAGCTAATGGGGATTTCTGGGAGTTGACGCATATAAGTAGTACGGAAGAATGACAACATTACATGCACGCAGCTCTTGAAAGTGGGTGGCCTCTCGCAATGGTAATTCAGATTCACTAGAAGACCGGTGATTTAGGTGAAGGGTCAACACACACAACATCTGACTGCAATGAAGAGATGGAAGAGGATAAAGAAGAAGAGAACGTGCAAGCTCCAGAACCAGAACCACAACCACAAGGTTTAGCAGATGAAGGCGAGCGGATACCTGGAATTGTGGAGGACATGGAGAAAGAAGACCAGGATGCACAAATAATAGAGCAATGTGGGGACTCATCGTACGATGAGGACGATGAGCGCTTCCCAGTGCTAGGTGAATGGCGTAAAGAGGGTTTTGGTAATCCAGTGGTACAAGATATTAGATGTCCGGAGTTTGAATACAGAGTGAATGAGGTCATACAGGGGGCAAAGTATCGTACCATTGAGGATGTGAAGGATGCTGTGAAGCTCTGGGCTGTATCTCTGAGGAAGGAATTCAGAGTACTGAAGTCTAGCAGCAAAGAATACGAGGTGAGGTGTGCAGATAGAGACTGTACATGGCGAGTGCATGCATACAAGGGAAAGTTCAAGACACACTGGGAATGTTCAATTGTTACACCACATACTTGTAGATTGACAGGTGTAGTGGGACATCATCGTAATATCACATCAACTTTCGTGGCTAAGAAGATGTATGGGGTGATTCTTGACAAAATGGATTATGAGCCTGCATTGATAATTAGGGACATTGAACAAAATTTCCAGTATGTGATCAGCTATGCAAAGGCTTGGCGGGCTAAACAAAAAGTATTTGAGATGAGGTTTGGCACTTATGAAGCATCATATGACAACCTACATCGTATGCTTGAAGCAATTGTGCAAAGAAATCCTGGAAGTGCTTTTGATACATACAGTGTACCGAGCTTGTCAGGGGGGCCAAGCATTCTGCTGCGAGCTTTCTTCTGCATTGGAGCATATGTGAGGGCATTCATTTACTGCCTTCCTGTTCTGTGTATTGACGGTACTTTCCTGACTGGGAAATATAAGGGAACAATATTGACGGCAATCGGAATTTGATTGTAACGAGTAGATAGTTCCCATCGGCTTTGCCTTTGTTGAGAATGAGAACACAGAAAGCTGGTACTGGTTTCTTGAACGTCTGAAGATTCACGTTGTTGCTGGAAGGCCTAATGTTTGTCTTATCAGTGATAGGCATGCAGGTCTACTTGCAGCTATAAGACAACTCCAAGAAGGTAGTCAATTTTCACCTCCTATATGGCCAGATATTGTCAATAGGTGGTGTGTGAGGCATATGGCTGCTAACTTTTATGAGCGGTTCAAGAATAAGGATCTGATGAATTTGTTCAAGCGATTGTGCACTCAGAATCAGCAGAGGAAGTTTGATGCTTTGTGGGGTATAATTGATGACATGAGTGCTGAATTACTTAAGAGCCATACCTCATCATCCAGCAGGAGACGTTCTACAGATTCATTAGTTGGACATGCTAAGCTATTTTCACAGTGGATTGATGGTGCGGCTAAAGAGAAGTGGTCACTTCTGTATGACACAGATGAGAGACGTTATGGGATCGAGACGACCAACCATGCTGAATGTTACAATATGGTAATGCGTCGTGTTCGTGGATTTTCTCTTGTTGGCATTGTTGAGTTCATCATGTATGGATGCATAAGGTATTTTCGGGAGCGATACGCATCAGCCGCTCCCTTACTTAATGATCCAGGAGTGCATTTTTGCAGAAGGGTCAATGAGTACATGGAGAAAAAAATTGAAAAGGCTAGATTTCACTCAGTCATATCGATGGGCACAAAGGAGCAAAGATTTGAGGTATCATGCAGGGACAGGACCGGACAGGGTGTCCGCAGACAAAGGGTAATTCAAGAAGTTTTGATAACCATTGACGGGAGGGTGTCCTGCCGATGTCAGAAGCCAAAGGTGCATCACTTACCATGCTCCCATGTCATCGCGGCTTGTTCTGTATCTGGGTTAGATGCTGCGTCATATGTTTCTCAATATTTCACAAAAGAAGCCGCAGCACAGACTTGGTGTCATGAGATATACGGCATCAGTATTCTAGGCCCATTCACTCAAAAAAATCCCCATCCAATTCTCATCCCTGATGCAGCTACGAAGCGGGGCATAGGCCGACGGCAGACACATCGTATCCGGAACGGGATGGACGAGGCCGAGGCTGGAAAGAAGAAAAAACATTGCAACTTGTGTGGAGCGGACGGTCACACTTACAAGAAGTGCCCACAGCTTTCAGTACCCAAAGCTGCTGCCGAGGCTGGACCTTCCGGGAATCCGACGGATGGATCGGCTCCACCTACAAGAATTCGCCGCATCTAGTTGTGCATTTATTTATGTGTACGAAATTAAGTATATTGTGTATGTACTATGCCTAAATGTCTTGTTTAACTAGTTGGCAGTGCGTATTTCTATAGCATTTGGTTGTAATGAATGTAACATTTAATGTAATATCTTATGTGGTATCTTGTTTAACATTATATTTATATTTTGTTCATTGTATCAAATTGGTTAGCCCCAAATGCTTGGACACATGGTTTGTCGCCACCTATAGCACAAGCCACCACATAATGTGACACATAGAAGATAGCTAAATGAGTACACATCCATGATACTGAAGAATCCAAATTATTTCAATACAATTTGCTTCACAATCTAGACCGATGAACAATATATGTTACACATTATTTCATGAAATCATCTAGGTATTCACGCACAGGGGGAGGAACATCATCTCTTGGAGGCCATGGTTTGGGGGGCATGAAGTCATCTAAGTCGTGATCCCAGTTAACAGAACTTGGTGCTGGAGGTGGTGCAGTTTGACTTGACGAACCTCTTGACTTTCCCTTTCTCTCTTTTATGGTTCTACTTTCATGTACAGGGGGAGGAACATCAGGTGTTCGAGGCCATGATTTGGGGGGCATGAAGTCATCCATATCGTCATCCCAGTTAACACAACTAGGTGCTCGAGGTGGTGCAGCACGACTTGACGAACCTCCGGTCACGTGTTCTTGCGGAGGCCGAGAACTATGACCCGAAGATCTTTTCCACCTCCTTCGTCTAGTTTGCGGCATAACTCCACCGAAGATACATACCAATTTTTTGAAATTTGGTATCGATTTGTTAATCAACTCCGTGTCCTCGGGGTAATCCTAGCATATAATTACACAATAATTTTACTATTTCGTAAATATGGATTACAAATAACGGACGTGATTAGAACTGAATAAGAGTTACCTTAATGTGCATCTCATACACCTCTGGCCGCATCCATATCTTACAAGTAGTTTGTAAGAATCCAATAACATGTTGATGATTCGCTAGTTCACATACCCTCATGTATATCTTCCTACGTTCTAGCAGGTATTCCTTTAAATCTTGCATTGTAATACCTCGAAACAATGTCAAATATTTAAACTCAACTAATTTGGACAACACCATCTCTATCGTACCATCCGCTAATGGATCCAACTTCTTACTAATTACAAGACGTGTCATGATCTCAAGAAATATACTGGATTTTTCTTTGGTCCATGAAAATCCAACAGAATTGGAGGCAGACATTGCCTTATGCTACAATAACAGTAAGGTACTGCCATTCTAAGTTTACTATTCTATATTTCACTATCCAAAAACTAAATCTATTCTAATTCATGATTATTTTAGAAACAAGTCTATAATAGTTGAGAAATATTGTTTACCTGCGGTTCGGATCCAAAATCCGGCAGGGTTTCGCCGGTGGAATTACCTCACTCACCCTCCCTCTTCCCTCTCTGGATCTCGTGGGCAGAAAATGAGGGCGCAGGGGGAATAGGCGGAGTTTTATATTAGTGGAGGGAGCCTGCCGCCCTTCTGCCGGGCGGCAGGGGGCGGCAGGCTCCCTCCACGGACCTCTGCGCAATTTTTTTTATTTACATATAGGTCCCTGCCGCCCACCTGCCGGGCGGTAGGGGTATAGAACTGTAAAACCTAAAACCAAAAATATATTTCTGTAAATTTTTTTTTTGAAAAATGCAAAAATAAAAAAGACGCGAGAGAGGACTCGGCGTGCTTAATGGCCCATGTGAGGCTGTACCTGTAACGGGCTGAATTCAGAAAACCAATGCAAAACTTACTAGCAAGCCCACGCAGGACCTCGTCATGGGCTTCTTTTCAGAAAGAAAGAAAAAGTCGTCGTGGGCAGTTCGGCCCGTCCTTCTCGCCCAGAACTTTCGACGGTGAGCCGCCGCCTTCTCTCCTCCGTCGTCCTCCCCGGCCGCCTCCCAGCCCCTCCCCTTCCTCCGACTACGTCATGGAGAGCGCCGCCCCGAACCCTTCCGCCGCGGCCGCCGCCGCGGCGGGGAACGGCGTCCAAGCGTCGGGGGCCGGCGGGGAGCGGCCCGAGGACGCGTCCAAGCAGAACCTGGCGCAGGTGACCAGCTCGATCCAGAAGACGTTGGGCCTGCTCCACCAGCTCAACCTCACCGTCTCCTCCTTCAACTCCGCCTCCCAGCTCCCCCTCCTCCAGCGCCTGTGAGTCCTCCGAGGTCGCCCTATCCGGTTCCGCTTCGTCCTCTGCCTCTTTTTGGCGCGCACTTCTGTGTGGGATGTGGTTGTTAGGGTTTGCGTTGCCGTTGACCGCTGCGTGCGCCGTGCCTCAGGAACGCGCTCGTGGCTGAGCTCGACACGATGCAGAAGCTCGCCGAGGGGTGCGACATCCAGGTGCCCATGGAGGTCGTCAAGTGAGCTCCATGATTTCTTATCTTCACCCACCCTCCGACCCGATTTCGTTCTTGACTTGCACTATGGTTCTGACTTGTACTGTGATTATGAATCTTTTGTGTTCTGTTAGTTTGATCGACGACGGGAAGAACCCCGACGAGTTTACAAGGGATGTGCTCAACAGCTGCATCGCCAAGAACCAGATCACCAAGGGCAAGACTGACGCTTTCAAGGTATGGTTGCATTGCATCGCTTCAATCATTGCAGAGATTGGTTAGCACGGGCATATATGATAGCTTCTCAGCTGCTATGTAGAACTAATTATGACTGGTTAACACGGACAAACATGCGAGTTTTTCAACTGCTCTGTAAAATAATTTGAATGAGTACACATTGACATGTGACATATATAACTATGTACTAGGAATTATAGACGGGCGGAGCCACGTTGTGAGTTCTGGGTGTGGCCGCACCTAGAAAAAATCGATAATCCCTTATCATTTTTAAATTTTCACCATATTTTGTTGAATATTATAGATATGTTATGAAGTGGCACACACCCTCTGTTCTTCTCTAGCTCCGCCCCTGATTATAGATACACACTGGCTGGTCTTGTCATCTGGCTTTCTCAACAAATGATGATTCTGCACCTTGGTGTTGTTTTGCACAAGTTATAACTTTGTTTGAGACGATCCCATACCATGGTTTCTTGTGATATACATCACTAGAATTGCCAAAGTATTTTTTCCCTGTCCTTGGAATCTAGTTTATGTTTCATACTTGCATTTGTATAAGAAGATACAAAGTGTGAATTGAAGGGAATGTGGATATGTGTATCTTTGTCTTAGATTTAAGCAGCACACGGGCTATATTGTTCATAGATTGACATTAGAACTACTGATTTTTGCACTGCTGAAATTTGTTATGTTTACAGTCTGTCATCTGCCTTCCCTAAAAAAGAAGAAGAAACCTGGTCAAGCCATTATCATTTTTTACAACTTTTCCCAGCCCTTTTCATTACTTTCTATAATCTTTTATAATTAAAATTAGGTGAAACAGCACCAAACTCTTCTGTAGTACTTTTCATACAGATAACTAGCACTGTGTTATCTTGTTTATTCAGTTGGTGATTCAGATTTCTGAGTGGCTATTTTGAAGTTGGAATAGTAGATAGGAAATTCTTTATGTGACGCTTGTATATCATCTGTGCAAGGGATGTATGGCGGCAAGGTCCTGGTTTTTTTATCCATATGGTTATCAGTGTTACACACAGTTAGAAATTGATCATAAAATTTCTCATTCTCAGTGATCAAATGGGAGCCATTTTATGTGAACGCTGCATTATCTATAATTAATTTGCAATTCATACTGCATTTTATTTTAAAAAAATATGAACTTACTTCATTGAAAGTTGGTATGTTTCAGAGCCTACGGAAGCATCTTCTTGAGGAGCTTGAACAAGCTTTCCCTGAGGACATAGAACAATACAGGGAGATACGTGCTTCTTCTGCTGCTGTAAGTGGAAACACAATTGTCCTTATCTGATACCCATATGGCATCGAAGCTAATATGAACTTTGCTATTTGTGAACCTGATAAGATTGGCCTATCCTTAACAAATGACATTTATAGTTTGGTTTAGGGACGAGATTAACCAATATATACACCTTTAACTATAAGCTGCTTATTTAAAATCTATTATTGCTATTAAAGTGTTTATTTAATCTAACTTACACCAAAATTTATTCTCTATATTCATCTTCCATTTTGTAAATTTACATGTTCTGGCTTTTTCCTTATCAGTTCAAATATTCAATATTATCCTAAACACTAAACGGTAAACAGTCGGTCACCTGCCGTTTAGCCCATTGTTCGAGCAAAACGGGTGTTTCAACAGGCAAAACAGCCATTTAAACGGTCAAAACAACCGATTAAACGAAAACGGTGTACTACTGTGTAACGTTTAAACAGTGTTGAAACGTGCTAAACGACCGTTTAGGCGAACAGTGCAAATATTTGATTGCATATCTTTGTTGTAGGCTAGGCAATACCTAGCTCTTATTCAGGGTTAGTTGTTTGCTTAGGCAGGCTAGGCGGGGGTGGTTGGCTCCTAGTGCCTAGCCACACCAACTAGGACTAGGAGGCCACCTTTTAGAATAGTGCTGTTAGAGATTCAAGGGACAATTAAATGGCATAATTACTTTGGAACTGTACAACTTTAAGATTAGATCATCTAGTGTCACTATCAACTGGCCTTGATTTTCTCTGCATCCTGCCTGTGGCAGGTTCTGGCAAGTACTGCACCGATCCTGCCCAGGCAGACCTTTTTCTTTATCCTAAATGTTCATAAACCCATAACTCAGACGGACCAGGTGGTCTAGAGCTGTTTCATGAAACAGCAGGAACTGAGAGTTACATTTGCCCCTATTCGTTTTCAACTATTTAGCAACTGGTAACAAAGAAAGGTGAAAAGTAATTGGTTTCTGTGAGAAATATGTAGGTTTCACAAAATCCCGCTCCTTGTTAGGTTTCCAGTAACCAAGTTTTCGACAGAGTTTTTTCAGTGACTACGCATGCCTAGGCGAGGCAGCACCCCTCTAGGCGAGCGCGGAATGCCGCCTTGTTGAACACTAATTTTCACACATTGCTAGTGGTATGAATAAGCCAACATTTGTATCTTGTTGCATTAATTTTGTAATTTTTCAATTTTTATGCAGGAGGCGAAGCGGTTGGCTCAGTCCCAGAGCACTTTGCCCAACGGAGATGTCAAAGTGAAAGCTGAACACTGAGAGAAGGATACACCTGCAGAAGGGCGAGTTTATTACCTGTTTTTAGTTTGGAGATGGCTTTGTTAACCAGAAACATGCATGTCTTTCTAAGCAATCGCCCTTCATTTGATTGATCAGTGAATCTGTACATATTGTAATAACATGTGTGGCCCAATATATTCAATTTAACCAATAACTGACATCAATTACTTGATGCTGCATTGTCATAGCTTGCTCATTAGGTGTTTCTCTAGGCACGATATCTCAAGAAAAATGTGAAGCAGGACAGTGGGGCAAGTAGCTACCTATGTTTTGGTTTATAAGTAGCTAGCTATGTTTTGGTTTATCTGAAGGTTTTTAAGCACTACCTACCTACCATCTGATCTAGGGTTGCAGGTGTGCCGCATACTTCATTACTGTCACGATATAATGCATGTGATTGACAATAAAATAATGTATTGAATTCATTAACTATTCATGGGCCTGTGGATACTTCTTTGTACTCCATTCACTTGCTAATCCAGTTGGTGGCTGCCCCTAGATTCATTCCATCAGTCTATGCCCTAATACTACACTAGAGTTAAATTTATCTTAGCGATGAGCTTGCTTTGGCGTGTGTAGGGGGCTAGGGGCCCTTGTCTTGTTGCCACGTTTCGGAGTCGTCGCAGTGTTAGCGCATGCGATTGGCCGTCGGCGTGTCCATATATGAACACGTACGGCTGTGATGCGAAAAAAAAAGTATAGGCACACTTGGGCTAAGGATATGTACCAGAGACGAACACATGATTAACCAATCGATCCACCTCATGGATGGCAGAATGGGTAGTTGCAGCTGTGGAGATTGGGACTGGGACTGGGACGGGGGGGGGGGGGGGGGGTTATTCATCGTGTGCGCGGCTGCCAGTCGACGCGTCGTAGAAGAATAGCTCCGCCCTGTTCATCTTCCTCCCCGAGCCAGGGGAGGGTGAAGTGGCCGGCGAGCCAGATGAGAGGGAGGTGTGGGGGAGTGGCCGGCGAGGGGTGGGAGGTGGGCGGGGCGGCCGCCGGCGAGGTTGCCGGCTGCCGGGGTGGCGGCGGGAGGCGGCGTAGCTTATTATTTTGGGTTGTCGGGGGGCTCGGCGGCGGCGGAGGCGGTTCGGCCGTCGGAGGGCGCGGCGGCGCGGGAGCGCCGCCGGCCGGCCGGGGCCGGACCTCCGGTGGGCGGTGCCGGCGGCGGGGGCGAAGAGAAGACGGCGCGGCGGCGGGCTCGGTTAGCGTGGCGGCGGTGGAGGGCGGCGGAGGCCGCCGGAGCCGGGGGCGGCGGCGGGGGCGTAGCTCGCTTATGCGATTGGATGGGTTCCAATCACAGAAAGCGATAAATAGACGCCCCCGGGTGTGTGTGTGTGTGGGGGGAGCGATATGTGCCCTGGTTAATACAACAAATTGATTAGGAGGTCCGGTGGGGAAAATATATTTATGTAGGTGCCGCCGATCTGAATCCGTTGCTGCAGGTGGGTCCGCACAACTGTTCTTCTTCCTCCGACTCACGATGGTGATGGCCACTAGAGTTTTTGTGTGTGTGTGTCGGGGGGGGGGGTAGACGAGGGAAAGGGGTTGGTATGGAAAACCGTTAGTGGTGGTGGGTTGCAGGAAACGGCGGTCGGCGGCGAGGATGCCACCAACCAGGTGGCAGCTTGATAATTGGTGGGTCAGAAATTGAACGGGAAACTCGGGTCGGAGGTGATTACCGACAGAGGCGCCGTAGCTAGTGCCGGCGGTCCCTCTCAGCCGCACCCAACCACCCACCTCACCCTCTCTCTCGCGCACGACTCCCCCCTCTCTAGGGGTGTTAATTGGTGATGCACTTCCAATCCTTTTTAGTTCAAAATTTTTGATCTTAATTTAAAAAATTAGTACAAAATTTTGAACTAAAAAGAGTTGGAAGTGCACATAAAAATCACCAATTAACACCCCTACCCCTCTCCAACCCTATTGGTCCATTCACGGCGCCCCCGCTCCCTTCCCTTCCTCTCCCTCCCTCCTCACTCTTCCAGCCTTCACCGTGGCGTGGCGCTGCTCACTCCAGCTCTCGAGGCGCAGCGCTGGTACAACTGTTCAATCTGGCACAGGGGCATAATTGATATGGTGATTGTTTTTCATTGAACAAACAATAGAGCTACATGATTCGTTAACGCATACAAACCGAGCGCGAAACCTTGAGGTAATCAGATTGACATTGATGTGGCAGTGGTTCTTCTAACCGCAGTCTCTACTTGACAGGACAACTAGAACATAAGCAGATATATCTTTTGGTTCACTCTAACATCTCAAAATATGTAATAGCATTCTCCTCGTTATCCTGGTAGATTTTGTGTATGTCTCTTGTTTCATGGATATTATATCTAGATTTCTCCTTGACCTAGCAGTGCACTATATATACCCAAGGATTTTATGCGATGCATGCATGAACCTTTGAGGCATGAAATCTAGGTCTGGGGGCATCTTTAATTTCATATCAAATGAATTGCAGCTTATTAACTGCCAACAAACCTGGACGGCTCCTAAGAAGGAACAAGTGACCGCATCGCCCGAAATTCCACCCGCAGTTCGATCTCCCATCATGTGGCTGCGGTTATCTGGAGTTAATCTACATGGACGGCTGCCCTGGCTACGTCTAAAACATTCTACATCAGTAATGCATCTCCCCTTACCCCTATATCCGAAACCACTTGAGTTACATCTCAGGTCACAATCATAAATCGCAGTACGGTAATGCTAGCAATCTGGCGTCCGATGGATTGGACGCCTCTCCCCACCTTCACCTCTATCTAATTCCATTTCTCTTCCACTGAGGATGCTAGCCGGAGCTTGGGGGCGGGGCGTGCCCTTCACAGGCGGCGAGCCCTCCACGGGCGGCGCCGAATCCGGCGGCGAGCCCTCCACGACGGTGGTGGTAGAGCCGGCAGCGAGCCCTCCACGGTGGCGAGCAGCACGCAAGGGGCGGCCGCGGCAGTCGAGGCCAGCGGCGCCCTCCGCAGCAGCGGGGCGCCCAAGGCCGGCGGCGCGCAGCACGCAACGGCGGCACAGGAGCTCGGCGGCAGCCGAGTCGCAATCCTCTGTTTTTCTAGGTTTGTCGCATATTGCAAGTATATGTTTCACATGTTTCAAATGTCCAAGAATAATGTTGCAAGTGTTTTATATGGATATTTCAAAAAGTAGATCTGGATGTTGCAATATTGCACGTGTTTCACACACATGTTGCAAGTGTTTTATCTTGATATTGCATTTTCATCGAGAGAATTAGAATGTTACATGCAACATGAACGAATGTTGCGGCGGGTTTTTTTCTTTTCATTGATGGATGGATAATAATTTTTTTCAACATGTTTTGATGTTGCAAATACTGATTTTTGATGTTGCATATGTGAGTTTTTCTATGTTTCAGACGTTGATTTTGAATGTTGCATGTACCGTTTGATGGGAGATATTTCCATTGGACGTCCAGGCGCTAGCAAACCCGATTTCAGTATAGCTGCTTCATAGGAGAAAATAGGTCAATGGTAGATAGCCCCGGACTCCGACTTCCGAAGGATAGCCCCCGAATGAGCCTGTGGTTCACAGTTGAAAGGGTGAACATTGGGCCGCAAATATGCAGTCACAGGTTGCCGATGATCAAACTACTGTTATTTTGTTTCAGTACGACTTTTAAAAACTGAATATAGATTCGTATCAGGAACATGTTAGTGAGCTTGTCATAGGTGTCTTGCCCGGTTGCCCCCAAGTCTCAATAAACATGTGCTAGGTCGCGTCGAAGCTTTAGCAGAATGTCCGCGCCATCACCCATCTCTTTAATAGTACTTATCGTAATTGTTTCAACCTAGATCATACATCAATATGAAAACAGAGTAGGTTGTCACCAATTTGGTGTTTGAAGTGGGCCCACAGAAGGGAGAAAGACAAACTAAGGCTTCTCCTGAGGATAGTTGTAAGCAGATCCCATTCACATTGGTACGGAGAAAAATGCAGAGCATCTCAACAACGACGTGCATACTAGACTGTGTTATAATTAATATACCCCTCACACAATTAGGACAAATTTCTTAGTTCAAAATCCCTCTTACTAACTGGAATAAAAGAATTAGTAGATCTGTTCTGCCCAAAATGGGAATGGGTGCTAGGGTTATGAACTTATAATCATGGAATCTGACTTGATCATCAGATTCATTCCATACTGGACCAGACCGTGCACATTCTTATTATGAGAAGGGGTCAGGTCCTACAAAAAGCACAAATTTGAAGCTTGTTTGGGGCAATGTCTACCGTGAACTATAAGTGATGAACACCTAAGGCCCTATATTACTCGTGCGATTGAGGTGGGTTTGGATGTATTAGGCCCTTCACAATGTTGGCTTTGAGTGAAGATAGAAAATGAGAGAGAGTGTTTGGGTGCAGCTAGTGATGCCTAAGCTTGAAAATATGGGAGCGGTGAATGTTCTGACATCGCTGCTTGTTAATAAAATACTGATTGTATAAAAGAGATTGGATGGGAGGAGAGAGAACCTGATGTGCAGCCTGAAAGCATCTAGGCCCCTAATTCGAGTTTTGGTAATTAATGACAATGGTTTGTGGATTAATGATTTCATTTGAGATAATAAGCATAGGTTGATCCACGGTTGAAAAGGGTTTGATTGTGATCGTATGGAGTTTTGGAGATGATGTGCAAAGCTCGGTCTCAAGGCAAAGGTATCAAATAGGGCTTTTGCATTTTTACCGGTCATAAGGCGATTAGTAGATGAGAAATGGCCGAATTTGTTGGATAGATAGCCGTACTATCAAGAGGGGTCGTGTACTCGTGCTTGACGGGTCTTTAGTGCCATTTTGCTCAAAATGTCTAGATGCATGCATAAGGGCTAACGACATTTTAAAAAGTTTGAAAAAGATCTAAAGTTTGAGACCTGACTGCCTAAGGGCGGACAGTCCGCACCTGGGGCGCGGACGGTCCGCCGTACAATTTGAATTTGTACCAGAGAGACTATTTGCCTCTGGTGGGGCTGAAAAATGAAGGGCGGACGGTCCGCTCCTCTAACTAAAATTGTACCAGAGACATGAGTCGTCTCTGGTGGAAAAGAGAGTTGAACGGCGGACGGTCCGCCCCTATGGTGCGGACGGTCAGCCGCTCATTTAAAGTTTTGTACCAGAGACGTTGCATCTCTGGTTGGGCTGACGGCTTGAACGGCGGACAGTCCGCCCCTGGGGCGCGGACGGTCCGCCGGTCATTTAACTTTTGTACTAGAGATGTTTTTTTCGTCTCTGGTGGGTCATAATCTATAACCGCGGCCAGTCTGCCCCTGGGGCACGGACGGTCCGCCAGGGCTCCGACGGCTAGTTCTGACACACAATCATTGCACTCTGACTCACTGGTTTATAACGGCGGACGGTCCGGTTTTTTAACCGCGGGCAGTCCGTGATTACGCAAAAAAGAGTGTAACGGCTAGTTTTTGAGGGGATGTCTATATATACCCAATGCCTGGCCATTGGGAGGCTCTCTTGGCCATTTGGACTACATTGTTGACACATTAGAGCTGAGCCATCCCTCTCTCACTCATTCTTGCTTAGTGATTGCATCTTTGAGAGTGTGAGAGCATCCTAGTGCTTTGCATCTAGAGTTTGAGCTTTGTGGCACTAGGAAAACTTCAAGCAAGCGTCATTGACTTGTTACTCTTGGGAGTTGCCGCTCCCTAGACGGCTTGGAGAAGTGGATTTCGTGGAGCACCTCCAAGGAGATTGTTGAGGAGCCCCTATTTCGGTTGTGAGAGGTCTTGTGCTCACCTCACCGGAGTGGTGAAGAGCAACTCTAGTGGAATTGAGGTGTGGAGCGGTTCCTTGATTCAAGCCGTCTCAAGATCAAGATATTCTTGATAGAGGAGCGGTTGATTCTTGGAATCCACCTCAACATGGATTAGGGGTGACCGGCAAGTCATCGACACCGCGGGATAAATTCTTGTATCAAGCTCGGTTACTTCTCTTTCTCACTTCAATTCTTGCATTTACTTTGAGCAATTTACTCTACTAGAGTTTGTGTTGTATCTTGTCACTCTAGGTTGCAAACCCAAACTAGAGATAGTTGTAGTATGACATAGGGCTTTCTTTTGTTACTAATTAGATTTCTCTTGTGTTGGTGTTTTAGATTTTAGACCGCCTATTCACCCCCCCTCTAGTCGGTGTTCTTGATCCTACAAGTGGTACTAGAGCTAAGTACTCCTTAAATTGCGGATTTAATCATCTTGGAGTAGAACAATGACTAATGATAATGGTATTCATGTTGGAAAGCCACCTTTCTTTGATTGGAATAATTATGATTATTGGAAGACTAGGATGTCGGTTCATCTCAAGGCTATGAGTAGAAAGTTGTGGAGAGTTGTAAATGATGGATGTGTCATCTTTGACACCAAGAATTTGACTCCCCTAGATGAGGAAAATGAAGTACTAAATGATCAAGGGGTAAATGTGCTATTTAGTGCTCTCTTTGTCAAGAGGTTCAATAGAATGATGAGCAAGAAGAACTTTGGCAAGAGACGACAATCATCAAGGAAAAATCTTTTTGTTGAGAAGACTTGCTTCTATTGTGGTCAAGTGGGTCATATCATCATAAATTATCCAAACAAGAAGAATGACAAGAACAAAAAGGACAAGAAAAATGATGAGAAGAAAAAGAAGAAGTTCATCAAGAAGAAGAAAAATGGTCAAGTCTATTTTGTTGAGTGGGATTCCGATGCAAGCTCCGATGATGATGATGATGACAAGTCATCCAAGGGAGTTGCCGGGATCGCCATCAAGGAGGCTCCATCACTCTTCCACACACCATATTGTCTTATGGCAAAAGGTGGTGCAAAGGTATTACAAGATGATGAATTTAAAGAATTTTCATAAGATGATCTTGTAGACATGCTCAACGATGCCGGCGAACTTGTGATCAAAGAAAAGACAAAGTTGAAGAACTTGGAGTTGAAATATGGTTCACTTCAAGCTTCCTATGAGGAGCTCAAGACCTCTCATGAGAATCTTAAGGAAACTCATGAAAAGTTTAAGGAAGCTCACAACACCTTGCTTGATCACAAGGACAAAGCTAAGTTGAGCATAGGGGCTAGTAGTGAAACTTGCAAATCATGTTGTGTATCTAGCTCTACTAACCCCTCATGTAGCACAAGTGATAAATCTTCTTGTGATGAGTCACTTGTCTTGGAGAATGAGAAATTGAAGAAGGAGGTGATTTGTTTGACCAATGATTTGAGCAAGTGCTATGATAGTAGAGCGAAATTCAACCATTGTTGGTCAAGCCAAAAGTTCACCTTGAATAGGAAAGATCTTGGATATATTTCAAAGAAAGGCAAGAAGGCCTTTTATGAAACCAAGACTGTTTTTTGAAAGATGGACGGCCATATTGTGAAAAAGGGCAAAAAAATGGGCCATAATGAGAAGAATTGCACCAACAACAAAGTCATATCCTTTGATTCTAGCTATATTCTTATGAAGGATTCTAAGGGTTGTGTTAGTGCTAAATATGTTGGGTTACCTATATATAGTGCTAAAAATAATGCTATTTGGGTGCCTAAAACCTTGGTCACTAACATCCAAGGACCCAAGAAAATTTGGGTACCTAAAAGAGTTACTTCTCTTTTGTAGGTGAATTACAAAGTCGGAGAAAGACATTGGGTGCTTGATAGTGGGTGCACTTAACATATGACCGGAGATCCAATGATATTTTTCTCCCTTGATGATAATGTGATTGGCTATAGTGATATTATCTTTGGTGCTAATAGCCGAGGCAAGGTCAAAGAAATTGGTACAATTGCTATCTCAAGTGATCATTCTCTCTCAAAGATTTTGCTAGTTGATTCTCTCAAGTTTAATCTCTTGTCGGTCACTCAACTTTGTGATTTTGGATATAAGTGTAGCTTTACCAAAGATGATATTGTAGTGACTAGTTTGGATGGTAATGATCACATCTTTATGGGATTTAGACATGAGAATGTATATCTTGTGGATTGTGCTATTAGAGAGACAAATTTGTCTACTTGCTTGTTCTCTCAATCATCTTTGGGTTGGTTATGACATAGAAGACTTGGTCATGTATGCATGAAACAACTCAACCGACTCTTAAAGCATGATTTAGTAGTTGGTTTGAAGAATGTGAAATTTGAAAAAGATAAGTTGTGTAGTGCATGTCAAGCCGGAAAGCAAGTTGTAAATGCTCATCCCACTAAGAGTGTTATGTCAACCGAGAGACCATTGAAATTATTGCATATGGATTTATTTGGCCCTACAACATATAGAAGCATTGGAGGAAATTGCTATTGTTTTGTGGTAGTGGATGATTATTCAAGATATACATGGGTTTTCTTTCTTCATGACAAGGCCGATACATATGATATATTCAAGAAATTCATAACAAGGGCTGTCGGTGTCCGGACCCGGCGGTCCGACACCAACTAGTAAAATGCTGTGTGATCCCTCACCCTGGATGGTTGATGCAAGAGGTAACACAGGATCGCACGGGTTTATCCTGGTTCCGGCCGCGGGGCCGTACGTCCAGCAAGGGTGTGCGACTGCACTGTACTATCTTGCATCGGGGGTGCTTGTAGTAGGGGGGTACAAGCGAGGCGGGAGAGGGAGGGAAACTCCCAAGTCTCTGCTAGAGGAGGTGATTGAGGCAAGTGCCAATATCGGGGCTCAAGAGAGCGGGTGTGTGTTCTGCGAGTTGCGTGTGTGTAGAAAGCGTGAGTCGTCGTCGAAGACAGAGCCCGCCTCCCCCTTTTATAGACACAAGGAGGGGTGGTGTACATGTACGGGAGGGGGGGAGAAGTCGTCGTTCTTCCCCGAATCGGGAGCGTGCAGTGGCTAACTACTATAGAAAGTACACTATGCCGCACTGGAGAGTGAGGTGCCGGGCGTGGCGGTCATCCTGGGTGTCGTCCTTGGTCTTGCGGAGATCACACCGGCATCCTGGCAGCTCCAGCGGGCTGCATGGTGGCTCCTGTAGAGGGTACCGTCCCCTGCGTTCGATGTGGCAGTGTTCCGAGGGTCCTGTAGGCGGGGGTCTTGATCGGGTCAAGATTCGGGCCGCGCCCGAGGGTCGTGCCCATGCTGTTCGAGGGTTCCGTGGAGGGGAAAGTATGAGGGAAGTACGGGGAGTTGGCAATACAGTGACGAGAGCAGTGCCAGGCACGTCTTGCACAGGGCGCCGCAAGTTCCCACAGTGTCGTCACAGTGTCAGGGATGGGGGAGCAGTGATCGGAGTTGGTGGATAGGACCCCGGTCACAGCCACTGTGCGGTGTGGTGGCCTGACGCCGCCTGACCCCCACTCCGCGGTGGAGTGGTCGGCATTTATTGCCTTTGTGCGGCGGGCGGGTGAGCGGATGGGCCGTTTGTCCTTTCCGTCGAGGCGTGGCCTCGAGCGAGACGGAGTTGATCCGCTTTCCCGAGGGTAGGCTCGTTACCCTCTAGCGAGGCGGAGTTGGCGTGCTTCCCTGAGGGTAGGTTCGCTACCCTCGAGCGAAGTGGAGGTGCGGGGAGCTGTCGAGGGCCTCGGCAGGAAGACCTTGAGCGAGGCGGAGATTGCTCCGCGGGTTCGAGGGGGGCGCGAATGGGCTGTACTGTCGAGGGCAAAGTGGACCTCTTTGAGTTTTTTCCTTTCCTTTGGATCAGAAGGAGACTGCAGGCCTTCGTGGGCCCGTTTGCCTAACATGTGTTTTGCGTTTTAAGGGTGATTGGGTCCCCTGATTAGGGTGCCCCTAATTATGGTACCCGACAAGGGCCGAGAATGAATCTGAGCTCAAGGTGAAGAAAGTGAGGAGTGCCAATGGAAGTGAATTTAGAAACTCAAGAGTTGAGGAATGGTGTGATGAAAAAGGAATCAAGCATGAATTCTCAACCAAGTACACTCCGGAGCAAAATGATCTTGTTGAGAGGAAGAATAGAATTTTGATTGATATGGCAAGATCAATACTCTCTGAGTATAATGTTTTGGATAGTTTTTGGGCCGAACCAATCAACACGGCTTGTCATGCTTCTAATAGATTATATTGCTATAGATTCTATAACAAAACCCCATATGAATTGCTCATTGGAAGGAAGCCAAATATCTCATATTTTAGAGTGTTTGGTTGCAAATGCTATATTCTCAAGAAGAAAACTCGGTTATCAAAGTTTCAAAGCAAATGTGATGAGAGTTTTCTTCTTGGGTATTCATCTTGTAGCAAGGCTTATCGGGTCTACAACAAAACTCATGTTATTGTTGAAGAAGCATATGATGTGGAATTTGATGAAACAAATGGTTCTCATGATGAACAAGAAAATCTTGATGATGTGAGAAATGATGGCTTGATAAATGCAATGAAAACTATGTCAATTGGTGATGTTAGACCAAGAGAAGAAGGTGAGGATGAAGATGGTCTTTCTATTTCTATTAGAGTAAATCCTTCAACCTCTATCTCAAATGATCAAGCACAACCAATTGTACAAGATTTAAGCAATGATGATTGTCAAGTACAAGATCAAGTGGGTTCTTCTACTTCACCTTCCACATCAGCTCAAGAGCCCATTGTTCCTTAGAGGATTCATCATGTTCTTGCAAAGGATCACCCCGTGGATCAAATCATGGGTGATATTAGTAAGTGTGTCCAAAGTCGATCTCGCATTGCATCATTTTGTGAACATTATTCTTTTGTATCCTTTCTTGAACCTAACCGTGTAGATGAAGCTTTGAGAGATCCAGATTGGGTGAATGCTATGCATGAAGAATTGAATAATTTCACCCGAAATCAAGTTTGGGATCTAGTGGAGAGGCCGAAGAATTATAATGTCATTAGTACTAAATGAGTCTTTAAAAACAAGCAAAATGAAGATGGAATGGTTGTGAGAAACAAAGCAAGATTAGTGGCTCAAGGCTGCACTCAAGTCGAAGGTTTGGATTTTGGTGAAACTTTTGCTCCCGTTGCTATATTAGAAGCTATTAAAATTTTATTAGCTCATGCATGCTCTCACAACATAAAACTTTATTAAATGGATGTGAAAAGTGCTTTCTTGAATGGTAAGATTAGTGAACTTGTATTTGTTGAGCAACCTTCCAGTTTTGATGATCCCAAGAAGCCGAATCATGTATACAAGCTCTCAAAAGCTCTTTATGGTCTTAAGCAAACTCCACGGGCTTAGTATGAAAGATTGAGGGATTTTCTTATTTCTAAGGGCTTCAAAATTGGTAAGGTTGATACTACCTTGTTCACTAAGGCTATTAGTAAGGATTTGTTTGTTTGCCAAATTTATATTGATGATATTATCTTTGGTTCAACTAACCCAAGTTGTGAGGAATTTGGTGAAATAATGTCTAGAGAGTTTGAGATATCCTTGATTGGTGAATTGAGTTTCTTTCATAGACTTCAAATCAAACAACTCAAGGAAGGTATCTTTGTGTGTCAATCTAAATATATGAAAGATATCTTGAAGAAATTTGGTATGAAAGATGCAAAACCAATCAAGACTCCTATGGCCACCAATGGGCATCTCGACCTAGATGAGGGAGATAACCCGGTTGACCAAAAGCTTTACCGTTCTATGATTGGTAGTTTACTTTATTTGACCGCATCTAGTCCCGATATCATATTTAGTGTTTGCATGTGTGCACGGTTTCAAGCCGCACCTAGAGAATGTCATTTGACCGCTGTCAAATGGATCTTGAGATACTTGAAATATACTCCTAATATTGGCTTGTGGTATCCCAAGGGTGCTCATTTTGACTTGGTTGGATTTTCGGATTCGGATTATACGGGGTGCAAGGTTGATAGGAAAAGCACTTCATTTCTTGGAAGGTCTTTTGTATCTTGGTTTTCAAAGAAGCCAAATTTCATGGTGTCGGTGTTTACCGCCAAACCTGCTCAGGGATACCCTTAGCAGTAGGGTTTGTAGGCAGGGATCGACTACTCTAAAACTAGATGGTACAAGGAACACAAAGATTTAGACAGGTTCGGGCCGCGAGTTTGTGTAATACCCTACGTCCTGTGTGGTTTGTATTGCCTTAGGTGTTGATGATTGTTTGGAGGGGGTCCCTGCCCGCCCTTATATATCCGGGGGGACAGGGTTACATGGAAAGTCCTAGCTGAGTACAGTTGGAGTCCTACTACAACACAATCGGGTAGCTTCCTTTGTACTGCAGCTAGTTCTATGCCTATTTGGGTAGTTACAAAAGAGGTAAGGTATATCCATGAGCTATCCTTTACTCTAGAACATTCTATGTCTATAAGCAGTCCCGCTGTCCCAGGTCTGACAAGCCCCCGAGCTCTTCGTAGCCGAGTCCTGCAGGCGTCGAGTACTTGGCTGGGCGTCTTCGAGTACTTCAAGTAGTCAGAACATTCTTCTGGTTGCTTCTGGTCCTTCCTTCAAATACGTCGAGTAGTCCTTCAAGTACTTCCGTTTGCTTTGAGGATGTGAGGTGCTCAAGTTCTGAAATCTTGATCATATATGGTGTGCGAAGTACTCGTACTCCATATGGAGTAGCCCCCAAGCCTTAGGTGGAATCGCAGAATCAGACTGAGGGTCACTTCAGTCTATTTTCCAAAAAATTTGAAAAATAAATCTCTGATGCCCATATCTAGTAGCCCCCGAGCCTTAAATCAAAATCCCTTTTGCTGCGAGTAGCCCCCGAGCATAAATTTGGAATTAAGAATTTAAGTCGTGGCATCAGATTTTATCCTTCAGATTATTTGTAGGATTCATCAGATCCGGAATCCGAAAAGACCTCTTTTTCGGGTAAAATCCCAGAAAAATGATACAATTGGATCCGCCACACTGATTGCACCCGAAATAATTTCAGGAATAAAACCCGGGATATACGGCTCTTTATTCAGTGCTCACATGAGACGTTACTGTTTGGAGAATCTGCATTATTGTAGCTTCGACTGTGTCCGTGAATGCTGTCATGAATGCGTCCATGAAACGTGCACTGTTGATTCACGGGTTCTCCTTCAGCAAGTCTCCTTATGGCTATAAAAGGCAGGGGAGAGGCCTTTGCCAGAAGCACCAAAGTGTAGCGACCATGACTTTTCCTTGGTGTTCTTGCTCTCGCCCTCCTGAGATTTGTGTAGTTCCTTCCAACAAAAGATGCTAAAAGAGAACTTGTGAGTGACAAGAGAAGTCTCCATTGCCTCCTCCTGTGTTCCTAATGCCTTTGTCGGATCCATGCTGGACATCATGTCCTTGCATCTTCCAATGAGGCAGTTTTGGAGTCGCTGGGTTGAGTCTTGTTGTGTCACATCCTTGGGGTTGCCTGTTTCTAGGTGCCCAAGAACTGTCATCCCTAGCGGGGAAGCTTGATCTTGCCACAAAGTGTTTAGGGAGAAAGAGAAATTTCTCTGCAAGATGCTACAAGAGAACTTGCGAGGTGATTACAGTAATATGCCTCCATACTCTTGTAGCTTATCTACCTAAATACGAATATCTTTATTCCCGAAATGGGAATAATAAGTTTGTACTTTGTCACGGCCTCGGGCCGATCTAACTGTAGCATGCTTCTCAGGAAGCCAAGAAGTGTGCGTGCAGACCCGAGTCGTTTTGTAAAGTTATGTAAAAAGTACTCGAGTTGTAATGTTGAGTAGTTGTATTATGTCGAGTACTTATCCTTGTTTTGGAATGTAATCCTAGTTAAGGAAAATGATGTCGAGTAGTCGACTAGGGATGTGAGTGTTTTCTTTTTCAGAATGTAATCTTAGAAAAAGGAATGTCTCTTTTTAAATCCCATTATTTCCTCTATTTGCAACAGACTGTTGGCATGTTGGGTGTTTTTACCTTGTTACCACCGCCATTATGAAATGAAGCGGTAACTTAGGTTTTACCCCACCGGCCGCCACTTGCTTCATATCTGTCTTTTCATTCTCGAGCTCCCAGATCCAAAGTTATTGTTTTCCTTTGCTCCCCACTATCGGTCTAGGATTTCTGCTAGTGTATGTGAGTGAAGCGATTCATAGATTTTCGGATGGCCCCCAAGAAAGCGACCAAGGGGAAGGGTGTGGCTGCAGAGCCAACTCGTGATGAGGCTTGGAACACAAGTAAGTGTTCTCAATCTGACTTAGATTCTCTGGTGTCGCAGGGTCTTTTAGTTCCCAAATCTGTTATCCAAAGGCGTCCTGCCTTGGGTTCAGATCATCCGTATGAAAATACGGGGGAAATAGTTGCTTTCACCTCATACTTGGAACGCAGATTGGGGTTTCCTTGCTCTTCTTTCTTTTCTGGACTCCTGCACTACTACAAGATCCAATTGCATCATTTGACCCCAAATTCCTTTGTCCATATTTCCATCTTCGTGCATTTATGCGAAGCTTTTCTGGGCATCGAGCCCCATTTTGAGCTTTTTTGCTTTCTTTTTCAATTGAAACCGCAGCCCAATAGATTCGTCTTAGATGTAGTAGGGGGCGCGGGTCTCCAACTTAGGCAAAGGAAGGATAGAGTGTATATCCCTTATGACCTTAGTAATAAAGTAATCGAATGAAAACCCAAGTGGTTCTATGTCGAGAACCAGTCGTGATGTTTTCCATCCATTACTCCCGGCCCTCCGATCCAATGGCCCGAGTGGAATAAAAAACCAACCGACGAGAGTCAAATCTCTGAACTACTCGCGCGGATTGCCATTTTAAGGCAAAGTATGTTGATTGGGGAGATAATCATGTTTGACTAGATGAAGCGAAGAATCCAGCCATTGCAGGCTCGGGAATCGCTTGGATTCCAGTATCAGGGAACAACTGATCCGTCAAGTTACTCGAAGGAAGAGATCTCGGATGATGTAGTTTTTAGTCGAATACAACGACTTCTGAAGAATGTAAATAATATCCCAGTTGTTCCTGGTATATTTTCTGCTGCGAGTCCACTGAAGCAGGTACTTGATAAGAGTAGTCGATTCATAGAAATCGAGTACTTTACCATAGTATAAAACTGATAGGATTTGCTTTCTGTAGGAGAACGTGGATCACTTTAAGAGCAGTCCTTCGCTACCAGGTATTTGTTCGCCCTTTTGTTATTCTAATTTCCTCGATCTTTTAACCAAATCTTGGTATGCTCATATGAGATTGCATATAAATAGTATTGATATCCAGATTTGGTTGTGAAGATGAGGCAACGTCTGGGGAAAGGAGTGATGGGGAGTATAGCCCCACTCCAAGCGCTGATGCCCAGACCGAGCGCCCAAGGAGTACTCGGTCAGTGGCGAGGAAGCGTAATAGCTCCTCCCCATACTATTAGCGACAGGTAAATGGCTAGTTATTTTGCAATCGAGTACTTTCTAGTTTTTGATTTGCAAGTTTTGATTTGTGTTTTTGCTTTTCCTAGTCCGGCGGCTAAGATGCCACGGACTTCACCATCTGGGGATGATACTGCGGTGGGACAAACTGTCCCCTCCACCATAGTGGACCCATCAAGTGGGATCGGGGCTACTCATTCAATGAGTAGTTCCAATATAAATAAGACAGTCGATGCGGGTAAGCTGGCCATGATTGCAAAGCCTACCCGCAAATTTGGCATCAAGGAGTTTTCCCTAATAAGAGCTCCTGCGTAAGTTCTTTAGAACTTGTATGTGTAGGATCTGTTTTAAATCTAGTAGTTTGTAACTACTTTGTTTTTGCAGAGATGCGATCCTGGGAGAGGACGTGGGGGCTGAGAGCCACTCAGATTCTCAGCCGGGGCTGGAGAAGCCCCTGAGTACTCCTGAGATGAGTACTCGTGATGCGGAGGCGATGGCCAATGCTATGCTTCTGGATTCTCCATTGCCGAACTTGGAGTGGGCCAATGAGGAAATCCCAGAGGATGGAGGAAGCGGCAGGCTTCCAAGAGAAAGAGAAGGCGAGAAGCTTCCTGAGGGAGGCGATGATAAACAGCTTGCGGAGACCCCTGCAGGTAAGCTTGTAGTGCCTTGTAGAAAGGTATCCTTTTGTTTGCTCTTAATGTAATTAAATAGCATGTTTTTCCTTTAGATTCCCAAAACACGGGGAATACTGTAGGAAGGATTGAAGAAGTGCCCAAGAAGGCTGTTGCTGTGACGAGTACTTTCCAAGTCGCATCGGGAAGTGACTTGTCGCGAGAGAAGGTGGAGCATGCTTTTAAGCTGCTGGGGGTAAGTAGTTGAATACTTCGAGTACTTTTTATAGAAGATCAAGTAGTATGCTGATCTTTTTGTTTTGCAGGAGGCACTGGGACGAAAGGGTGTCCAGACGCCAGATGAGACAGAGCTAAATGCTCTCAAAGAGTGGGTTAAGACACTCTCATCTGAGAAGACTGCTCTTGAGGGGAAGCTGAAAAAGCTTTCCCAATCTAAGAAAGGTTATTCTTTAGCATTTGATATGCACTCGACTAGTAGATCTGCTTAGTGTTTATAAGATTTTCTTTCTATCGAGTACGCAGTTTGTGCCAAATCTTTAGAGATTCAGGAAAGCTTGGTACTGGATTTAAAGATTCTTATGTACCGAAACGCAGATGAAATAGAGAAGCTCAAGAAGATCAAGGAGGACTCTGATCGTGAGACAACATCGATGCTGCAACAACTCAAGACTTTGTCAAAGTCTCGAGACTCGATGCAGCGTGAGCTTGTGGAGCTAAAAGAAGTCAGAGATGCCGCCCTGGAGGTAGCCGAGACCATGGACATCCCAGTTAGAGATGGTGATGAACCACTCACGCTGGCTGGGAGGCTTCGCAGGGTGCCTGGTGCCTTCGAGAGGTTTGTTTCCCACATTACCCGCCAGTACGTAGGTCACGTACTTGGGCTGGTGAAATCTTATTGGCCAACCACTCGTCTGGATGCTCTTGGTCGAGGAGCCAAGGCTGATTGTACTGATGATCAGTTCCGTCAGTACTTGGCGGAAACTTCCAGGGTGGCTGATCAGATTGTAGAAGCCTTGAGCAGAGCAGAGTCTCCTTAAGCTTTTCTTGTATTTGAGTAGGTTTCGGTGAAGGGCTCTGAGGTATCTTGGAGATAGACGGTCCCATCCGAACAAGCCGGGGATTTGTCTCACCAGCTCCCCCGCAGATTCCTCCTCCCGATTTCTGATCTTTAGAGTGCTTTCAGCCACCTTAATGCCGTTAATGAGCTTTGAATTTACCCGATCGATCCCTGAGTGCATGTCGCCCGACCTCTTCTGCGGTGGGTTTAGTGCTTTAGGATTCTGCTGTAGCGCAGATGGGCTGAGAGCAGTTTCTGCAAGTTTGATGCAGCCCTCTATCGATCGTGAAACTTGATCCACTCCGGCGAGTAGTTTTGAGTTTTTTTATCTTAGGGCGTTTTATTGTCTTCAGATGAGCCAGATATTTTCCAAGAGTTTTGAAAAAGTAAAGCTTTTCATAATCAGAATTTGTGCCGAACTCGACCAAACCAAGAGTTCGGTTTTGAGTTGTCACATTTCCTGGGTTGTCCGAGTCGAGTTCGGGTGGAACTCTTTTTTCGTCGAGATCCGCGGACTCGCGGATGTCAGCGAGTTGGGAGCGGGTATTCGATTTAGGCGAGTTAGGCGTGACAAGGTGGCTGGAAAAGCCTCCTGTTCTATCAGCCGTGCAAGCCCAGGAACCGAAAATGAAAGTCGTGCCTTCTGGCACGCTGTTGGCGTTGCTTGATCCGGCCATCGAATTCGTTGGTGAACTCGCCGAATCCCTACCTGGCGCCAGCTGTCGTTTACCTCCAAGCCTGCTCAGGGATACCCTTTGCAGTAGGGTTTGTAGGCAGGAATCGACTGCTCTAGAACTCGATGGTACAAGAAACACAAAGATTTAGACAGGTTCGGGCCGCGAGTTTGCATAATACCCTACGTCCTGTGTGGTTTGTATTGCCTTAGGTGTTGATGACTATTTGGATGGGGTCCCTGCCCGCCCTTATATATCCGGAGGGACAGGGTTACATGGAAAGTCCTAGCCGAGTACAGTTGGAGTCCTACTACAATACAATCGGGTAGTTTCCTTTGTACTACAGCTAGTTCTATGCCTATTCGGGTAGTTACAAAAGAGGTAAGGTATATCCATAAGCTATCCTTTACTCTAGAACATTCTATGTCTATAAGCAGTCCTGCTGTCCCGGGTCTGACACATGGCTCTTTCAACCGCTGAAGTGGAATATATTTCGCCCAAAAGTTGTTGTGCATAATTGTTATGGATGAAGCAAACTCTCCTTGATTTTGGTGTGAAGTTTGATGAGATTCTCTTATTGTGTGATAATGAAAGCGCCATAAAAATTACAACTAATCCGGTGCAACATTCAAGAACCAAGCATATTGATATCCGTTATCATTTTCTTAGAGATCATGTGAACAAGGGTGATATCAAGATTGATGGAATTGGCACGGATGATCAATTAACGGATATATTCACTAAGCCTTTGGATGAATCTCGGTTTTGCAAGTTGAGAAATGAGCTAAATATCATTGACTTCTCAAATATGGCTTGAAAACTAGTACATATGTATGTAGTTCTCTTATGCATCTTTTGCTTCATTTTTCTGAATTTTTGAGGCATTTTTGAGCCATTTATGAATTTTTTTTATTTTACTCAATTTATTTTTGATTTCTTATTGTTACTCGCTCATATGAGTCTTTGGAAGGTATTCATGCTAGTTTTGAGATTTTTGGATTTTGATATGAGCAATGATCCCAAAATGAAGTTGGAATGGTGAAAATTGACAAAATTCAGAGCTGACAGAATTTTGGTAGCGCGGACGGTCCGCGGGTAAGAGGCGGATGGTCCACCGCAGTGCCAGCAAAGCAACAGTGGACGGTCCACCCATGGACCGCGGACAGTCTGCTTGGGGACATTTGCACGGGTTTCTCATTGCGCCGGCCGACGGTCCGCCCATGGACCGCGGACGGTCCGCCCGTGGGCAGAAAGGTGGGGTAGGTCAGATTTAACTTGTATGGGAGTGTCCCTTTCTCCTTCCCCTACCAAACCGCACTCATACCCTCAAAAGCTCTCTTCTTTCTCTCTCAAGCACGTGGGAGGAACCTTCAAGGGGGAGGACGTTTGTCGTGGTTCCCGGATGGTCCGAGCACATCTCCTGACCCTTCTCAAGATTCTCCATCATGTCCTCTCAGTATTTCAATGATTCCTCTCTTTATGTTTTTGGATTTCATCATGAAAGAGGCTAGGGTTTGGGTGCTCCGATCTGTTTTTGGGCCATGGATTCATGAAAATACTTGGGGGATCTTGTTCCTAGTGATGAGGAGATACTATGGCTAAAATTTGGTAGGTAGATTTGATCTAGAACTCAAATTGTGGATGAATCAAAGTTTGGACGATTTTCAGTTACTGGGCAGATTAGATGAGTTGCGGATGGTCCGCCTGCTGACCGCGGACGGTCCGCCCTGGTGGTTCTGTGAACCGCGGACTGTCCGCGTTCAGAGAGCGGACGGTCCGCCGATGTTAGAATTTTTAGACTTGCTGCGGAATTGACATATATCATAATGGATTGATTTTATTGCTTGGATAATTGTTCTTATGGTATATTATTGATCTCAGGCCACCTCGGAAGATCCAGAAGGCCACTGCTTCCAAGATCAAAAAGGCCGTGTCCTCAAAAAGGCAAAGAGACAGTGATGACTCTGATGATGTTGATTATGCTCCTAACCCAAGTGATTTGACTGCTGCATCATCTATTGGGGGTGTTGGAGATGATTCCTCAGAGGAGGATGTTGAAGGTGCTGAGGATGTTATCACAGATCTTATGGGGTTAGAACTCCCAAGCAGGTAATGGACTACTGAGTCATATTCCAATGCAAGGTCAGTAAATCAGCTCAATGAACCAAGTGACACAAATATCCTCTATTTCAACACTATTGTTCAACAAGATGCTTACTTTGGTCATATAGTCAAGAAAACTGTCTTCAAGCATCAAACCATAGACTTAGCTTATATGAGATCACAGCTTGTCATGTCTGAGCTTGTGGATAGGTTTGAGAACATGGGATTAGCAAATTTTCTGCAGCATAGGTGTGATTGGAATGAAACAGTCATTTGCCAGTTCTATGACACCCTAGAGATTAGCATGGTAGAAGAAAAGATATGGTGGAAAACCGAAAAACGAACATACTATGCTACCTTTGCTCAGTTTGCTGCTGCAAATGAATTGGATTATGATTTTATCACAAATGAGCAACGTATCAACATTGTATTGGAGAACCCTCTAGATGAGAATGACTATCACATCTATTATGAGTCTGCAAATTTTGGGATTCCTAGAGTGTTTGGGGGCATCCAGGGTCTTAGGCATCATCCTGCAGTCATTAACAAAATTGCTAGAGTCACTTTTATGCCAAAGAGTGGAAATAAGGACAAGATTAGAGGTCTTTACTGGAATGTGATCTCTCACGTGATGAATGGTAATAGAATCAATGTTATTGCTCTTATCATGGATCAGCTGGCAGATTTGAGACTTAACCTTGAGATGAACTTGTATTTCGCTCCATATATCATGTCTATTATCAAGGCAAAGACCAGTTTCAAAGGGATCTGTGAGTGCAAGCACATTTCTTTCAGGCCCTTGAAGAATGACACAGGTTTTCTCTTGAGGCCTTTGACTCCCTTCCCAGGTGATGACATGGATGAGGCAGAACATGGGCATGATGATGATGATGGTGACAGTGATGATGATGCTCACATGGGAGCAGCTGCAGCACAGCATGCGATGCCACACCCATAGCCTCCAGTGCAGCCACAGTGGGCACCTCCAGCTGGGTACTTCGATCCATATTTTGCATCCATGCAGCAAGGCATGTCTAGTCAAATTGAGGGCTTGGCGACTCAGATGCAGAATCAGATGAACCTTGGCTTCCGGAACATGTAGCAGCAGATGACACAATACTTTCATGAGAGTATGTTCCAGCCTATGATGGCTCAGATGCAGGGGGTTCAGGAGAGTCTCCACTCAGATATAGCAGCCTTGGACTCTCGCTTTGAGGACATGCCTTCTTCTGAGCAGTTTGGGCAGCTTGAGGCTAGGCAACAGCAGCTTGAGCAGAGATTTGATACATTCAGCACTGCCTTCACTGGGTTCTCGGATCACTTCTATTCAGTTTTTCTGGCTCCAGTGCCGCCTCCAGAGTTTTATCCTCACCAACCCTTCTACCCACCGCCACCGCCTCCGCCTCCGATGGGTTGATCTTCTTGGCAATTGATGCCAAAGGGGGAGAAGGATGCTTGGAGTGATGCATGGATCTAGGGGGTGCTCATGGACTTCGCATGGATATTCTATTTGATTTGCTTCCGTTTGCTACTCACGTTTTATTTGTGTTGAACTCTATTGCATTGCATGTTTATGATCTATTGTCTCGCATGGATTTGTGATTTGAACTTGAATTTGGTTTGTAATATGTGATGAACTATGTTGGCTTGTAATACTCTTATGGTTTATGTTCATTTTGTGGCTTATTGAGGTAGTGCTAATCTTGTCAAGTTCATACCATACATATATCTTGTATGTTGTATTGCCTCGATTTCCACCTGTAGGGGAAACTCCGTCAAAATTTTCCAATTTCATATATATGTGCTCTTGGTATTCATTCAAATTTATAAGCACATATCAAGCGGGAGTTCTCTCTATCTATCGAACCTTGGTGAATTTATTCATATCATATTCTAAAATTTTCAAGAAAAATTAGTAAGTTCCTCCAAAGTTCAATTCCAAGTCCACCTTATGCCTTGTGTATAAAGTTGACTTGAACATTTTTTATCACTCCAAAATAAGTGTTGTCATCAATTACCAAAAAAGGGGAGATTGAAAGCATCTAGGCCCCTAATTCGAGTTTTGGTAATTAATGACAACAGTTTGTGGATTAACGATTTTATTTGAGATAACGAGCATAGGTTGATCCACGGTTGAAAAGGGTTTGATTGTGATCGTATGGAGTTTTGGAGATGATGTAAAAAGCTCGGGCTCAAGGCAAAGGTATCAAATAGGGCTTTTGCATTTTTACCGGTCATAAGGTGATTAGTGGATGGGAAATGACCGGATTTGTTGGATAGATAGCCGTACTATCAAGAGGAGTCGTGTACTCGTGCTTGACGGGTCTTTAGTGCCATTTTGCTCAAAATGTCTAGATGCATGCATAAGGGCTAACGACATTTTGAAAAATTTGAAAACAATCTAAAGTTTGAGAGCTGACTGCCTAAGGGCAGACAGTCATATAATTTGAATTTATACCAGAGAGGCTGTTTGCCTTTGGTGGGCCTGAAAAATGAAGGGCGGACGGTCCGCCCATGGGGCGCGGACGGTCCGCCCATGGGGCGCGGACGGTCCGCCCCTCTAACTAAAATTGTACCAGAGACATAAGTCATCTCTGGTGGAAAAGAGAGTTGAACGGCGGACGGTCCGCCCCTGGGGCGCGGACCAGGGGCGGACGGTCCACCGCTCATTTAAAGTTTTGTACCATAGACATTGCATCTCTGGTTGGGCTGACGGCTTGAACGGCGGACGGTCCGCCCTTGGGGCGTGGACGGTCCGCCGGTCATTTAACTTTTGTACCAGAGATGTTTTTTTCGTCTTTGGTGGGTCAGAATCAATAACCGCGGCTAGTCTGCCCCTGGGGCACGGACGGTCCGCCAGGGCTCCAACGGCTAGTTCTGACACACAATCATTGCATTCTGACTCACTGGTTTATAACGGCGGACAGTCCAGTTTTTGAACTGTGGACAGTCCGCGATTACGCAGAAAAGAGTGTAACAGCTAGTTTTTGAGGGGATGTTTATATATACCCAATGCCCGACCATTGGGAGGCTCTCTTGGCCATTTGGACTACATTGTTGACACATTAGAGCTGAGCCATCCCTCTCTCACTCATTCTTGCTTAGTGATTGCATCTTTGAGAGTGTGAGAGCATCCTAGTGCTTTGCATCTTGAGTTTGAGCTTTGTGGCACTAGGGAAACTTCAAGCAAGCGTCATCGACTTGTTACTCTTGGAAGTTGCCGCTCCCTAGACGGCTTGGAGAAGTAGATTTCGTGGAGCACCTCCAAGAAGATTGTTGAGAAGCCCCTATTTCGGTTGTGAGAGGTCTTGTGCTCACCTCACCGGAGTGGCGAAGAGCAACTCTAGTGGAATCGAGGTGTGGAGCGGTTCCTTGATTCAAGCCGGCTCAAGTTCAAGAGGTTCTTGATAGAGGAGCGGTTGATTCTTGGAATCCACCTCAACGTGGATTAGGGGTGACTGGCAAGTCATCGACACCGCGGGATAAATTTTGTGTCAAGCTCGGTTACTTCTCTTGCTCACTTCAATTCTTGTATTTACTTTGAGCAATTTACTCTACTAGAGCTTGTATTGTATCTTGTCACCCTAGGTTGCAAACCCAAACTAGAGATAGTTGTAGTATGACATAGTGCTTTCTATTGTTACTAATTAGATTTCTCTAGTGTTGGTGTTTTAGATTTTAAACCGTCTATTCACCCCCCTCTAGTCGGTGTTCTTGATCCTACACGGCCGAGAGAAAGATGAAATGAGTCGCTTTCAGCTTTTGAGGAGAGAGAACCGATGCTAACTTTGCTGTGGTGGCTGGTATGAACAGTTTTAAGCTTCATTCACATTGTGGAGGGCCTTAGTGTTTGAGTACGTAGCAACATGTACATGCATGTAACAGTGTCCTTGAAGTGTATTGATATTTAGAAATATTTAAAATTTTCTCTTTGCATATGAATTACCCATATATGGTATTATGAAAATTAATATGTCCAACACAACCAGAGGTGTTTAGAATTGTGTGCACAAGAGCTTATTCATTCTTTTGGTGTAAATTAATATGCAATTCAGGACATAAAATGGAAAAATATAACCTATGTGATTATGATGTTAAAAGTTGATCAAGTAAGGGAGTGTGCAAAGACAACACTACATTTTTGTTAATCCTGTGTTACAATTTTGACCATGGAATTGGAATATACTAGTTTATTAACCCGTGCTCTCGCACGGGTTAGAATCTTATGAGACACTAACTAATAAAAATATCTTTTCTCTTCGTTGATTTTCTAGAATAATAGGTACTCTTGATCCATATTCATAGTTTTTTCTTTACATAGCACCTCTATGTATCTCCAATATCCATTTACCAAAAACATTAGCAAAACTATGATGGTTTTAGTTGTAGTCTATTTTGATGACATGAACCAACATTTTTATTTTTTTCATCGATCAAATTGTAAATTTATTAATTGCTCAGATACAATGGCTATTGTATACAATGGTTATTTTAGTGTACCAATTTAATTTGATGGAAAAATGTTTTAGATTTTTGTAGAAATTTGAGGATTTATCTTTTTTTTTATTTCTAGCAGTTTTGTGAGTCATAATTTCTAGGATTAATCTTCTTTTCTAGAACCATATGTATTTAGTTGTAACATAATTGAACTTAAAGTATATAAAATCTTATTTCATCCCTTCAGGTGATATAGGTGATATCGTGAAAAGCTATATTTTAAGTTTTAGGTTTTGATTTAGTTAGTGTAATATTTTATACATGTGTTAATTTGAAATTTGAATGCTTATTGTATCGTTGATTCAAAGTTTTATTTTTATATTTTATAAAAATATTATTCTAGGTCCTAAGCTACACTATTAATTAGTTCTTACAATGGCATCAATAGTTGTTTCACCATGCCGATCAAGATGTTAAATTATTTATATCATTTTAGTATCATTTTGTTAAACAAATACTGATTAAAATTAAGTTATTTATATTCATATGATATAATGTTTCAACTGTTTAAACTTCGTTTCAACACAACAACTTACAAAGTTTATTAATATGAGTATTAACATAGCTTAAAGTGAATTATAAGTGTCATTACAATGTGCTTTGCTAATTAAGGATATTTTAACATGCTCGATTAGCTTATAAAATAAGTGCTTTGTACTAATGTAAGTTTTAAGTATTAGATGTTGAATGATTATTCATAATAGCTAATTAAAATAAATAGTAGAATTACATGTAGATTTGAGATATTTTTGTTAATTTTTATGGTGATTGAGGCGAATATATTACTTTATATTATCTTTCATAATGCCATGTATGGATAATTTAATTAAATACAAATTTAGGGGCCAAAGCATTATCTGAAGAGTTCTGAGACATCGTTCCACCTGATTCAAATACCTAACTAGGCGACCTGCATTGATGATAGAAATGGATCACTTGTAAAAAAAATTACTGGAGTGGTTTAATTATCCTTTTTAATGGAAGAATAGCCAAATATGTCCCTCAACTTTGGTCTAAGGGTCTCTTTGATCCCTGAAGTATTAAATAGGTCATATGGGTCCTTCAAGTTTTCATGTTGAATCAAAAAAATCCTTAGGCAGATGTGGTATGCCACATGTTCATGCCGTGTCAGCTTTAGTTCCATGGCTGAGTCAACATATTAGAATTGCGTCATTTACCCGTTGTCCAATTATAAATCATACAAGATGTGGACTTGACAGATTACAATGCAAGAATTTGTCATATCGTAGGCCTCCTCAAGCAGGATAAGAAAAATATAGTGACAACACAATAAGTTGTACCACGTATCCATTAATTTCCCCCAAAAATCAAACCATGGTAATAATAAATGCATAAAAAATTTTAGGGGGTCAGGACAAGTCATTCTTTTAATTGATCTGGTCCTTAGTACATGGCGTAATCTAGAGCTAGATGCATGTACATAAGACAAAAGATCGTGCAATGATTTTTGTGGCCTCGCCGTAGCAGCCTTGTACACAATCATTGTAATAGATATTAGTGAAGCATGGTAAAAAAGACAATTCTAAAAAGACAATTCTACCATGCTGACTCATCACAAGGTTTCCAACTGCTGACATGGCAAGAGTATGTGGCATGCCAAATCAGCATAGAGAGTAATTTGATCCAACAGAGAAACTTGAGGGACTTAAATGGTCTATTTGATATGGGATCAAAGTGATCCTCGGAGCAAAGTTGAGGGATGTAATTGGCTATTATGCCTTTTTAATTATGGAGGTTTAAATTATTCCATGTTGGCTTTATTGATAACTCCATGGATCATGGTCCCCTAATTTTTCAGCATCGTTAGGATGCAAACCTGAAGTAATCCAATTACATTGTCATTAAAGTGAATAAAAAATATAGCTGACAGTTAATAAGGATAACATCAAAACTTATTTGTGCATCCCTTCATCCCCATGCATGATGCTTGTCGATGGTCGATACATGATATGATGTCGATTTATTGAATCAAAGTAGAACCAACAGCATTGCTCCTTAAACATGGGTAAAATACCCATGTTCATCTTCATCTAATCGTTATGGATGCACAAAAGGTTAAGAACATGGATAATTAGTAGATAATCGAACATGGGTAACTACCTGATATGGATGTAATCAACCTTAAGAACATCAAATCGATATGGGTAATTACCCATGTTCTTAAGGACAATATGAACGTCACATTCTTAAACATGAGTAATTACCATTATCAGGTACCCACGTCAAATTTAATAGATAATTGTACAGAGTCGAAGTAGATCTAGCACCATTG
Source organism: Panicum virgatum (assembly GCF_016808335.1). Classification (NCBI taxonomy): domain Eukaryota; kingdom Viridiplantae; phylum Streptophyta; class Magnoliopsida; order Poales; family Poaceae; genus Panicum; species Panicum virgatum. Next base: position 54,381,292 of record NC_053146.1, read on the forward strand.
CTCCTTAAACATTATCTTGTTACATTATCAGCTCCAAAACGGAGAGGGGGCTCCTCTCCCGATTTCCGAAAATATCCTGCAAAATATTTTGCAGACAATTCGGAAGGCAACCTTCAAATATGATATAAAATCAATTATAGTAGGAACTAAAGGAATTAAACAGGAGAGTCACTGCCTCTATGAATAGCAAGAAGATAGATGTTGCCGTGCGCACGGTGCTATGGCTGCAATCCATTATCTTCCCTGCCGTTGCCTCTTGGTCAGCTGTGCGTGCACAAAGTTCTCAGCAGGTAAACACTGCATAAATAGAATAAGGATGATTTCTAAGTCTAAGTTTTTTGGGATTCGAGATGACCTACATTGGAATTAAAACTGTATACCTTAGTAAGAGAAATTCACGGAATGAATTAAAACATGACAAAAGGTTTCCCTGCGGGTTTACATGTCCCATCTAGAGCCATAATGTCATATTTCACTTGAGCTACCATAGGCTATCTTGATGTGCTTTGAGCTTTGTCGAATGGTGAGTTCGTTTGAGGAAAGGTACTTGTCATCTGCCAGTCTTTCTCCTTTGCGTACCCATTTCTTTGCTAGCCTCAAAATGTCTAGTATGACAATCACCTACTCCGGGTATTGCCATCCACTTTCGTCAGATAATTCCACCACAACTTCAGTCCAAAATCTCCACTATGTGCCTATTTATTTCAAAAAGAGGTCAAAGGTTTTCATAAATTCCCTCTAAAATATTTGTATCTAGAAGGACATGGAGTAATTTAAAAGAAAAAAGAAAAAAAGAGAAATGATGAAAAAGAAGTACCCATGATCCTTAGCAAAAGAGTTCAAAAGAGAAGTTCAAATAAAATGATCCAAAAATATTTCCAAAAGTTTGAGTCCATTTCCCCCTCTCCCCTGGACATTTGTGATTCCATAAGATTGGAATTTGATTAAGTACCTACCTCTCGCGAACCACTCTTCGGCTCGGCAATACAGGTAATCAAGGTATGTCACACTCTTCCTACCTAAAACTCCACATATCAGCCTTAGAATAGGAAGAATTGGTCAAATTTTGACTATGGTGAGGATCAGATACCTTGAGCGATTGAGAGTGTCTTCAGGGAACCTTAACCATAATTGTGCATATTTGCAAAATATTCCAAGAATGAACCTGAACAAGAAAATAGAAAAAATGTTCCGGTGAAGGTTGTTCAGTCCTCCAACCGCTCAAGACAAGGGATGAAATGTGAAATAAGCCCCATCAACCAGAACAAATAGGTATGAGCCAACTTACTCGACGTACATACGAATTGAGTGATATGATGTGCACAGGGTACCTGCAGAGGGCAAATATTGATGCAACTCCTGATCCACCGAGCCTCAGTGTTAAGCTTTGCTCGAGGACGAGCAAAAGTTTAAGCTTGTGGGGGGTGTTGATGGCAATTATTTCATGTTCTGACCGTCAACTTCTTGGGAATAAATCGAGCTCTTGCACCATGTTCCATACATATTTTATTTGATTCTAATAACTTCCACATGTTTTGGATGAGTTGTGCCTGCAGGAAGTCACAGTCCAAAGATGGTCGAAAACGGAGAAAATCCAGGCGGCCCGGCCTCAACTGTGCCGGCCGGCCTGACACCTCAACATACAGGGGTACAATCCTTTTTGGAGTAACGTGACATGTTCATAGTGCTCCTAAGCGAGGCGAATATCCCTGATTCAGTCGGTGGACCCGGAAGGCATGAGGATCAAGCAAAGGACCCACAAGCCAGTGCCCAGATTGTCAAATGGGGAAACTACCCAACTCAGAGGCATTGTGGAGCGTTGATCTACAACATCAGCGAAACGGAGGGCCAACAGGCCCCGAAGCTAGGCCGCCTGCCCTCCCCCGCGCCGCCCGGCCTTAGAATCTGGTATCCGAGGAAACTACCCGACTTACTGACCTCCTGGAGTGATCAAGAGCCGTCCACGCAAAGTCCGTGGACAGATGGCAGCAGGGCCAAGGTAGCGTGATCTTGCAGCGGATACCTATTTACCGACCTTGGAGTGCTATAAACAGGACCCTCTCCATCATTTGTAAACACACACTCATAAGGAGCATCTCTCTCTTTTCAATTCTAGAGTAGGTTAGTAGTTGGGAGTTAGAGTCGAGTCGAGCTTGTCTCGGGGATCCGGAGTCGTCATCGGAGCTCGATAAAGCTCTTGTATCTTTTCCTTTGACTATTTTAATATCAGTAATCTTCTTTATTTACTTGAGTCAGCTTTACTTTCTACAAGTTCTTTATCCTTTCAAGTACTAGTACTTGTCTGCGGGAGTAGTTTACCTCTCATCCAGTTTAAGTTATCTTTCTTGCTTGTCGGAGCTTGTCTTACAGGTTTTCTCGCCCGGACTAGTGAACTCAAGTTAGTTCACTAGGTTGAGGGGATTTCTCTTGAAGGCCTCAAGAGAAATCCTAGTACCAAGAGCAGACGTGGTGTCTTACTCAGTGCTAACTAGGAAGTGTGTTCCACTTCCACCCCACGGTACCGCAGTGGTAGGCGGCAAGTAGTGACAGCTTTATCCGTCCCTCGTAGTCCACCACATTTGGGTGCTTTCATAGCAGTAGTTGCCAAAGGACGTCAGACTCCCTTCTCATCCCTTTTTGAGTCCTTCTCTTAGGCCGCCGAAGTAAGCTCCAAGTGTCGGCATCAAGGCAGAAGCTTAGATTAGTTCTAGTGAGGCTAGCTCAGTAGTTTAGAAGTGTTTTAGGAATCTATCAGACCCAGGGCAGCGGGACTGCTTACAGACATAGAATGTTCTAGAGTAAGGGATAGTTCATGGATGTACCTTACCTCTTTTGTAACTATCCTAATAGGCGTAGAACTAGCAGCAGTACAAGGAAACTACCCGATCGTGTTGTAGAAGGACTCCAACTATACTCAGCTAGGACATTCCATGTAACCCTGTCCTCCCGGATATATAAGGGCGGGTAGGGACCCCTTCGAAACACATCAACACCTAAGGCAATACAAACCACCACACAGGATGTAGGGTATTACGCAACTCGCGGTCCGAACCTGTCTAAATCTTCGTGTTCCTTGCACCATCGAGTTCCAGAGCCGTCGATCCCTACCTACAAACCTACTGCTAAGGGTATCCCTGAGCAGGCTTGGCGGTAAAAACCGACAGCTGGCACGCCAGGTAGGGGACTCGGCGAGTTCGATGGCCACTTTCCCTTTCAGCACCATGACGCCTCCTAGAGGTGCCACCTTCATCTTCGGTTCGTGGGTCTGCATCGCCAATGGATCAAGCGGCTTCGATAGCCACTTAACCAACTCTCCCACGCTGAAGAGCTCCACGTCAGAAGACTCAAAAAAGAGCGCCAGATCTCATGATCGCGGCGTCATGTTGCTTCCCGACTTTGCCAAGGAGATCGAATCGGAACTCGAAAACAACTCGAGTTCTACTCGGACTCAGATTGATCTCAAACCGAAATCCACTCGGATTGGGACTCTTATCGCGCAACCTGTCTTTGGTTTGCGCAATTCATCGTCTGTTTACAAACAGATGATTAGATCCTCCTATGAAAATAGCTTGGATCGCATACTTCACATCAAAAACCAACCAGCCACCGCTAGCCGGGAGGCACCCGTATTTGATGTTTACTCAGATCCAGTCGAGTCACCTCAAGACAGCCTGGATTTTATCACCAATGCGCTGGCTATGATGCAACCCAAATCTTGGCGAGGCCATACTCTCGCAGAACTACTCGATAACCTGCGAGAAGTCGCCAACATTGATGATCTCCCGTTTCAACACGGCACTCCCCTCGAAACCGAGAGGGAAACTGGCTCCGGTGGAACTGTCCTAGCTGATTATGAATCAGACATGGAAAGCTTATCTCAGGAGCGTTTGGTTCCGGTAATCATCCATCCCGGAGGTGCTCCAAGTCACCATGATCCAAATGAAGCCTTGGATCAGATCTCAGCAGACCACCTGACCCAAGATGCTCCAGCTCATGAAGACGAAGTTACTCGTACAGCTCGCAGAGAAAGGAATCAACGCAAAGAAGTGCGCAGGACTCGTGTGGCCGAACGTGTTCATCTCCCGCCACGCAACCTCAACAACGAATTTAACAATGCTGCGGATCCCATCTTCAGAACACCAATCGCCGCAATGACAGAAGCAACCCTGTGACTCATGACGATGCCTCAGAATCCCGAGTTGGAACGAGTCATAAATCTCACCAAAAACGCTATTGAACAACTCGAGAAATAGAACCCCCTGTCCTCGCTTCACGGTACGCGATCAAGGGCTACTGCAACAGTAATACCTCAAGCAAGCCATACCCCTGGAGGCCACCAGCGTCAACAGCAGTAGGAATAGCAGAACCGAAGAAACCAAGAGGATCAGGAAGCTGCAAGTAATCATCGCCCCAGAGGTGGCCAACCACAAGCAAATCAAGCTCCTGGCCCTCAGCCAAACCTCAACAACAACAACCGTGGGAACAACAGGGAAGAGGTAGCCGATTCCATTGTGGACACACGGGACATCATCAACGCAAGACGCAGAGCGCAACTTGCGGACAACTCCGACCGCTTCCAAGCCCTGAGCAAGGTTTTCGACAACATCGAGTACCCGAAGGATTTCAAGCCTACGAACATCCAAAAGTATGACGGTAAGCAAGACCCTGCTCAATGGTTACGTTTATACTCGACCACTATTAGTGTTGCAGGGGAAGACACCAACACCAAGGTCCTCTACTTCCCGATAGCCCTGGAGCCCGCACCCCTCACGTGGCTCGAAAGCTTGGCGCGCGAGTCAATACACTCGTGGGAGGACCTCAAGAAGGCGTTCGTCGACAACTTCCAAGGGTCGCTACATCGAGTAGCTACTCGTCACGCCCTATCCATGATCAAGCAGGAGCAAGGCGAGTCAATCAGATCCTACATCAAGCGCTTCTTCGACACAAGAGCCACCATCCCCAACATCACCGCCGACGACGTCATCGACTACTCCCAGAGCGGCATCACCGTCTAGTCACTATACCGCGATTTTGGGCGTAATCGGCCCAAAACAGTGGTAGATCTACGTGACATGATGCAGCGCTGGGCAGATGAAGAGGAGCAAGAACGCAGTCGCTTTCCCCATCGCAATAGCAACAACAACAGGAAGCGCCACAACGACCGTGGAGGGCCCAGCAACTAGCGGGATCCTACACGTAAGCATAAGCCTGACAACACTGTCGGCACTATGGATTGCACACCGCGCGGTAAGAAGGGCAACAAACTGCATGACCAGTTCGACAAGATACTTCACAACAAAAGATGTCCAATCCACCCCAAGAGCAACCACTCGATGTGGGAGTACACGATCCTATGCAAATCCTTCCAGTCAGCACCTGCAACTGCTCCAAAGAAAGAACAAGACAAAGATGATGAAGACGACAAGAAAGACCGTGACGGTTTCCAACAGCAGCAAAACGTCGTCAACGTCATATTTGGAGGAGATTCTACCTTCTCCAAGCGAGCTCAGAAGCTCCTACTCAGAGAGATCCTCTCAGTCTAACCAGCAATTCAGAGGCCACTCAAATATAGCGAGGTCCCCATTACCTTCTCCAGGGAGGATCAGTGGACCAGCTTCTCTGAACCTGGAACATTCCCGCTAGTACTCGATCTAGTCGTTCAGGGCTCCAAGCTTACTCAAGTACTCATCGACGGCGGAAGTGGGCTCAACCTAATCTTTGCAAGCACATTGGTAAAGATGGGCCTCAACTATATGAATCTGCTTAATCCAAGCAAGGCACCGTTCTATGGCATCGTCCCCGAAAATTCCTCTACTCCAATTGGCTCAGTTACCCTCCCAGTCACATTTGGTACAGAATAGAACTTCCGGACAGAGTACATTAAATTCGAAGTAGCCAACTTCGAGTCCTCTTATCATGCTATCTTAGGAAGACCTGCACTAGCCAAGTTCATGGCAGTACCGCACTATGTCTACCTGCTCCTCAAGATGCCAGGCAACAAAGGAGTCCTTTCACTATGGGGAGACCTCCTCAAGTCCTTCGAGTGCGACAAGGAAGCAATAGATCATGCTTCCACTATCCGGGTTCCTAGCTCTGTCAGCGAAATACTTGCCGCTGCTAAAGAACTCTCACTCAAGGAGCCGATGCCTTCCAAGAAGCCAAGCCAATTATCGGTTAAACCAACCAATGGTATGGGCACCAAGACTATCCAGCTACAAGAGGGAGACGACTCCAAAACAGCGATCATCGGAGTAGGACTGGGTGACAAATAGGGACTCGAGCTCGTCAACTTCCTTAGGGCCAACCGAGACGTATTCGCGTGGAAACCAACGGATATGCCAGGGGTGCCCAAGGAGTTGATCGAGCAAGCCTTGAAGGTCGACCCTAAAGCAACACCAAAAAAACAACAGTTACGGCAGTTCTCATCGGACAAGCGAGAAGCCATCAAGAAAGAGATGGCAAAACTACTCGCAGCTGGGTTCATCAAGGAAGTCTACCACCCTGATTGGTTGGCCAACCCTGTGCTCGTCCAGAAGAAGAAGAACAACGAGTGGAGGATGTGCGTCGACTACACTGATCTAAACAAGCATTGCCCGAAGGATCCTTTTGGGCTGCCACGTATCGATCAAGTAATCGACTCGACAGCAGGATGTGTCCTGATATCCTTCCTCGACTGCTACTCAGGGTATCATCAGATCACCCTAAAAGAAGAAGACCAAATCAAGACGGCCTTCATCACCCCTTATGGGGCATACGCCTACAAGACCATGTCCTTCGGGTTGAAAAATGCTGGCGCTACTTACCAGCGTGCGATACAGCTATGCTTCTCCGATCAGCTACATCGCAATGTTGAAGCTTATGTTGATGACATCGTTGTCAAAACAAAGACCCAGGATCAATTCATTACTGACCTGGAAGAGACCTTCAACAGCCTCCGGAAATTCCACTGGAAGCTCAACCCAACCAAGTGTGTCTTTGGTGTACCCTCTGGAAAACTACTCGGATTCATCGTCAGTAACCGAGGAATTGAGGCTAATCCAGAGAAGATCAATGCCATCATGGCCATGGACGCTCCAGCTACTATCAACGATGTCCAGAAGCTTACAGGCTTCATGGCAGCCTTGAATCGATTCTTGTCCAGAATTGGCGAACGGGGTTTACCCTTCTTCAAACCCTTAAAGCGACAAGACAAATTAGAGTGGACTACAGAAGCCACGGAAGCACTCGAGAATCTCAAGTATCATCTCCAGTCACCGCCGATTCTAACAGCTCCACTACTCGGTGAGGAATTACTCCTCTACATTACTGCGACTACCCATGTAGTTAGTACGGCGATAGTAGTCGAACGCCCAGAGGAAGGCCACGCTTACGGTGTTCAGAGACCAGTCTACTTCATCAGCGAAGTACTCTCTGCATCAAAGGTTAGATACTCATCAATTCAGAAACTTCTGTATGGAATTCTAATCACCTCCAGGAAGCTCCGGCATTACTTCGACGAATACAAGATCTCAGTCATAACTGACTTCCCATTGGGGATATACTCCACAATCGGGATGCCACTGGACGAATCTCAAAGTGGGCAGTTGAACTGGGAGCTTTGGAAATCAACTTCAAGCCAAGAACAACAATCAAGTCACAGGCACTAGTCGACTTCTTGGCTGAATGGCGGAAAAATCAAATTCCAGCACCCCAGAATATTCCAAAGCATTGGGTGATGTACTTCGATGGTTCACTCAAGATCGATGGAGGCAGCGCAGGAGTTTTGTTCATCTCCCCCAAGGGAGAACAATTAAAGTATGTGTTCCAAATTTTGTTCAAGGTCTCCAACAATGAACCTGAATATGAGGCATTGCTACACGGCCTCCGACTAGCAGTATCTCTCGGCATCAAGTGACTACTCGTCTACGGCGATTCTCTACTCGTCGTTCAACAAGTCAATAAAGAATGGGACGTCAACAAGGATACAATGGACGCATACATTGCAGAAATCAGAAAGCTCAAAAACAAGTTCTCAGGATTGGAAATCCACCACGTCGATCGCAACAATAACGTGGGAGCTGATGTCCTTTCCAAACTTGGGTCCACTCGAGCAGCTGTTCCACCATGAGTTTTTGTCCATGAACTTCACCATCCTTCAGTCAAGGAACAAAGCCAACAAGCCACTGACACGGAGGCCCCGGCCACAGTCAGAGAAGTGCTAATGATTGATGAAGATTGGCGAACTCAGTTTATTGATTTCATCAAGGAATTCAAGCTTCCACCACATGTTGATCCTAAAAGCGCTGAAGCTGCCCGCATCACCAAGCGCAACAAGGGTTTCGTCCTCGTCGGCGACAACCTATACAAGCGCTCTGCTTCAGGCATCCTCATAAAGTGTTTTACCCTTGAAGAAGGCAAAGACATCCTACGAGAAATACACGAAGGAGTTTGCAGCAATCACACTGCATCAAGGACACTAGTCGGCAAGGCGTATAGGTCGGAATTCTTCTGGCCAACCGCTGTTTCGGACACAGAAGACTTGGTCAGATGGTGCCCTGGCTGCCAATTCTTTGGCAAGAAGACTCATGTCCCAGCACACAAACTTGATAACAATCCCTCCATCATTGCCGTTCTCCTGTTGGAGTTTGGATATGATCGAACCATTAATTGTCTCTCCAGGAGGATTCAATCATGTGCTGGTAGCAGTCGACAAGTTTACCAAGTGGATCGAGTACAAGCCTATTGTCAAGATCTCATCAAATAGAGCAGTGGACTTCATCTCCGACATTATCCATCGGTTTGGTTTTCCTCACACTATTATTACAGAACTTGGCTCCAACTTCACGTCATAATCATTTTGGGATTTCTGTGACAACTCCTGCATCGAGGTCAATTATGCTTCCGTGGCTCATCCTCGGGCAAATGGTCAAGTTGAGCGCATCAATGGTTTAGTACTCAACGTCTTGAAGAAAAGACTCTACGACGCCAACACCAAGAAAGGTGGCAAGTGGATTCAAGAACTACCTCATGTAGTCTGGGGGGCTGCGAACCCAGCCTAGCAAAGCAACCGGACAACCTCCTTTCTTCCTTACCTATTGGTCAGAGGCTATACTACCCGCGGATATCATGTGGAGATCCCCAAGAGTAGAAGCCTATCAAGAAGGAGAAGCAGACGAAGCTCGACAACTGGAGCTAGATTCAGTCGAAGTGGCCAGAGTCAACGCCTTAACTCAATCGGCTAGATATCTTCAAGGAGTCAGACGCTATCATGACCGCAACGTCCAGCAAAGATCCTTCAACATTGGAGATCTAGTACTTCGCCGGATTCAGGATGAAACATGACTGCACAAGTTAAATTCCAGATGGGAAGGTCCCTTCATCGTAACTAAGGTTACAAGACCAGGTTCATACAGAATCACGGATGCAGATGGCAATGAGGTACTGAATTCTTGGAACATTGAGCACTTGCGCAAGTTTTATCCTTGATCCAAGCAGACTAGTGGTGTTAGTTGATTTCTTTAATAAAGTGAGGATTCTTATCGACATATCGACTACATTAAAGGCAATCTTACAGCATCACCAGTCCAGGATAAGTTTATACAGTTTTTCATCAGAACAACTAAACAAGCCGCATCCTTTCCTTTAAAGGGCACAACCTACTCGCCTAGCTCGAGAAGGTGAATGGATACCTTTACTAGTTGTCCATCTTGGATAACTCGACGGAGTTCATCCTAACAGGTCAACTATGAGGAACTCCAGCATTGCTGTCAATGCAAAACTACTCGCTCGCTCGAGTACGTTATGGATACTACTACATTTTGTTCATTTTGGGCAACCCGACGGGGTTCGCCCTAACAGGTCAATCTTAGTAGTTACTCCAGTCTACAAGTTAGACACCTTACTCGCCTTGCTCCAGTAAGTTTTGGATATCTTTCTGGCATTTACGTCTTGGACAACCCGACGGGGTTCGTACCTAACAGTTTTGCCTTAAGGATTAGTCCAGTCCTTGATTAAAGGACACCTTACTCGCTTTGCTCGAGTAAGCCTTGGATATCCCTATGACATTTACGTCTTGGGTAGCCCGACGGGGTTTGTACCTAACAGTTTTGTCTTACGGATTACTCCAGTCCTTGGTAAGGACACACTACTCGCCTGATCGAGTAGTTCATGGGTATCTTTACAAGTTTTTTTCTATTTGGATAGTCCAAACGGGACTCATCCTAACTGATTAACTTTAAGGATTACTCCATGCGGGTATTCTACTCGATTGATCGACTAGTTCATACTTATCCTATGGTATTAGATTATGCTTCTGAAGACACACCAACAGGATACAAGCTATGAACAACGACAAGAGCTCACTGAAGGTTATAAGAGTTGTTACAAGCAGTCTACTCTGCCATGTTCTTCAGAATTTCCTCTGCAATCACTTTTGATTCCTTACAATACTCTCGGAATTTCTCATCAGAGCAACAGGGAGCTATTCCTTTAGCTATCGGAGCTAAATTAAACTGAGGCAAGTATGACTTGACAACTCCTATCATGTGGGTTAGATAATTCTAGGAAGTAGCCGTCATAACATCAAAAAAATTTCTGAGGAGCTTCTTCCAAACACTCCACCAAGGACTTGCCACTTGATGATTCTTCTTCAGTATCAACCACATCCACAAGATCTTGAGCTGCTGCTATTAGTCGAGTATGGTCTTCAGGAGAACCTGATGGGAAGATATCTCAGATATTGATATGACAAAGCAAAATCAGGACAAAAGATCAAGTGCTTACAGGCTTGAGCAGTCTGCAATTGCTTCAAAAGCCTGGAATTTTCTTCTTGAAGCTTTGATCTTTCTTCCTCACGATTCTTAATCTAGCGCATCATGTCACAAACCTCCAGATGATGCTGCTGACTTGCCTCATAAAGTTTGTTTCGAGCAGCAAGGGCTTCATCCAATTGTTTGGCAATCATGGCCTTTTGCTCCTCTAAGATCTTTCGATTGTCTATAGTCTTATATAAAGCATGAGACTTCAAGAAAGAATGATTGGCTACATCCTGAAGTATACAAGGCAAACCTGGTCAGACATCAACAACTACTCGACGAAGAAAAATAGTGGCAGAAGTCTCACCTTGGTAAATTTAAAGCTCCACTGCATACAATCTGCAAGTTTCTTCATGTTGTCTAGAGACAACAGCGGATCATCAAACAGTTCTTTTCCCAACTCTTCCTGGGTTGACTGAGGCATAGATTGGAAGGGCACCAATCGAACGGAAGGACCTTTTGACCCTTCTGCTTCACTACTCCCAGATCCACCAGCTTTGGAGGCTCTTTCAGCAGCCGCAGGAGTATCAGATTTTTCAGGGCTTGGTGCGCTTGGTTTCTCAGCTGTGTCTGCACTCGGAAAACTGGCAGTCGGAGTCTCGATCAATCCAATTATAGGAGAATCGGGGGCTGATCGACTAGTTTCTTCCGAACCACTCGACACCCAGTTGCGGAAGTCTTGGATTTGATCTTTTTCATGCGACGAAAGATGTTGGGCCCTAAGCCAAGCAAGATTCTGAATAAAAAGCTGAGGCAAATGGGATACAATCAAGAAAATATTATATACTTACTCGCCGGTATCGAGACGAGGAATTTTCCTCTGCAATATTGATCCGGGAGCCACCTTCCATTTCTTGCTATCGTCAAAATCAGCATTTGCAGAAATCGGAGGCATACAATACCAGGATTTATAATTCTTCTACAGAAATAAGTCAATACTTAGTCAGAAGATCAAAACTGGTTAACTACAAGTACTCGACATGGTATCCAAAGCACGTACCCAGGCATTCTCGGGAGGATTTTGTGCCGAGAAGAGTGTTGGAAGCGTCAAAGACTTGTCGAAGTTATCGAGTACTTTGCAACATCTCTTTATTACTTCAGACTGTGCCAATGGCTCTAAGGACATCATAGTGGGATCCTGTGTACCTTCATATCTAAAGGAAGGATGCTTTCGCAGCTGGAGAGGCTGCGTCCGACGACTGATAAATGAGAAGACCACATGATCTTCAGTGACTCCTTTTTTCTTAATAATGGAAATCGCACGAAGAATGGCTTCAACTTGCTTGCCACCAGGTCCTCTACTCGACCAGATCTCCTAGACTTGGGGGGCACCAGCAGTCCTTTCTGGAAGAGAGGATTCAAAGTTTTCAACATGGAACCAGAATTTCTTCCACTCGGCTCCTTGACCTGACGGATCATAAGCCAAGTACTCGCCTCGGTCCTTAGGGCGGAGTACCAATTCACATCCCCCGACGACGGCAGGATTGGCGGCATTAGGGATTAGAACAAGAAAGAAGAAATGTTGGAAAAGATGGAAATGGGGGAGAAGTCCAAAGAATGCCTCACAGAAATGAGTGAAAATTGAAAGATGCAAGATGGATTGGGGAGTGAGATGGTGTAACTGAATTCCCCAAAACTGAAGAAGTCTATAGAAAAATTCTGACACGGGAAGAGTGAGACTACGTTCTACAAAATCGCGAAACATAATGGTTTCAAGGGTACCTTCCATGGGGTAATCTTCTCCTTCACCAGCGCGCCAATGGCTCACGTCCTGCTCTTGGAGGAGACCCATATTCTCTAACTCCCGGACCAATGATTCAGACATCTTGCTTTTACGCCAACCTATGGACATATTGGCGACAGTTCCCTCATCAACTTTGGATTTGTTCTTCTTGGGAGTCATCTCAAAGTCACGAGTTTTGGCTCGGGAGCTTCGAGAGGGGCTTTTGGATTTTGACTGAGAAGAGGCAAATGTGAAATCTAAGTTTGACGGCGGCCAGGAGTTCAAGAGGTGAAACCCTTGGAAGTTTTCAACTGGCTTTATACGGTCTTCAGGTGTAATTTTGTGAATATTTGGGATGCCAACGGATTCTCTCCTTCTCGGGGAAGTTTTCAGTTGTTGCCACGAGTTTACATTGATTCTTAAATCTAAATGGAGGGATTTAAATTCAAGACTCGGGGGCTGCAGAATATATGTATCAGAGATTTATTTTTCAATTTTTTTGAAAAATAAAGAAGAAGAAAAAGACTGAAGTGACCCTCAACCTGATTCTACGATTCAACCTAAGGCTCGGGGGCTACTCCATATGGAGCGCGAGTACTTCACGCACCATATATGATCAAGATTTCGGGGCTTGAGCACCTCATAGCCTCAAAGCAAACGGAAGTACTTAAAGGACTACTCGACGTATCTGAAGGAAGAGTCAGAAGCAACCAGAAGGATGTTCTGACTACTCGAAGATCTCGAAGACACCCAGCCAAGTATTCGACGCCTGCAAGACTCTGCTACGAAGAGCTCGGGGGCTTGTCAGACCCGGGGCAGCAGGACTGCTTACATACATAGAATGTTCTAGAGTAAGGGATAGTTCATGGATGTACCTTACCTCTTTTGTAACTATCCGAATAGGCGTAGAACTAGCTGCAGTACAAGAAAACTACCCGATCGTGTTGTAGAAGGACTCCAACTATATTCAGCTAAGACATTCCATGTAACCCTGTCCTCCCGGATATATAAGGGCAGGCAGGGACCCCCTCGAAACACATCAACACCTAAGGCAATACAAACCACCACACAGGACGTAGGGTATTACACAACTCGCAGCCCGAACCTGTCTAAATCTTCGTGTTCCTTGCACCATCGAGTTCCAGAGCCATCGATCCCTACCTACAAACCCTACTGCTAAGGGTATCCCTGAGTAGGCTTGGTGGTAAACACCAACATAATCCTTTCTCGCTAGTTGTCCTCCCAGCTGCTACCTCTCTAAGGTATAGAGTCTCCTGTGTGTCTATGGATGGCAACAGACACATTACCCATGGGTAAGGAGCGTACAGACCCGCACCCGCAAGGCTACCCTCAAACCCGTACCCGCACCCGCGACCCACGACGAGTGAAATGCTATGCCCGTACCCGTCACCCGCGGGTACACTGTACACGCGGGTACCCGCATACCCGCAATACCTAGGAGATCCATAGGGGCGGCGGACGGCTGGGCTCAGGCGCCAGTGGCCGCTCCCTGCTCGCCTCCTCCTCACGACCGCGCCTATCCTGGGGGCTTGAGGCCTGGGGGTTGGGGGCGGGCGAGCGGTGCAGGCTTGGAGGGTGGGCTGGCGGCGGTGGCGGCATGGAGGGTGGTCGGACGCCGAAGAGCAGGCCGGCGGCGGCGGCAGCTTGGAGGAGCTCGAGACGAGGGCGGACCGAGCGACCGGAGGCGGAGACGAGGGTCGGAGACGCGGAGTCGCTGACCGCCAGAGAGCCGGAGACGGTGGTGGGGCGGTCGGGGAATCAGGACCTCGGGGAACGAGGGAGATGCGGACGAGGTTGAATCAAGGTCACGTCATCGGGCAGCTGGCGGCGGCCACCTGGGGAGGGCCAGAGGGGCGGCGGCGGCGGGGAGGGCTAGAGCGGCGGGGGAGGCCGGAGCAGTGGCGGTAGTTGGGAGGACTGGAGGGGCGGCGGCGGGGAGGGCCAGAGGGGCAGCGGCAGTTGGGAGGACCGGAGGGGCGGCGGCGGTGGGAAGTTCTACATGGGCGGTGGCGGTGGGCAGATCGGAGGGGCGGCGGCGGTGGGGAGGGCCTGGGAGGTGGCTGGAATCGTGGGGGAGGAGTGAAATGGAAGCAACTCTAGAAAACTTGATGCTTCCCCATTATATATTTAATACACGAGGTCCACATGTCAGGGATCTTAAGCGGGTTCACGGGCACGGGTAGGACATTTCTGTGCCCACCATATTTGTACCCGCGGGCACAAATTGAAACCCATACCCGTACCCGTGGGTGTAAATTGAAACCCGTATCCTCGCCCTAGCGGGTTTTTACCCGCGGGCACGCGGGTAAACTGTGCCCGTTGCCATCCATATGTGTGTCAGATGGTCATAGACTGGCCATTTATCCTATCCGTTATCTGGCTTACCCCTGCTAAATTAGTCGGTTGATAGATCTAGTAAAGGTCATCACTATAATTTATGATACACTTTACCATAGTGCTTCCCTGAGGATTTTCACGATACCCCGGAATACTCCATGGTGAAGTGCTACACCGATGATTCTGTGCGCTTGCAGAATACCTATTCAAATTGAGCATAAGAGACACCAACAGTCGTCGTGCCTCCCCTGTTGGCGCGGCTCCGCCCCGCCGCCCACCCCTGCCAGCACAACACCGGGCCGCCGTGTCACCCCCCTCCAGCGAGGCTCGGCCCCGTCGCCCTCCCCTGCCGACCTGACTCCGTGCCACCGGCCCCCCCTCCAGCGAGGCTCGGCCCCATCGCCCTCCCCGGCCGGCCTGACTCCGTGCCGTCGCTCTTCCCCTGTCGGGTGCTGCTTGCGCAGGGCGGTGGCCGGTTCCGGCGAGATGGAGGAGGAAGATTGGACGAAGAAGATGATTTGAGTATAAATATACAATATTTTGGCTAATCTGTTGGTTTACTCAACCATTTAGGTAGCTATTTAGTTTTTACCTAGTTTTTTAGCTAGGATTTTTAGGTAATCTCTTGGAGATGCTCTAATGGTTAGGCCACGGTAAATTGTCGATGGTTAGGCCATAAATATTGGGTTTTCTTATTATTTTTATTTTTTTCTATAAATAATGATAAAGGTGGGTAATATTTTATAAAATAAAATAGATCTAATGGTTACAAGTTGCGATAGCCTACAGATTTGATGGCTTGATCTTTGTAATAAATGTGAGAATTTTAGCATTTATCTTTTTTTCTAGCGCATCCGGTAAGAATTAACGTGGAACCTCCAATTAGTAATAGGCAAAGGTGGGTAATTTTTTACAAAATAAAATAGACTAATGGTTACAGGCACTACTAGAGAAAGGACCATCAGTACCGGTTGAAAATGAGCCTAGGTACCGGTTTTACAACCGGTACTATGAAATTGAGACCAAATATGGCTGTCTAGAACACCGGGTAAATCACCCGGTACATAAGGTACCCTTTGCTACCGGTTGGTTAGCAACCAGTACCAACAGCCGCCACACCCATTACTCTCGCATCTCTCCCGTTTCCTGGTATCCTCTCCCATTTCCTGGTATCCTCTCCTGTTACGATCGGATCCCTCATCGGTAGTGCCAACAATCATTCGAAGAATCAACCACAAAATACTGAATCAATTGATACAAAATCTATAGATCCCACAAAATACTCAAGAATCATTTACAAGATTGATACAATCCATACAATCCACATGCATCTCTATTTCATAGAAGTTTCAAAAAAGAAGGAAAGAATGGCTCCCGCAGCGGCGGCCCGCGCGCCCGACAGCGGCGGCCCGTGGCTAGCTGCCCGCGCGCTCACCGAGCTACCGCCGGGCTCTCTTTATCTAGGGCCCCCGCGCGGCCAGAGGAAGGCTAGCACCGGCACCCAGCGCGGCGAGGCACGGCGACGACGGGTCCGGGGAGGCCGTTGCAACGGCAGGTCGGGGGAGGCCCTCGACACCCGACGGGGCTGCAACGCGGCGCAGCTCCCGCGTTCCTGCGCCCCACGGCAGCAGCGCCGTCCAGTTGGCTGGGCTCCTACACCCACGCCCACACGGTGACGGCGGTAGCGCCCAGCTGCCCACGCACTCCAAAGATAAGGTAGAGAGATGAGAGGTAGAGAAATGAGAGCGGTAAGAGAGAGGACGGTCAGGAACTTAGAAATATCTAGAAGGGAGAGGCCGCCCACAATCTTTTGGTCCCGGGTGGTTGTTTCCACCGGTGCTGAAACTCAACTTTTAGTGCTGGTGCGTGCTACCACCCGAGACTAAAAGGTATCTCTTTCATTAGTTCCGGGTTCTGGCATAAACCGATACCAATTCTTAATCATTGGCACCGGATTGTGCCATGACCCGGTGCCAAAGGCTCCCCTGGACACCTCGGGCTATTGGTCCATATCAAAAGTACCAGCTGTCGTTGTACCCGGTACTGATGCTCGTATTAGTACCGGGTGAAACAGCAGGTGGTATTTTTGATCTAGACCGATGGCCCGTTCTCTAGTAGTGAGGTCGCAAGAGGCTATAGGTTTGATGGCTAGATCTTTCTAATAAATGTGAAATTTTGAGTATTTATCTTTTTTTAGCGCATCTAGTAAGAATTAATGTGGAGCCTCCAATTAGTAATAGTCAGAGGTGGGTAATTTTTTATAAAATAAAATAGACTAATGGTTACAGATCGTGAGAGCCTATAGATTTGATGGCTAGATCTTTCTAATTAATGTGAGATTTTTTAGCATTTATCTTTTTTTTCTAGCGCAACAGAAATAACGTAGAGTCTCCAATTAGTAATAGTAAAAAATTTCTAGCACATCTGGTAAGAATTAATGTGGAACCTTCAATTAATAATAGTAAGACGTACCCTCTATAATTGCTAGCATGTGCTCTTAAAGCTGCACTGCGATCGTTTTCCATGCCAGATGGCATAGGTAGCCCACAACTCGGGCACACAGGCCATCAACCTTTGTAGCAATGCGTGAATGAGCAAACCTTATCGTCCAAACATCCTATAGATTAGTTGGGTTGTTTTTGTTGAAACATTCTATCAATGTCTTGTGCACACTATTTTGTAGTATGCTACACCAACACTATCCATGTTACTCATGCAAAATAGAAGATCATGAGTTGTGGCATCTGCATATATATGGCTTAATTGTAACCTTTCAATCATGTAAATTATATATAACAACATTCAATAATGACACAGATAAAATATATAATCACTCCGGAAAATAACCACACATCTCGCTTGTTTTAAAGTCAAAACATTTGAAATTTATTAACTATATATAACTAATATAATTTGTATAATGTTCAATAAGTATCATAAGATTTATCTTGTGATATAATTGTAAAATAAATTTATTGTAGAGATAAAAATGTTACAGTTTTTATATATGTATAGTAAAACATTAAAAAAGTTTGAGACTCCTTCAAAGCAAGAACTGCAGTTAGCTTAGTACGTTTGGAATACATATTCAAAGGTGGCACTCCGGGTGCGAATATTGGAACAAAAACAAAAAAGGAACCTTTCACAGTAGCTTTCATTCACATCCAAATCGTCGATTGATCTTCTGTTGTGGCTCTTCTACAATTTTGTCTCGGAGTTCCCGGTAGATCTGACTATACATAGCCATTATTTCTATGTTCATACGATACAATCCAAAACGAAACGGGGCAGATGCTACAAAAGTCTACTCCGTGATCGATCACGTTTGAAAAAAAAAGCTCTCCCAAGTCACATGATGCCCGTGCCCCTGAAGTCGTAGCAGAATACTCGATAAAGTAGTATTGAGTACACACAGGGGCGGAGCCAGGCTTGTTTGTCATGGTCAGCTGACGACCATGATTTCTTTAGCAATCAGTGACAAATCGCTGTTATGCCCTATTCATCAAGGGAATTGACAACGTTTTCTAACGGAGCTGACACCGGCGACTGCATCGGCTGGCTGCGCCCCTGGGCCTCTCTCTACGCATACGCCAACCGGCTCTGGCTCTGAATCAGACTATAGAGAGAGAGAGGCAGCAAACGCAGGGAGATTGACCGAGACATCACGTGCGCAGGAAGTCCACTGCCTCCCTGGAATTTTTATGGTTATCGCGAGAGCGACCCCCAACCGTTCCACATAAGTTGATGACCGAGTAAAGCGGACTCGCACCGGCCAAGTCACGCTCGCCGCTGTTCCCGTTCAAGTCGTGATCGCTGCCCGGCTGTGAGGACCTCCTAAGCGGAGCTAGGAAGTTGATTTTTTCATTATTAGAGGGGCCAATCATACAAATTTATATAAAAATTTAATCAAAATTTAAATTTCTAATATAAATTTGGAGACTATGGGGCCAGGCCCCTGTCCGCCCTCTGTCTCCGCCCCTGAGTACACACTTGCTTGAGTTTGCCTCTTCTAAGTTCTATCAATGCACGATCAAGCCTCCCAGCAACTAGTCACCTATAAACGCTCTCCAGCCAAGCTGATCGATCCCAGGCTACCTGCATGCTCTTTTTGCCATGGGTGTGTTATTAACGCTAATAGCTACTCTGGCCATGTTCCAGCCATGCCTGCACTTCCTGCACGCCAACGCCTCGAACTCCACTGGAGGTGTGCATCTATGGTCCCAGCAAGCGGCACTCCTCCAGTGGAAGTCCACCCTACGGACCTCACCGTCGTCGCTGCTGGACTCATGGCGGCCAGGGACCAGCCCGTGCGGCAGCAACTGGACAGGCGTTGTTTGCGATGCCGTGCACCATGGTCACCATGCCATGCCCCGGGCAGTGGTCCGCATCGACCTGCCGAACGCTGGCATCAACGGCCACCTCGGTGAGCTCAACTTCTCCGCGCTCCCGTTCCTCCAGTACATCGACCTCAGCTACAACAACCTTCTTGGTGAGATCCCACGGTCCATCGCCTCCTTAGGTGAACTCTCCCACCTTGATCTCACCGGCAACCGGCTCCATGGACAGATACCATGGGAGGTGGGCAACATGGGAAGCCTTAGCGTGTTGGAGCTTTCTCTGAACAACCTCACAGGAACCATCCCTGCATCCCTTGGCAACCTAACTAGGCTGGTTCAACTAATCATCCACCAAACCTTGCTCGCAGGGTCAATTCCTGAGGAGCTTGGCAAGCTCACCAGCCTAGAGTATTTACAGCTAAGTGGCGCCTTCTTGAGCGGCCGAATACCGGAAAGCCTAGGCAACTTAACCAAACTAAGCCTCCTACGCCTTTACTATAGCCAGCTATCAGG
Organism: Panicum virgatum; assembly: GCF_016808335.1. Taxonomy (NCBI): domain Eukaryota; kingdom Viridiplantae; phylum Streptophyta; class Magnoliopsida; order Poales; family Poaceae; genus Panicum; species Panicum virgatum. The sequence goes on from NC_053146.1 coordinate 54,401,016, forward strand.
TCCAATTCCATCTACTCTAGGTAAGCTTATTCACTTGCAGAGTCTCCAGTTGAGCAGAAACCAGCTTGTTGGCCGTATTGCACCGAGCTTTGGGAACCTTAGTAGCCTCTACGAGATTTGGATGTATGAAAACAAGCTGGTGGGCTCAATCCCAGCTGAGATTGGTAGTTTGGTGGGCCTGCAAACATTGCATTTAGCCACTAATTTAATTTCAGGTTCAATTCCTGAAACTCTCACCAACCTCACGGATTTGAATATGTTTCAAATCTTTAGTAACAAGTTGTCCGGTTCCCTACCTCTAGGATTTTCAAATCTTACAAAGCTGGCAGTACTCGATCTTGCTAACAACTCTCTGTCGGGACAATTGCCCTCTGGGTTTTGCAGTCAGGGGAACCTCAAACAATTCACTGTTTCTGTAAACATGTTCACTGGCCCTATTCCTAGAGACATCGAGACTTGCAGGAGCCTGCTTATACTTGACATGGCATCAAACCAAATATCAGGAGACATAGCAAGTTTGGGGCCATACCCACACCTTTGGTTTGCAAACCTAGAGAGGAACAAACTTCATGGCCATTTATCTAAATCCTGGGCTTCAAGCATCAATTTGACCATCTTAGATATGGCAAGCAACATGATAACTGGAAGTTTGCCGCCTGAGTTATCAAGACTAGTAAAACTGGAGGAACTTCTACTCCACAATAACAACATGACTGGCAACATACCACCAGAATTAGGCAACCTAACCCACCTGTACAGTCTGAGCTTGTCACAAAACCAATTTTCTGGTCATATACCACCAGAATTTGGGCAGATGAGAAGTTTGCAGTACCTTGATGTATATATGAATAGGCTTACTGGGTCGATACCACAAGAGCTTGGCAGTTGCACGGAGCTGCTATTCTTGCGGATCAACAACAATGATTTGACTGGATATTTGCCAACAACCCTTGGTAGTCTATGGAAGCTGCAGATTGCATTGGATGCCAGCAACAACAAACTCACAGGCGGGATACCCGCACAGCTTGGGAACTTGGTGATCTTGGAGCTCTTAAACCTCTCCCATAACAAATTCAATGGGACCATACCTTCATCTTTCTCCAGCATGGTTAGCTTGTCAATCCTTGATGTGTCATACAACAACTTGGAAGGTCCTCTTCCAAGAGGACGAATATTTTCTAATGCCTCAATGGGATGGTTCGTCCACAACAAGGGCCTTTGTGGTAATCTCTCTGGCCTTCCAACATGCTTTTCATCTCCATCTATGGGTCGTGACAATTTTAGGACTCATGTCTTGGTTCCAGCCATTAGCATTCCTTTGTGCATACTTATGATTTTCACAATAGTTGGAGTTATTGCGACTATATGTAGAAGAAAGAAACCACAAAAGAAAACGACAACAGATACAAAAGATGTGTTATCAGTGTGGAATTTTGATGGGAAACTAGCATTTGAGGATATCATTAGAGCAACAGAAAATTTCAGTGAGAGGTACGTTGTTGGGTCAGGCGGATGTGGCACTGTCTACAAAGTCCAGCTACAAGGAGGGAGATTGGTTGCAGTTAAAAAGCTTCATGAAACTGGAGAGAGATTCATGAGTGAAATCGATGTGTTGACCAGGATCAGGCATCGAAGTATTGTAAAGTTATATGGGTTTTGCTCGCATTCAAAGTATAAATTTTTAGTGTATGATTATATTGATAGAGGGAGCCTTCATGCATGCTTGGAAAATGTGGAGATCGCAAAGGAGCTGAACTGGGAGAGACGAGTTGCCATTGCAAGAGACGTGGCTCAAGCTCTGTATTACTTACACCATGAATGCACCCCGCCAATAATTCACCGAGACATAACAAGTAACAATATCTTGCTTGACAATGATTTTAAGGCTTATGTTTCAGACTTTGGCATAGCAAAGATCATAAAGCCTGATTCATCAAATTGGAGTGAACTAGCAGGAACATATGGTTATATAGCCCCAGGTATGTGGTTATGTCTCTTTGCAGCTTGCTTTATAACCATGTTCCTCATTTCATTGTAGTGTTGTTATCTTTGTTGTAGAGCTTTCACACACACCAGTGGTGACAACGAAATGTGATGTCTACAGCTTTGGTGTGGTTCTGCTGGAGATAGTGATGGGGAGGTACCCTAGTGAGCTGCAGTCCCATACTTCCCTACAAGGACATCATCACAAGCTTGCAATGGAGACTTTGGACAAGCATCCACCATCGCCAACATTGGTGGAGAGGGGAGAAATTTCTCTGCTTGTCCAAGTAGCACTTGCATGCCTGGATCCTTCGCCTATGTCTAGACCAGAAATGCAGGAGGTTTATCAGAAACTGAAAGACCACCATTATTGTTCTTTTACCACATCTCCTTGTGACCTTACACTAGAAAGGCAAAAGGATGGAGAAGTGTAAACTAGTGTTACACATATGAGAAACAAGAAGGATTTCTGCTTTATTTTCACAATGAAATAGAATGGATGGAAACAATGAAATGATGGTGGTTGAGAGCACCTAAAATAAAAGTAACTTTGAGATAAGAAAAACCGATGTAATCTATACTATAAGGATCCTAAACTTTTAAAGTCACCATCTAAAAATATTTCCGCTACCCCTTACAGTATTCCCACCTGTTGGAAAGATGGACATTGAAATTCCACAAATTCACATAACCCTCCAGCCGGCCTAATCACCTCGCCCACGCAAATCACCGCCCTCGCAAATCACGCCGCCGCTTGCTCTAGTGCCGCGCGTCGCAGACCGCTCCCTGGTTCTACCCGGCCGAATCAATCCGGCGCTCACCGCTAGGCCTAATCGATCCACCGCGGCGCCGCGGCGCTCACCGCGCGTGCCGGGCCTAGCGTGGGTGGATGGCGGTCTTGAAGATGGAGCGCCGCCGCCGCTCGCTCTTAGGGTGGCGGTGGCTCCCCGCTCCACCTGCCCCCTCCCCCCCCCCCACCCCATGTTCCTGTGGCAGCCCCGCCTAAATTAATCCGGCTTAAGTGCGCTAACCATCACCGAAACAGTAACTAGGGTTAACACGCACTTAAAACGGAGTAATCCGGCAGTGCTATCGGGTAAAATCCCGATTAAACCACTTGAAACAGGATCAACAAAGCAGTCCAGAGAATGCAACATTCCACAAATTTTATAGTACAGAGTATGAAATTGAATTAATATTACAAACCAAGTTTGAATTTATAAAAAGACAACAAAGTTCAAGTGCAGCAGAAAAATACACGATAGTCTAGCGACGATAGAAGACGTCATGATGAAGCCCATACATGACATCAATCACATCCTCAGATGTACCACCTGAAAAACAAAGCCACAAGTAAGGCTGAGTACAATAATACTCAGCAAGGCTTACCCGACTAAGAGTATACTTAGCCCTTTATCTAGACATGCAAGGCTTTTTACTTGAGGGGTTTGTTTTGCCGAAAAGCATTAAGAGTAGATCCTTAATTTCAAATTTTAGCTTTCAGGTTCTAGTTCAATTAACCATTCTAGATGAGCATCTATCCAATAGCATACATGGTGGGAAACAATTATCTTTCAACATTCAACCAACCATATTCATCATCATCATCTTTCACTTCTTACTCTATGTAGCAGAAGGGTTAAGCAGTCCCAAACCGTGAGAAGCGGACGATTCGAATCGAATTTGTTAACCTTGCAAGGCAGACCTAAACACATATCACGTGGTTACTCACAGAGTCACACATGCAACATTTCCCCTTTCTTTCCAGGTTGTGGATCAGGGTCACCGTCCTCGACTACAGAGTACGACGACTCTGCACCCGCATGTGCGCGCATGAGAAACGACGTTCAAAGAAGGTGAGGGAGAAGTCCACTCGCCGGTCCAATCAGGTACTTAAGCTTACCGATTACCATATTCTCGGCATGTGTCTAGTACGTTCAAACGCTTAACCACCACTACCACACACTGCGGCCTTATCAAATTTCACTAAACAGACGGGGCATCACAAGTACCACAGCCCCGCCCGTAGGTCTTATAGTTGTAGCAGGTAGTAAACATCCAACTCCTATAATTCTTGCGAGTGACAGGAAATCACTCGACTTCTACCGAACATTAGCATAGCCAACTAGCGACCTACACATACTAGTGTTCAAACATCGGTACCTAAGATTATGCAACTAAGGTTCCAGTCAACTCCTGTAAACTTAAATGCACAAATAGATAGGAACAATAATAGATTGCATAAATTTAAAATAGTAGGACATGCTCCGGGGCTTGCCTGGAAATAACACTAGGTCAGTGTTAGTTAGAGAAAACTCGCTCGGCGAACATCTTCCTTCGGTCGTGCACATCGGGATCCATCCGTCCATCTTCTAGACGTGTCCACCATTCATCGTCTTCCGGCTCATCTCTGATATCACGTCATTCACGCGGTTCTTCTATCGTACCTAAATGAAATGCGACAATGCATATGTATGAATGCACAGTTTCGAGTTGCTCAACAATGTAGATGTTATTATTTTTCCTTCACGATAAAGTTGTAGTCCAACATGATGTGAGTTTGGAGAGGAAACTTATCAATTAATATTTCCTGGGCAGTCATTTATAGAGTAGTTATTTAAAACAACTTAGTTCATAAAATCAAAGTGGGGTTTTCATTATATACCAAAACATACAAAAGTTATTTCTTCTAACAAAACTAAAGATAACATGCTTTGTCCAAAACTATAATTACCCATAGCTCGTGGGGTTGAAATTTTGATGCAAGGAACAAAACTAAAGTACCAACTTACAATAAAATTTTCAGCTATTTTCATGAAGCAGATTAAACATGAACAATAAGTTAAACAACTTTTGCTGGGATAAAGATCTATTTTTACAGGACAAAGTAGGAAGTTATTGATTCTCAAAATTGGCATGCATGTTTATCTACTCAGAACCAAGCTCTAGTAAAACTATGAGATTTTTATAATGAAGGAAAGTAGGGTTTTTGATTTACAAAGTTTATTCATGAATAAAACAAAAGAACTAGTTATACATTACTAAAAATTCCCAAACTTTTTATATAGCATCTAAAAACAAATATAAGACTTCTGTAAAAATTTCAGCTCAAGAAAACTGATATAGAACCCTGTGGATTTAATTCTATTTAACATAGGCATAAACCAAGATTTAATGAAACCTATAGCTAGAGTTGTCAAAATGTTCTCAAATTTTTACAGTAAGCTATTCATATAAGGTGTAGTACACTGTCCAAAAACTAGAATTAGTTCATGACTACAACAGGAGATACATTTGTGTGCTATTTAATCTAATCTTTATCCTAGATTAAAATAGAAGCATAATATGAACATGTGACTGTAACAAAAGTTGTAGTTTTTTATCTAAGGATTCCAAAAAATTTTAGTTTGTATTTTTATGATTTTTCTACGATTTTATACGAATTTTCAAAATTCACTGCTTTGGAAAAGAAAAAGGAAAAAGGATCTCTTTTTGCGCAGAGGCCCCTGAACTTCTGTTTCTTCTAACTAGAGGTCCCTGGCAGACATTGGAGAACAGAGGAGAGTTTGCGCGGTGTTTTCCGGCGAGGAGAGGCACCGGCGGTGGGGGCTAGGTTGGGGAAAAGGTAGAGGGGACTGAGCCGCACCTCTGGGTACCCGGGATTGGGGTTGGGGCGGCCTGCGTCGGCGTGCCAGCGGAGAAGCAGAGGCGGCGGTGGGTCTGGACCGCGGCGGCGGCGCTCCGGTAGGCCTGGACGGAGGCAAGCGGGCCGGGGAGCTTCGTTGGGGGTGAGGTGAAGCCGTTCCCGCGGTCGGTTGGAGCCAAGGGAAAGCGGAGGTGGGAGCTCGACGGTGGCCTATGGGCGGCGGCGGCCCTGCTCACCGACGGCGGTGTTCCGGCGCGAGGGGGCGGTGATGGATGGGCTCGGAAGCTTCACGGGAATAAGAGGGTTTTGTTCCCGGGGTCAGCTCGGGGCGTGGATGGCCGGAGGTGGGGTCTCCGCGGTGAGCCCGAGCTCCGCGGCAGCAATAGCGGCGGCCATGGTCGTGCTTCTGGGCGAACTCGGCTCGGTTTGCTGGAGCCAGAGAGGGAGGGTGGAGAGGGAGGGCGGGAACGCGTGGTGCGCGAGCTCAAGGGAGAGAAGAGGGCCGAGAGCGCAAGGGAGATGGAGAAGTGGCGCACGGCACGGCTCGACGCGTCGTCGTCGTGGCGCGTCGAGCGGCCGTCCTCGACGTGCGTGCAGGGAGGTGGCGCCGCGTGGAGGGGCCGAGAGGCTTCGGGAGAACCCAAGGACGGGGAGGGCTGGGGGCGCGACGAGGGAGCGGCGCGTGGCCGACGGCGAGACGGCGACGCCGTCACGGCGGACAACAGAGCAAGGAGATGGACTGAGGGCAAAATAGTAAATAAAATGAAGTTTCAAAACTCCAGTTTATAAACTCAATTTTTCTCCCTATTCTAAAGGTCAAATGAAAAACTTTTGAATACCAAACTTGCTCAAAATTTCGAGATCTACAACTTTCGTTTTAGGCAAAAGTTCATTTGAGGTTTCTTTTAAAAGATAAAAATTGAAACTTGAATGCATTTGGAAATGTCGTATATGCTTCGGAAATCAACTTTTTCTCCCATTTTTGTGTAGAAACTCGCAAAACTTTGAACACGAAAGTTGTTCGTCTTTTGAAAAACTAAAACTTTGGTTTTGGACAAAAATTCATTTGAGCTTTATTTTAGGAATTATTTTTAAAGCATATTTGTTTAAAATTTGCAAGATTATTTAAAACCTCGAATAATATGGTTCATTTGACCTATCATTTTATGTGCAAAAAATTTCATATACACATAAACACACATACATACACATGCATGCACACATAAATGTATTCGATTCCAATTTTCTTGGTTGATTATGCATAAAATCATATTTAATATTTCTTGCTTAGTTTTTAAAACTCTGGGATGTCACAGTTCCTCTCCCAGATCCGGTCTTGGGGATATTTAGGGTGGCGGACGACGAGGCTGGCTGAAGGCCGGCGGCGCGGGCTTGGCACACTAGCGCGTGGAGGCCGGCGGCGGCCCGAGGCACGGCCCTAACCCGGTCCTAGGCATGATCAATAGTGCTTAGTGCCGGCCTGGCACGACGGCCTTTTAGTGCTTGGGCCGCCATCTCGATCTATAGTGCCGGCCCGAAGCACGGCCCAGCAGCCCACCTTCCCTTATCTCTTTCACTCCCACATATAAAATCATCAAACTCTAATTTCTACACTCTCTTCTTTCTCCCCACCCCAAGTCCCCAGCCGCCCTCCCTCTCCTCCGCACGCACCCCCACCCCCATCCCCCTCGCCGGCCACAGCGGTGCCGCCCGCCGCGGTCCCCGCCGCCTCCGGCCCCCGCGCGCCCTGGCTGGGTGCCCCCCTCGACCGTCGCCACCTCCGCCGCCGGCTCCGGCCCCCGCGCACCCCCTAGCCGAGCACCACCCCCTCGTCGGCCGTCGCCGCCTCCGCCCCGCGCGGTCGCGCACCGCCGGCCACCGCGCCCCCCCCCCCCCCTCCGGGCGCCGACTAATGGGGCTGCGGCTGTGTCGCTGCCGCCCCCCAAGCCGGGCCGGCCAAGCATGATGGGCCGACCACGGCACGATGGGCCGGCCGTGCCACTGGGCCGGCTTGGCACGAAAAGCAGGCCTTAGTGCGGGGCCTGGGTTGTGAGTTAGGCACGACGCCCGACACGGCCCGGCACGAAAAATTTATTGAGCCGGATAGTGCCGGGCCACATCGGGCTAGAGCCGGGCTAGGGCCGGGCGACCCATTTGGAATTCTATACGCGGAGCGTAGGTGCCGTGGGTGCAGTGCAGAGGAATAGCATGAGGACGGCAGCGAGGCAGCGGCTGAGGAGGAGAGGGAGGCGGAGAAGAAGAAGGCGACGTCGGCAGCGAGCAGCGCTGCCCAAACGGTGAAGAAGGCGCCCTACCGCAGCTGGAGAACGTCGAGGAGGTAGGCAGCCGCATGACCGATGGCAGGATGGCGAAGACAAGACAACCCTTCCGGATTGCGGTTTTCTTTGGACCGCTTCTGAATTTCAATCGGATAAGATAGATTGAAGGAATTCTGAAATTTTTGTTGTTTGGATAGACGAGTTCCTACTCTGGGCTTATTTTCATGGATTGGTTACCTGTCCTGTGCTCAACTTATTTTCTGCTTACTCGAGTTTTAGAGGCATGGAGGTAATTACTGTTTGATAATATGAGGTAAGAAAAATTCGTGTATTTTTTTAATCATCCAATATATACCTAGATTTATCTGCACCTTATTAGTTATGGTCAGTTTAAATTTAGAGAACATATCTAGTGAAAACCGCAATCTTACACGACAAAAAAATCATCTAAATTTACAAAAAAAAATCACACATGTAGATGATATGATGATACACAACTTTGTAAAATATTTTGTCCAAACTCGACTTTGTTTGTGAGATATAAAACAATAAATTTCAAGCCAGAAATTTGTCTAGATTTTTTGTTAGAAATTTATTATTTTTATATCTCATAAATAAAATTCAGTTTAGACGAGATATTTTACAAGTTGTCCCTAGTTTACGTTGAAGTCACAACAGCTGCGGATAGCACCGAGGGGACGTGCACACTGTGTAGCGCGCACATGGGCTTCGCCTGGGCTTGTTGAGCTCAGAATCTCGGATCAGCGAGCACTATCGAGTCTCTACTTCTGTGCTCCATTGTTCCTCACTTGTGTCTGTGGTAGCCAAACTAATGTGCTTTGATGATGATCGTATTATTTTTCTGCGCTTTTGTTCCGTTTTCTTATTTTATAATTACACAATGTAAATCAGACACTCACAACACACGGATACCACTTCTACAAACGTACGTACACAATTTCTATCCCTATAAGCATTTTTGAATACGGAGCCAGCAAATTATCAAAATCGGTGAAGTCACCATAAAAACATCGCTGTTGGCGGAAACATAGTCATTGTAAAATTCTAAAATATTCGCTTTGTCAGACAATCGAACCCAGGATGTGAGGAACCGAGGAAGGAAGAGAACATCGAACGTTGACCTTTCTACAGAAGGTCGGCCCCGATGAGCCCAAAATGAAACGTTGGGACCAAACTTCGCAAGGCTAGGCCGGAGGAGGGAGAGAGAGGACTCGGCGTGCTTAATGGCCCATGTGACGCCCTGTAACGGGCTGAATTCAGAAAACCAATGCAAAACTTACTTACTAGCAAGCCCACGCAGGACCTCGTCATGGGCTTCTTTTCAGAAAGAAAAAAGGGAAAAAAATCGTCGTGGGCAGCTCGGGCCCGTCCTTCTCGCCCAGAACTTTCGACGGTGAGCCGCCGCCTCCCAGCCCCTCCCCTTCCTCCTACTTACGTCATGGAAAGCGCCGCCCCCGAACCCTTCCGCCGCGGCGGGGAACGGCGTCGAAGCGTCGGTGGCCGGCGGGGAGCGGCCTGAGGACGCGTCCAAGCAGAACCTGGCGCAGGTGACCAGCTCGATCCAGAAGACGTTGGGCCTGCTCCACCAGCTCAACCTCACCGTCTCCTCCTTCAACTCCGCCTCCCAGCTCCCCCTCCTCCAGCGCCTGTGAGTCCTCCGAGGTCGCCCTATCCGGTTCCGCTTCGTCCTCTGCCTCTTTTTAGGCGCGCTGCTTCTGTGTGGGATGTGCTTGTTAGGGTTTGCGTTGCCGTTGACCGCTGCGTGCGACGTGCCTCAGGAACGCGCTCGTGGCGGAGCTCGACACGATGCAGAAGCTCACCGAGGGGTGCGACATCCAGGTGCCCATGGAGGTCGTCAAGTGAGCTCCTTGATTTCTTATCTTCACCCACCCTCCGACCCAATTGCGCTCTTGACTTGCACTATGGATCTGACTTGTACTGTGATTATGAATGGTTTGTGTTCTTTTAGTTTGATTGACGACGGGAAGAACCCCGATGAGTTTACAAGGGACGTGCTCAACAGCTGCATCGCCAAGAACCAGATTACCAAGGGCAAGACTGACGCTTTCAAGGTATGGATGCGTTGTATCACTTCAATCATTGCAGAGATTGGTTAGCACGGGCATATATGATAGCTTCTCAGCTGCTATGTAGAACTAATTATGACTGGTTAACACTTAACATGGACAAACATGCGAATTTTCAGCTGCTCTGTATAATTTGAATGAGAATACACATTGACATGTGACATATACAATTATGTACTAGGAATTATAGATACACACGGGCTGTTCTGGTTGTCTGGCTTTCTCAATAAATGATGATTCTGCGCCTTGGTGTTGTTTGGCACAAGTTATGACTTTCTTTTGAGATGATTCCATACCATGGTTTCTTGTGATATAGATCAGTAGAATTGCCAAAGTATTTTTTTCCTGTCCTTGGATTCCAGTTTATATTTTATACTTGCATTTGTATAAGAAGATACAAAGTGTGAATTGAAGGGAATGTGGATATGTGTATCTTTGTCTTAGATTTAAGCAGGACAGGGCCTATCTTGTTCATAGTTTGACATCAGAACTACTGATTTTTTGCACTCCTGAGATTTGTTATGTTTACAGTTTGTCATCTGCCTTCCCTCAAAAAGAAGACACCTGGTCAAACCATTATCATTTTTTACAGCTTTTACCAGCCCTTTTCATGACTTTCTATAATCTTTTATAGTTAAAGTTAGGTGAAACAGCACCAAACTCTTCTGTTGTATTGCTCATACAGATAGCTAGCACCGTGTTATCTTGTTTATTTCAGTTGGTGATTCAGATTTCTGAGTGGCTATTTTGAAGTTGGAATAGTTAGATAGGAAATTCTTTATGCGACGCTTAGTATATCATCTATGCAAGGTCCTGTTTTTTTTCCCCATATATGGTTATCCGTGTTACAAAAGTTAGAAATTGATCATAAAATTTACCATTCTCAGTGATCAAATGGGTGCCGTTTATGTGAACGCTGCATTATCTTTAAGGGATTTGCAATTCATATTGCATTTTATTAAAAAAATATGAACTTACTTCATTGAAAGTTGGTTTGTTTCAGAGCCTACGGAAGCATCTTCTTGAGGAGCTTGAACAGGCTTTCCCCGAGGACGTAGAACAATACAGGGAGATACGTGCTTCTTCTGCTGCTGTAAGTGGAAACACAATTGTCCTTATCTGATACCCGTATGGCATCGAAGCCAATATGAACTTTACTATTTGTTGAACCTAATAAGATTGGCTTATCCTTAACAAGGGAACGTATCTGGTGCAAACCACAACCTTCGTGAAAACCCGTGCAAACCATGACAAAAAAGTCGTCTAAATTCACCAAACAAATCACACATGTAGATGATATAATGATACACAACTTTGTAAAATATCTTGTCCAAACTCGACTTCGTTTGTGAGATATAAAAATAACAAATTTCTAACAAATCATCTGGACAACTTTCTGGCTTGAAATTTGTTATTTTTATATCTCACAAACGAAGTCGAGTTTGGACAAGATATTTTACAAGATTGTATATCATCATATCATCTACATGTGTGATTTTTTTGATAAATTTAGACGACTTTTTTTGTAGTGGTTTGCATGGATTTTCACGAAATTGTGGTTTGCACTAGATATGTTCCCCCTTAACAAATGACATTTATAGTTTGATTTAGGGATGAGATTAACCAATGTATACACCTTTAACTATAAGCTGCCTATTTAAAATCTATTGTTGCTATTAAAGGGTTTAATCTAATTTACACCAAAATTTATCCTCTATATTCAACTTCTATTTTGTAAATTTACAGGCTTGTTCCTTATCAGTTCAAATATTCGATTGCATATAAGTTGTAGGCTAGGCAATACCTAGCTCTTATTCGGTGTTAGTTGTTTTATTAGGCAGACTAGTCGGGGGTGGTTGGTTCCTAGTGCCTAATCACACCAACTAGGAACCAACTAGGACTAGGAGGCCACCTTTTAGAATACTGCTGTTAGAGATTCAAGAGACAATTAAATGGCATAATTACTTTGGAACTGTACAGCTTTAAGATTAGATCATCTAGTGTCACTATCAATTGGCCTCGATTTTCTCTGCGTCTTATTCATAAGGAGCTGCCTGGGGCAGGTTCTGGCAAGTACTGCGTCGATCCTGCCCAGGCAGACCTTTTTCTTTACCCTAAATGTTCATAAACCCATAACTCAGATGGACCAGGTGGTTTCCTGCTGTTTCATGCAGGAACTGAGAGTTACATTTGCCCTTATTCGTTTTCAACTATTTAGCAACTGGTAACAAAGAAAGGTGAAAAGTAAATTGTTTCTGAGAAATATGTAGGTTTCACAAAATCCTGCTCCTATACCAAGTTTTCGGCAGGGTTTTTTCAGTGACTGCTCGTGCCTAGGCGAGGCGGCACCTCTCCACCCAGCGACTATGCGAGCCTAGGCTAGCGTGGAATGCCGCCTTGTTGAACACTAATTTTCACACATTGCTAGTGGTAAGAATAAGCCAACATTTGTATCTTGTTGCATTAATTTTGTAATTTTTCCATTTTTTATGCAGGAGGCGAAGCGGTTGGCTCAGTCCCAGAGCACTCAACGGAGATGTCAAAGTGAAAGCTGAGCACTGACAGAAGGGTGCACCTGCAGAAGGGCAAGTTTGTTTCCTGTTTTTAGTTTGGAGATGGCTTTGTTAACCAGAAACATGCATGTCTTTCTAAGCAATCGCCCTTCATATGATTGATCAATGAATCTGTACATATTGTAATAACATGTGTGGCCCAATATTTTCAACTTAACCGATAACTGAAATCAATTAGTTGATGTTGCATTGTCATAGCTTGCTCATTAGGTGTTCCTCTAGGCACTAGCTCAAGAAAATGTGAAGCAGGACAGTGCAAGTAGCTAGCTATGTTTTGGTTTATCTGAAGGTTTTTAAGCACTACCTACCTACCATCTAGGGTTGCAGGTGTGCCGCATACTTCCTTACTGTCACGATATAATGCATGTGATTGACAATAAAATAATGTAATGAACATTAACAATTCATGGGCCTGTGGGTACTTCTTTGTACTCCATTCACTTGCTAATCCAGTTGGTGGCTGCCCCTAGATTCATTCCATCAGTCTATGCCCTAATACTACACTAGAGCTAAAATTATCTTAGCGATGAGCTTGCTTTGGCGTGTGTAGGGGCACTTGTCTTGTTGCCACGTTTCGGAGTCGTCGCAATGTTGGCACATGGGATTGGCCGTCGGCGTGTCCATATATGAACACGTACGGCTGTGATGCGAGAAACGCGTAGGCACACTTTGGCTAAGGATATGTTATGTACTAGAGACGAACACATGATTAACCGATCGATCCAGCTCATGGATGGCAAGAAGGGTGGTTGCAGCTCATCGCATATGATGCTAGGCGCTATGATGCTAGGCGCAGAAGGGAGAATCGGTTGCTGCAGGTGGGTCTGCACAACTTTCTTCTTCCGCCAGGGTTCGGGGAGGGGGTTTGCGGGGGTAATGGTGTCTGCACAACTTTGAAGAGGAGGGAGAGGTTGGTAGGGAAGACCGTAAGTGGTGTCGAGTTGCGGGCATGGTGCTCGGCGGGAACGATGCCGGCTAAGGGTGGCGGCTTGACAATCGGTGGGCTAGAAACCGGACGGGGAAACTCGGATCGGAGGTGATTAGCGGCGGTGGCAGTGGAGGGCGCCGGCAGGTGCTCTTCTGCCCCGCAAATCGTAGAGCGCAATGAATAAACCCGTGTCAATGTATACTTGTAGCAAACTATATGACTTGAAGGGAAAAATGATATGATATTGCGAGTACGAGACTGATCCAGCACTTGCAAAACTTATAGTAGTCACTGTGCTTGGCTTAGTTGGCTGATGAAGTAAGCCTGATATTGACTTATAGCTTGGCTTAGTCACCGATATATATAATCTATATATAAACTTATCAAAGATGCAGATGTCTTTAAGACGTATGAATGACCCGCGACCGCGAGCAAGCGTATGACCTGGCCATTGGTTTGTTTCTGAAAGATATTCGGACGGAGTACAACCGAATATGGATAGCTCTTTTTTTTTTTGCCCCTTCTAAGATCATTCTACTACTCTGACTTGATTGTTCCGAACTCCAAGGTGCTGGAGCTTATGAACAATTCCTTCCTGGCCACTCATCAAACTTCAGGTGCTGTAGTAGTATGCCAGAAGTAAATTAAATAAATGAACCACTAATCAAATCAAAGGTGCCACTGTTTCCACTTCTAAATAAATGAGGAAAAATGTAGCCAATACTTGATCCCATGTTAAATTGTTGCGTACCATGTGCTCGTTTCTTGTGTGCTCTGTAACCTGTTTGGCGTCGACACCTATTGCTGCCAATTGACTCCCGATGGACCGGTCAAACTAATTGCTTACCAGGTATCCGAGCAATAAATAATGCGTCTTCTATAGTAGTACATGGTAGCTGTACCAAGGTATACTCCGCCACTGAGTACGTAAGTGATACTCCGGGCTGGCCACGTGTGCATCTGATGACGCCAGAAATCTTTCGTTCGATCAACAGGCTGTACAAGTGGCTCCATTTGCCGCCGGGATTAGGAATTCGATACCACTACTGATCTGGATTAAACAATTTCTCCGGCCCGCCGTGGCCTTCCCTTCCTTCCCCGATGGCGATGGGGGGCCGTCGCCTTTGACAGAGAGTGAGACAGGGACGCGCTGCCTTTTTTTTCTTGCTTATATATAATACGTGGGTCGTGAGTTGTCACGTTGAGTGGAACCCATATCGGTGAGATGGAAGCAACGCTAACCACCTCCACGATAACACGACAAGCGCCTGTGATATTCTGGAGCCATGGATGATCGCCCTCACTCACACACTCGCCAAATACTATATAATTCTTTTAGTGTTATATATAATATATCTATATCTATATCTGTATATGTACATATTTCTAAAGCGAGTAAGATTTCCATTTAAATTTTTAATTTGGTTCGTCTTGTATCATAGACAAGTGGGTCTTAGTCCATCGTGTATGCTAGCAGACCAGCCCTCCATCCACCACTCGATCATGTAGATATCTACAAGTTAACGAAAGGATAACTATACGTGTCCGATACTTATAACAACTCTATCTGTGCAATACCATTTTCTAAAATAAAGTTTTCACCTAATTTTTTGGTTTGATCCATTTTCTATCATAGACAAATAGGACTTAGTCCA
Source organism: Panicum virgatum (assembly GCF_016808335.1). NCBI lineage: Eukaryota > Viridiplantae > Streptophyta > Magnoliopsida > Poales > Poaceae > Panicum > Panicum virgatum. Next base: position 54,416,188 of record NC_053146.1, read on the forward strand.
TCCCGTATGCGAGTCAGACCAGCTCTTCATCCATAACTCGATCATATAGATCTCTACAAATTAAAAATCGGACAACTATACGTGTCTAATACTTATACTTACTCTATTTGTAGCAATACATAGGTGTAATTACCTAGTGTTATATTATATAAACCTGGCTGAAATCCTTCTAGGGCCCTGGGGGCAGTGCTGTCATCACGGACAGACAGAGCTCGCCTTATATCTAGGATTCTACACCGTCATGGCGTGGTACAGTGACATGTCATTTTATGCCGTGGGGCCCGCGCGGCAGCAGCTGAGGGCGAGAGAGAAAGGGACCTCGGCGAATAAAACAGCTCTGGGTCGGACGCGCTGCGTTGCGTGTGTATCCCAACAAACAGCGGGTGATTTGGTCTTATGTTAATTGTTACTGGGGGTAAGTTGCTATTTCTCGAGGGCGTGATAATCTTGTGTTGGAGGCGTTATAATTGGGTCTCGTGGTGGTGACGGTGAAATCAGGATAAGTGATATGCGGGGGTGCTAAGCCTCCTCCAAGGTACTCCCTCCATCCTAAAATATAGGTATTGGAGGATTTAAAATTTATATCTAAATATAAAGTATCCTAGAGTTTTTTTACAAAAACACACTAATCTCCTTGATTTCAGTGCTAGTTTTGTAAAAAATAATTAATTGTGCTAGACTAGGGGAGTAAAAATGGCAAACTGGTCTCTTTGGTTTTAGTGCGGGCACTGAAAATTAAGCAATTGATTAACTGAACAATATGCTAACGAGAAGTACATACATCTTTTCTACCTTCATAATCTGTCTGCAAAAATCCAAGATAACCCACATTTTAGGATGAAGAGCGTACGATACCAGCTAGTACCTAGTTCTAAGCATTCTAGAAGACATTCCTTCCAATACCTAACTTTTAGATTATAGCTCGTAATACGAATGACCCCACACGCTATCCTCACGTAATTTTGAAGTGCGTGTATGAGACTATCTCTTGATCAAAAGATAGCTCTTCTCCCTCCTATTGAAATATTAAAAAAAAATTGTATGAGCCAGTTTATATGCAACCAATGGATCGGATGAGGCCTAATAATAAACAAAAACGTGTACTTGTGCCACGACTTTTTTTATAACCCGTTTTTACCACGTTTGTGTTGGTCGCTGTGGCCTTTCGCATATGAAAGCGTGAAACACTCTAGTCGCTTGTACCTAGCTAGGATAAGTCTTTCTTATTTTTCTTGCGAGGAAGCTAGGATAAGTCTTGGTAGAAACTAGAACTAGGATAAGCCAAGGATCAGATCAAAGGTCCACTTTCCATCATCATCATGTTTTGACTTCATTTCGATCTCGGTCCTAAATCTGTTTGACGCATGATCCACCATCATGAACCTGGTAGAGTCGAGCATCAGCCAGCGTACATGAATTTACTTGACATCAGTGCACTCGCTTGCTCGACGTGACGGCCTCGAACCGTAAGCTTATTCAAGTACAAGCACGCATGCTCCCATGAAGATTGTTGTCCGAGGATGAGCGCATGCCCCCGTTGATCGTTTCTTGGGGGAGTAAACAAGGAAGTGCGGTTTCAATTCCACTCAACAAGAATTGCAAACACTAACACTGGAAACGTAACTTCGGACAACTCGAAATATTTTGGCATTACCGAAGTTTTTCTTTTCACAAAATCCATCTCCATCATTTCCGCGAATAATATTCTTGGCCAAAGTCAAATCTTTTTTCACCGATACTCTTTGCCTATGATGATGATCTAGTAATTTTTTAAAGATATAGTTACTCCCTCCGTTCAAATTATAGGTCATTCTAGTTTTCTAAATACATAGTTTCTCTATGTATTTAGATATAGCATATATATATAGGTGCATATGCATATAGTCAATATTATGTATAAAAAAGCTAAAACAATCTTTAATTTGAAATAGAGCAAGCACTATGTTGCGCCCATTCAAACTCCTATTACCTTTGGATCGTTCCTTCCAGTTGTACCTTCGTTTGCCGTCGTTAACGGGAGTGCGATCCAGGCTGAACTCACTAAACAACACTAGAGATCCCGCATCAAAATTTATGACATTAGAATACGCATTTCGGCTTGACCTAAGCAGCACCTGCATAAAAGAATGGCCGCATGCATGTTACCTGTGTGATCTGTGCCACCCTGTACCCTCCCGTACTGTACCGAGCCCTGCTGTTCGATTCCCTTCCCCTCCCTCCTCTCCTGCTCCATTAAGAATCCCGATCCACGTCGGCGTCTTTTCGCTGCCCGTGCTTCCATGTTCATGTTCTCTCCACTCTACTACTAGCTGTTCATCAGCTATCTTTGGGAGAAAGAAACAACGAAACAAGTAAAGAAAGAAAGAAAGCGGCCATCGAAGAACATGGCCAATCAACTAGCTCGCATGCATGTGACCTTCTCTCTATAGGCTGGTTTTGATCCTTCTCTACATGTTCCTGGATTACATGATCTGCGACAGCAGGAGGGGGAAAAGAGAGGAAATTTTGCTTGCATGATGACGACGAGGAGAAGAAGAGACTACAGCCTGGACGTACAGATTGAACTGGTGTTTGATCATCTACTGGTGAAGCTATGTACACCGTCGCTCCGGGGCTGATCATCACCTCTACGGACTCGTGTTCTTCGACCGGCGGCTTACGTGCTCCGATAGATGTCGGAGTGGTCCGCCGCCGCTTGTGATCGTCGCACCATGCATGATCTGGCGATCATGATCTGGTGGTCACTCACTCAAGGACTCGAATTCCCACCATTGCGAGCTGCTGCAGGTCTGCTCCGTCGTCGACGACGGCCAGCAGCTCGACTGGAACTGGAACGGCTGGTGATCTGGCGGCCCCGACGTGGTGAACCCGGCGGCCGGCTGCTGCGGCGACGGCCGGAAGAGGGCGCCGGCGTCGTCGTCCGCGAAGTGCGCGAACTTGCCGCCGTCGGCAGCCTCGGAGGAGTAGAGCCCCGCCCCGGCGTCCGCGAACTCTTCCTTCATGCCGCCGACGCCCGGGCGCACGTCTTCCCCGGCGCCGGCGCCGGCATTGCCGCCGTACTCCCCCCGCGGCTCCTGCAGCATCTCGGCTAGCTTCTCCAGCTGCAAGCGCGAACCGAGCGATCGTTATGAGCAACGACCATGGACCGCATGGGAGTACGATGAACAAAAACTTATTTAGCTAGCAGCAGTGCCGTGTGCCGTGATGATGATCATCCGGCAGGCGACGGACCGACGCGCGCGCGAGAGATCGAGATGTCGAAGGATCGGAGGCAAGCAAGACTACCAACCTGCTTGAGGAGCGCGTGCTTCTCCTTCTTGAGCGACTCGTAGCTGCAGAGGAGCGCGTCGTAGTCGTCGCGGAGCGCCGAGTACTCGCGCTCGAGCTGCTTGGACTTCCAGCGCGCGCGCTTGTTCTGGAACCAGATGGCGACCTGGCGCGGCTGCAGGCCGAGCTCCCGCGCCAGCTGCAGCTTCTGGCGCGGCTCCAGCTTGGTCTGCGTCGCGAACATGGACTCGAGCGACTTGATCTGCTCCTCGCTGAAGCGCTTCTTGTTCTTGTCCAGCCCGCCGCCGCCGCCGCCGCCGCCTTTGCCCTTCCCCCCGCCGCCGCCGACCTCCATCATCCACTCCGGCACGTCATCCTCGCCCTCCATGGCCGCCGGACGATGACGACCTGGCTCACCGCCTCGCCTAGAGCTAGGCTAGCCTCCTCCAGCTCTCGCTCGCTCGCCCGATCGAACCGGCTGCCTTCCCCGCTGCTGCCGGGGAAGAGGAAGGAGGAAACAAACGGGGGGCAGCCGGATCGCAGGCGAGAAGCAAGCAAGCTGGCGAGGCCGGGCGATCGACTAGTTTAATCGGCGTGATAGCAACGGCGCGTCCAATGGAGCGCGGTGGCGTGCGCGCGCGGCCTGTCCCTCTCCCCCTCCCCTCCCCGCCTCGCGTCTCTGTAGCCCGCGAGCCCCGCTGTGCCGCCCGCGTCGCTATCGCGGGCCGGGCAGGGGCACAGAATTTGCTCCCGATCCCTATCCTCCCTCTCCCTCACTCTCTCTCTCTCTCTCTCTCTCTCTCTCTGTCTCCAGCCAGACGCAGCGCCCGGAGCCTGCGCCAGCTCGCGCGGGGGGTAGGAGGAGAGACCCTGGAAGCCGGTGGCGGCCACGTATATATCGGTGGCCGCGCGGCGATTTTTTTCTTTACCAGAGTAGCGAGTGGTGGCGTGGTGGAGGTTGTTTGACGGCGCCGCGCCGCGCGGGCGCGTGCCACCTTGGCAGCGGCGCGAGGAGGGGGCGGGCTGGACGCTGGAGTCCGGAGGAGGGCGCCGCCGCCGACCCGACCCGACGGGTGCGGGATAACGTTAACAAATCGCCCGCGTGGCTCCGGTCCGGTCCGTTGAGCTGCGCTGCGCTGCGTGCGCGTGGCTGGCTGGTTGGTTGGGAAGATGGGCAGGCTAGCCGCTAGCTAGCGGCGCCGCGCCCGGAGCGGACGTGTCGAGCGGGCAGTGCGATCACCGCCCCAAGTAGTGTGCTCGATCACGCTACCTCACCGCCGCCGCGCCCGTTCAATCCGGCGGGCGGCCGCTGCTGTTCCGTTCCTCCGAAACCAAAACCGTCGCTTGCTCGCAGCTCAGGAGTCAGCACGGAGCCATATCGCCTGGCTCATAGTACGTGCAAGCAGCGTCACCTGCATACCGTGCCCAACCCTCGTAGCAACACCGATCACCCGCGTAGTACGTTTTTGACTCGCCTTCTTCAATTCCTTTCACAATCACAAGCATCACACGGCACACATACATCACCATCTCGGCACGATACGTGGTCGCGTCTACGGCAACAGCACCCTATGAGTCACGCGCTGGCGTGTCGCGGGCGCACGGCGTTCCGGCTAGCCCCCAACACCTGGTGCCGGAACGGACAAGCTGACAGCCAATGGTGGTGGGGGAGCACCGGAGCAGAGCAGCAGACGGCGTGGCCGGATTGGGGGACGGGAGCCGGCGAGGCAGCGACGCTACCGGCCTCCCTGCGCACGTCACCCAGGTGTCCTCCTTGACGCGACGCTGCACGCCTGCCCGGCTGGCGCTCCCGAGTCCACGAGCCCCGCCTAAACTACTACTTACTCCCGGGTGATGGTTGATGCCTTCCCGGTTGCTATCTTATCACGATCCTCCCAGAATTTCGTGCCTTGATAAGCTACTTATCGTTGACTGGCAAAAGCCCGTCGCCTTTCTCTGCGATGGACTGACTGAACGCGTAGAAAATTCCGTCCAGGCGCCACGCCGGCTCGGATCGGATGTGCTCGGAGCCTCGGATCGAGCACTTGAGCTTTCCTGTTCATCGCCAGGCCGGTCTGGATTTTCCTGCCATTCAGAGCAGAGCATCCGCTTTAATGCGTGGGTTTAGATGTGCTAAATTTGGCTTAGGATGCACTTCGAACGTGGCTTTTGTCGGCATCTGTACCAAGGATACCTGCTCCTACTGCAGCAAGGTAGGACTCGCGTGGTCATCCATAACTACGTACTAAGGGGCAGAGCAGCCGGACCCCAGGGGTCAGGCTCTTACCTTACCGGGCCAACGGCCCCGGACCCGCTCCCCGCTCTGGGACGGGTCCGGTGGCGTCACGTGTCCCTGAGGAGGGGAAGCTCCGCGCCAACAGCCGAGGGCCCAGATCCCCATATGGGTCCGAGACCTCCCCGCGTCCGTCCGGGCCTCCCACGCGCGTAGAACCATTATACCGCCGGGGCGGGGTCCGAGGGCGCCACGTGTCCCGCAGGCGCAGGCACGGGCGTGAGTCTTCCGCTGGAAGACTCGCCCACCCACCGCATTCAATGCGGGTGGTTGAGGCGTGCTCTGTCGCCGTGGCACGCGGGGCAGCTTTTGTCAAGCCTCGCTGTAGACCGTATATTACCGAGGTTCACAGTGCAGCCGCATGCGCCGCATCCGCGCAGAGCCCGTCTGCCGCATTAAATGGATACGACGTCACGGCACATTTTCATCATACCGCATACGCCGCAAGCTACACGGCCCGTTCAGCTACGCGGCAGGCAACGCCGCAAGCTACGCCCTGGTGCCGTTTCGACAAGACAGGGCATGGCAATGCCGGACGGAAGATTCCCACGGGCAAAGCAAGGAAATCCAGGAATAAGAACTCCGTCGCCTGCAACGCCATGATGTCTGTACAGTATGTTATTTTATACTACATCATTAGGCCCACCTGTCGAGGACTCAACGGCCATGTACGCGCCTCCCTTGAGATATAAAAGGGAGGCGCTCGCTGCACACTCTAGACTCTCTAAGGCCAAGGGAAGGCAGACCCTGGGCTAGTCTCTCTCGCCACAACACAGGCTCGGATTCACTCCGAACAATCCCGTTCTCAACCTCTTGAGAGCACAAGCAATACAACACACAGTGGACGTAGGATATTATGATCCGGCGGCCCGAATCACTCTAAACCTACTGTGTTCATCATGTTATTGCATCTAGATTGGACTAATCCTAGCTAACCCCCGAGTACTCACCCTCTGGGTTTAGACGGGTGCACTACGCCACCCGACTGTGGGTTTGCACACCACGACAGCTTTAATTGTGCGAGACGAATTTTGTTTCAAACAGTAGCTGCTGTACCTGCCGTTCCCGCTGAGGATCCAAATTGATCGCCTTCGTTCCCCGTCGGGCGAAGCAGATAAAGCTCGGTCCGGAGCCGATCGAGGCGAGCAAGAACCTACCCGGCATTAATGGCCGCCGTGGCGGTGGCACTGTTCATGGACCCTCCCCTCCCGAGGGCAGCACCGCCGACCGATCGCCATCGGCGCCACTGGGGCGGCAATGGCATCAGGCGCGGCATGGAGAGGGAGGGGGCGGAGGGCCAGGTACGGCGCCCAACGAGAGGCGAGGAACCAGCCAGCAACGCGTGCCGCGGCTCCAGCGCCTCGGCATGGCCCTGATCGACGCCGAGCGCGGGCGCGGATTCGACAGGGGCGGGCCACCGGTGCGCACACGTACACGCATCTCGATCCCGTCCCCTGTCGGCGTCGAACAGTGCCCGGATTTGGCCTCCGCTGGCCGCTGCCGGCCGCCCCGCTGGCCCGCTCCCGCTCCCCACGCCCGCCTTTCTTCCGCTCCACCACCCACCTTGCCCTCCCCGGTTGCTCCGGACGCATGCTGCCGCTGCACATCAGCCCCCCCCCACCCCCCCCCCCACCGGCCGGAGTTGCGTGCGAGGCTGCGCTACGCCGCCGCCGGCATCTAGCTGCGTAGCTGGCTGACTAGCTACGTCCGTCGCGAGGTGCCTCTACGTGTCCCTGGAGGCGTGTCACGCACGGTGGCTAGTCTACTAGTAGTGTGGGAAATGTAATACTGTAGTTATCGCCTTTTGGGCCGTTTATGAGTTTGGGCCAGAGGCCGTATTGTTAGCTATATGTACTTCGACGGACTTCTATCGGGGCACGAAAGAAAAAGAATGGAAACAATCATATCTGCATCTCTTCTCTTCCTCCCGTGTTCTTCCTCCTCTGCGATTCCCTTCTGAGTTCTTCCGATCCCCCTCTCAATCTCTTGGGATCAGCTATCGTGGTGCTCTGATCGCCTCATCCGAGGTCAGGACACTACAATTGGTATCAGACTCAGTCCTTCCTTGGCTCTCCTCCGCCCAGTTTTCTTCCGCCGCCTCCCCTGATCGGGTCTGCTTTCCCGGCGACTCGATCCGCTCCGCCGCGAATCCTTCCGATTCCGGCGTCCACGCCCCGCCCACCGACTCCCAGTCGGCGGCGGCCACGCAAATCGCCGGTTAGCCGCTCCGGCGCCGTCGACCACCACGATATCTTGCGCCGCTTAGGGTTTAGTTGGGGATTTACTTGTTCTTCTCTCGGCGAGGCACTCGATTCATCACGGCGCCAAATCGCCAAGCCGCGCACACCCGTCAGATTTGCGCCGCCATGGATGAGATGGAGGAGCGCATACGCAAGCTCTTCGAGGAGAAGCTTACTACGGTCGTGACCAAGCTGGAGGACCTGTCCCTGCTGAAGGAGCAACTCACCGACATGAACACCAAGATGGTGGAGCAGGCGGGCCGCCTCGACCAAGTACAAACCAAGGTCGATCTGGCTATGACATCCCTGGGTTCGGTTCAGCAGGAGCAGCTGCAAGTCGCCCGTGCGCTGAAGACCTCTGCGTTGCCGAAGCTGACCATTCCGAGCCGCGATGGCTCCGGCCTGATGGGTGCTCCCCCACGATTTCCTCCCCCACCGCCTCCACAGTATCATCCCTCACACGTGGTATTTCCTCAGTCTCCTGTCCTCCCTGATTCGAATGCTATTGCGTCTGATGTCGTGGGTACTGCTGGGGATGGTCGCCAACTGATTCCTATAGGCATGGGTAGTTCTCGTACACATGGACTTCATGATGACTCTGGTTCTCGTCGCCCTTGGTTACCTAAGATGGAATTTCCTCGATTTGATGGTACTGATGCTAGAATTTGGATTGATAAATGCACTGCTTATTTTGCTATGTTTCAAATTCCTGAGGGGTTTCGTGTTACTGCTGCCACTATGTACTTGGATGGTCGGGCAGCACACTGGTTTCAAGCTTATAAGGATTCCTATGGTGTATTGAGTTGGGATCAGTTCCAGTCTGCAGTACTTGCTGAATTTGATGTTACCACCCATAGAGATAAGATTACAGAGCTCTTAACTCTTAAGCAGTTTGCCACTGTGGCCGAATATAAGCAGTCCTTTGAGCAGTTGGTCTACAGCATTCGCCTGTATGATAAGACAATTAGTGAACCATTCCTAATCTCTCAGTTCGTGCTTGGACTTAAAGAAGAATTGCGAGCAGCGGTCGAGATTCAGTTACCTGACACGGTGACTAAGGCTGCCACTTTGGCTGCAATCCAGGAGGGCCTGTTACTTAGACAGAAGACACCACCCCATAAGTTTTCATCTCCCAAAAATCTTACTGCTGGTAAACATGACTCTCCAGCACCACCTCCAGTTAGTGAGCTCTGGAAGGCTAGGCAATTAAAAGAATACAGGAAGCTCAATGGCTTGTGTTTCAAGTGTGGTGAAAAGTTCATTCTTGGTCATAAGTGCAAACAACCTGCCAGTCCCACTCTGAACTATATTGCAGTAGATGAAGGGGGGGATGGTGGTATCATTTTATCAGATGAGGTGCTGGAACAGTTGGAATCGCCGCAATCAATATATGCTCCTGACGATGTATTTGTCTCTCTAAATGCTATAACAGGAGCTGACAAAGCTAGGTTGATTAAATTCAGAGCATTGGCCAGCAATCAGGTGGTGCTCCAACTGCTTGATACTGGGAGTTCCCATACATTCTTAAACGCCGGACTCTTGAACAAGTTGCCTTGTAATATGATGGACATTGCTCCAACAGAGGTTAGGGTGGCTAATGGTCAGACAATTATGTGCACTCAGATGGTGAAGAATTTTTCCTGGTGGGTGCAAGGCCACACTTTCACAGTGGATGCTTTGGTTTTACCATTGGGAGCTTATGATATGGTGTTGGGCATGAACTGGTTGGAACAATTTCGACCTATGACATGTGATTGGCAGGATAAATGGGTGGAATTTCACTATCAGGACAAATTGGTCAAGCTGCAAGGAGTGTTATCTCTTCCTCCTCAACTCCAGGAAATCTCTGCTGAGCAGTTGTACAAGTCCAGTAAGGGCAATGATATTTGGGCTATGGCAATTGTCACCCCTGCACTAGATGTGCCCCCTCCTCCAACACCGCCAATTCCAGCCATTATCCAGCAATTAATCGATGAGCATTCCGCTGTTTTTCAGGACCCCAAAACCTTACCACCATCCAGAATCTATGACCATGTCATTCCATTGATTCCACAGGCCACACCTGTAAATTCAAGACCTTATAGGTATTCACCACTGCAAAAAGATGAGATTGAAAGGCAAGTCAGGGAGATGTTAGCAGCTGGACTTATCACTCCAAGCATGAGCCCCTTTGCTTCTCCTGTCTTATTGGTGAAAAAGAAGGACGGCTCTTGGAGATTTTGTGTTGATTACAGGAAACTCAATGATATCACTGTCAAGAACAAGTTTCCGATGCCCATCATTGATGAACTGCTGGATGAACTTGCTGGAGCTCATTATTTTGCCAAATTGGATATGAAATCTGGTTTTCACCAAATTCGAATGTTACCTGCAGATGAGTACAAAACAGCGTTCAAAACACATAATGGTCACTTCCAATTTAGGGTCATGCCTTTTGGCCTCACAAATGCTCCTGCCACATTCCAATGTCTCATGAATGCCATATTTGCTAAATATCTACGGAAGTTTGTGTTGATCTTCATGGATGATATCTTAGTTTACAGTCCCACTCTGGAGGCTCATGCTGAGCATCTGCACTTGGTCTTTGAAACTTTGAAAGAACACAATCTGGTTGCCAAATTCAGTAAGTGCACCTTTGCACAAACAAAGCTGGAATATCTGGGGCACATCATCTCTGGTCAGGGAGTTTCTACTGACCCTACTAAAACTCAAGCTATGGTGAATTGGCCAGTACCATCCAATGTCACTGAATTAAGGGGATTTCTGGGCTTGACAGGTTATTACAGGAAATTTGTCAAGAACTATGGGCTGATTGCTAAGCCACTTACACAGTTGTTAAAACTTAAGTCCTTCAGCTGGTCCTCTGATGCTCAGCAGGCTTTTGAACAGCTCAAGTATGCTATGACTTCCACTCCTGTTTTGGCACTTCCTAATTTTCAGGAGCCATTCGAAATTGAAACTGATGCTTGTGAGTCTGGAGTAGGAGCTGTCCTCTCTCAAAATGGTCATCCAGTAGCATTCTATAGCAAAGCATTGGGTGTTAATAACAGAAAACTGTCAATATATGAGAAGGAGTTCATTGCTATATTGATGGCGGTTGACAAGTGGAGATGCTATCTTCAGAGACGTCCATTCACCATTAAGACTGACCACAAAAGTTTGTGTCATCTACAAGACCAAACACTATCTACTGAGTGGCAGAAGAAAGCCATGGCCAAATTGGCTGGACTCCAATTCAGGTTGCAGTACAAGAAAGGCACTGAGAATCGTGTAGCTGATGCCTTGTCTCGGGTGGGTCATGCTTTTGAATGCTCAGCCATTTCTGGAGCTGTTCCTGTGTGGTTACAGGAAGTCCTTAATTCCTACACCAATGATTTGGCTACTCAGCAATTGCTCGCTGAATTGGCAGTGGTCAGTCCTAACTCCTCTGGATTCTCCCTCAAAAATGGCTTGGTGTACAAAAATTCACAGCTATGGGTTGGTGCTAACACTGCTCTCAAGACCAAAATTATTGCAGCATTTCATTCTTCAGCGGTAGGTGGCCATTCAGGTGTTCAAGCCTCATATCAAAGAGTAAAGAAGCTGTTCCATTGGCCTGGTATGAAAGCTGATGTCGACTCTTTTGTCAAACAATGTTCTGTATGCCAACAAGCTAAACATGAGCATTGCATGTATCCCGGCCTATTGCAACCACTACCTATTCCAGAAGAGTCTTGGCAAGATATTTCCATGGATTTCATAGAAGGTCTGCCCAAGTCTGATTCCTTCTCAGTAATTCTGGTAGTTGTAGACCGCCTCACCAAGTATGCTCACTTCCTTCCCCTTAAGCACCCGTTCACTGCTAAGAGTGTAGCTCATCTCTTCTTTGATAATGTGGTTAAACTCCATGGTGTTCCAAAGACAATTGTGTCTGACAGAGACAGAGTTTTTACTGCATCATTTTGGCAAGAGTTTTTCAAGTTGCTTGACACTAAGCTTCACATGAGTTCAGCATACCACCCCCAAACCGATGGCCAGACCGAAAGGGTCAACCAATGTCTTGAGATGTTCCTTAGATGTGTGGTCTCTGATTCTCCAAAACTTTGGCACAAGTGGTTGTCCTCTGCTGAGCTATGGTACAACTCCACATATCACACAGCCCTTCAGTGCACTCCATTTAAGGCACTGTATGGTGTCGATCCTAATCCTGGAGCTGTTCCTGTCTTGCAAAATGAAAGTGACACTGAGGCCTCTACATTTTTGCAACACCGACAGGATTTGCTGGACAGATTGAAGGAGCATCTTGCCCGTGCTCAGAACAAAATGAAGACCTATGCTGATAAGAACAGATCTCTTCGTCAGTTCCAAGTGGGAGATTCGGTGTATCTAAAGCTGCAGCCCTATGCTCAGTCGTCTGTTGCTAACAGACCCTTTCCTAAATTGGCTTTCAAGTTCTTCGGCCCTTACAAGGTGGTTGAGAAGGTCGGTCAAGTAGCTTACAAACTTGCCCTTCCTCCTGGTGCTCAAATTCATCCTGTCTTCCATGTTTCCCAATTGAAATCATCCATACCAGACTTCACACCAGTGTTCGCAGATGTCACTGCTATTCCTCACCTGGATACCCTGGAGGTTATTCCGGAGCTTATTCTTGACCGTCGCCTGGTGAAGAAAGGAGACTCTGCCATCACATAGGTACATATCAAATGGAGTGGACTGCCTGTTACCATGGCGACCTGGGAGGACTACTACGTTCTGAAGGAGAGATTTCCCACTGCACCAGCCTGGGGACTGGCTGGTACTCAAGGCGGCGGCAATGTCACGCACGGTGGCTAGTCTACTAGTAGTGTGGGAAATGTAATACTGTAGTTATCGCCTTTTGGGCCGTTTATGAGTTTGGGCCGGAGGCCGTATTGTTAGCTATATGTACTTCGACGGACTTCTATCGGGGCACGAAAGAAAAAGAATGGAAACAATCCTATCTGCATCTCTTCTCTTTCTCCCGTGTTCTTCCTCCTCTGCGATTCCCTTCTGAGTTCTTCCGATCCCCCTCTCAATCTCTTGGGATCAGCTATCGTGGTGCTCTGATCGCCTCATCCGAGGTCAGGACACTACAAGGCGGGACCTGCTCTGCGCCCGGCCGCCCGCCATGCTGCTCGCCGTAGCTAGGAGCACTGTAGCTGGCGAACATCCGGTCCCTGGTCTTCACTGAACTGTACCGTACGTGGTTCGTGCAGTTTGTCTGAACGACGAATTGGTGGCGAGGTAAATCTTGCTACCGTATTGTGTTACTGCGTGTGCGTGGTGGAAGAGCGAGCTTTGCTTCGTTTGGGGGTGGACGAATCGAACGTCGTGATCCTCCCCGACAGGCGCGGATGGTTTCTTCGACCAGGACAAGCCCGCCCGGGGATGAACAGCATTACAGCAACAGTCAACCGCGGGCCGGGGGCTCCGCCCCGCACAGACGGGTCGACGGCGACAACCGGTGGTTGACTCGTCCGCGACCTCATCATCTCGAGAGCGTTGAGCCTCCAGACTCGAGAGAGGATCACGGTGATCGATCGACAAGCAGTGCCACAGCGCATGGTGCTTGCATTATTGCACCTGCGAAATCTGAAACCTCGTCCGTGGCCAACGCCGGTCGCCGACCAACCTAGGATCCGTGGTGCGTCGAAACTGATGATTAAAGCACAGCGTCGAGAACTCGAGATCCGAGGAGAGTAAGCACTGCTAGCGACGAACAAGAAAAGGGAGCAGGAGCTAGTAAGTACAGTACAGCAGTAGTTCTCGTACGAACCCCCAAGCGTTTCTGGTAGCTCGCTCGTCACGGTCAGGCACTGTCTGTGCATCGACGCACGATCCATCATCCTGGTGGCAACCAGATAGAGAGATACGGATTCAATTCAAGAGCGAGACAGTAATCTCTCTTTTTTTTAGAAAAGACGGCGACGACGACGGAGGAGGAGGAGGAGCCTTTTCATGCTGGGATCCTGAGGAGAAATTTCTTTCGGCGCGTTTTATAAGAGGGAGCGCGACTCGAGCGTGACTCGACTGGACTGTACCCGGCCAACGCACACGCACCGTGTGTTTGGTTGAAGGGTAGGGTCCAACCCAGATGGGTTGAACCCCCTTTTCGGATGTTTGGATGGAGGTTGGAGAGGGTTGGGTTCGACCCGAAGGGGAATATTCGGCTGAGGTGCGGGTTGTACTCGTCCGTCAAAATCCAGCGGACGAGTCCAACCCCCGTTTCCTCCGTCTGGGTCCGTCTTCACTCGCGTCGCCGCCTCCCTCCTCACGCTCCCCCCATGGCGTCCCTCCTCCCGCTCCCCGCGCTCGCGCTCTCCAACCCTAGCACCTCTGGGCGCTGCGGCGGCGGCGGGTGGGCGGAGGCGGGGCCGGCCGCGGTGGCGGCGGGCGGAGGAGGCCGGGCCGGCCACCCGGCGCCCTCCCGGAGCGAGCCAGAGCCAAGGCCAAGGCCGGGCCGGCCACGGCGGCGGCCGCAGGGCAAGGCGGAGGGGCCCGCGTCGGGGGCGGCGGGCGGAGCTTGGTCGGGGGCGCGCGGGCCCGCGTCGGGGGTGGCGGGCGGAGCTTGGTCGGGGGCGCGCGGGCCCGCGTCGGGGGCGGCGAGGGCGGAGCCGCGTCGGGGGCGCGCCGGCCCGCGTCGGGGGCGGCGGGCGGAGCTTGGTCGGGGGCGCGCGGGCCCGCGTCGGGGGCGGCGAGGGCGGAGCTGCGTCGCGGGCGTGCGGGCCTGCGTCGGGGGCGGCGGGCGGAGCCGCGTCGTGGGCGCGCGTCAACGGCTGTGGGGGGCGGCGGGGGCGACGAGTCCGGCAGCGGGGGCGGTGGCGGGGTGGCGGGAGCGGGGCGGCGGGGGGCGGTCCGGCAGTAGGAAGAAGAAAGGAGAGGGAGAGAGAAGACTGACATGTGGGGCCCACTAACGGAGTGAGTCTTGCCATCCATCCCGAATTCCCAATTCCCTCAACCAAACACGTAATGGGTTGACTCCATCCCTAAAATCAGAGCTACAACCAAACAATGAATGGGTTGGCTCCGTTCTCAAAATGAGGGTTGGATCCAACCCAACCCACTCATCCCGCAACCAAACACACGGGCACAGATGTACAAAGCACAACGTCCGGTCCGGACGATGACGTAACAGGCCAAGGTGGGCTGGCAGGGCTGCGCATGCATGCGGGTGGGCTCTGGCTGCATCCTACGACGGGCCATAACATTCGGTAATCAGCTCAGCCCGGGCATTAGCGAAGGAGCGCAGACATGACCGTGTGATCTGGTAACGGGTGCGTGCGTGTGGTGTGTGAGTGTGAGTGGCCTTCCCCTAGACTCTAGAGGCTAGGCAGCCGAGCGGCGCGGACGCAGGCGGCACCAGTCAGCTGACGCGAGACATGTGCCTGGAATATCCGACGCCGGGACGCCTTTTCGCTGGAAAGGCGCTCTGCCAGCAGCCTCGCGTCGCGCACGCGGGACCGGTGCCCATCCGCGCGGCGCCCGTCACACCGGATCGCGAGTGTGAAGTGTGATGCTAGACACCCACCCCTCAAGTCTGCCTGCGGATGGAAGCGAGACAGTAACATCCGGTGTTTTGATCTCGAGGGGACATTCGAATGAATGGTCAGAACTTACAAGCCAGAGCATATGCAGAGACGCAAAACCTGGCTTCCTACGTCGACCAAATCAACTTTTTTTTTCTTCATCTTGTATTGCGACAAACAAAACCTGCACTGCAGAGCTAGACATACGCAGCAGCAGCACCCACGTTGTCGAATGCGGTAACCAACAACCTCATGCTTCGGTTCCACATGGCGGAAAAAGTTCGAAAGTAAAATACCAGTTTAAGATGAAAACCCAGGCAAGCTGATTTCAGGGTAACACATGGAACCCGGTACCAGAATACCAGATTGTACACGAGAAAAAGCTGAAACCAGCATCTCGCAGCCAAGTTTATTCTTGTCCTGGAGGTTCTGCTCCCTTAGTTCTCGATCTCCCAGCGACAGTAGCGCCGGTAGCTGTCAACGGTCTCCTGCGTAACATTAGGGCAGTCCGACAAATTCACTCTCCTAAGCTCTGGCAAGGATGATGTGGCCAAGATACGCAGAACATTGTCGGTGATCAAGGGGCATCCCATTAGATTAAGCTCCTCAAGGTGCTCAAATCCTGCAACCATGAGGCTCTCGATGTCGCTGTTGTTGATTTGAACACGATTTAAGCCCAGCTTGATCAGATTGGGGCACTGCGCTCTGAGAAACACCGTAAAGTTGCCTGAGATCTTTGGGCATTCGTCCAGGATGAGTTCCGGCAGAGCTTCCAGGGAGGATCGTGCAATAATGCAAACATGCATGTCTGTAACATGGCAGGACCTCATTTCAATCTTTGCGATCCTATTGCGGTGCAGGATGCTGCTTAGACAGCTTGCGATACGAACAGGTGCTGGAGATCCAATGAGCCTAATCTCCTTCAGCCCACGGCAGGCTTTGTCGACCCATGACAAGAAGAGGTACATAATTTTCTCACAGTGCTCCATTCTGAAGACCCTCAGCTTCGGACACCACCGGGCCACAGCTCCATCAAGATGAAGTGGCGTCATTATGCCAAAATCACATGAATCCAGAATTATTGATTCAATTGTTTCGCAGACCAAGGACATTACTTTCATTGCAGCTGCAGCTGTAAAAAATTGGAACCTGGCAAGTTTAATGATCTTAAGCTTCATGGGATTCATGGCATCACCCACCAGCCATATCAGGCCCCTGTCTGTCACTCTGCAGTCATCAATCACCAAATGCCGTAGCATTCGGAAGTGAATTCTGGCAAACTTGAGCATGCCCAGGTCCTGTAAACCTGGGCACTTCACCAGGATGAGACTAGAGAGCTGTCTAGCAAACTTGAGCATGCCCAGGTCCTGTAAACCTGGGCACTTCACCAGGATGAGACTAGAGAGCTGGCAAAACAAGCGACAATGCCTATTGAGGGCCGATGATTGTCTTGCACCAATCCAATGTGACTCGCCAGCCATCATGCCCTTGAGCTCAAGCTTGTCTAGATAAGGTTGGTTCATCAGTAAGGACAAGACGGCGTCTTCTCGAATTTGAGGACAGCTTCCCAGAGCAAGAGACTCAAGTCTCTTGGAATCCTGCACTAGGGCTCTTAGTGATGCCTCAGTGATGGACAAGCTCCCTTCAATACGGAGGGACTTTAAGTTTGTGCATTGCTTAGCAACCTGTGAAAGACCATCATCACTGATTGAAGACTGTAAAATCACGAGATTTTCTAATGCAGGGCAGTTTGAAGCAATGATCCATGCAGCTTTGTTTGTGAGAGATAAGCAGTTGACGAGACAAACAGACTTCAGGTTACGGCATGCAGTGGTTACAAAACGAATAGCACTATCAGTGAGCTGAGGAGCACCAGCAAAAATAGCCTCACGTGGTCCATTACGAAGATCAAGATCAGTCACCACATCCCTTGAATGTATAGCAACAACAGCTGCCACAAGCTTGGCATCATCAGCATCAGACAGGTGAAAGCAACGGTGAACAGCTTGATGAACACTGAAGGGGCTCCAAAAGTCTGGTCCCTGAGACCAATATGTCGGCCCATCTCCAACAGACAGAGGCGCATGATTCCCGATCTCTACAGTTTTCCAGATGTCTGAATATTTCAGCTATGCAAGCTTCTGGTAGCGTGTTTATCAAATCCTGCTGAAGAACTCTTGACTGATGATACATGGACGGACCTAGTGGTACCTTCTGACAAGATTGAAAAGCAGTTCCAAGACAGCTCGATTGCTTCATGTCTCCCACCCTACAAACAAATTAGACAAGATTTGGAACCACGAAGAAATAATGAAACTGATTATGAACCGAGTTGGAAACAATTCTATAAAATATTAACATGTAAAGAACTCATCCAAACTAAGTAATATACATTTGTACTGCAATATATTTCTTTGTTAATACAAATGCATCATGAAAGATAACCAAAAGAAACTCACAAGGTAAATTCCAATCCCTAGAAAACAGTTTAACAATCCTAAGAAAGTATTTTTATATTTGCATAAGTAGCATGTAACAGCTACTGCGAATGTATAGATTTTATTTTCTGTGTGCTAGATACTATAGAAATACAGCAAATTATGGGCGCCATGAGTTGTGTTTCCAAGCACATTATGGCAAGCAGAATTAACTTGACAATATTATGGAAGAAGATTTCAATGTTATTTTCAACTGCCCAGTATAGAAGTTTGTTTACATATATCAAAGCTTGGAAACTTCAATTGTGCAAATCCATCTTGTAGTGATACATAATGTGAACATTACATTTCAAGAAACAATTTTGGAATATATATACCTTATTAAGAAATTAACAAAATTGTAATCTAAGGCAAGTTCTTGGCCCATGAATCTTTGGCAGGCAACCTCTTTGTAAAAAGAGCTAGGCAGGAGGCAAAGTACATAGTGGTGGATCCAGAATTTTTGAGTTTGGTATTCTCAAGCCAAAAAGGAAAGTATTCAATCCAAATATATGAAAAGTTCACAATAACATGCCTGTTATGCTGTTTCTCTGGGGAATTGGGGGGATTGCCACCTCCTCTCTTCTGGCTGTTTTCACTGAGGCTTGCCCAGTTCCCAATTGTTGCCGCCTGCCGCGCACCTGCCTTGCGCCCTTGCTGGCCTGCCGTGTGAGCAACCTACCAGCAGGGATGGTCCTGCTGCCTGCCAGCGCTTGGTGGTCACGACCAGCGTTCTGTATGGCCTTGTCTAGGACTCTAGGGTTTCCACTTGGGCGATGCAGGGGAGAATGGAAGGGGGACTATGCACTAGAGTCTACAAGAGGAGAGGAGGAAAAACTGAAATACCGAGTCTCAGATCTGGGCAGAAAGATGAGAGCTAGGTGAATGGTGTAAATAACTGAAGAGGAGTGGCGGAGAGGTGAGCCGTATCACGTGGCTCACCATGCACCTGGTCACACAACATGTCTTGGTGCCGGGACACGCATGGCTGGGCCAGCATGCAATGGAGAACAAACTAGCGGAAGCGGCGGCGGCAGCTAGAGGCTGGAGGATAAGTGGCGGCTTGTGGGAAGTGCAAAAGAGAAATCCTAAAGGGCTTAAAAACGGGACAGGTCATGTGCAGGACCATACCCAGGCCAAACAAGACCAAGTACACAGCCATCCTATTTGATTGGCCGATTAGACACCCAAACTATGCAGAAGTTAAAATAGGTTAAACCCTTACATAGGACCTCGTATTCCACTGGCATATGTAGCATCTCATGAATACGCATCACAACTAGTCGCCACCCATTTCAGTCATCTTCATATTGTTCCCTCCTCCATGGAATCTGCCTTCTTCTGGAAATACGCCGCCACTGTCTCAATGCAATCCACATTTTCCTTCAAAGAGTGTTGTTTCCCTTGCTCATCTGCTTGACCCTAAGTGAGAGCAAACTGGGAAAGCGTTTCTTCAGCACAATGTAGTCTTTCCAGGTAGCCATGGTTGCTTGCAAGGAGTGCCATCTCAGCAGGATTGCAAGGTAACTGAATTTCCTTTCTTAAGCAAGAGGCAATCCAGTATTTCTTCAGGAAAATCATAACTTGCTCCAGTTCTTGTACAGCAGGGACATCAGCAAAGACCAACGGAAAATCTGGAACACAGGATGTTTCAATTCAACTGAAACACATGAAAGACCAGGCGGCTGAGATTAGTGTTTTGTAAATCCAGTTCGCAAGCTGCAGTCCAGTGCATTCTAATGTGGTGAAGTCTAATGTGAAGGGGCCAATGCACTAGAATGTCAAATTGGGTAATGGATGGTGGCCAACCAAAGATTGAGCATAAGGGTGAAGCTTGAGACAAAACCTTCCCTCAATCTTGGAAGTGACTGCTCAGACCTGCTTTGGCCCTTGAACAACTGTTCCTTCAAGTCTGGAAACTGCTTTTGTTCGTGTAGCATTTTCAGCCGTGCATTTGTGCGTGTTTTGGAAAAAAAAAGAATAGGAACAGTCCCTTGTGTCACCACACAATGCCTTGAAAAGTGAACTCCTAAGTGCAGAGCAAAACTCAGCTAAAGCCATACACTACATCTGTTCTGGGGGTGAATAACCAATGCAGCACAAGGAATCACTGATTGACGCAAACAGTATGGTTATTAACAAAAGGGCTGTAAGCAGTACTGAGCTGAAGTTTAGAGTCATGGAACTTGAAGAATTCAGTCCACAAAGCACTGGTAAAGATCTTATCTCTATCAGTTGGGCACTCCCTGCAGTTTGACAATATTATTCAGAAACAGCTTGACTACTTGTGGGGCCAGGGAATGGATGCTTCAGTGAATGAGAGTATGCATATTTAGAAAACCCTTGTGTCCCAGCTTCGATTGGACCGATCCTGTGGCACAGTATGTTAGTGAATGCTAGAAATCAGAGAGAATTTGTGTCATGATGAAGAACATCAAAAGGTAAAGGAGAGAGAAGGCTTGGGAGGAAGAAGGGATCATTTTTGTTTGATAGTTATCCCATAGTAGAGGGCACACAATTGCAGAGCAAAAAGGATACGATGTCCACACAGTAAATTGCAATTTTACAAAGAAATTGTGTAAGCGCATGTGTAAGGCCTCCTGAGGCGCCGGTGCGTAATGGGGTTCTTGAGCGGGTCGATAATGTAAAGAGGGGTAGAGGTAGACCTAAACTGACGTGGGATGAGTTGGTTAAAAGAGACTAAGTATTGGAATATCTCTAAAGAGATAGCTTTGGATAGGAGCGCTTGGAGACTAGCTATCAATGTGCCTGAACCTTGAACTTATTTCTTTCGGGTTTCATCTCTAGCCTACCCCAACTTGCTTGGGAAAAAAGGCTATGTTGTTGTTGTTGTTGTTGTTGTTGTTGTTGTTGTTGTTGTTGCATGTATCTTGAACACCTTGTAATTCATTATATAACTATAATCTGGATTTGTCATCTTAGACATACAACAAAAGAACAACAAAGAGACAAAATCCAGACTAAGCTGATATCCTCATACATTTCTATCGACCGGCACAGTCGCACGTAGAACATCATCATCTGAATGAATAAACAATCAATTTATTTTCCGATTTTCAGCACGCAGAACAGAATACACCTACTGAATGATGGAAAACAAACATGTTTCACTTCATCCGTAAGGATTGCGTTAGCCAAACTCGCAGCAGTTCGACAGTAAATATCTGACACCACGTAATTCGAGAAACAACCAAGTAAAAACACACGCCCGTCCAGACGCGCAGCTAATTGGAAACGGGGAAGTAGCAGTAACTGTAGCCGTAAACCCTAGTACCCTCGCGACCCGAGGGGAGGGGGGTATAGTGAGTCCCCCCTCTCAGATGAGCTTGAAGGGGAGGGGCCAGGGTGTGGAGCGGGGCACCTCGATGCGGTCCTTAATGCGCTCGATCTTCTTCTCCCGCTTGGGCCGCGCGTTGCCGTAGGAGCCCTTGAACCGCTTCCCGCGCTTGGTCTTCTTGTCCCCGCGCCCGCACGTGACCGCCTCCGCCTCCGCCGCAGGAGCCGCCGCCGCCGGGATGGGGATGGGCGGGTGCGCTGGCGCCAGGCGCCGCATGAACGCCGCCGCCGCCAACCGCATCGCCATGCTGCAAAGCTCCGTGCCCGCCCGCCCGCCGCCGCCGCTGAATCGCCTGCTTGTTGAACCGTGAAGGAGACGAGCAAGGGAAGTGAGTGGAAGCAAGCAGCAGGGTTCCAAGGCCAAAGACAAATTTACCAAGGCCCTGTTTAGTTTTTTACATGTAAACGCAAAAAAACCGTAAACGCATTAAAGTGAAATGGTATCTTACTAAATTGAAGTACTAAATGAAGTCTATTTATAAAATTTTTTGCATGGATGAGCTGTAAATCGCGAGACGATTCTAATGAGCCTACTTAATCCATGATTTGTAACAGTGATGCTACAGTAACCATCCGCTAATTATTCATTAAACATGGATTAACTAGCATCATTAGATTCGTCTCGCGATTTATAACCCATCTATACAAAAAGTTTTGCAAATAGACTTCATTTAATACTTCAAATGCCCTGTTTACATCTTTACACATTTTTGCAAAATAAACTAAACACACCCCAAAGCCCATCCAGAATAAACTGAGGAAAGCCTTTTTATATTTTTTTAAAAAAAAATTACATAAATATATTTTTGGTTTCACATTTTACAGTTTTTATACACTTACCGTCCGGCAGGGGTGGCAGGGACCTACATGTAAATAAATATAAATTTTTTTGCGCGGAGGCCCCTGGCGGGAGCTTGCCGCCCCACTGCCGGGTGGCAGGCAGCCTGCCCGCCCGGCAGAGGGGCGGCAGGCTCGCCCCCCAAATATAAAATCTGAGCCCCATCCCTGGCACCCTCATTTTCTGCCCACGAGATTCAGAGAGGGGAGAGGGAGAGAGGAGGGGTGAGGGAGGTAATTCCACCGGCGAAACCCTGCCGGATTTTGGATCCGGACTGCAGGTAACCAATATTTCTCAACTTTCTCATTGAAATTTTTTTGTATGTTTAATTCTATGATTAATATTTTTTATTATTGCAAGCACTTATGGTTCGGATTAGTGGTTATAATTGAAGCCATAGCCGTTCTCGGCCCAATAGAAGCCCGCTCCTCCTCCTCGTCCACTCTCCTCGTCTCCCGAGAAAATTGAAATTTTGCACCTATCAAAACTGGGTTTCGTTGAAATGCCATTTAAATTATGGACTTCGCCGGAATACCCTTATGAACATTGTCCTTCATGCTATAATGTCATTTCAGCTCTAACGGGGGTATAAACCCGGGACCCCTAACGGGCCCGACTCGTGCAAAGGAAAGCCCAGCGAGTTCGCTAGGCCGAGAACGGGACGGCCCACTAACCAGTGCGGGGAGCTGCCTTCGTTCCTAAGCCAGCGAGTCCGGGAGCCCGACCTCCCGGGACACGTGGCGATCCCCCGACCTGACGCCCCGGGTCGGGGCCATGCCGATGACCCGGGACGTGCGCTCCAAGAACACCGCGCCTTCTAACAGGCGTGCCGACCAAGACAGGCCCCGCACAGGCTTCCCGACGCCAGCTCTCCTTATCTTGCGAGAAGGGCTTAAGCCACAGGACCATCTGATAAGGGGACAGCGCCGCTCGCGCGGGCCCCGCGACGCAACGGGAGGGGGCGTCGACAGGTGCTGCCTCCCCCCACCGTAATGATGGTAGCCCCTGCGCACCATTTCATTACGCCAGCGAGTGTGACCGGACGCCCCCGGCCAGACCTCGGTAAGACACCCCTCACCGGGCGCGTCGTCTGGCTGACAAGGGCTACGCAAGAGAGGCACGCAATAGCCCCACAGGCAAGGAACTTAGGCTCAGACGGACAAGACCGGAGGTGACCCCCGAGCGACCATCCGGGTGGTCGTGCCGCCCCGACTGAGTCAGGATGGGACAGCACCGGGGGAACGCGTTGCCCAAGAAGATCGCCAGGATCATCCTTTGCCTGAGAAGATCGCCAGGATCAAGTCTGCCCACTCCCGACCGACCGAGTGGGCCCCGACGACTGACAAGGACGAAGCGCACCCCGACGGTGCCAAGACACAGCGCTAGATATATGTAAACAGGGGCCCCACCTTGGACTATAAAATGAAAAGCCCCCACGTAAGAAAGGGTTGGACTCCCAGAGGTTCAACACTGTTTGATTAGCTTGTAACCTCCCCTCTGAACTTTGAGCACTAGGGCTCGAGAGCAATAGAGTAAGAACACCACTCCCCATACTGGATGTAGGGCACATTCGGCCCGAACCAGTCTAAATTCTCGAGTCTTTGCGTGCTAGACCATATCCGATCAAGCGCACAACAAACGAGCAATCGAGTAGTTTAGTAGTCGCCCATTTCCCGCAGCGACAGTTTGGCGCCGTCCGTGGGGAGCGCTTTGTGCGTTCACTGCTTCGGCGATCGGATGGTTTCGATCACCCCATTCACCGCCCCGGCGGCGAGCCGCGGCGAGACGGCCCGCTTCGGCTCCCTGGAGCTCCCCGCGATGGGACGTGGGCACCTCCGCCACTCTCGCCTTCCCAGACCTTTCGCTTCGGAAGTCTGGAGGTCGTCACCGACCAGCTCGGTGCACTGCACCTCCACGAGGAGGAAGCCGCTCCGACGGTCGCAGAGGAGCCCGTTTCTCTTCCCAAGCCTCGCAATCTGAGGCGTCGGCGATCGGTTCGCTGGCTCATTAAGAAGCGCAGGCCATCACAACCAACACGTGCGGTGCTCCGGCGCATCGCACTCATGATGGCCTCCAACCCCGCTGTCGAGGACATCAAACTGGTCCTCTTCTCTCTGGCCAACGTCTCTCGACAGCTCGCGAGCGGACCTCCGCTCCCGACACCCTGCTCGTTCTCGGAGCGACTTCCGTTCGGTCTATACAATGCCGCGAGCGTCTACGCTCGAGATGCGCACAAGGTCGCCCAAAGGTTCCAGCCCACGCCCCAGTTCATGGGCGTGACGGAGAGCTACCCCGACTCCGTCCACGACCTCCTGTGCTTCGAGGATCCCCTGAGTGATTCCTCCAGCACGGGAGACAACCGCCTGGAGGGAACATCCGCGCTGCCGCGCATGTGCGCTATGGCCGACAACGAGCCACCACCGGAGGTGGTGCCGTCCGAGCAGACGCACACCCCAGCGAACCACCGTGAGCGCGCGCTCGCCAACGCGCTGGCCCACGGCGAAGATCTTCGCCGTCGCCAACAGACGCCTCCGCTCGTGGACTAGCCTTCACAGGCTCCCTCTGGGTCGAAAGGGATAAACCCCGCGAGTTCTGCGTGTCAGCGCGCACGCAGGGTCAACCACGACATCATCAACGACGCACGCATGCAACTCCCGCAAGAGTTCCGTGCAGGCCAGAACATCGCAGCGGCTGCGATCCTTCTGCAGACTCTGCCGGAGCCGGAGGATCCGGCCCAGAGGAACCTCCACCGCCAGGTGAGAAACCTGGTGGAACTCGCCGCTGTCCAGCAGGCGGAGAGCTCCTCGCTGCACCGCCGACAGGCCGCTGCCTCGTGTCCAGCTGGCGGCGCGAGCCACCGTGGACGGGAACCATTCGAGGTGCAGCACCCGCCACCAGCACGGCAGGCCAACGTGGGTGGCGTGCCTGCCCCGGCGGCGACATCCGCCCCTCTCCCGCCGAGGCCACCGGTTCACGACCGCGCCGGTCCTAACTACGACGCACGCAGCGTGATCCAAGGCCGGTAGCAAGCTAGGCCCCAACGCTTTCGTCCGCCGGCAAACGTAGTGAAATACACCGGGGATACGAACCCCGGCGTGTGGCTGGAGGACTATCGGCTTGCATGCCGGGCCGGAGGAGCAATCGACGACCGCTTTATCATCTAGTATCTCCCGTTATGCTTGGGAGAGAACGTCCGCGCCTGGCTAGAGTTCTTGCTCGCCGACTCCATCGGCAGCTGGGCAGATCTCCGGAAAGTGTTCATCGGCAACTTTCAGGGCACATACGTACGCCCTGGCAATTCTTGGGACCTCAAGAACTGCAAGCAGGAGCCCGGTGAGTCCTTGCACGACTACATCCGGCGCTTCTCCATGCAGTGTAACTCGCTCCCAGGCGTTGTTGATGCCGATGTCATCGGCGCGTTCCTCAGCGGGACACACTGCGAGACCCTGGTCCACAAGCTGGGATGCCAGAAGCCGCGCACTATGCATAAGCTCCTGGAGATCACCACCAACCACGCCTCCGGCGAGGAGGCGGTCGGGGCCGTCTTCGAGCGCGACCAGCACGCGGCAAAGGCGAAGCGACACGACCGTGATATGCCTTCCTGAAGCAGCGAGGACAGGAAGAACAAGAAGAATCGTCGACCTCCCGCCGCCGGCGAGATCGCGGCAACCGAGCTCCAAGATAAGCGCCCCCAAGAAACGACCACTTCAACCAACTCCTAGAGAAGCCATGCACCAACCATGGCTATCCGGTGAACCACAAGTTTAAGGATTGTGACATGATGAAGCGCCTCCTCCGCAGGACAGCCAAGACCGATGGTGATGGCCACGACAAGTGGCCCGACACCGACCAGGACAAAGGGAAGTCGGCGGAGGGGGAGTTCCCGGATGTAGATCGGTGCTTGGTGATCATCGGCGGCCTGGAGGACGAGTGTTCCAGGCGACTGTAGAAGGTTCAGCTTCGCGAGGTATGTGCTGCCGCAAGTTCCATTCCTAGAAAGTTGAAGTGGGCGTCCACACCCATCATTTTCGATCAGGATGACCATCTGGTCAGCATTCCTCAGCCTAGGAGCTACCCTCTCGTCGTCGACCCTGTCGTCAGCAACATGCGTCTGTCCAAAGCGCTGATGGACGGGGGCAGCAGCCTCAATATCCTATAAATCGACACCCTAGAAGCCATGGGAATCCCGCGAGCCCGCTTGCGGGAGTCCCTGTTTCCCTTCTACGGCATCCTGCCGGGCATGAAGGCGTATCCGATCGGCAACATCGACTTGCCGGTCACGTTCGGCAGCAAAGCCAACTTCCGCACCGAGACCCTCACGTTTGAGGTGGTGGACTGGAAGGGGGCATACCATGCCATTCTCGGGGGCCCCGCCTATGCCAAGTTCATGGCGGTGCCCAACTACACCTACCTCAAGCTCAAGCTGCCATGCCCGAACGGGATTATCACCGTGAGCGGCTCCTTCGAACAGGCCTACGTCAGCAGCTGCGAGTACTTCGACCTCGCCACCACTGCAGCGAACTCGGCTGAGCTTGGCCAGCTTCGCGCCATCACTCCCGGGTGCCGCCCTGACCCTGGCAAGCCCAGCCAGACATCGGCCTTTGTCTCAACCAATGAGACCAAGCCGGTCGTGGTCGACAACGTAGATCCATCCAAGATGGTGCGGGTCGGCTCCCAGCTGTCGGCCAAATAGGAACACGCGCTCGTCGACTTCCTCTGCGCCAACAAGGACACTTTTTCCTGGAAGCCGTCCGACATGCCATGCATCCCAAGGGAGGTCACCGAGCACGAGCTCCGCATTTTGCCGGGATCTAAGCCCGTCCAGCAACGATTACGACGCTTCGACGACGAGAGGCGCAGGGCCATAGGAGAGGAAATAGCTAAGCTATTAGCTGCTGGCTTCATAAAAGAAGTCTACCACTCCGACTGGCTCTCTAACCCAGTCCTTGTAAAAAAAGAAAACTGGTCAATGGAGGATGTGTGTTGATTACACCAGTCTGAACAAGGCTTGCCCCAAAGACCCTTTTCCTTTACCTAGAATAGATCAGATAATCGACTCCACCTCTGAATGCGAAATCTTATCCTTTCTAGATGCTTACTCAAGCTATCACCAGATAGCGATGAAGGAATTCGACCAGCTCGCGACATCATTCATCACGAAGTTCGGCTCGTACTGTTACGTTTCAATGTCATTCGGTCTCAAGAACGCATGAGCAACATACCAGCGATACATGCAAGCCTGCTTCTCCGACCAGATAAACCCGCCGATCAACCCCGACCGGCGTGACCCACCTCGGGCGACGGTCGCGGTCACGGGTACATGGTGTCCGAGCGTGGCATTGAAGCCAACCGCGACAAAAATCGCGGCCATCACCAACATGGGACCCATGCGCGGCGTCAAGGGCGTCCAGAGGTTAACCGGGTGCCTAGCAGTGCTGAGCCGGTTCATCGCCCGGCTGGGAGAGCGAGGCTTGCTGCTATACAAACTCCTCAAGAAATCCGACACCTTTGTCTGGACGGAGGAGGCACAGGCAGCCCTCGACCGCCTCAAGGCTCTCTTATCCTCTCCACCGGTGCTCGTGGCACCGGATCCCTGCGAACCCCTTTTGCTTTACCTGGTAGCCACTAACCACGTGGTCAGCGCCGCTCTGGTGGTCGAAAGGGAAGAACAGGGACATGCCCTTAAGGTCCAATGCCCCGTGTATTTTGTGAGCGAGGTACTGACTGACACCAAGTCCCGGTACCCGCAAACACAAGAACTCCTCTACGCCGTCATCTTGGTGGTCAAGAAGCTGCAACACTACTTCACCGAGCACGAGGTGTCTGTTGTCACCTCATTCCCACTCGGCAAAGTGGTTCGCAACCGCAACGCCGTGGGACGGATATCCAAATGGGCAGTCGAGCTGATGGGCTACGATATCAAGTTCGTGCCACACACGGCGATAATGTCTCAGGCCCTGACCGACTTCATCGCCGAGTGGACGGAAATCCAAGCTCCGACCCCGTAAATCTCTCATGAGTACTGGACCCTCTACTTCGACGGGTCAGTCATGGGACCCGGCGCAGGGACCAGGGTCGTCCTGGTAGAAGGAGGCAAGTTCCAGTACACAATCTACCTCCACTTCCCCGCATCCAACAACATTGCAGAGTATGAGGCGCTCATTAGCGGCCTCCACATAGCCATCGACATCGGGGGAACCCGCCTGTACGTCTATGGCGACTCCAAGTGGTAATCGACCAGATCATGAAGAAATCCAATTGCGAAAGCCCTCTCATGGACACATACTGCTAGGAAGTCCGCAAGCTAGAAGGAAGATTCCAGGGTCTGGAGCTCCACCACATCCCACGGAAGCAAAACCCCAATGCGGACGCTCTCGCAAAGATGGCCGCCGAGCGCAAGCCGGCACCCAACGACGTTTTTGTCAACGACCTAAACACGCTGTCAGCGCAAGAGAAGCAGCCGGCCGCAGACAAGACAAAAAAAGGGGAAACAGAGCATGCAGAGAAAACAGAGCACGCTCCCTCCGACCCAGCCCCCGACCAGGTACCCGGGGGCCCAACCTGTCTCGCTACGGGACAATCCGACCTAGGCCAGGCAGACAACGCAGATTGGAGAGCCGACCTATTGGCTTATCTCTTCCACGAAGTCCTCCTCGAGGAACGCAACGTAGCCCATCGGGTAGCTGGACGAGCCAAAACCTTCGCTGTAGTTGACGGCGAGCTCTGCAAACGCAACCCCTCAGAAACTGGCATTCTCATGAAGTGCATCCCCATTGCCCTGGGCAAGGAGCTTCTTCTCGAGATACACGCCGGGATCTGCAGACACCACGCTGCACCACGCTCCTTGGTTGGAAAGGCTTTCTGATAAGGATTTTACTGGTCAACAGCAATGCGCAACGCGGAAGGAATCGTCCGTACATGCAAAGGCTGCCATTTTTACGCCAAACAAACCCACCTGCCAGCCCAAGCCCTTCAGACCATTCCCATAACATGGCCATTCGCCGTGTGGGGTCTAGACATGGTCGGACCACTCAAGAAGGCACCAGGAGGGTTCGCCCACTTACTTGTCGCAATCGACAAGTTCACAAAATGGATAGAGGCAAAACCAATAACCACGATCGACTCCAAGGAGGCCGTCAAGTTCTTCTTGGACATTGTTTACAGATTCGACGTACCCAACTCCATCATCACCGACAACGGGACCAACTTCACAGGTCACTACTTCCAAGATTTCGCGGAAAGATACAGGATCCGGATCGACTGGGCATCGGTCAGACACCCGCACACAAATAGGCAAGTAGAAAGAGCTAACGGCCTAATCCTCCAAGGACTCAAACCGCGCATTTTTGACATGCTCAAAAAGTTCGCGGGTCGCTGGGTGGAAGAGCTGCCAGCAATGCTCTGGAGCTTGCGAACCACACCTAACCGGTCCACAGGACTAACACCTTTCTTCCTAACATACGGCTCCGAGGCCGTGCTCCCCTCCGATCTGGACTACGGCGCACCTAGAGTCAAAGCATTTGACCCAGAAACAACATCCGAAGCCCAGAGGGATGCCATGGAAGTCTTAGAGGAAGCAAGGCTGGCAACGCTACACCGATCGGCTCACTACCAACAAACTTTACGCAGGTACCACGAGAGACACATACGGGAGAGGACACTGCAGGTCAGAGATCTGGTCTTGCGACGAGCCATGTCGACGAAGGACAAGCACAAGCTATCGCTGCCATGGGAAGGCCCCTTCAGCATCGTAGAGGTCATACGCCCAGGCACCTACAAGCTAAAAGACTATGACGGTAACATTCAGACCAACTCTTGGAATATAGAACAGTTACGACGTTTCTTCCCGTAAGAAGCACTAGTGGCTTAGTCCAAGTGCCCCGACCCGGCCACTTCCGGCTCGGAGCACTCGGGGGCCCGACACCTGTCGATTTTTCTCCCCACACAAAACAGTGCACTCGCCCGGCATCCCGACCCGGCCACTCCTGGCCCGGAATCACTCGGGGGCCGGACACCTGCATTTTTTTACATGCTCACACACACACACACACACACACACACACACACACACACACACACACACACACACACACACACACACACACACACGAGTCTTCTGGTTTCTAGCACCCCGACCCAACCACATTTGGCTCGGCACGCTCAGGGGCCAGACCATGGTCTTCGACCATCCCACTTTCTGTTGTTTCTCGCCTATACAGCCCCTTGCCCTGAGCACTCTCAGGCCACGGCGCTCGGGGGCCAGACCATGGTCTTCGACCATCCCACTTTCTGTTGTTTCTCGCCTATACAGCCCCTTGCCCTGAGCACTCTCAGGCCACGGCGCTCGGGGGCCTCACTAGGACGGACTGTGTAGCACGCGCACACCGATTTCTCCTGCCATACAATACACAGAAACTCCCATAACCAAATCAAAAAGCAAACGCTAGAACCTTTTTGAAAAAACAAAACCCGGGCGAGACGGAAAATGGAGCGAAAGCATGAGAAGCGAACACGAAATTAAACATAGTTAGGGGAGCCACACACACGGTGAACGTCCCAGATGTTCACCCAAGCCGCACGAATGGCTTGGGGGTACAACACTTACATACATTTCATAATTAAACAAAATAAAAAGTTGGCCGCCGGCCGGCACCATGCTCCATCGCCATCACACCGGGCCCCTACGGGCCGTCCAGCTCCGGTTCCACGCCGCGTCGCAGGTGGTCGTCAACGTCCATCTCCGCCGCAACGACCCGTCCGAACCCGGCGAAGTTCAGCATTGCCTGCCGACGAACCGCTGCGCTGGAGGTGTCCGGGAAGCCGGGGTCGATTCCCCCGAGGTGCACCCCAGTGCGCAGCGGTGGCGCCACGACGGATCCCCAGCCTCACCGACGAGCGGATGATCTCAGGGAGGGCATGGAGCTGATCCACCCGCATGGGCGCCTGCGGCTCCACCACACGGAAGACAGCGAGCGCACCGTCCTCCAGGGCCTCGCGCTGGTCCTCCACCTCACCGAGACGGCGCTGCAAGTCCGTCACCTTGCGGCGGACGGCCTCCAACTCCTCCTCCAGCACTACGGGTAAAAAGTATGAGATGCAGGGAAAACAGGGGATGGAAGGCACGATCAAGAACAGAACTCACCAAAGGCACGAGCCTAGGCATCCGCGGCAGCATCCCTCGCCGCGCGCAACTCCTCCTCGGCAGCACCCGCCGATGCTCGATCTCGACCGAGGCGGCCGAGTAGCGCCCATGCGCCAAATCACACTCCCGCTGCGGCACTGGTATGTCCGGGTGGACTTCTGCAGGGTCGGACTCAGAGGATGTGGCGGACGCTACAGGCGAATCCGGCACGGGCAAGCCTGGCGCGGGCAGGCCCGACCGAACGGCGGCAACAACCAACGGCGCCGCAACGACCGGCACCGGGGGCGCGACGGAGGATGACGCCGAACCACCGGTAGCAGCAGCAGACGTTCCAGCGCCGCCCAGCGCCGGAGGTCCGCCAGACGAAGAGGAGCTGGAGGCAATGGGGCCGCCCGATGGCCCAACGCCACCTTGCCCCGCGATCCATGCTCCAGAACCCGTCGACGGCACCCTACCACTGCACAGGTATCATCACAAGCACATCAAAGTGAAATGTAGGGACAGATGAACGAGGACGGCGTCGAAAAATACCTTCCCCGGAAGAGCTCGCTGCAGACCGCGCGGCGGAGCACTGGACCCCTCATTATGGGGACGCTTGCCGTCGGCCATCAGGAGAAGATCAACGACGACGATGAAGGCGGTTAGCACCCCTCCCCCTTCTCCTTTCCTTGCACCTTTCCTCTCCCTCTCTCTGTTTTCCTCCGAGAACTGGCAGGCGACGATGTCGACGGAGATGAGGCGACGGGAGGCAGGGGGTTAAATAGGCCATCATCATCATCACTGCACGGTGGTTCCCGAGCGAAGCAATGCCTCGCGACACGAACCGATATAGATGGACCTCTCCGCGGCAACCGACACGACGCATCGGCTCCACGGGTGCGTATTCCACAGTTTCAATTAAACTCCCGTCGTCAATTCATTTCCGATTGCAGGGAAGACGGTGAATTGTTTCCATGCCTCAAATGAATCGCAACCGCACGATTTGATCTCAAGGTTCGAAGGCCAGTCTGCCAAGGGTTCCGCGCTGCCTTGACTCAAAAAGCCAGGGAAGAAAAACCGAGATGAGCACCAAGCGGCCCAAGCCCGACCTTCGTCGGCTGCAGTTGGGTCGTCTCAAATTTTCTTGTGCGATCCAGCCTCTAGTGTCCCACGGAATCCTCTCCAGGGGGGAGGCCAACTAGGCCCCCCGAGCTGGCTGACGGCTCGGGTATCTGACTGGGACACGGGTTGTAGAGCAGTGGAATGCTCCCAATGGGGCTCCGTCAACCCGGTCGTCCGCGCAGGGTCGGACTTCACTCGGATTGTCCTTAAATGGGCATACTCGCTATCGAGCTCACTATTGACGCTCACTAACGACCATTTCCAGGCGTCAACTTGATCAGAAAATTATGAGAGTTTGCATTTCTTACACGCATCCATATCCAATAAAGTTCCTAAATCACACTTTACCTTTTAGAATATGCAGGTTGTGTTTTCAAGCTAATATGCAGGTTACAAGCACACTTTGGCCTGACACAAAATCACAAAAAAATATCAGAGTACCGATTCAGGCTCAAATGGACCAAGTGAAGCCTAAGAACTGAAGCAAACCAAGCTGGGGCAGGCCGTGCCTCAACTTTAGGATAAGAGGAGACCAAGACAAGTCCACTCTAGGAAGTTGGGGGCGGTTGGCGGCCCGGGCAGGCCGACCGACCTACCTGGTCGGCCGGCCAGGCCCGTGGGCCCCACCGCCTCAACCAAGGCATGTGGCACTTCCCTGTTGGCTCACAACGTCGGTTTGAGGTGCTGCAGCTGGTGTGTTGACATTCACTAACGCCCCCGATTTGTATTCCGCAAGCGCACGGTTCGTGGTAGCTTTTCCCTTAGAGTATTCCCCCAAGGTTTATCAATCCGTGGATCGACAATGAACTTACTAGGGTTTTCCATCTAATCTAACGGATCTATCCTAACATGAAGCATTAATTGCATATAAAAGGTGAACCTTTGATAGATATGAGTGATGTACAAAGGTTGATCTCATCCATGAACATCGGTAAGGATAAAGCATGACCGAAGGCATGACTAAACCTATCACACGCATTCTAGTTGTAGTTCTAGCTAAACGAGTAAGCTCAACATGCATCTCATCCAAAGCCTCTTTAAATCAAAACCTCCAATCCGATCCCTCGATACTCAACCTACTCTGTGGAGACGGCCTGTCACGACGCCCCCCTTTTCAACGGGATACCCTGAAGCAAGTCGAACCCCCTTTGGGTAGATCCGGTATGAACTCCTAGCCACCATAGCTACAAGAACACCCCATGCAATCTATCTCGAGAATAGATCTAGGAATAAGCGCACCCAAAGCAAGAACGAAATCGAAAGAGGAGAGACATGATCGCTAAATAGATCGGATGACATGAAGACATTACTCACATAATAGATTCGTTTGGATCGCCACCACCGCGTATACACCATTGACGACTCCATCTAGCTCATGAACTCCACCATGACACAACCACGCAGGGAGGCCATGGCGGCTAGGGATGGCCTAAGCCATCTCCTAGACAACTTCGAAGACTTGCGGCGGCCGTCGTCTCCCTCCGGTCTTGGCCCTAGGTTTTCGTCGAGTTCTGGTTGGATGGATGCCTCGAGTTGAATAAGGTGGGAGCTATTTATAAGCTGAGGAAGCCACCGGTCGAAGGGGAGGCCAAACCGACTTGAAAACGGGCTGGGCCGGCCGGCCTCATAGGCCTAGGCCGGCCGGCCTACCACTTTTCGGGCTCGCCTCGGTCTCATTTTTCACGTGTAGACTCCTCGCATCTTCTAGAGTTTTTGTCCTTCACAATTGCACCCCTTTGGACGTCGTTATCTTGGAGATATCTTCGAGGAAAGGATAGGATAAGGAATCATTCCTTAAATCTTCATTTGCTTTGCTTAATCCCGAAGTATCTTGATCTCATCTTCGTGGGCTTGATCCTTTGGGCTCTCTTGGAGGATGGATGTGCGTGAATGGGCTTCGAATCAACATGGGCTTTGGTCCTTCCTTTGGGCTTTGGCCTTCGTCTTTCTCCGTGTTAGTACTCGATCACGGGCCTCGTCATTTCATGCTTCAAAATAGGCCAAAAACCTGCAAAAACGAAGTTCCTCCAAAATAAATGTGCAAGTGTGAAAATGACCAATAATTAGGCCGGGGTTAGGACGGTTAGTGATTTTGATATTAAATTCATGCCATTATCAAGGATAAACAAGGGATAAAAGGTGTACTTAAGGAGCGCCAGCATGGTGGCTCCCTGCTATAAATAGAAGGGGGTAGAGAATAGGACACACACACACTCACACACTACACACCTCTTTCTCTCTTGCATAGTCTTTAGGCTTAGTGAAATTTAGGAGAAGTCTAGGAGTCATCGAGACGCCGGAGTTGCTCGAGAGTCTGGTATGGGTTCATCTCTAGCTCTCTCTTGTAATATTCGGTCGTTTGTAATAGAATTAGACTATGGTTATCGATATCTACTTGAAGTATATTCTGAGTTATCAAGTATATGCTTCTTGTCATGGTTGCGTTATTATTCAATGCTTGCATTGCATGATCGCCCTGTGCTGGAGATGGTTAGTCTTTTGTTCTTAGAACTCTATCAACTGCTCCAGTATTTGTATGATTTCTCTAGTGTGATATCTGTCCATCCGGAGGGTGGGGGCTCCGCGCGGGACACTAGAGTATCCCTTACTAGTGTAGACATGGTGTCTAGATTAGCTAAGAGTTGCTGGATGTCAACTATACCCACGGTTTGTAGAGGTAACCAGCAGGTGGTGACAGCCCTGTCCGTGCCTTTTAGTAATCCTCCACGTTCGGTATGGGGGGTAGGAGGTACATAAAGTCGCCGGGGTGTACGTGCTCCTCCAGTTACTTCGATAGCGATCTCCCTGTTGTGTAGTTTAATCTCTTACGAGCTCACTAATGAGAAAGTGTAGATATAGCTAGCCTAGCACAGATGACTCGAGCTCTGACTTTTACCTTGCTCCCGGCCTAAAGTAACCTTTTATTCTGTTATCCAAGAGAGTAGTTTATGTGTGTGTCACACTACCTCCAACAATGTTATTATCTTACCCCTGTTTATGCATGAGAATATCCAATCTAGATAGAGCTCACCAACTGATCTATATATTCTCTCACTCATCGCCTTCCCTGTGGAAATATAAATGATACCCCGGTATACTCCCGGATAAAATGCTACAGCGGTATTCCGTGCGCTTGCAGATCTACTCGTGGTTCATGAAATACTGTCGTCCCAAATTGGCGTCTACGGGCGTCATCGCTAGGTGACGTTGGTAGGCGCCAACACTCACCGAACCCGCCATTCCAGGCCATCAAGGTCAAGTGGTAGGGTTCACCTCCTCCGATCGCTACCGGTCACAGTGGAGTCATTCATCATTGAGGCACGAAAACGAAAAGACAGTGCGGTAAAATAAACAAACAAGAACGCCCCAGGGCTAACTTGATTTCATCAATCATCTCCTTACAACAATCGGCTAGAAGTCGTTACAATAAATGAAAGCTAGCTGTTCTCAACTCAGGGAAACAATGGATACAATGGATCAAATCCATTCACTCCCACTAAGGGAGCAACAAAAGGGGCTAAGACAATGGCTGCTACCTGGCAAGCTAGAGGACATGGCCAAAGAACATCGCAAGACTTCTTGTAGCACCTCGCAAGCCTTCTTCCAACACCAGCCGTGCCAAGAGCCCCCCGGCGGAGTTAGAGGCAGACGATGCTGACGAGGGGGAGTTTAATGGGGCTGAGGTTAGCCCAAACTCCCCGCCGTCGCCGCTTCTGGGTATCTTCCTCAGGCACTGGAAGACGCGCCATGATCTCCTTCTGTTGGCCACAGTGCCTTCCAGTCGCACCACTCTAACTGCCCGCCTCCAGAGGGAGGCGCGGAGACCCATCCTGGCTGCAAGACCACCATGCCTGATGAGAGAGGAGCCCGTGACCGTCCCCTGCTGCCGTGAAGCACAGCACCGAGCTGTGCGGCCTTCCAGCTGTAGCTAGAAGATGAGGCAGCGGATCCGCGGCTCCGCGTCGACGACGCATGAGGTGCCCACCCGAGATCTCGGGGGAGGGGGGCGGCAGCCGCAAAAAGGACGTAGAGGGGCGAACCCCATGGCAGGGAAGGTCCACACCACCACCAGGTCTCCGAGCCGGCGCCGAGAGGAGTCTAAGGAGGCCACCAGAAGAGTCCCCCTCGTCGATTGGCAAGGGAGCTGGCAGACCAGTGGCCTGGTTTGCCTAACTCCAGCAGCAAGCCCTCGGACCTGTCGGCGCCGAGCAGCGGTTGGCGGGATGAACTCGTTGGCGAGTTCATGCCTGAGGAAGATCCCCCGCCGTTCGCAAGCATTCCTCTAGCACCAGAGACATGAGCCATGCCCACTCTCATCTGGAGGACAGGTGTGGGGTGCGAGGAAGAGAGCTACCAAAGGGATTTCCATGATCTGTTTTCTTGTGTGGAACTATGTGTCCACAATACCCCTATTTATAGGCAAACATGGGCGCAAACGGCCCCATCGTTCAGCGGGCCAACCAAAATGGGGCACACCAAGAGCCCTCACCTAATCAAGCTCCCTCTTAAATGCCGACGGGACGGCGCCAGTTCGCTAAGCAACCACCACGCCACTCGGGGCACGATCGCCGCACAATCCACCAATGGGAGGCGGCCCCGAACGGGGGAAAACGAGGCGTCCGCGGCACAACGATAAGACGCGACGACTGGCTTCAAGATTCCACGGCGCCTCAGCAGCCCATCAAGACAGGCCAGACCCCGTCACGCCATCGCTGGCGCACGCCAAAGGCTGAGAGCGCGGGCAGTTGGATGGGACGCCCCGGTCAGGGGTCATCCAGACCGAGTCCAGCGGCTCCATGATTATTAAAATCGCAGAGCCGCTCGGGTTCTCTGACGGGGGTATAAACCCGGGACCCCTGACGGGCCCGACTCGTGCAAAGGGAAGCCCAGCGAGTTCGTTGGGCCGAGAACGGGACGGCCCACTAACCAGTGCGGGGAGCTGCCTTCGTTCCTAAGCCAACGAGTCCGGGAGCCCGACCTCTCGGGACACGTGGCGGTCCCCCGACCTGACACCCCGGGTCGGGGCCATGCCGATGACCGGGGACGTGCGCTCCAAAAACACCGCGCCTTCTGACAGGCGTGACGGCCAAGACAGGCCCTGCACGAGCTTCCCGACGCCAGCTCTCCTTATCTTGCGGGAAGGGCTTAGGCCACAGGACCCTCTGACAAGGGGACAGCGTCGCTCGTGCGGGCCCCACGACACAACGGGAGGGGGCGTCGACAGGCGCTGCCTCCCCCACCGTGATGATGGTAGCCCATGCGCACCATTTCATTACACCAGCGAGTGTGATCGGATGCCCCCGGCCAGACCTCGATAAGACACCCCTCACCGGGCGCGCCGTCCGGCTGATAGGGGCTACGCAAAAGAGTTACGCAATAGCCCCGCAGGTAAGGAACGTAGGCTCAGGCGGACAAGACCGGAGGTGACCCCCGAGCGACCATCCGGGTGGTCGCGCCGCCCCGACTGAGCCAGTATGGGACAGCACCGGGGGTACGCATTGCCCAAGAAGATCGCCAGGATCATCCTTTGTCCGAGAAGATCGCCAGGATCAAGCCTGCCCACTTCCGACCGACCGAGTGGGCCCCAACGACTGACAAGGACGAAGCGCACCCCGACGGCGCCAAGACACAGTGCTAGATATACATAAACAGGGGCCCCACCTTGGACTATAAAAGGAAAGGTCCCCCACGTAGGAAAGGGTTGGACTCCCAGAGGTTCAACACTGCTTTACTAGCTTGTAAGCTCCCCTCTGAACTTTGAGCACCCGGGCTCGAGAGCAATAGAGTAAGAACACCACCCCCCATACTGAACGTAGGGCACATTCGGCCTCAACCAGTCTAAATCCTCGAGTCTTTGCGTGCTAGACCATATCCGATCAAGCGCACAACAAACGAGCAATCGAGTAGTTTAGTAGTCGCCCATTTCCCGCAGCGACAAGCTCATTTAATCATTTCACAAAACTAGGAGCTCATTTTTTTACATGGATGGACACTTTTGCCCCTGCCTCGTCTCTCTTATCCTCTTCTCATCCGTCTGTTCACAGCCTCACGGGAGCGCCACCCGTCGTCGAGGCCCCGTTGCAGCAGCGCCGCCGGCTGCCGGAGCACTGTCGCCCGTCGGAGTTCGCGATCCACGCGTCCTGTTCGACGGCGCCACTGCTGCTCCAAGGTCTCCGTGTTGGCGCGTCATGCGATGCTTGGAGGCTCGGCACCGTGACGCCGCCACGGGAGGCGGCGGCAGCGGCGTGCAGGGCTGACCAAGTCGATAGGGGCCACCACGGTGAACGCACGCCCGCACTCCGCGAGGGCCTCGTCGGACTGCCGTGCGTAGAGGAGCGCAGAGGCCAGCGTGGTGGTGACCCTGGCTATGAATCGCCGATACTCCAAAATAGGTATCGTACCCGTATCCGATACGGCTCGATACGGCGATACGTCCCGATATGGCCCGATACGTGTATCGAGAAGTATTGAGAAATTATGATTTAAAAATAAAAAATTTAATTTCCGATACTCCGTTCGATACTTCTCGATACTCCGTCCGATACTTTTGGGCCAATAACACCTCGTTTGAAAGACCATTAGGAGCCCACCAACGTAGGACCATCCTGGTTGAACTAATCATTTAACTATTTCTGGTTGAACTTGAACATTTGCTACGTATGTTAGTCCTTTGAAAACATAATGTTTATTATCTATTTTGTTCTCTAGAATAATTTGGTAATTTACTTTTTTAGAAATATATATATTTGTCGTATCGGTGTATCTTTATTTTTATGAAATCGCCGTATCACCGTATCGCCGTATCCGTACCCGTATCGGCGTATCGCGGTGATATTTAGAATCCTGGGGCACCGCAGGGCGAGTTCCGCGGGCGGCGGCGGCGCTCCGACAGCGGGGCTCCGGCAGCGGGTGGCGGTTCAACGAAACCCACTTTAATGGTATTCCCGCGAAAACCACTTCTCATAAAAACAAAATTCCAATTTTCTCCTACCGGCCGGGTCCCCGTGATCGCCGAGATCCGGCCGCCGGCAATTCCCGATTTCCCCGGTCTTTGTCACGGGAACTTGCGCGACAAATCTGCGAGGCAAATCGTCCACAGGTAGCATCTGAAATTCTGAATGCTCCTTCAGTCCTTCTTGCCCATCTATCATTTTTTGCGTCCGATATCCGATCCCCGTCGCTTTCGTGGTGGTTGTTGAAACGGAACGTTCCGATCGTGGTCCGGCCACCCGGTGGGGCGCATCGGCGCGGCGTCCTGCCGGCCGTCGCCCTCCGAGTGAAGCGAGAACGAGGACAAGGCCGTCAAGCGTCGCCACAAGAACGCGGCCTCGTTGTGCCGTGTGTTCATGTGGTTCAGGGGGGGCTCGTGTGCACGAGTGATGCTGATCGCGTTCTGATCAGTTTGGCGTGGCCTCAATCACGCAAGCAAAAAAGAAAACTCAGGACGGGCTTGCAGCTGTGAGCCTGTGAGTTGCTCTCACTCTCACCTTCCTAGCACGCACGGGTCACGGCGGCGATGAGATGGCTCTTGTCGACGGCAGCCCATGCACCCGGCGCACGGAGGCGCGATGCTGGCCGCGGCCGGAAGGCAGGCAGGTGGAAGTGGAAAAGAAAAGGCATGGAAGACGGCGGCTATTGGCGGCAGAGGCAGAGCAGCCAAGCAATTGATTCGGAGCCACACCCCCAAAATCCCGCTGCTTTTCCATTCTGAGGCGGACGTCTCTCGCGGGCCCACCCCCGCCTGAATCCCCACATCCAAAACCCAACAAACTCCCACCAAACGATCAACTCCTAGTACAAGCAGCAGATCTCTTGGTCCCACTGCGTCTGACCCCACCTGTCGGTGAAAGGCCATGGCTGTCTCCTCTGTAGCTGAAGCAGCCCTGGAGAATCAAATAGTTTTGGGGGGCCCTCGACTTCAGAGTTGCGTGCTCCCGGTTCATAGACGCGCCCACACAAGTCGCTCGTCGCCCGCTGTGGCTCTGCTGGCTGGTGCGTAGACCGGGTCTAGGAACGTCGCGAACTACGATGGCTCGAGAAGCGCGGGGTCCAGCACCGTGGCAGGGGCCAGGGCAGCCCTCGACGGCCCACCACCACCACATCCAAATGGCCAAATCAAATAGTAATAGCTTCCGCCGTGTCGTCCTCGCGAGGCTCGCGCAGTCGCTGCCACATCTCTCCTCGTCCAACCTCGTGTGTGGCTTGCTTCTGTTGCGCTGCCGCATCCTCGTCCACATCTCTCCCCGCCGCCAGGGCCGCCGTCCGCCGCGGCCGCAGCGCTGGGAGGGGATCGCCGGGCAGCGGCGCGAGGCGGGGGAGAAGGAGCCGCGGGTTCGTCGCCCGGATGGCGGCGGGGCGATGACGCGGGCGGCGGGAGCAGGGTGTTGAGATGCGGACGATCTGCGATGTGTGCGAGAGCGCGCCGGCGGTGCTCTTCTGCGCGGCCGACGAGGCCGCGCTCTGCCGGGCCTGCGACGAGAAGGTGATCTCCGCTCCCCCCTTATCCGTTGGTGAGCTCTTCGTCTCTCTCGAAGATCGGGCGAGAGCGCTGCTCCATTGGAGTGGCGCACGGCGCGATGGTTCGTGTTATCGGTCGGCTGGGCACTGAGATCTCGGGGATTTGCTACTTGACTGCGAGCTCACGTGGTGGATGACTGGATGTCAGGGGTGGGATGGCCCAGCTGTGTGACGATCCTACTTTTATTTCGGTCCCATTTTGGTAGCAGAGAAATCACAGGGCATGGCATGAGGATGGCACTAGCCCTGTAGTCCTAATAGACTAAGTTTCTGACTGAGGAATACAACGGAAACGTTCTAGCAGGACTCTGGTGTGCATTGATAGTGATAAACTTGTTTGTCTAGTTAATTCAGGAATTCAGAAAGGTGTGTACCTATAGGCTTGGGGTGGATCAGATTCCCTTGGGTTGCTTCTATCCCCACTTAAAATCGACCCATATCCTATTTTTCAGAATGCAAAGCTTGTTATATTTTCTTTTATGGGACAAGGCATTCTCTGCATCATACTTAGTCGATCCAGAGATTCATAAGGTCTACTTAGT
Source organism: Panicum virgatum (assembly GCF_016808335.1). Taxonomy (NCBI): domain Eukaryota; kingdom Viridiplantae; phylum Streptophyta; class Magnoliopsida; order Poales; family Poaceae; genus Panicum; species Panicum virgatum. Next base: position 54,457,485 of record NC_053146.1, read on the forward strand.
TGCTGCATAGGTGATTTGTACACAACTTTTGACCCTATCTTGGGGTTCTGTTACTAGGTGGATTGTCGACATCACCAGCATGCATGGCTATTTGTGGAGATGAGTTTGCCATGTGTTTGGTGGTAATTACAGTTGACCTTATTGGCTGCCTTTTTTATACTTGGTGATCAAACCTGATGCCACGCCCAGGGTTTTCCAACCCAGGATTGCAACTATGTGTGGCTCAGTAGTTAAGCTGTTCATGATTCTTTAAAATCTATGTGCAGTTGCTGAAAGGAATACATGTAAGGAACAAAATGTACTAGTATAGTAGTATGTCACAACCGCGAGGTAGTGCCCGGATCAGGTCTGCCCATGGTGGTGGTGTTGATTTTGGTGAGGTGCCAAGCAACAGGGAGGTGAGAAAGAGAAAGGGAGATGAGTAATAGATTGATTTCTTGCTTGCCACATACAGGGCTATGGCTACCACAAATGTAGGCTGCCAACATTACATCAAGCTCTTATTGGCTGTAGCCACTCTTTCTAAACTTCCTGAAACTAACAACCCAAACCCATGCTAACCAATCATATCAAATCCAAACTAGCCATACTTATCTTTAGAGCAGATTTTCATCAAACCCAATTATTCCTTACTCCTTGCGTCTCTTCCTCTGTTACTACTTGCCCCACATAACATAGTATTTATTGACCGTGCCTGATGCTACTTAAGTTATCAACATGTTATGGCAGTCTTTTTTTTTCTTGGGAACACAAAATTGCAATCTGGTTTAAAACCACGATTCTTTATCAGGGGGGACTGCTGATGTGGTTGGACTTGGTGTCATACTGATATCAATTTATGAAGCAATTGAGAAATCTCATTATGCAATAAATATATTTAATTGAAACTTAGAAAAAGCAAATTAATGGAGTGTGATATTAAATTAGACAAATTAAGTGTTTTATCGTGATTCATCAATACCCCTGAGAAAATAAAATTCCTTCAAGAAAATCTCTGCTTACTGCACAATTTTCTTGTCTATTCTGTGTTTACTGCGGTGTGCAGTGAGTTGTTAAATTTCCTTTCAAGAATGTTTGACTACCGTATCTTGTTCAGTGTCAGTGGTCTTCATCTTTTAGATTTCCTTGTTGTCTTATGCAAAAACCTGTTTAGAAAGTTATGTCTATCAGCAGTAATATTTTTCAGAATTACGATATGCTAGTTGCATGCTTACTTCTTTTATGAATCTGATCATTGAGCGAAAAATAATTTAGCAGTGGTTTGTTAGCTAGGCTGTTGTGTTTGGTATGCTACACCAGTGCTTATCCTACGGACTGCTGCCAATAGAAGGCTATGCCTGTTTTTTTCAGGAAATACTTTCAAAAGCACTCATTGTGAGGTAAGTTTAGACAAGTAAATGGGGAGTGCGAGAGCAATAGTAGATTTTGCAACATCCACTGTTCTTGATTATCTGTTGCGCTACATGCCCATCCAACCAGAAGATTGGGAACATCCAAGTTATATGTCTTCTTTGGATTGAGGAAGACCCACTGTAGCCCTTTGGATTGGAGGAAAAAGAATGAATTATTCTAGCCAATCATACCAGGGGTGAAGCTATGTTGACTTACCCTGGTCCATATGCAGAAGGGTAAAAAAAAAAACTAGTAGTTGACTCGATATGACCATGTACTGCTTCTAAAATTATATAAGTTTCTTTATATACAATTGAGTGTGCACCAGGGTCATTTCTAATTTAGCTACGCCCAACAGGGTTGAGTTCTTTTTTATCCAAAGAAACCATATGGGATTACAATTTGAAATCTGGTCTAGTGGGGCAGTGGATGATTAAAATCATCTTTATAATTCATTTCTCCTACTTTTTTTAGATAAAGGATAAAGCGCCCTCTAGATCCAATTGGTGTTTCCCTACTTTAAACATATATACTTAAGCAAAAGTATGACTTTGATAAGCTTGTGATGATAGCAGTTGTAATGTACTATTCCATTGTGAAAGCATATTTAGATCCTTCTGCAATCTTTTGTGTCAAGAAAAGTTCCCAGATTACCAGGCTTCATCGCTTGTTGCATGTTAGTCCATATTTCAGAATGGTTTACTTTTCTGCTAAGCAGTGTGTATTGGACCTCGTCCAGGGCTGCAAAGGAGCCTCGAGAATGATGAGGGAACCTTAATTTTGTTTGACTCGGTATCTGATATTGTTGTTATGTTGTGAAATATGCACCATCAGATGGGCTGCATTTGTATTCTTATCTTTTTTTTGTAATTTTCATCTTCTTCCTTTTTTATTTCTTGGAATTGGAATTATTTCTTTCAAATGTTGTTCAGGAAACTGATGTCAGTCCCCCATTTTATTTTACTTTTTTGTTTTGAGGAAACCATGTCCTCTTCTTAAAACAGTTTACATCTTATTGCAAAATGTATCATTGAGTAATTCTTTTTCAGTAACCTGACTTGGCCGTCATGGAGAAAAGTCTGCTTTTGTAGTTAGTGTTGCATGCATCCAGGATTTCCTTCTGACAGTGTTATTTGAGGTTCATGTCCTGCTTAGAATAACACATGTAGTGTGGCGATTTCTCAGATGCTGATGACAAATTAGCACACGTATGTGAACATTTATATGTATGTATTATTTTGTCACTTCAACTATCAGATGCATGTGGAGAAGTTAGGTTTGACTCAGTAGTTGCATTTCGTTTTTATCAGCAGGATACTCCTCCAAAAACTAACCTTTGAAGGACGGAAAACTAGCTAGTTTAATTCACTATTAAACTGATGAAATTTGGAATTAGTCTTTACATTTGGATTCGCCTATGTTATTAAATAGTAGTTACCATTTACCAAATTTGGTGTCAGTAGCAATACTCCTCATATTCATCACGTCAGTTCATAACACCTTGATTGTGAAACAGACCACCCTAATGTTACTACTGCTGAGATCTCTTCCATGTTGCGATGCAGGTACACATGTGTAACAAGCTTGCTAGTCGGCATGTGAGAGTTGGACTTGCAAACTCTAATAAACTTGCCCGTTGTGATATATGTGAAAGTTTTCCTGGTACTCCTTTTGATTCACGAATCTCCTTTTTTTTACGATTAGTCAACTAAATCTTGAATTCTTGATTTGCCTGGGTATATAGCTTTCTTCCACTGTGATATAGATGGCGCCTCACTTTGCCTGAGCTGTGACATGACTGTTCATGTTGGTGGCAAACGAAGCCATGGAAGATACCTGCTCCTAAGGCAAAGTGTTGAAGTAAGTTTATACTCAACAGCCTTAGATTGAAATTTCACGTAATTCTCTAGTTCTCAAATTAGGGAACTATGATTAGTTTCCAGGAGATAAACTAGGCCATATGGATGATGACGTGGCAATGCAAAGCAAAGATCCTGAAAACCAGATAGATCAGACGAAGCCTTCTCATTCAGCAACAAAAGAGCAAAGGGCAAACCATAATAATAGCTCTGATGATCCAGCATCTGATGGAAACTGCGATGACCAGGGTAACATTAATTCGAAAATGATTGACCTTAATATGCGACCGGCTCGTACCGATGGACAAGGATCAAATTCCCAGGTGTGTCATATTTGTTCACTATGGTTGAAGCGTTGCTATATCTATAGTGCACTTTTCATTTGGCACTTGCAGTTTTCTCTATAGTAACAGTTGTCCCTTGTGATGGCAGATCCAGACTCACGGGGTGGTTCTTAGCGTGAACAACCATGACTCACCTGGGGTAGTGCCGACAAGTAATTACGAAGGAGATGCCAACAAGTAAGCACTGGAAGTTCGGAATGTACATTTCTTCATCTACATATATACTGCTCTATAGCAGCTCAGGAGCGCAGAACACGGGGGGTTTAGCATTGGCATCTCTGTTACTATTGCCATAGTAGTACATTTCTGGCAGAGTTGGAGCTAACAACTGCATCTCGATCAATTCGGCTTGTCGTGCCCAAGATCTATTTACTGTCAGGTCAATTCTCGTCGCGATTGTCAGAACTCATGTAACTTGCCGCATTGCTGCTGTTATAGAGGCTGTGTTTATCCCCAACTCCTCCAAATTTTCCAAACTTTCTATCACATCGAAACATTAAATATAGCAAATGACCCATGCATGAAGTACTAAATGTAGGTAAATAAAAAAACTAATTGCATAATTTTGATGTACGTTGCGAGACGAATCTTTTGAGTCTAGTTAGCATATGATAGGACAATATTTACCACATACAAACGAAAAGTGTTATAGTATTTTTCGCAAACATTTTTCGCATTTTTTTTTGCAACTAAACACAGCCAGAAGCGCAGTGGCTGTCACTTGTGCTTTGGAGTTGGAGTGATGTACTATGCCATTAGAAAAAACTGTACAAAAAGATGAATAGACCGCTCATTTTTCTGTGTTGGCATATGTTCAGCTCGGTTCAGTCGCTGGTTGGCACGTGGCAACAACAAAGGTCTTTATCATAGAAATTGATTCGACACGTTTCATGCAATACGCAGTGCTTGTGAGCGAGTTGGTCAAACCGTCGTGTTCAAGTATATTATTCAGTCAAAACATGGCTGCATCAAAAGGCTCTTCGATGTCTTCCAGAACTGGAGTTTTTATTCAACTCACCCCTTCTTGTTTAGTTGCTAAGTTCAAATTTCTAAAAAAAAATTCTGGCACGTGCATGTAGAATTAAATTTAGATGAAATAAAAAAAATACATTGCACAATTTGCCTGTAAATCGCGAGACGAATCTAATGAACTTAATTAGACCGTAATTAGACGCTAAATTGCTACAGTAACAACATCTAATGATGGATTAATTAGGCTCATTAGATTCGTCTCGCGATTTACAGACGAGTTCTGTAATTTATTTTATGATTAGTCTATATTTAGTATTTCAAATGTAGAAAAATACTTTTTTAAAAATTTTACACAGCGCAACTAAATAAGACTCCAAGCCACTCCCCTCACCAAGCACCAACTACGAGGTTAATCCTCTGCCGAGCAGCGGGAGCCGCGCGCAATCGCACACCGCCGCGCGTGTAGTCTCGGAGAGGCGCGAGCAGAAACAAATGACCAGCCGCCACACGCACCCGCTGCCCTCCCAGCAGGGGCACGACACCGGGCGCGCGCCAGGACACGGGGCCGGGGGGTAGCCCGCGCAGGGCGGCCGGAAACCCACGCGACGCGCGGGCGCCCGTCTCGCTCGCCGCCCGCTCCCAGGTCGCGCGACAGGGCACGGTCACGTAGGCCGGCAGCCCGGCGCGTCGAACTCCGCCGCCCGGGGGCCGCCCCCGCTCCGCGCGCGGGGCACGACGCTCGTGAGTCGTGCCCCGCGAGGACCGGCGCGCCCTTTGCCGGGCACGGCGGCCGCGCTGTCGAGCCAGGGCCCGGCACCGCGGGGACCAGCGGCTGCCGCGGGCTGCGAGACACGGACACGGGCGGCAGGGGGGAGGAAGGAGAGGAGGAGGAGGAGGCCGAGTTGGCTTCGTGCGGTGCGGGCACGTCGTTGCTTGCTGCTGCCCCGGCGGCGTCCGCGTGCATGCACATACGCCGCGGCTCGGGTCTTCCAGCGCCACGGAGGAACATGCACGTATACCCGGCTCGCCCGCGCCCACTTGCGGGGCGGCTGTCCCCTACCCCCTCGCCAGAATCCGGATCTACTGCGGCGGCTGAAATTCATCGAACGGTGCCTGGCCCCTGGCCACAGCAATGACGCCATACGCGATTCCGGGCAGCCACGAAGGCAGGCACGCTGCTACGAGAGAGAGGCAGGAGACCAGGGCGTCTACCTGGCAGCAGCCGGTCGGCCCCACGGAGGACACCGTGCCATGGCTGAGGCCGGCAGGCCTGCGGTGCCGGCCCGCACCCAACCCAGCCGCCGGCGCTCCCGCCAGGCTCCGCAGCTGTGCGCCTGTGCGGCTGTTCCCGGCCCCCAACGACCCCACCGGAAACCGGATCCTCTGCAACCGCAGCTAGCCACGGTGCCCGCCGCCGCTTCGTATCGTCCTGGCTGGCAGCGGCATGGTGCCACCCGCTCCCTCCCCCGGGCCCGCCGCAGAGGATCTCGTGCCCCGGACGGCCTGCCGCGCCGCACCAACGGTATATATACGGGCCAGAGTCGCAGCTAGATGATCAGTCCACCGCAACCGCGTTCACGCCTCACGCAGCTCCACCTCCTCGAGTCCTCATCAGACCGCAGCTCGCCACCGCCTTCTCCCTGCAGGCTGCAGCCTGCAGCCTCCGTTCGTCGTCGACGCGCAGGCCGGTGCTTGACTGGGACGATCGACGGGCGAAGCCGACGCGCATGGCGGGCTACGGCAACGACGGCGTCGACCTCACCGAGCTCACGCTGGGGCCGCCGGGCGTCAGCGCGCGCAAGGCGAGGCGAGCCAGGAAGAACGGGCAGCCGTCGTCGTCGTCCGCCAGCATGCAGGCGTTCGTGAAGGTGAGCATGGACGGGACGCCGTACCTGAGGAAGGTGGACGTCGCGGCGTACGACGACTACGGCGAGCTTGTGGAGGCGCTCAACGAGATGTTCTGCTGCTGCTCCATCGGTAAGCTAGCTGCTGGCTGCTGCCCTTGAGCCTGCCTCGGCAAAAAAAACAAACAACTGAAGAAAAAGACCTGAAGAAATTGCGCATTCCGTTTGCGTCGTGCAGGGCTGATGGACGGGTACGGCGAGTGGGAGCACGCCGTGGTGTACGAGGACGGCGACGGCGACTGGATGCTCGTCGGCGACGTGCCGTGGGAGTAAGCACCCCGCCCCCCGATAGCACTGCCTGTGCTTTGGCTTTTGGCAATGGTCAATGGAGTGTCGGGGCTCTAACAGATGGCGAATGCTCGCGTTTTGGTTTTGTAGGATGTTCGTGTCCTCGTGCAAGAGGATGCGGGTGATGCGATCGTGCGAGGCGAGAGGGCTGAGCTCGAACGCGTGACAGGGATACCGACCGCGCCGCACGACATCGAGATCAGAACGGCAGGTGAGGGGACAATGTTCAGAAACACACATAGAATTCAGAACATTGCCCGGCAGTAACTGACGGGCAGTCTATTTGGTTTCTGATTCAGAACGTGCAGGCATCAAGCAGCATCTGAACTGAACTCTCACTGTTGCACATAGCTCAAGTGGCCGGCCACCAAGCTGACGAAGGCGATGACGCAAATCTGCGCGAAGCAATGCAAGTACGATTCCATCTACAGAAAGAAAGACTGCAAGTGGAGAATAAATGTTAGTTGACGCCGCCAGAACCGTACGATCTCCTCCTCGCATGAGCCGGATACGGTTGACTTCCCTGCGATCCAAGTATTTTAGCAGCTCTGAATCTGATAATGCTCCTGCCTACGGATCACTCCTAACAAACACCTACTGCCATTCAAGCTTGTCTGACATTGCTGTTCTTGTTTCCTTTTTGGGTCGTCTCGGCTGTACCTGTATGTGTCACATGTACATTAATCAAGGGTCGTACTGACCTCCAAATTTTGATACGAGTTGCCTACTTGCCTCCGGAATGGAAGATATCGGATTCAGATTCAGCTCGGAAGTTCAGAGCTGTTCTGTCTAGCATTCTACTGCTTGTGCTAGCAGTTTAGGCGACCGGATCAGCTGGTCAGCGTACTTCGCTATTTGCAAGTGTGTGTAGCTCGGTTAAGGTGTCCGGATGTCGCGCGACAATGGCTGCATTTGGAGGTTTGCGTGTAGGTAGAGCTGAGAACACTGGGCATCCAACAAATCTTTTTTTCCAAGATGATTCTGACAGATATAGCGAGCCTGGCAAGTGGCCGTGTAGGTTAAGATCAGGCTAAGATCATGGCAATCGCACAAAATAAATCGGATCAAATGAACAAGGAGTCTAGAAATTAATGTAGGTTGTATTGTATAGTCAGGTTGTCAGGAATGATCAGGAGTTTCAGTTTGTTTTTTAGAGGAAAAAGAGAAAATGAATTTTTTACGGACGAGTTCCGAGTTACTCCCTCCGTCTCAAAAAACAAGTCACTCTAGAATTCAAAATTTGTCCCAAAAAAACAAGTCCTACTCTATTTAGAAAGTGCATGTGCATGCAAGAATTTATTAGTGCTAAATATGAATAATAAATAAGGGCAAACATGATTATTTTACTTTTTTTTTTTAATTTGTTTTAGAATTTCTAGAATGACTTGTTTTTTAGACGGAGGGAGTAGACATGTTAGAACGGGCCGACTGGACCGGTGAAACACCGGAATGTTGTCGACCCAAAAGACTGGGAGGGCCGGGCCTCACCCCCAGCGGCCCGAAGGCCGGAGAACACGAGAAGCTCATCACGGCGGTTTTTTTATTTTTTTTATTTCTGTTTTTACAAAAATATATTTTCGAGTTGGAAATTAACAGAAATATACCCCGGCCGCCCCGCTGCCGGGCGGCCGGGACCTGGCCACCCGGCTGCCGGGCGGCAGGGGCTAAACTACAAAAAAAAAGAGGAAACAAAATTGCGGCCAGGTCCCTGGGAACCGGCCGCCCGGCAGCCGGGCGGCCGGCCTCCCAGGCCGCCCGGCTGGGGGGCGGGCGGCCCCCACCCCTATATAAGGGTGTTGGCTGCCCCTCCCCCTCATTTGCCTTGCTAAAAATCCAGAAAAAAAAAGAAAAGAGAGGGAGGGAGGGAGAGGAGGGGTGAGGGAGAGGCAAAGCGGCGAAGCCCTATTGGATTTTAAAGCCGGCGACTTTAGATAACTAAAATTTTCCACATTTTATAAATAGATTATGTTGTAATTATTTTGTTGAAACAGTAAATTACCAATCGGTTCAATTATTGTTAGGAGTGATTAGTGGTACATTTAGGTGCATTTACTTATAGTGATGAGCGTTGATATAGTACATTAAGTGTTAGATTTAGTATTAGAAAATATTAGAAAATTGTTAGAGAAGTATTAGAAAATGTAAGATAATATTAGAAAATTATAGAAAATGTTAGAAAATTGTAAAAAATTGTAAAAAATATTAAAAAATTGTAGAAAATTATAGAAAATTGTAGAGAATGTTAGAAAATTGTAGAGAATGTTAGAAAATTATAAAATATTATAGAAACTATTTTGTTGAAACAGTAGATTAGTAATCATTTTAATTATTATTAGGACTGATTAGTGGTACATTTAGGTATAGTTAATTGTAGTGATTAGCGTTGATATAGTACATTAGCAATCTAATTAATTAATCTTAAAAATTGCAAGATAATATTAGAAAATTTCTAAAATGTTACAAAATATTAGAAATTATTATTAATGCTTCGAAAATCTTATAAATTATTTAGGAAATATAAGGAAATATTAGAAATATTTAGATGTGTGTGATTGTATTGTATTGTTTTGATCTTACGTGGTAGGTATGGCCGGGGTTACTCCTGTGTTGCTGGACCCAACAATAGACTCGGGTCACCGGTCCTTCCTTGCGAAGGTTCAGCACCAAGAACTAAACGTGCTGCGTCCACGTGCACCTGCAGAGTTGGTTGCTGTAGACCCACGATGGGTGCCCAGGTGATATGTCGTATATTTTCTGTTTTTATCCATTATACATTTCGTTATATAATGTATTAACATTTGAGCACTGTATGATACAGGTTGAGCGAGCAGGTCTTCTCACAGTGGCTCGTCTTGCTGAGAGTGCTTTGGTGAAGCTAGACAGGTCTCTACTTTCAGCTCTCGTTGACAGATGGAGACCTGAGACACACACGTTCCACCTCCCTTGTGGGGAGATGGCACCGACCCTGTAGGACGTTGCGATGCTTCTTGGTCTTCCTATCACCGGAGACGCTGTCGGGCCCCACGTGGTACCTTCTACGTGGCTGGAGGATCTTGAGGAACGTTTTGCAGGTGCTGCCACCACGATTGATCCTGAAGATTTCAATGAGCACCCACAGTCGAAAGGCCCTTCCAAGTCATGGCTCCTACAGTTTCGGGTACAATTTCGTACAAAATGATGTGTTGATGTATTTTATGGCTTTGAAATAACTAATGTGTTTCTTATTCTCAATGTTCGTACTTCATTGCAGCCGGATCTGTTGGCAGCCGATGCTGATGACTACAGCGTGACTAGATCACTCGAGGCGTACGTGCTGTGGTTATTTGGGTACATCCTGTTCAACAACTCACACGGGCACTGTGTGGATAGGGTGCTTCTGCCATACGCACAGGAGATCGCCGATGCAGATGAGGATGCCATACCCTTATATAGTTGGGGTTTAGCGGCTCTTGCATGCATATATCGTGGACTCTGCAAGGCATCACGGCAGAATGATAGGAATGCTGTCCTAACGGGGTGCCCAATTCTGCTACAGCTTTGGTCTTACGAGAGGATTGCGATCGGTCATCCCATGATTGACTAGTCACCGTACACGCCGGATATGTACGGTGACATGGAGGACGACAGACCCACCATGGGGACTCTCTGGTACTCTCGACAGGTATGGGACACGATAAAAATTTATATTCTATGCGTACTATGGTCATACATTGTTCCCTCAATACCTTTCTTATGGACACATAATTTTTATTTTTGCAGAAAACATGGGCACATCTACAGAAACGTGGCACCACCGGAACATCATAGCTACTCTACAGATCACGTACACGCACAACGTAAGAGAGGTCGGAATGGTAGGGGTCGTTAGTTGTTTGCACTTGTTTCTTCGGCGGCATTGTGGACTGTTTCGACTGTTCGGATTATGATTGTTTATGATTGTGGTAGTTTACTTGTCATTTATTTATATAGATATTATTGATGTGAACTTGTTATGTTTGGGGGTTCCATAATGCTCGTGAAATAAGGGAATCTCTTGCGAATTTTTTCCGTGATTTAATGAAGGACAAGTTAGTTGCGGGAGGAGTTAGCGGCCGAGATCCCGCCGACGATGACGACGACTACCGCATACAGAGTAAACTTCGTGACAGGCTCGTATAGCTCAAAATAGGGACCATAGTGTATCTATATGCGAGTACGAGATCACGGGTTTCGCATATGTCGCATTGTTTGCCCAGACAAATGTGACAAAAGTCGACAGCCCAATAGTAGTGCCCTTTCACCATTTCGAAAAGATGTGACAACACGGCAACCACACCAGCTCATATTCAAAGCAGTCTCTCGGGCGAGGACGACGGAACTGTCACTCTACAGCGAAGGTCTGTGGCGTGTAGTGGGGAAGGTGGCATCTAGGCACGATCGACCGAGCGGTAGCGATGCAGTGCTGTGAGTCTGCATGCACTTAGATGCTCTGCATGCACAGAGATGCATCGAGTAGTCAGTTCGATAATTGAATCTAGCATTTTCAGTGTTCGGTCAGCTAGCCTCTTCACTGTGTTGTCATGTAGGCTTTTCAGGTCCATTTACACTCCACACTCCGGGTATCAGACATTTGTGCGCCTATAAATACTCCGAAGTTTGTGAACTCCCAGTAGCACTCAAACAACAAAGCTCATTGTATACCCAATGTCTGGAGGTGGGTCCAGCGGGAAGAATTACTATGGTTTTGGGAAAGGAAAAGGGGGAAGAAAGGGAGACCCCATAATATGGGAGGGGCCTCTTGGACCTGATTCCTTTCCGGAACCAGTGTTTGAGTTTCCGCCACAGCACAAGAGTGATTTTACCAATGAAACTCCTCTACGACAATACGATAACCGTAGAGAACCGTGGCCAAAATGCAGACATGGTGAGGACTGTTTAGTGCAGATGTGCACCGACGGGATGGATGGCGGTCGGCGTTTCTTCAAATGCCCACACGCATGGGTAATACTTGGTTATTTTATTTCTTTATCTTCGTTGAGATACCTTACATGAAATTTATTTTGCAGTTTTCAGATGCTCCAGAAAACTGTGGTTTTACCAGATGGGTCGATCCTGCACCAATTGATTCAGTTCAGGAGTTCATCGAGTACCTCCAGATAAAGATCTTTGATCTGGAATGCAAGGTAAACTATTACGAGGAATTGAGCGAGGGTAACAAAGACGACGAAGATGATGATATCAGCAATGCTGCCGCTTCACAGAATGAACCATGCACTATTCCTTACTGCAACTGCCCTTGTCACAAGAAGAAGGGCCCTGCCCCTCCGGCACCACCGCCTGCACCACCTGCAATGGGTGGATACTGCGGAGAAGGCTTAACGCAGTTTGCTACGTGGGGGTACGGCCACTAGGACTATCTATTGCTAGTCACATACTGCATCGTTGTGTTTGTTGTGTTTTTCTAAATTACTTAAGGCATGTTAGCTTAGTTCAGAATCTGTTTACCGTAGTTGTAACGGGTTCTGCCATGCCACTGCATGTTTGATGTGTGTTTCATTAACGTTGTATTATGATGTAATTCTTATGGTTTATATTGTGTAATGTAGTTTTTAATTTTTAATTCTTACCGTTATATTTTATGTGTGGTTCACAGTATTCTAGTCCCCTGAAAATGTCCGAAAATATTAAATGCAAGTTCAAAGATTCACTAGATTGCTTGTGCGTGCGTGACACCTCGGCGCCGTGATCTGTGGCGTCAAGACGTGTTATCTCGGCGCCACATATTACAGCGCCCACCCCTAGGGTCTATTTCTGCAAAAAGTTACAAAAAAGACACATATATTCAATTATTTTGCGAAAAGGGCTAAATTGCAAAAAAAAATCCGGCCGCCCCCAGCCGGGCGGCCTGGGAGGCCGGCCGCCCGGCTGCCGGGCGGCCGGTTGCCAGGGACCTGGCCGCAATTTTGTTTCCTCTTTTTTTTGCAGTTTAGCCCCTGCCGCCCGGCAGCCGGGCGGCCAGGTCCCGGCCGTCCGGCAGCGGGGCGGCCGGGGTATATTTCTGTTAATTTCCAACTCGAAAATATATTTTTGTAAAAAACAGAAATAAAAAATAAAAAAACCGCCTCATCACGTCCTCATGGAAACGGCCCAACAGTTGGGGCCTGGGGATCGCAGGCACCCCGCGCACCGGCGCGCCGCGCCAGGGCGCAACTACCACCGGCCAGGCGGCCACGCCACGCGCCACCACCGTCACCGTCGCTCTTGCGCGCGCGGCGCGTGCCGCGAATTCATTCCGCCGTGACCTGACGCATGGATCTCCGGCTCCGCGTCCGAGCGCCGCGGCGCCGCCCTCCTGTGCGGTGCGCGCGGTGGTTCACCCACTCACCGGAAGCGCCGGCGGGTCGGGGGGTTGGGTTTTGGCTCGGCGCGCCGCTAAACGCTGGCTGCCGCGCCGCGCGCGCCGTCCGCCAACGCCGTTGCTCCGTGTCACGCCACGACCGCGAGCGCTCCAAAGTGCCGCACGGCTTTCCGTCGTGGACTTCTTCCGCCACGAACAGTTTACCGGCACGTACGGGCCGGGGGCCGAACCGAACCCCTGGCGAGGAAAACACCACGCCCCTTCCCGTGACCTACCTATCTCTGTCGGTGGCGAACTGTGCCGTCTGTGACAGCGTTTAACACCGGCGTTTCGCACCGATTGCCTTATTCTCTTGGCTCGACTTTCCTCTCGACCGTCAGCAGGAGGATCGCAGCCTTTGGACTCGCGCACGCAAAGGAGCCGCGCTGGAGCGCCACGCATGGTGTCTCGCAAAATCGAGGCCCGGTGATGTTCCCTTTTCTGCTTACGTGAGAAAGCGCTTCGATCCATCCATCCACTAGCTATCAGCCTTTCTTTCTTTCTTTTTTTAAGGGAGATCTACCAGGATTGCAACCTTTGATGATCCTGCATGTAAATGTTCTAAGTGTTGCTTATGAGTAGATGAACTGCGTCCATTTACCAGCCACATCACCTGAAAGTCTGAAAAAAAACCCCAAGAGACAAAAAACGCTGTACTGTAGTTTTGGTTTTCTGAGGTTTCAGGCACGACGTCTCATGTCAGTGACTGCAAACCATACTCTCTGAAAACTTCATTGTCCAAATCCGTTTCAAAGGGCGAACTAAAAAAAATAAATTGAATTGCTAGTATTATACCTGTGCTTTGGTGAAATGGCTGCGTTCCTGTCTTCCTGAACGACACGGACCGGGGTCCCCATCGCCATCGGCAACCAGCATTCCTCCTCTGCGTCCCGTTCCTCTTCATGCCAGTGGCAACAACGTCGGACGGACAAGGACTTTGCTGGCCTCCCGTTTCGACAACCTTAACGGCCATCCTTTTCCCGGCAAACGTCGCACCTTTGCCGTATCCATGCGTGGTCGGCTGCTACGTGTCCCGATCGTCGGAATTCGTCCGTATCGATCTCCAACGAGAAGCAGGCTGTCGCGCCTCATCGCTTCGGGCTAACTAGCGTTTTCGCTCGGATCAGCAGGGTCTCGGCGTTGTCCTCTTGCCGGAATGGAGGCTGCCATGGGGATGGCGTTGCTGCGGTTGAGTGGAGGCATGGAAGTCCGAGTTGGACTTGATGCTGGCGAGACACAGACGCAAGGGATGAAGTCAACAGGGGGCAAAAAATGCAATGAGAATTGTTGGGTTCTTAGCTAATGCTATGGTAGGCTCAAAATCCGTATATTCATATCTAACACAAAATCAGCCGAATGTTGAGGTAGGCTCAAAATCCGTATCTAAAATAAAAGGGAAAAGTTCAAAATTTTCAACCCTGAACTATCACTATCATCCGATTTTGGTCCCTAAACTATGAAATCGGACATCATATATCTCCAACTACCGAAACCGTTCAAAAAACGACCCTGGCCTCAACCTAAGATGGTTTTGCTACAATATAATTTCCGAATTTCTAGGATTTTACACCTCTCTCAATTAAATAATTGAGAAAACATAGTTACTATTGTCTAAAAATCGTAATATTTGCTGTGAGGTAGCACAAGAGACAAGAAATCTATTTTGGATAGGTGGGTTACATTAGACATAAAGGAATTTGAATTATAAAATTTTAAAAATGGGTAGAATTCAAAATTCCTTTAATTTTAGGCCAGCTAAATCTTTGCTAAAAATGCATTAAAAATATGATAATTCATACTTTTTTATTTAGTTTAATAATATATTTTTTATTGGTCCAAGTTTTGTTGAATTTTTTGAATTCCTTCACAACGCTCAAATTTGAATCAAATTTCATTATTTCCTCAAAATTCTAATTTGAGAATTTAGTATAAAATTTGGTCCAATAAAAATATTTTATTAAACTATATAAAAAGTACAAATTATCATGTTTTTAATGCATTTTTATCAAAGGTTTAGCAAGCCTAAAGATTCAAGTAATTTTGAATCTATCCATTTTTAAAATTGTATAGTTCAAAATTTTTTTATGTCTAATGTAGAGCATCTAGCCAAAATAGATTCATGTCTCTTGTGCCATCTCCGAGAAAATGTCATGATTTTTAGACAATATTAACTATGTTTTCTCTGTTATTTAATTTAGAGAAGTTTAAAATCCTAGAAATACGAAAATTATACTGTAGCAAAACCACCTTAGGTTGAGGTCAGTGTTGTTTTTCTAACAGTTTTGGTAGTTGGAGATGTAGGATGTTTGGTTTCGTAGTTCAAGGACTAAAATCAGACGATTGTGATAGTTTAGGGTTGAAAATAGACTTTTCCCAAAATAAAATCAGTGTTTTCCTCTTACTTGACATTGGAAGTTTGGAACCTATAATAGGTATCTTTTTTTTGCGAATGTGCCTGAGCACGTATTTTATTAAAAAAAAGCAATATGATCAACACAAACCTTAATAGGCAGAGAAATAATAGCTATCTTGATTTTAGATTTTCCTAAAAGTGGTGTGCACTCGAGGTCTCTATGCATCATTTATGATTTTGACGAAAAGGACAGTGTCCTTCATGCATGTGAATGCTGAAAACAATGCTACTCCATATGGACTTAGTAGCGCCATCGAGTGCGAAAGCCCCTGCCCCTGCTTGGAAGTTGAGTTTTATGGTTCAAATCCATAGGATTCGTACAAATTTGAAACTTATCAGAAAACCATGGAATGAAGTAAAACCCAATGTCTGCTGCTGCATACATCAACAGTGCCAAATTTAGGATCTAACCAGGATGGTCCTACGTGGACTCTTCCATCTTGCATGTGACCACAATGAGGCCAGTAGCTGCTGGTTGCCCGTGTCGGCCATCAAGAACCCTAAAGAATCCTTTGGCCTCACCTCTTCTTACCACCACTCCCGTGATCCCCAACCTTTGTCCTTTAACTACCCCGCACATTCCCTACCAGAAATCCAAGAAAAAACCAGACCCTGAGTCCCTGAGTATACAAGCCCTGCAGGCATTCATCACCAGCGGTTTCTACTTAATATACCGAGTGAGTGAAGCCATGCTCATAGTACAAAATGGTCAGGACCATGTCAGTATGTTGTATGTACGCAGCAGTTGAGCAGTATACGTATAGCTCACCCATACTGAAATTTCCCTATTTTTTCTGAAAATCATACTGTATTTTTCTTTCGAAAGAGAGCTCAATAGTACTGAATTTACCAGCGTCCATCGCCATGGATAAAGAGAGCACTGTATGACAGTTTTTGTCAGTGTGAGCATGTGCATTGTGACATGTTGCTGCCTATAAAAACGCGCCAAAACAGCAGCGACATGCTCCAGTGACAGTGTGAGCAGCGGCGAGCTCGAAATGGCGCCTCGCGTCGCTCCCCGTCCGTCCTCCATCCACCGCTTGTGCGTGCGCATCCTACTAGCGTCCTTCCTGGCGGCGCACCGGCTCGTGCCGTCCTGCTCGGCCTCGTTCCTCGGCTTCCCCGCGGCCGCCAAGCGGCACGACTACCGTGACGCGCTGGCCAAGTCCATCCTCTTCTTCGAGGGCCAGCGCTCGGGGCGGCTCCCGCCGGGCCAGCGCGCGTCGTGGCGCGGGGACTCCGGCGTGTCGGACGGCGCCGCGGCCGGGGTCGACCTCGAGGGCGGGTACTACGACGCCGGCGACAACGTCAAGTTCGGCTTCCCCATGGCGTTCACCACCACCATGCTGGCCTGGAGCGTCATCGAGTTCGGCGGCGACATGCCGCGCGACGAGCGCCGCCACGCCGCCGGCGCCGTCCGCTGGGCCACCGACTACCTCCTCAAGACCCTCGCCCACCCCAGCGTCATCTTCCTGCAGGCAAGCGCGCCGCACCGCAGCACCGTCGCGTTCGTTCGTGTCGCGGAAACACTGAGATCGAGTGCTGCGCACGGGCAATGCAGGTGGGCGATCCGTGGAAGGATCACGACTGCTGGGAGAGGCCGGAGGACATGGACACGGAGCGCACGGTGTACAACGTCAGCGCGGGGCGGCCGGGCTCGGACATCGCGGGGGAAACGGCGGCGGCATTGGCGGCGGCGTCCATGGTGTTCCGCGACGACGACCCGGAGTACGCCGAGACGCTGCTCGCGAGCGCGAGGAAGGCGTTCGAGTTCGCGGACACGTACAAGGGCGCGTACAGCGACGACCCAGACCTCAGGGCAGGGGGCTGCCCGTTCTACTGCGACTTCAATGGCTACCAGGTCAGATGCTTGTCTCGTTTCCCTGCCTCTGCCAGCAGATAGCGACATGATCTCTGCAGCTCTGCCTCGTCACAAGTTAACAAGAAGGCACAGAGGAGCTTACCCTGTGTCTCGCAGTTGCGGTGATGTTACTTTGGCAATTGGTACTTCATAGTTCTCCAAATATTACCCTGTCTGTCTGTAGAGACACACACATCTGTAGCTTACGGGTTAATGGAACATTGTTACATTGCTACCTTGCATCATACCTGGCTCATAGCAGATACTACTACACATATGTAGCAAGAATACCAATGCAAATAGTGCTAGAATTGCAGTCCACAGCGACTGCCATTTCAACAGAGCAACAAAATCAGTACTAGTTTCTATTCCTGAACTTCCAGGACTCCAACATTTAGCAATTTAGATCCTTTCGAGAAAAAAAAAACATTTAGCAATTTAGGTGGACCAACCTCCAGACACTCGCTGCACACTGGCTCAATACTCATGCATCACGTGTCGGCCCAAATGGTAGGACATCACATAGGTGAATTGCATTTCTAAGTGCCAACAGAGCAAAGAGCAAACAACATTTGAGTTTACATTGCTAAACTTCAAAAGATTTTGATTTTGATTTTAGTGTAGTAACTGTGAGCCAAAAACCAAACTTTTCGACTTCGAATACACTCTTATAAAACTGAAGAGAATTAAAGGCTGCTTCTACAGATTCCACACAATCAAAACATTCAGTAAAACAGAAGTTCAGAACTTAGTCAGGCCGGTACCTTAAAGCACATACTGAAAATTCTTGGCAGGATGAGCTACTCTGGGGGGCGGCATGGCTAAGGAGAGCCTCCAAGGATGACACGTTCCTCCAGTACATTCAGAACAACGGCAAGACCCTCGGTGCAGAAGACAGCAGCAACGAGTTCGGGTGGGACAACAAGCATGCTGGCCTCAATGTTCTTGTCTCCAAGGTCGGGCTGCTTACATCGATCTCCTTCAATTCCTGAATGCAAATAATGCTGAAAAATCAGCAGCACGAAGCTGATTGGCACAAGAAAATAAGGAATATAATTGCTCTGCAGGAGTTCATAGAAGGCGAGGTGCTATCTTTGCAGTCCTACAAGGAGTTTGCGGACAGCTTCATTTGCACGCTCATTCCAGAGTCCTCTTCACCGCACATCACGTACACCCCCGGGGGCATGCTCTACAAGCCTGGAGGCAGCAACATGCAGCATGTCACCTCCATCTCCTTCCTTCTCCTGACATATGCCAAGTACCTCTCCAAGTCATCTCACTCTGTCGACTGTGGAGACATTTCAGTTGGCCCTGCAACTCTTCAGCGGCAAGCCAAAAAGCAGGTAGGCACATCTCACACACTCCTCACAATCTGCACTTGTCTCCCTGCTGACAGCCAATTCAGGAACATCCAAAGATTGCCCTCTGAACTTGCATCTGCAGGTTGATTATCTGTTAGGAGATAACCCAATGAAGATGTCATACATGATTGGGTACGGCGACCGATACCCCCAACGGATCCATCACCGAGGATCTTCGTTGCCTTCGATCAAGGACCATCCGCAGCGGATCGCGTGCAAAGAAGGCACGCCGTATTACAATTCGTCTGGCGCAAACCCTAACCCGTTGATCGGAGCGGTTGTCGGAGGGCCAGGGGAGGATGATGCCTATGAGGATGACCGTGCGGATTTCAGGAAATCTGAACCCACCACCTACATCAACGCTCCGTTGGTAGGAGTGCTGGCATTCCTCGTTGGCAACCCTAACCCTGGCCGTATCAGACATTATTGAGCTTCAGAAGTCAGTACATCGGCATGAAGTGATGTAGATATATAAGAGCAGGCGAAGTTATAAACAGGTGGAACAAGCAAGTAGGATTGTGACACTGTGTTTAGACGGAATTACATATTTATAGGAGTGGAGTTTCAGCGACAACAAGAGTTTGTCTTGCACGTTCCTTTTGCCTTTGTTGTTGGATTTACAAAGTTTGTGTGGATTTGTGCAAGTGGCATTTTTCACTGCACTTGCATAGCCATAAGTGAAAAGTTTGAACTTTTGTATTTGACATGAAAGGCTATCAAAATACTCATATCGAAAAGTGCTTGAATGTTTCAAAATTGGGCAGCATAGTTTTAAGGGCAGTCCTAACCTATACTGTCAATAGCTGGTGTTTTTTTGAACCCGTGCTCATGCTTTATTCACCCATAACCGGATCAGCAAGGTCGCGATCCAACACAGTCTGTACAAAGTTCGGGAGGGGATCAGACCATATTACAGGTTGATCCGGGTCCCTTTGTAGACCATAACGAGCTAGTTCATGAGCACACTGATTACTAAAGCGAGACACATATGAAATGCTTAAAGGTATAAAATACATAGCCAACAGCATGCGCAGATCCTTGTAGATGACTCCTCCTGGCGCCTGATCAAATTTGTCTGAAGTGAGGGCAATCACAAGGTTTGATGAATCAGTCTCAACTGCAACACGAGAAATTCCAAAGTCCATTGCTGCCTTCAGCGCAGCTAAAACAGCCTCTCCTTCAGCTGCAAGTGCATCATGCACAACATTTAAATGGCCAGCTCCCGCCAAGATTCCATGGCCCTGACAATCTCTGATCACGAAGCCCCAAGCTCCATCTTTTTCTGCATTCCGGAAAGCCCCATCAGTGTTAATCTTCAGAACATCTGGTGGAGGTGGTACCCATCTCTCCTTTGCTTTTCTTCCCTGACCAGCTATCTGCATTGGTTTATCCTCCGAGAGGTAAGTGTTATCTGCAAAGATAATAGCTCTCCGGGTGACTTCCTCCACAGTTGATATTGTCTCCCCTGCATTAGCTTTGTTTCGATTCATCCACCAGGCCCACATCAGGCAAATCACCTGTCGCCCCTTCTCTTTTTCCATCTGCAAGATATTCTCAACTACATCTCGAGCAGAATTGGCCCTGAGCAGCTGTAATCTTTCAGCTTCAAAATGGAGAAGTTGCCAACATTTTTTCACTTGTTTACACTTCAGGAAACAATGTTCCCCATCCTCATCGAGTCGACCACACACTGGGCATCTTGTATCTATATCCATTCCTCTTCTTGCAATATTCATTCGCAGAGGAAGGCTATTATGAGCCAATCGCCAGAGAAATTGTTTTATCTTTGGAATACAGTCTAACTTCCACACCTTCCCCCAGAGAAACTCATCTCTTTCATTACCATTCGCACTAGAAGAGCCACCCTGCACTTTCTTCTTTTGTTCACGTTTATCCTCCAAAACATGATATGCAGATTTTACAGAGAAACTACCCCTGGGATCATAGTGCTATGCCACAGTGTCTTCATAGTCAGGCTTAACAGGAATGGATAGTATGTCCTGTACATCCTCATCCCAAAAAACATCACGGATGAGTTGCTCATCCCATGTACCAGTGATGGGGGAGATTAGGTCTGACACTTTGCTTAAGACAGTTCTTCCTCTCGGTGTCCTTGGTCTTCTTGTGACCTTGTTTGGAATCCAAGCATCACTCCATATATTAATTCTGGTGCCATCCCCTACCCTCCAAATTAGGCCCTCCTTCAGTGCTTCAAAACCTCGGAGTATGCTTCTCCAGGAATAAGAAATACCAGGTTTTTCACTCGCTACATGAGGATCCCCATCCGGGTAGTACTTGGCCCGCAGCACTTGAGCACACAGGGATTCAGGATGGATCCATAATCAGACGCCAACCTTGCCGAGTCAACATTGCCACTTCCTGCGACATAAACATTCCCAAGAGAGCCAATGCATTTTATTTTCTTTGTCCTGCCGAGCCCACCAAAACCTACAGATCACTCTTCCAATATCATCGCACAATGTCTTTGTTAAATCAAAGCAGGACATTGCATATGTTGGGATCGCCTAAGCTACAGCTTTAATGAGAACACCTTTTCCTGCTCCAGACAACAGCTTCTCCTTCCATCCCTGAATTCTCTTCCACACCCTTTCTTTCAAATATGCAAAGGTCTGTGTTTTAGATTTACCCATGTACACAGGAAACCCAAGGTACTTCTCAGTTCTAGCTTCTGTCCCAATCTCCAGTGCTGCCATAAGGCTAACTTTTGTTTCAGCTACTGTGTTCTGACTAAACATAATAGATGACTTGTCTTTGTTAATTGTCTGCCCCGAGCAATCCTCGTACAATGAAAGAATATTCCGCAAATGCTCTGCACTCCCATTCTCAATTTTGAAGAGTAGCAGAGAATCATCCGCAAACAAAAGATGATTAATACTCGGTGCACCTCGACAAACCCAGACTCCCACTGTTCTACCATCTTTTTCAGCCGCATTCCGCAAGCATGAGAACGCCCCAGCACAAATTAAGAACAAATAGGGGGAGAGAGGATCCCCCTGCCTTAGTCCCCATTGGGGAATAATCTCATCAGTTAGCTCACCATTAACTCGAATTCGGTAGCGGACAGTTGTCACAAAATTCATCAGTTTGTCCACCCAACCATTGTGGAAGCCCAACTTGCACAGCATCCTCCGCAAGAACTCCCATTCCACCCGATCATACGCTTTACTCATATCGAGTTTGAGTGCCGCGAAACTATCAGCCCCTCTTTTCTTGGTCTGCATAAAGTGGGTTAGTTCATAGGCCAGCAACACATTGTCTGTAATTAGGCGACCCAGCACAAATGCGCTCTGATTTAGAGAAATAACATCAGGGAGGACCTTTTTCAAGCGATTTGCTAGTACCTTTGAGGCGATTTTGTACACTACATTGCACAAACTAATTGGGCGCAGGTCTTTCAGCTTATCTGGATTGTTGACTTTTGGGATAAGAACCACCACTGTGTCATTCCACCCACTCTGCATTGGCCCACCATTCAGAAGATCAATGACCTCTCTCGACACATCATTTCCCACTATATCCCAGTATTTCTTGTAGAAGAGGGCCGGCATGCCATCAGGGCCGGGAGCTTTCAGATCCCCCGTGCTGTCAAGAGCACTTTTAATTTCCTCCTCTGTGTATGCCTTCGCCAGCTCCTCATTCATCATGGTTGTGACTCGTATCGGTACACACTGCAGCAGTTCCTCAAATCTCGAAGCTGCATTGGATTGAAAAAGAGAGGTATAAAAGTTAGTCACCAGGGCATGGATGCCCTCTGCATCATGCACCACAACTCCATCATCCCTCACTAATCGAGTTATTTTGTTCTGTCTCCTTTTCTCAGAAGCAGACTTATGAAAGAAGCTGGTATTACGATCACCATGCTTCAGCCAATGAGTGGTTGCATGCTGCTTTCAGTATAGTTCCCGTTGGTTCTCCAACTTCTCCAAACGATACTTCCATATCTCTTCTTTTGCAACACTATCTCGGGATATCACACCTCTCCTACATGCCTCCAATGCCTTCTTTGCACGCTTAATTCGCTTCTCTAAATCTCCCAAGAAATTACGACTCCAATCATTTAGTTCAGACGCCACCTCACGCACCGCGTCACCCACCTTCCCTTCCCTCGCCTCCATATTAGTAACAAACTACACTCTACAACCTAATAATAAGGGGTGCGGTTATATGTCACCGGAGATGATAGTTTCACCAACTATATTTAATGGGCTGTCAGCCCAATAGGCTGGTGCATAGGTTGTTTGTGCGTGCAGTGCACTCCGCGATAAAAAGATCTATCCATCATACCGTAATCATACCCCACATGCAGCGGAAGCGATGCATTAGCAAAGTAAAAAATATATAAAATCATGTGAAGAAATATTCAACATAAAAAGTCATAAATCCCAAACCAAGTATCTAAATTAAATTTCAATTTCACCATAACATTTCTTATGATGAGATCTTCAAATCAAGACTACACTTAACTATTTTCGGAATAATTTTTTAAAAAAATACAAGATAGTTAATTTTGACTATTGCAACCAAATAGTTTGACGATTAGAACAAATGATAGCTTCTTCAATGAGACGAACAAAAGACTATTTCCACCAAATAATTTAACGACTAGAACAAAGGATAGCTTCTTCAACAAGACGAACAAAAATGTTGCACATGGCAAACATTTGACCACTAAATATCACGAACCAATGCGTTCACGTCACAGAACAATTTAGTCTACAAATTTAACAAATAATTTAATATCACAAATAAATTATTCTAAAAATGGATAAAATATTTTTTACATGCTGAACAAATGTACCCACAACAAGAATAAATTAGGCTCTATGAACAAATTATTCTTAAAGACAAACAAAAGAAAAAATGATGAAAAATAGAAACGTATACAAATATTTATGAAAACTAAATAAATGAATATAAAAGTAGCAAACTGAAATATAATAAAGCAGGTAGTATGCAAAAGAAAAGAAAAGGGAAAAGCAAGGAAAATAAGAAAGGAATGAAGAAGGGAGAATTACTAAAAAATTACAAATAAAAGTAGAGCGAAAATAAAAAAAATTCAAAAGTTGTATCACCAAAATAGAAAAATAAAATAGATGAAATTTAATTTTAGCAAAAAATAGAAAATAAACAAAAACAAGAAAAGGTAAATCAAAATTTTTAAAAATAAAAAATGTAAAATAATCAGATAAATATAAAGAATAAATATTAAAAATAATAAAAAAATAAGTTTTATAAATGGGAAAATAAAATAAATTTAAAAATAAAATTTAAAAGAATAAATTAAAATCTCAAAGAGAAAAGTAAATATAAAATAAAAAGAGAAAAATAGAATAATAATTAAAAATAATGTAAAAGTGATGTAGAAGGCAAAACGGAAAAACGGAAAGAAAAAGGAAAAAATTAGAAATGGACCACAAGCAGGCTGCGTCCCTCACCACACATAAAAAGATAAACAATCTACTAATGGAATGAATTTAATTTAACTCTGCGTGTTCTTTTCGTCCTAGCCGAAAGCTGAATGGGCCACATTAGTTCTTCACGTGATTGGTGGGCTAATTTATCCCACGCGCGATATACAGCTTTTCCAAATAATATGAGCAAGTCTCTTTGCCGCAGTGCAGATGATTTTTTTCGTCGAATTTAATAAATGCGACCTAATAAAAAAACAGAATCCAACCTAATCCAGCCGGACTCGGGGCAAAAGTGCAGAGGAATCTTTTCCGGACTAAACGGAATCATGAGTTGTCCAATTTAATAAATACGACCTAATAAAAAAATCGAACCTAATCCAGCCGGACTCGTGCAAAAATTTGACCCGCCATAGGGTTCTTGCCTCTCGGGCCTGAAAGCAAAAGGAAAGGCTACGGAGTACGGACAAGAGGGGATTTCGGACTTCCACCAATCGTGAGACTTCACAGTCGAATTTTGTCGCCTCGTTTGGTTAGCGTTGCGCTACTCGCGCTACAAATAGAATCTTGCATGTATGAAGTACTAAACGATATTTATTTGAAAAATCTTTTTACGGATGGATGTAATTTTTCGTGACGAATCTAATAACGGTAATTAATCGATGATTAGCTACAGTAATGCTACAATGCCAACCTCGGATTGTGCGATCAAAGACGTCATTAGATTCGTCTCGCGAAGTAGTGCAAGGCTGTAAAGTTAATTTTGTAAACTGACTTTATTTAATACTTGTTATTATTAGTCAAAATTTATACTACTCCCTTGCACACACAAACCAAACGGGGCCATGACTTCTCTGTTGAATCCAACCGGATGAAGTCACATCATAGAGGAATAGTCGAATAGACGATAGGAAACAAACAAAATTGCAGTGGTTGCCCGGCAGCCACTAGCCGGCGGCTAGATATTCAACAGTTCAGCGCTCAGTTACCCAGAAAGATTTTTTTTAGACACCGAGTAAATCCGTTTTTTTTTAACGTTGCAATGTTCTCTACAAGCTGAGCAGTTTCCAATCTTCTCCATCTGTGAGTAGTCAGCGGAGCAGGAGAAGATGTCTCCTTACGTGCTTGCCGCCGTCGGCGCCGTGCTTATCGTCTTCCTCTATGTCGTCGAGAACCGCCAGCGCGGTAAGCTCCCACCGTCTCCCCCGTCGCTGCCGCTGATTGGCCACCTCCACCTCATCGGCCGCCTCGCGCACCGCTCCTTGCACGACTTGCAACTTCGATACGGCGGCGGCGGCGGCCTCCTCTTCCTGCAGCTCGGGCGCAGGCGGACGCTGGTCGTGTCCACGGCCGCGGCCGCCGCGGACCTGTTCAGGAACCACGACCTCGCCTTCGCCTCCCGCCCGCGCAGCGTGGCAGCGGAGAAGCTGTCGTACGGCTGCCTCAACGTGTCGTTCGCGCCGTACGGCGAGAACTGGCGCCGGACCAAGAAGATCGCCGTGGTCCACCTCCTCTCCCCGCGCCGCGTGGAGTCGTTCGCGCCCGTGCGCGCCGCCGAGGTGGCCGCGCTCGTCGCCCGGACCCGCCGCGCCGCGGAGGCGGGGGAGGCCGTGGAGCTGAGGGAGCTCCTGTACGGCTACGCGAACGCGGTGATCACCCGCGCGGCGACCGGTGCCGCCGGGGCAACAGCCGAGAAGATGAAGCAGCTGATGGGGAACTCCGAGGCGCTGATGGCGGGCTTCCAGCCGGAGGACGTGCTGCCGGACGCGCCGGCGAGGTTCGTGAGATGGGCGACGGGCTTCGACAGGAAGGTCGACGACATGGCCGAGGCGTGGGACAAGTTCCTGTCCGAGATAGTGGCGGCACACAAGGAGAAGGGGGGCGACGGTGCAGGCGAGGAGGATGAGGACTTCTTGGACGTCCTGCTGCGGCTGAGGGAAGAAGGCGCCGACGGGCTCGAGCTCACAGACGATCGTATCAAATCCATCATCGAGGTCATCCTCGCAGAAATGCTCTTCTCATTTCTCGAGAAATTTCTACTGATCTTGTTCTCCTGATCCGTGCTCGATTGTTGCGTGTGCAGGACATGATAGCCGCGGCAACTGAAACATCGTCGCAGACGCTGGAATGGTCCATGGCAGAGCTCGTCGCCAACCCGCGGGTGATGGCGAAGCTCCAAGACGAGATCGCGCGCGTCGCCACCGCCGATCAGCCGGCCATCGCGGAACCGGACCTGAACAGGCTGGAGTACCTGAAGGCGGTGTTCAAAGAGGTGCTGCGGCTCCACGCGCCGGCGCCGCTCCTCGTCCCGCACGAATCGACGACGCCGGCGGTCGTGCAGGGGTACGAGATCCCGGCCAAGACCGCGCTCTTCATCAACGCGTGGGCGATCGGGCGGGACCCCGCGGCGTGGGACGCGCCGGAGGAGTTCCGGCCGGAGCGGTTCGTGGGCGGCGGCGCCCCCGCGGACTTCAGAGGGACCGAGTACCAGCTCATCCCGTTCGGCGCCGGCCGGAGGATCTGCCCCGGCATCAACTTCGCGCTGCCGGTCTTGGAGCTCGCGCTCGCCAGCCTCCTGCGCCACTTCGACTGGGAGCTCCCCGGCGGCATGCGCCCGGCGGACCTCGATATGGGCGAGGCGCCGGGGCTGACGACGCCGCGGCGGGTTCCCCTTGTCCTAGTCCCCAAGACCAAGACGCTCGCCTAGCCATCACTCTAGTAGGAATCGGTGTGCTGCCACCAGCACCAAATCGGCATCCTTCCATGGGAATTGGGCACCGTGGTTTGTGCATGAACTATGAAGTAGTTGTCTTGTGGATCAAAACTCTTCTCTCGTGAATCTATCTGATGTGTAACAATTTGATTCATCTATTGCAATACGCATGTTCCCAAGTCGAAATTTTCCACGAGCTTTTGTGATGCAGCGTTCCACGGCAAGGTGATGGCGCTAGTGACTAGTGGCCCTGTGCTCCTGTTTTCTCCAGTGTCCTCCCTAGTTTCCTTCATTGCTAGTTGATCCGTCGCTTGCTTGGACGACTCTGCTGTTTTCTTCCATGAATTTTTGCTGCCTTGATGGTCTTTTCTTTTCTTTTCTTTTTGAGATTTTGGATGGACTTCTCTAGTTTTCTACCTGTGTGCATGAATGCACCGTTGAAACTTGAAAAGGTTTTCTCCAGAGCCTGCCTAACGGGCTTTGCAAGATTAATGGGCCTATTTGGGCTACGGGGCTGATCGTGCCTCGTGCAGGCCCGTCTCGTAATAAATGCCTCCAGGGCCGTACCTCTGCTCATCGTTGGGCCAAGCCACGTCTCATCCCGACTGTGCATAATGGGCCGTGGCGAGCCAGGCCGTGCCGCCCGTTGGGTCAGGTCTACCATGTCGGCTAGAGTTCCTTTCCGAGCGCGAGCGAGGAACCAAGCCGTGAAGGCGAACGGTCCCACACGGCAGTCAGCGCTGTTTTCCCATTGGACAGCTAATCTCGTCACGGAGGCAGGAGAGGGGAGGGAGGGGGAGAAGACCAAAAGAGAGATGGGGGAGGCATCGCCGGAGCCCGGCAGCTCGACGGCCGGAGGCAGTCCGGCGCCGCCGCGGAAGGGCAAGTCCTGCAAGGGCTGCCTATACTACTCGTCGGCGCTCAAGTCCCGCGGCTACAACCCCATCTGCGTCGGGATCCCCCGCTCCATCTCCCAAGGTCACAAACCCTAACCCGACGCGCTGCGAATCTGCAGTCTATTCGACCGATATTCGCTACCCAACCCACAAATTATGCCTGCGAATTTGTTTATTTGAAAGAAGAAAACAAAAACTCTGGTTTGAGTTACGCCTGATCTGAATATCTCATGAGGCTATTGATGATTTGGTCTGTTAGTTCCGAACTACGTGGTGGATGAGCCTAAGGAGGAGGCGATGGCGCAGGGGCATGATCTGAGGCAGTTCAGGTACGGGTGCGCAGGTTACTCCATGTACGTGGACAACAGGGACGGCCAAGGTGCCGAGAGCGAGGGCAAGACGTTGTTGCCGTATTGCCGGGGCCTCGAGGTTGGTTTTCCTAACTTGTTTGCAGTCTAAAGCTCTTAAATTAGCTGTTTATGTATTTTTGCCAATAACCCGATGCAGCTGCTGGCATGTGTCTATGTTCTCTTTATGTTAATTTACATGTATAGGAAACATACCACAGCATAGGTAGTTAGTTAGTATAACATAATCGGGGTCACAAACTTCTTCGCACTTTTGATGTAGCAGATACTCGTCAGGCAGCCAATGTGTATTTTTTCTTCATCCTCCCCTTGATATCCTGACAAATCAGTAATCCACATACCGTGTAGGAATAGAATTTATAGCTTTGAAAAGTTATGTGAGCACTAATTCCCCATCAACTGCATCTTGCCAATTAATCACATTGATGCACAAAAGTGCTAGATATGATTTACTGTTGCCATTAGAATTGCTATTCAACAAGGAGAAACAGTATTTTCTTACCTACCTAGGAGGTAAGTTTCATTTCATTGTAGTGGATATTGCTGATTGTCCTTTTTCCTGACGCTGCTAACCGTTTTGTATTGACCATTTGATGCCTTGACCTCCTTTTGAGTGTTTTCTTTTTCTGCCTACCACCAGCAACCATTGTCGGTACCCTAGGACTGGGGTACCCCTTCTTGCTGTGTCTAGGCAAGAAGAGCTTGTAGTTATCATTAACTACGTCCAGCAGCCGAACCCCTGCGGTCCGGAAGCCCTGTTCACCCGACAACGGTCCCGGACCCGTCCTCCGGATTGGGAAGGGTCCGGGAGCACCACGTGTTCCGGAAGAAGCAGGCACTCAGCCCGAACAGCCGGGGACTCCGGAGTCCGGACCTCCCGTGGAGGTCCGGATCCCCGCGGTATCCCGGACCCCCCTTTTGGGGTCTCGGACCCCCGGAATAGTAACCGGACCCCTCACCAAGGGAAGGAATCGACACTCCGCCTCGGGGTGGTCCGGAGCCGCCACGTGTCTGCAAGCACAGACACGTATATAAAGCCGCTTGGTCTCCATATTAAGATTCACCTACCGCTGTATTCATTGCGGTAGGAGGACGTCCGCATTGATGTAGCGGAAGCCGAGGTGACTCTTTGACCAGGGGGCACTATTGATCGCGTATTACCAAGATGCATAGTGGGGCTACTGGCGCCGCCCACGCCGCGCCTGTTAGTCTGCCATAACAGATGGATACGACGGCTCGGCTTCACCCATTATGACGCCTACATAATAGCCTCAACAGGTCACGCCGCAAGCTACGCTCCACCAACGGGCTCCTTGCTGACGGGACAAGAGAAAACCTCCCTTCGTCAGAGGGTCAGCAGGGGATGGAATCATATCGGAGGAAAGATTCATAACCACTGTAGCCATTTGAGTACTCTGCGCAATATGCTGCACAGTCACGTTGGGCCTACTTGTCGGGGCCCCAACGTCCTATGTATCCGCTCCCCTTGGTCTATAAAAGGGGGCGCCCGCTAGAAGAAAAACTTAGGCTGGGTAAAAGCCAAGACCCAGCAGAGGATAGATTCATACACAACAGAGATCAAAACCTCTCCCAGTGGACGTAGGGTATTACGCTCCGGCGGCCCGAACCACTCTAGATCGTGTGTTCTTGTGTGCTTGTCTCAGAGCTAGATTAGCCCAATCGCCTAGTACCTTCCCGAGCACTCCCTCTCTGGGAATAGGCGGGTGCGTTCCGCCACCCGGCTGTGGGTACCCTAGAAACCCCGCGACAACCATCATCACATATGATGATCCCAGTCTTGAGCTAACCGTGTAAATTGTAATATGATCACACTTTTGACTACTTTGATTCCCAACCATCATCACATATGAGGATCCCAGTCCTGCATTACTTTCATGGGCGGGATATTGTTAGGAGACAGTAGGAGACATCAACCCCTATGATTCATGCGAATCTTTGTGTCTCAGTCCCACTGGATATCAAGGAATGGTAGCATAATTTTCCTCTCTAGGCTTCTCTGTCAAACTCTGTTCCGGAGTATAGTATGCTCTCTGAATGCAATCAACTGATTTCTGCCTCCCAATAGGCCAATAATATATTTTACTTTTAGGATGCGCTATTGGACTATGCTTATGTACATTTTTCTAGTTGTTGAAGTTCTGTATATGGTCCTAATAGAAGCGAGAAATGTCCCTGCAGCTATTGGCAGACAGCAGATTGGTCGAGAAAAAACCATCTACTGCTGAACTAGCTCCAGCACATGTTTCAAATGATGGTATGTGAAGTTTTCTTCTTGGTGTTATATATCCAGTGGTTCATCCTCATTTAAATTTTACCAAGCACATTAGTTGGGACATGGATGTACTTTGGAAGCACAGTCAGCTGCAGTGCTGTATTCAAAATCCAATATACGTATATGATCCTTTCTTTTTTCTTTTGAATAAATTATAGCGTGGCATGAGCTAGTTGAATTCATGCTATGCTATTATGCCATATTGTCATTATGATTATGTTTAGGTTTGTCCTGTCTCTTGTATTCTTTATTCAGCAAATCATATCTGTCATTGATCATTCATATTAATTCTGGTAATGTCTTCATGTTTCTTTTTGCAGCAGCTGCTACAGCCCGCTCTCACCAGCAGGGACAACAGAGACCCGCACATTTGGCAAGACAGGAATTCTTGGGGAGGAAAGCTACATTCCATATCTCACTCTTCTTGGTCCCCACTTTTTTATGTTGACTTGCTGATGAATAAGGATGGTGCAGGTTTAAGAGGAGCGCTGGACTGGTTGCCTCAGGTGTTGCCAAGAACCTAAACAAAACAGCCAATTATATCAAGGAAAATATCCAGGACATAGTTTACCCTGATCGTCGCCCACCGAAATAGCAACCGTGCTGAGGGATCATCTATGCTCAGGTTGAGAGCTGGAGAAAATGCTTCATGATGGAAACATTACCAAAGGCCTACCTGACGATTCATCGTTTTACCGTCTCAGCAAAAAGCAGCTCCAGTTTCATTGCTTGAAAGAAAATGGTGTCTTTCTGGGATACCAAATATCTGCAGAACTTGCATGACTTTGTAATTTGCGGCTACATACAAGACCAATGGTGTACATTCAAATAATATGCTGCTTGGTTGAAGTGAAAATCTGATTTCGGTTGCTGTACTGTTGAGTAATTTCAACCGGTCACAGTGGAACTCAATTTCTTTCATTCTTCCATTGTTAAATGTTAACAGAGAGAGACACTTTTTTCTGTCACGTTTGGGATCGCATCTCTTTTCCCTTGTTAGATACTGGGGTAGTGTGAAAATAAAATTAAAAACACTCTTGTAGATACGCCCCCTGTGCACCTTTTTACTCGGATCTGCTCTGCTCTGTTGCTGCCCTCGTTGAAAATCATTCAGAGTTGAACGGTCGTCTGCGCTACGGCTGCCGGTGCCAGAACCCACGCACACCCACATGCCCTCCGGCCACTGTACTTCGTTCAGAGCCCTCATCTCGTCTCATCGCAGGCGCGGAGTGAGACCGGTTGCACCTGCACCGGATCTGGTCCACCGGCTACAGCTGCAGAACGCCTTGAAACAAACCAGTGCGGCGGCGGGTGCTCTGTGCGGTGTGGTCGTCGTCGTCGTGGCGATTCAAACTTGGGTGATGGTGGGGGCAACGGGCGCCCGGCGCCGGCCGGACGGCGAGCCTGACATCACATCAGTCGCATGAAAGATCCGTGCCCAGTAGTGGTCTCCAACTCTACTGCCTGCCACGGCCCTCCCTCTCCATGCCAGCCTCCCACTGCTCCGTCACGGCTGAAACGCCGAGCTCGAACGTTGCTCAGCCATTGCCCGGCGCTCTGAATTTTCTGAATTCTGTCCAGGAAAACACTACTACGATACGAATGCTGGGTGCTGGCTGGTGTCATGCCATACCACTGTACTTTCATTTTGAAAAGTGTTCGCTCATCAGGCGTTGCTGCATTGCTATGAAGCATTGACCTGAACCTGAAGCAGGCCATGATGCACATGCACCGTATGTACTTGAGGCTGCAATCAAAAAAGAAAGGAGAGGAAATATTCCAAATGATTTGCTCAAAAGGTGCGAATTATTTGGCCGTTGTCAGTCGGCACTCAGCCGCACTGCAGCCAGAGCCATTGCCCCAACCCAAGGAAAGCTGCCGGTCTTCCAAATTGTGAGGCGGTCGGTGATCTCATCTCACCCCCTTTCCCCAGCTCCCCTCCCCCAGTTCCTGGCGGCGCACTGTGCCTGCCGGCACACGCTCCTGCCCTGCCACCCACCAGCGCTCGGCAAAGGCATGGATGGCATCACGAGTTCACGACCCGACGCCATTGAAGGGACCTGCGGCTTTGAACATCGAAAAGGGGCGCAAGATCTAGCGGCGAGTGCTGCTGTAAAGCTCAAAAGGAGAAAGCAGGGGGCCCGTCGTTATCTAAAAGAAAATCAAAGCAGACGGGCATGGACTTGAAAGTTTGAAACCAAAGCAGAAAGCACCCACTGATCATATATAGCATCAAAAGATGAAAGAGGCGCCCACTGCTGCTCAAGTCCACTCCTAGGTCAACGGGGTTGTCTTGTCTCTTTACTAGCTTAGTGCGTCTGTGCTGTTTTTTACTTAATCCGAAGTTACCAAATGTGTTGGTGAGCATCCAAGTGGTGCGCTGGAATGTTCCTTCTTGAAATTGTATCTTAGAGCCAGTGGTGTACCGACAAGGAGGTTGTTTCGTTTAGTTTAACCTCAGCTCATCCAGATCCTGATCCTGATCCTCTGCGGTTATGCGGACGCAAGCAGTTATTCGTGCTTCTGCTTCTCCATAAAAAAACCACAAGGCACAAGTTCATAGCTCTCCTGGCTAGCTTGCCTTTTCTAACTATCCACTGGATTTTCCTTCTTTACAAAAAAAAAGTACACACACTAGTGTTAGGACCGCATGTTTGGAGCCTTGTGTTCCTTCCAAGGCAAAGCTCGAGGAGAAGCGCCAAACGGGGAGGCAACGATCACGCGTGTGGTCCGCGCTCACCAAGCGATGGTCCTACACCCACCCCGTCCATGTGTCGAGGGGCTTGTCAGGCACATCCCCGCCTTCATGCCGGGAAGCAAGATCCCCAGAGCACCCAAACCCTAAACTAAACTTGCCAGCAAGATGGCCAGGGCACAAGGCACTCAACCCCACACACCATCACGAGAATGCGGAGAAAGCAACCCGAGAAGGAACAGAAACCCTCCACCACCGAGTGAGCACTGAGCACCGAGGAAGCATGGGGAAGCACTTTGGCGTTCCGGCCACGAGCACGACGCGTTCGGCCGAACGCCACACCAACACCGCACCGGGGGCGGGGCGCGCACGCAGAGAGCACACGCGCAGAGAGGGAGAGGCGGGCGACAGGGCACCGGGCGGTCAGTCACTGAGCGGGCATCTCCATTAAAGAAAGCCGAGGCCGAGGAGGATAATGCGTAAACAAACCAATCCGCGCCGCAACAGTGCGGTGGCATTTGGCCATCTCGAGTGGCCGAATCTTCATCCGATATGGCATCTTGAGAAGTCGAGGCAACTATTAAAGAATACGAATCCAAATCATAAAAAAAAGAGAATACAAATCCTGACAGAGAGAAAGAAGTCGACTCATACTTGAGAATTGATTTATCGCTAATTAAAAATTGCGCATACGAATAGAAGCTGTGGTGGTAGCAGCTGATTGGATGGATAATATCTCGACGCCAATTAAAAATTGCACATGCGAATAGTAGCTGTGGTGGTAGCAATTAAAAACTACACACTCTGATATATTTTTCAATAGTTAAGTATCAATGTTGCAACTATTGTTTTCTGCATTTTCATAGTAAATGTTACGTGAAACATGATGTTGCGGCAAGAATTTTCTATGCTGAAATCGAAAATATAGGCCCCGTTTAATTGCGCTTTGTAAAATTTTTAAAAAGACATCTTTCTACATTTGAAGTACTAAACATAGAATAATCACAAAAATAATTACAGAACTCGTCTGTAAATCGCGAGACGAATCTAATGAGCCTAATTAAATCGTCATTA
This sequence comes from Panicum virgatum, assembly GCF_016808335.1. NCBI lineage: Eukaryota > Viridiplantae > Streptophyta > Magnoliopsida > Poales > Poaceae > Panicum > Panicum virgatum. The sequence goes on from NC_053146.1 coordinate 54,491,723, forward strand.
GATGTTGGTTACTGTAGCAATTTAGCATCTGATTACGGCCTAATTAGGTTCATTAGATTCGTCTCGCGATTTACAGGCAGCAGTCGCAATGTGTTTTTTATTTCATTTAGATTTAAATCTCCATACAGGTGCCGGAATTTTTTTTGGAATTTTGATTTTTTAACTAAACAGGGCAATAGTTATTTTTTAAGTATTATTTTTTATGTTGCAAATGGTGACAGCCGATGTTTCGTTAGAGCGTTTAATAGAATTTTTTTCTCATCGAACGTCCAGATGCTAGCAACACCGTTTATTTACTCTACATGCACCGATAGATTGTTCCTTAAGTCTACTCTCATAATTTTTCAATCACCATTCTGGTATGCTCAGCACGGGATTTTGAATCCAAGTTCCAGTCCACAGCTGAGAGTTGAGAAGGCCGCCTTGTTTACACTGTAGAGCGAGGAGGGGAGGCCAGAGCCCAGAGGCCAGAGGCCACGGCCGGGCCATCCACACACGACACACCAACCACCCTGCCTCCTCCTCCCCCTCCCTTTCAAACCACTCCGCTCCGGTTCCCATCTGCGACAGCTTCGTCTTTGCTTCCAGCTACCGGCGAGCTGCCGGCGAGCTCGCACGCGGTGGCCATGGCCGCCCTGCTCGGCTTCTTCCTGCTGCTGCTTCAGCTCGGCCCCTCTTCTTGCAGCAATGTGAGTGAGCCTGACCGGCCGGAGTCCTGTGGTTCAGCTTCCCAATCCCCGGGCGCTTCTTGAGCTGCTTTCCGTTTCCTGCAGGTGTACATTGTGTACATGGGGGAGAGGAGCCCCGAGCTGCACCCGGCGCTGGTCCGGGACGCGCACCACGGCATGCTCGCCGCCGTCCTCGGCAGGTGAGTGAGCTCACCATTGATCTGCTTGATTCCTGTGGATTACGACTCACGGCGGCGCGCTTTGCAGCGAGCCGGCGGCCAAGGACGCCATCCTCTACAGCTACCGGCACGGCTTCTCCGGGTTCGCCGCCGTGCTCACGGACAGCCAGGCGGCGCGGCTCGCCGGTGAGCTCACATTTTCGCTGACCTCCTCTTCTGCTCAGACCTTCGGATTCCGTGTGTGATCCTGACGAAGCCACTCCTGCTTCCTTGTGCCATTGGGCTCCAATGGAATTGCGGTGTCGAAGATTGGCCTGGGGTCGTGCGGGTGGTGCGGAATCGTGTTCTTGACCTGCACACCACCAGGAGCTGGGATTTCATGCGAGTGAAACCGGCGCCCTCTGTTGGAATCCTCTCGGAGAGTAGATTTGGGGAGGATTCCATCATCGGCGTGCTAGATACTGGTGAGACTGACTTTTCTCAATATCTGCTGTAGATAGCAATTGGGGTTATGACTGGCATTGCAACGCTAAAGATTGATCTGTCCTGGTGGTATGCACTTTGCAGGGATATGGCCGGAGTCGGCCAGTTTTAGAGACGACGGCATCGGCGAGGTTCCACGGCGGTGGAAAGGGCGGTGTATAGCCGGAGACAGATTCAACGCTTCTAACTGCAACAGGTTGGCCTGCACTTAAGTTTCACCTTACTGCTTGCCTGTAAGAGATTTTATCACTTCTTGAATTCTACTGGCTGTCCTGGTAGTGACTTCAAATTCATGATAGGATAGGAAAATAATAGGTGCGAAATGGTACATAAAAGGGTACGAAGCTGAGTATGGCAAGATGAACACAACGGACATCTACGAGTTCATGTCCGCGAGAGATGCTGTCGGGCATGGCACGCACACGGCGTCCACTGCTGCCGGTGCTCTGGTAGCTAATGCAAACTTCAGGGGCCTTGCCAGTGGTGTTGCAAGGGGAGGGGCCCCGAGGGCTAGGCTGGCCGTTTACAAAGTGTGTTGGGCCACCGGAGATTGCACTTCTGCAGATATACTTGCAGCTTTCGACGAGGCTATACATGATGGTGTTGATGTGCTTTCAGTGTCCCTGGGGCAAGCACCACCCCTTCCTGCTTATGTTGATGATGTCTTGTCCATTGGATCCTTCCATGCTGTCGCAAAAGGGATTGTTGTGGTCTGCTCTGCAGGAAACTCTGGACCTTATTCAGAGACGGTGATAAACTCAGCACCCTGGATTGTGACTGTTGCTGCTGGCACACTTGATAGGACTTTTCTCACAAAGATCACCCTTGGAAACAACAGCACCTATGTGGTAAGAGTTTCATCTGAATTTTTGGGTGGAGACTTGATGCTGTAATGCAAGCACATGATATGCCAATATTTTTGCCTCACATTCTCATGTCTGATGGTGCAGGGGCAAACATTGTACTCCGGAAAGCATCCTGCCAAAAGTATGCGTGTAGTCTATGCTGAAGATATTGCATCTAATAATGCAGATGATACAGATGCAAGGTAAGCTTTGTCGTCCTCAGCCTCTTCTTCTGATAATTCCTTGAGTTCAACTTCCATATTGGCTCATGTCTTTGCAGAAGCTGTACTGCAGGATCTCTGAACTCTACTCTAGTGAAGGGAAATGTGGTGCTTTGCTTCCAAACACGAGCACAGAGATCAGCATCAGTGGCTGTAGAGACTGTCAAGAAAGCTCGTGGTGTTGGAGTCATCTTCGCCCAGTTCTTAACCAAGGACATCGCATCTTCATTTGACATTCCCTGTGTTCAAGTAGACTATCAAGTTGGAACAGCAATACTGGCATACACTACTAGCATGAGGTATGCAAACAGTGTCATATATTCCAACAGTTGTTACAATCTGGCAACATGCTCTATTGATGGCAAGTTTCCAATAATTTCTCTGCTATACACAGAAACCCAACAGTTCAGTTTGGCTCAGCGAAAACTATTTTCGGAGAACTAATAGGCCCAGAAGTTGCATATTTCTCATCTCGGGGCCCTAGTTCTCTATCCCCCTCTGTCCTGAAGGTAAAACATCAGATCCAGTAGCCCAGTTGATCAAACTTCATCCTTAAATCTCTCTTCTCTCTATAATAGTGCCTGTCCTAGTTGGTTTCAAAAACTCTGCACCTTCTGCAGCCAGACATCGCCGCCCCCGGTGTCAACATTTTGGCTGCATGGACACCTGCTGCTGCCATATCATCTGCCATTGGATCTGTGAACTTCAAGATTGATTCAGGAACCTCGATGTCCTGCCCACATATTTCAGGCGTGGTTGCTCTCCTCAAATCAATGCATCCTAATTGGAGTCCTGCTGCAGTAAAATCAGCACTAGTCACAACAGGTAATGACTCATCTGCTTCTCTAGTCAAAGATGTGTTTGACCCTAACAATTTAACGCCTTGCAGCCAATGTCCATGACAATTATGGGTTTGAAATTGTATCTGAGGCAGCACCCTACAATCAGGCAAACCCATTTGATTATGGAGGTGGTCATGTGGATCCAAGCAAGGCTGCACACCCCGGTCTTGTGTATGACATGGGAACATCTGACTATGTGCGCTTCCTTTGTTCCATGGGCTACAACAGCTCGGCCATCAGCTCCATGACTCAACAGCATGCGACATGTCAGCACACGCCGAAGACTCAGCTAAACCTGAATCTGCCATCCATAACCATTCCCGAACTGAGGGGCAAACTTACGGTGTCAAGAACAGTCACGAATGTTGGCTCAGCCATGTCGAAGTACAGAGCTCATGTCCAACCTCCACCAGGTGTGGGTGTGGCCGTGAGCCCCTCACTCCTGGTCTTCAACTCGACCGTGAGAAGGTTGACATTCAAGGTGACATTCCAGGCCAAACTGAAGGTGCAAGGGAGGTACAACTTCGGTAGCCTGACATGGGAGGATGGCACCCACACGGTGAGGATCCCTCTTGTGGTTCGGACAATGATCAGTAAGTTCTACGTCAATGCATGAGCTAATGTGTGTGTTAGCTTCCGTTCACCATCGGTGATGGTGAGACGGACAACATGTAACTCACTAATTTCTCCTGATTCTAATGGCGTTGGTGATTGGTTGGGGTTCCTGATTGGATTGAATTCAACTACTGATTGCGACTTACAAATAAATAAAATGCTCAGAGAAATTGAATCTTTCCTTTGATTGCTAATAATCCAATGTACACATGGCAATTTGGTAGCGCCATATCTGACGCTGAAGAGAAGGCCAGTAATCCAATTCAATTGGGAACGGAAGAGGGCATACACATGGCACGCGCATCAGGGCTTAGCGCCGTCGCTGGGCTTGGTGTCAGCGGAGGAGTCCTTGCCACCGGAGCCTGAGGCGGCCGCGTGGGCGGCGAGGGCCTTGTCGTACGCGTCGAGCTCGTCGAAGTAGATGTCCCAGACGCAGCGCACGCAGCCGCTGCCGCAGCAGTCGCCCGGGAGCGGCTTCTCGGGCGGCTGCGGCATCGGCGCGGGCGAGGGCGCGGCGTCGGGCTTGTTGGCGCCGCCGCCGTCGCGGGAGCCGGCCGAGGCCATGGGCGTCCCAGGCGGCAGGCAGTCACTGCGGCAGCGGCGGAGGACGAGGAGAGGGCGCGTCGGCGCGGGGAGCAGAGGCGGCGGGATCGGGGCCGGGACGCGGAGGACGGCGCCCAGCATAAGCCGAGAGCCCGAGCGGTGGCGTCGTCGAAAGGGGAAGGGACGCGGAGGAGGAGGCTGCGTGATTGGGTCGGCCGGTCGGGAGATCGGAGGGTCAGAGTCCAGCTGCCACAAGCCAGCGCGGACGAACGAACCGACGCACGGCACGTCGCGTTTGGCCTGTTCCCTCTGCTCATGGAAGAAGAGCCGAGTCTCTATCGGAATGACCTTATTTTCAACGAAGGTTCGTAGAGCCGAATCAACATCTGAGATCATACAAGTTCCTTTTTTTTTTGAAAGAAGATCATACAAGTTCCGTGTTGCATTACAGTTTTCAGCAGACAGACACAAACCCAGAAAACTTGATTATCACAAAGTGAATACTGAACAGGGAAACTAGAATGCGTGCCATTCAGGATACGCACACGCGCTACACTGTAATCACGCCACGCGTTGCCTCCTGGCTCTACATCGTTCTTTTTTTTAGATATAGAGTAGACAACTGCCGTTTCTGCTCAGTTTCTGAGCCCCATTGTGATCAGGAACCAGCATCAGGTGTACCTCAACTGAAAGGCATACTCTTTAAGCATGCACGAAAAAGAACAAAACAGGTTTCAGGTCCTCGTGTGCAAAAAAAAAAGAACGATGGACCTTTAAGCCACAGGTGGCAAATTATGCTCGACGCGAACAAAACCTGAACCTTGTAAGGCCTCGTTCTGTTAGCTCGGATTGGCCCATTCCAGGTGGATTGCTTCGGCCCGTTTTGAAGCCAGGTGTCGATTGAAAAGCCTGTTCGGTTTAACTTAGCCTGGAAAGAACACTGGCCCGGCTTACACTCCACGGCCCGGAACGAAGCCGCACCAACAATCCTCCTGAATGAAGCCTGTCCAGGAATGAGTGTAGGAAGATGATCCACATGAATACTTGATCCTATCCTGGAACTGTTCAAGGACAGGGACCAAACCTCAGCAACCGAATGAGGCCTAAATGGGCCACAAGACCTTAATCGATGGTCCTTGGAGCACTTTAACAACTTCCTCTTCTCTAGATTGTATCCCTTTTAGAAACTCGGCAAGAACACGTTGATGATAAGAACCACATTCTTGTAAAACAGAAAAAATAAAAGATGGGGAAAGGGCTGAAGATTCTCATGACAAGGCCCTGTACTTTGAAGAACTTAGAAGTTTGTGAATTAAGAGACTCGATTTTCTTATTAAAGAGCCGCATAAACTTTGTCCGGTGAAATATCTCTTTTTCCAATTGTAAGTCCATGAACTAGCGCTTTGTTCCACTCATTCTCAGGAGCTGCATTGCACCATCTGTTAGATATGAGAACTAGTAAAGAAAGAGAGAGAATATATGAGCAGCAACCCAGACCTTTTATTGCAGATCTAAGAAACTTTTCAGGAACTACAACTTGCCCCCTTGAAAGAGGAAAAAAAAAGGTACTCAGGACAAAAATGAAAGAGTAAATGTTCCCCGACATCTCTAATTGAACATCCTCAAGTAATGCATAAAGAAAGACTACGTTTGTAAGTATAATTATGCTTGTGGAGAAATGTGGAAGTATATAACTGCAACACCTTTTGCATCATAGCTTGAAGCTTGGTTTATCACCATCTTGTTTACCCAATACATATGTAAATATATTACAAATCATATGAAAAATGAAATTTGCCAATGTTGGGAACAATACACAACTTGCTAGCATAAAGGCAGAAAATAACACTTACTAAGCACTAACTTCTGAAAAAAAATCCCTCATCAAGCTGCCCCTCTTGTTCACTGCCTGTGCTATGGCCCACGGGTATAAGAGCCAGGATCCAAGGGGCTGCATGGCATGCACCAGCCTGCCACAGTTAGGATAAAGTGAAGCACCTAGAAAGGCGACCAGAGGGGGGTGAATGAGAGCCGATAAAAAATTATCGCAACTGGAAGCTCGGCTTAAGATCCCAAGTACACACCCAACCCTAAAATTCTAGGTGAAGTGTGGAGTAGCTATGGATGAGCTACAGCAACACAAAACAGCCCTAGGAACAAGTCGCGGAGGCAAGCACGAAAAACAGCACGGTATAACTCACCGGTTGATCCGACGTATGAGTCTGAGTATGTCGGTTGAACCGATGAGTCTGAGCCGGCAGCAGCGAAAAACGATCACCGGTTGATCCGACGTTCAGGTTTGAACACCGTCGGTTCAACCGGCGATATTGCACCGGATGATCCGACAAATTCCAAATGCAACGTCGGTGCAGTTGTCCAGAGCGACCCCAAAATGGACAAACAGAACACCGGATGAACCGACGAGATCGTTCACGGGCACCGGTGCAGTTGTCCAGAGGAACACCAAATCAAAAAGTGCTAAGCACCGGTTAAACCAACGTTAAGGAAACTCTACACGCCGGTTGAACGGGCAAAACAGCAAGCACCGTGGTAACGCCGGTTGATCCGATGCACGTAGATACTAATGCACCGGTGCAACCGAAAATCTAGGTCGAAAACCCCAATTGAACACCGGTTGAATCATTGGCAACGCCGGTTCAACCGGTGATAGGAAAAATTCAGCCCGACGCAGAAACTCTGTTTTTGCTCTCGGTTCGATCCAAGACTTGACGATTTGAGGATCAAAACAAGTCCAAACCTAACCTAATTTTGCAGGCACGATCACAAAGACCTTGTGAACATACCCACCAAAGGAATCGACGAATTCCCGAGCAAGAACGGGGTTTTCTCAAGAACGCGAAAATCTCCAATAGAAGGAACTCGTGATTCCGGGGAATTTAGCACTAGGCTAGATGGATTAGAAGCACCCCAAGGAGTCACAAAATCATCTAGAAACCGCCCTCAATCTCATGCACAAAGAACAAAACAGGAGAACCAAAATTCATCACACAAAAGACATTCAAAGTACAAGATTGATACAAATTCAAAAGCTCCGAGGGCACAAGGAGGAGAGGGCCTCCTTTCCCGGTCAATCTTAGTACAAGGTCTCAAGAATCCATGGATGAAATTCTACCCGAGAGAGAGGAAGAGGGAGGAACAGAGAGAGAGAGAGAGGAGGCGCACGGAGGAGAGGTCTCCAGAAAAGAAAAGTGCAACCCTTGCTGCTGCCCTCCTCTCCCTTTTAATCTCCTAACCTCCTGGCTAAAGACTAAACTACCCCTAAGAGCTAAAATTAAACTAGAAGGCCCGTAGGGGCAAAACCGAAAAAAGATACAAGGACCCATCCGACGGCCAAGGTTCTTTCTTCGAGTCGAAGTCTTCTCCGCGATGCCGCCGTTGGGATGAAGATCCGGTCCGCGGTTTTGGAGGGTCCGCGAAACCCGGGTAGGTGGCCGGTTTTGAGAAAACCGCCAAAACTCCATGCACGGGAAGATTCCCACCTCCACGCCGTGGCTCTGGACGCCGTTCCCGCCTCGGCCTTCTGACGGCCCTAGACGCCGCCCGTCACCTCGCCCGCAGCGAGGCCCTAGATGCCGTCGACGCCCGTTCCTCCGCCAGTCCCGAGACCGACGCCCGTGCCTCCACGACTTGGCGTCTTCAACCGCCGTTCGCCAGACTTAGTTTTGTGGCGCAAACCAAGAAACCCGCCATCCACCGGTGCTTGCGCCCTCGATCCAGGAGTGGACGCCATAGCTGCCGCCCGGCCCGAGCTCCGGTCCGGCTGCCCTTCACCGCCGTCTACCGCACGGTCCATCGGCCACAGCACCTCCACGGCAGCTCTCCGTCGACACTCGACGCCCGTGTACCTGCAACCAAAGACCAAGCACACGATCACACTGCACGGTTGACAATTCACTCATCACAACCAGGAGTGAGTACTCCACATTCCTCATAAAGCCTTTAAGTCAGTTACTTAGATAAGGTTTATTCGCTTCACATCAAGCCATAGGCACCTGTAATATATGAGGACTTATGCATAATGGACAATGGTTCTTACACCAGTCCTGCGGACAAGCCAGTCAACAATTGCAAAGTTACATTCATCGACAAAGATAATTAATTACATACATAGGAAGGCAAATAGTATTCATACGTGAAATCATGCTTTATCATAATCTGATTTGCAGAGGGTCAATTTATACCTGTCAGCTGAACTAAGAAACCTGCATCGAACACCAGAACATTTTCAGCCACTATTTGCTCAAGCTGTTTACAGGCAAGGTGTATTAATAATTTAATCAGGTGGGTTCATTATGGCAAAAGAAACAATAAAACAAGCGAGGATTTTCCCAATTGATTTAACAGAGAGATTAGTCCAATATAGTTACACATTTAGGTAAATTTGAAACACTATCGAAGCATGTAGAACAGGATAGTAAGCAAACTAAAATCAACCCATTAATTTATAAGTCAATTGTCAAGTAGCTGCTATAGTTCAAAAGTAGTTGATCAAACTTAGATCCAATGATAAAATTCATCAATCGTTTCTTAGTTTGCTTCTACAAGTAATTAAAGGATGCAAGGTCAAACTTAGGCACTTAGCATAATGCAGACTAGTAAATTGGATGAAATCAATAGAGTGAATTCAGAATTGCAACATAGTATGGTAATAACTGGTAATGTGATCTAATTATATGGCCACTGATCAGCCAGATATACATCACATTTGCCTCACTAGGATTTGCATCTCGGAGCCTATCAGCAGTGCATGACAAAGTGCTCCTGTTTAATCACTCATAAGCTGTTGATTATAAATATTCAAGTGCCATGCTACAGAATTAGAAATAGAAGTTCAAGATAGAAAGCTGTAATCCTAGATCCTAATAACAGCAGAGTAGCAGTAACACTAATCATACGACTGCATCAGTAGCCCAGAGCTATCGCCCCCAATCTTTCAAACAGTAGTCATGCTAAGCGACCGGTTACACTGCCAGGATCACAATTTAATACTGAGAAAACTTAAAAAAATCATACAATGACGGTTCTACTGGAGTATTTATCTTTTGTTCAGTATTCAGTTATAATTTCTCCAATTCGTTAAACCTGTTAATCAATATGACAAATGCCAAGCAAGGCTAAGGAGATAACCCCGAGACAGAATCGAAGAGATGAGTAAAACGACGTCACTTCTAAGGCAGAAGCAGCAACCAGGCAACCAAACGAAGTAAATGACTAATGAAACTAAAAGCAGAGATCAGGCACGGAAGACGAACTGCCTCCACCGCTCCACAAGTAACACACTCCCGGAGGACCGCCGACAGGGCAAACTCTGGTGAGCATTAGCGCGAAGCCGCGATATGTTAAAGGACGCCGAGGTTGAGAAACACGATTTCGTTGGGGAAACAAATCGTGGTGAATAGGGTGAATAGTCTAAACGGGAAGCTAGGCAGGGACGGATAGGTCGGCTGGAGCGACGTGGAGGTGCCGCGGCGGCCGTCGTCATGGCCGGATGAAGAGGGAAGTGGGGTGGAGGGGGAAAGGGGAGTGCGCGCATGCGCCGACGTGCGGTGTGCTCCACAGCCCATAGGCAGCTGCTGCAATTCTGCCTCTGCAGTCTGCGCACACCAAGGTTTACGCTTCCTACACGGAGTAGCAGAAGCAAGTTTCCGCCACTCTCCATTGTATGCGGAAACTTGAGTTACACGCAGTGACGCAGCCTTTATTTCTCTTCTTTGAATAGCAAATAGGCATATGTGGTACCACACCATAGGAATATATTATTATATTATAACGTTATACATGGTTTCTGAATATATTGTGAATCATACCTAATATGTTATTTTTTGATAAATAATAATAATAATAATAATAATAGTTTCCACAGTTATGGTTTAAGCGCAAGATATGAGCATCTTAACGAAAACACCAAATATTTTATATAGATTTTTCTCCACAGCTTTCAGTACTCTTATCGTTGTTAACTATTTTATTATGACATGTTAGCTAAAAAATTGCCTGTCCAACGAAATTAACTTGCTATTCTACTACAGTCCAAAGCCTTGAAAAAAACATGCTTAGGATCTCTTGCACAAAACTTTTATAGGTGAAAAGACGACTGAAACAATACATACTAGAAAAGTAGCAACAGCGCAATGTTGTAGATTCTTATTACGACCATATAAGAGAAATTTAATTTACAGGAGAAGAAGAATCTTATGCAGGGGCGGATTTAGACCTAGGCCCACTAGGCGTGGTCCAAAATCCCCTTGTATCCTACTTAAATTTTCCTGACCCGATTCTGGTTAGTATTTGAACTGGCCCAAATCAAGCAAGGGCCGAGCAACAAGGAGAAAGGCCCAATACTGCACGCAGGGCCCAATACTACACGCATGTCCATGTGGTGACCTATGTGTATGTTTTTTTTTGGGTTACCCATGTGTATGTTTTTGTACTAATAGAATGCTTTCGCGTCCATAGGTCCGCTATTTTTTAACAAGCAGTGCCTCGAGGCTTCTCAAGTCGCAGCCACTCTCACGTTGCTCACCGTTTTTACCCACCAGTATATAGCTCTTTCATATAGCCACTTCTATGTAGTTCTTTTCTTAATAGTATGTGTGTGTATTTCTCGATAAAAATAAGGTACAAATACTTGTACAAACACATAGATGCACAGTAAGGGATATAGGGCGTGTTTGGTTGCCAGCCCAAACACACCACGTCTAACCGTGGCAGCCATAGAAAAAAAAGCTGACGTTTGGTTCTCATCTAAAGTTAAGCTACTACAGTAATTTATCTTGTCGCTTTACTCTTCATGTTTGTCATCTAGTGTGTGGCAGGCTGTGGCGGGAGTGTGGCGGAGCTTTTGGCCGCCGTGGCTGTGGCGAGCGTGGGTGTGGTGTGACCAAATCTGACCTCAAACCAAACATCCCCATAGAGACACATGTCCCGGCCAAACTTCACCAAGAATTCTAAAGAAAAGAAAGATTTCAACCAACTCCCTGAGCCTTCCAAAAATCCCGCAGCCTGCTTTGCAGCCATGAAGCAAAAAACCGGTAACATCGTTGCGTGCCGGAGACAACAATGCACCAAGCGTAGATGGCTCATCCTAACTCCTCTACTGGCTCCTTATCGGTATCGAAGCGGAACACCAACGGGCAGGGTTGAAGCTAGGTAATTAGGGGGTACATTTAAAAATAAAAAACAATGATTATATTCAAATTTTCAGCAATTTGCACCGTTCATAATTTAACTCTATGCACCCACATGACAAAACGTACCTCCTCTGATTTGCTCTAGTTTCGCCACTGGCAACGGATTGAAGATGAACTAAAGTGACTTATTTCACGACATCGCGATTCCGGTGCCTCGCCGGTGATGTCCGGGAAACCAAATCCGCCGCTGCCGACGAAGAAGCGTGTAGCCGGAACAGCACACTCACAATTGGGGATAACTACGAACTCCAACCCTCTGGCAAAAAGGCAGGGCAAAACTAACCTGACGAGAGTGCTGCCGAAGACCATCCTCGTCAGAAACAACTCGAGGACCAAAAGCTCACACGGCCACCGTGGGCACAGCTCGTAGGAAAGCTACCTACTCAAGAAAAAAGGGTTTTTTTGATTCATGCCATTACAATTTTTTAACTTCTGAGATATGCCATTACAATTCACCTATTTTGAAACTTGCCATTACTATTATTCACTTCTTTGAACCATGCCATTTTATACGTCTTTGATGCTCTTGGACCCACTCGCAGACCCGCATATTTTCGTATGGCCTAAAATACCCTGCTGCTTCTCTCCCTTCACTCACAGACACGTGGGTCCCACATGTCAGCTTCTTCTTCAACCTCCGGTGCTTCTTTTTCATTCTAGCTCAACATTGCAGATCTAGTGCGGGCACGGGAGGGGCGACCTTGGGTGACGCCGTGAGCTTGGGGCGGTGCCGTGAAGCTTGGGCGACGCGAGTGGAGTGGAGCTCGGGCGGCGCGGGGACCTCGGACTGGTGTTCGGCGGGACGGTCCGGAGCTCCGGTGGTCGAACGGAACGGCGGGGGCGCAATAGCGGCGGCCCCACGCGAGGCCAGGCGAGTCCGCGGTGCCGGCGAGCCCGCTAGAGGGCGTGGCAGCGCGAGCCCGCACGAGGGTGCGGCAGCGGGAGGGGCTCTCCCAGCGAGGTGAGGAGCTTGCTCGGCGGGAGGAGCAAGCCGGCGGCGGCGTGGGGGTCGGGGGGCGGAGGTGAGCAGCGGGTGGTGGTGGAGAGAAGGAGGTTGAAGGAGGCTGGAGGTTGGAGGAGAAACTGACATATGGGCCCCACATGTCTGTGAGTGAAGGGAAAGAAGCAGCAGGGGTATTTTAGGCCATACGAAAATACGCGGGTCTGCGAATGGGTCCAAGAACATAAAAAACGTATAAAATATTATGGTTCAAAAAAGTGAATAATAGTAATGATAAGTTTCAAAATAGTGAATTGTACTGGCATATTTTAAAAATTAAAAAATTATAATAGCATGAATTCAAAAAATCTTAAAAAAAAGCAAAGATAGGCCGCCGGAGGCCAGCCCGCCATCCTCCCCCAACGCCGGCAAGGGCGTCGGAGGATTTGGGCCGGCCAGATCGGCGCCTGAACGGACTCGCCCTACTTCTACATACTACAATACTTGTGACATGTACTCGTATATGACATGCACCATTGTACCTCATACTTCGTGAGTGTGCAACCATTCAATTACTCCGGGACAAAGAAGCAGCACCTCTGGACTCAACTCTGGAGAGCACAGAGCAGCCTAGGCAGGCTACCAGCGGATGGAGGCATGCACAGCAGCAGCTGCGGCTGGTGCAATCGCGTGGTTGCAGCGTGTGCCTCCGGGCCTTCGCGAATTCCCGAAGCTTCCCTTCCATCGTCCCTGTTTGCCTTGCGAGGTTGCCATGCCCATAACCTAGCCGGCTAGCCCGTGTTTGGCTTGGGCTCGCGAAATTTTTTCGAATATTTGATTACTAATTTAAAATATTAAATAAAATTTAATTATAAAACTATCTACAGGACCTCTGATAAATTCGCGAGACTAATTTAATAAAGTCTTTGATCGTATGATCAGAGAATAATTACTGTAGCATCATTGTAGCAAATCGTAGATTAATTACTGTCATTAAATTCGTCCTGAAAAATTACATTATTTCATGAAAAAATTTCACAAATAAATTTCATTTAGTATTCTATTCATACAATCGTCAGTAAAAAAATTTTCATATTCTCGACCAAACACGGCATGCCCCCATCCATAAGTACGCCTAGGGTTGGAAGGCCGATGGCTCGTGGCTCGTGGCTACAGGGACAGGCAAGGCGGCTGCGGGCTGTGTCTCCTGTGCCCTGGAGCTCCACAGCCCCCACAGGCCACAGGAGACACAGCAGTCACGTTGAGGAGACACAGTCACGTCGCGAAGAACTGAAGCAGGGCCATGTTTGGTTAGGAGTCAAATTACAATTGCACAAAAAGATGAATGTCCGCATAAAAAATTAAATGAAATCTATTTATAAAATTTTTTGAGGGATGTGTGTATTTTTCGAGACGAATCTAATGACTCAAGTTCCATCATGATTGGCTATAGTGATGCTACAGTGATCGCGCTCAATTATTCCCTAATCGTGCGGTCAAATGTCTCATTAGTTAAAGCAACTACTACAGTACTATAGTCGTGGAAGTAATTTTATAATTAGACTTTATTTAATATCCTTAATCAGTGATCAAACCATCAAAAAATTTTCCTCGAACTTTTCACAAGTAACCAAACACGGCACAGGCAATGGCTATTGTCCTCGACAGCGTTCCTACATTGGGCGACGGGGATTGAAGAGACAGGCATTTGCAGAGAGATGGCGATGGAGAGAGAGAGGGGAAGGGCAATGGACTGATGGCTGATTGATAAGAGACGGAGGAAAGCAAAATGGTAACGTCCCATTAATGGCAAGCGCAAGCATAGCACGGTCGATCGTCAGAGCTACGCGAACACGTCCGCCCGGGCACGAGTACGGGGCAGTGGGGCACCCAGCCGGAACAACTCTTGTACTTCCGACCTATTCAAAAGTTTGCGGGACTCGTTTTGTTGTGGATACACTCGTATAGTCGTATTTTTTTCTACTTTTTTCGCGACCGTGCCTGAGCACGTTTTTCATTAAGAAGAAGAAAGAAAGTAGCTACAAAAGGAACCAGTCACAGTTGGGACCGGTCCTAAGCGTTCTCCTCGGTCCCTATTATAAGGCCAAATTTTCGCGACCTGGCACACCTAAAACACATCTAGAAATATTTTTTATTGATAACACTCGTATTTCTATTGGTAACCGAGACAACTTAACACATCTAGAAATGCTTTTTTTTCTTCAGAAAAGCTATACCTTACTCGGCATTTTCGAGAGCTTTCACACCCGAATTTTGTTTCCTCTTGCCTTTTTCTCCCATCTCTTGTTCGGGGTTGGGGGTCAGGGTTATGACGAGCTTCTCAATTGCTAACCTTGGAGGACGATCGGGGTGGTAGGATGGTCCGGCGGAGCTGGCGGACACAGTGCAGTGAGCCTGCAGCGTTGGCGCCACCGGCCGGCCGATGAAGAAGGGCGGTTAGGCCGGGCTTAGAGCGGGGGCGACATGGCCATGGTGGCGGTGGGAGGATCCGACGCGATGATGGCCATGGCGGCGGCGGGAGGGGGCCGACGAAGGAGCCGCAGGCGCGGGGAGATCTTATCCACCGATCCAAAATTCAGGTGTGGGGGAAAAAAAATCCAAATATGATATAGACGACCCCATTTTTCTATGCAAGGCAAACCACCATATAAAAGGCAACACTTATACCAGATCAAACAGCAAAACCTCACTAAATTGAGTGCATCAGTAATTACCACGTTTACCTACAAATGCATATGTGAAACCGTAGCATAAACTAACTTTTTATACAAATCAATTCGCTTGCATCATTTTCACATGCATAACTCTACGCGTACAGCAGATCCAAGTTTAGGCTCTCCGCACTCGTCACTCTCCAAATTCACTCTCTAAAAAGAGTATTCTTGCCTCGTCATCGAGATTCTCTTCTCTATATTCAGTTTCTCCGCGTTCATTCACTCTCTATATCTACTCTCTATACCAACTACCAGACGTAGGACCCACACGTCAGATTTTTTATCTATTTCTTTTTACCATTTCCATTCTCTCTCCTCCCGTTCTCTCTCTCCCCGCATCTGGACCTCGGCGCCTCTGGCGACCTCGCTGCGGAGCAGGGGCCCTGCCCCCCAGCGGCGCCCGCCCTGCCCCCCGGCCGGGGCTCTCGCCGCGGGGCGCCCCTCCCCTGGCGAGCAGGCGGCGCGGCCGGCCGAGCGGGCCCTCCCCTGCGAGCGGCGCCGGGGGCAAGGGCCCCTGCAGCAGGGAGCTCGTGGCCACGGCGCGGCGAGCGGCCCGGGCAGGCGGCGGCCGAGACGGGGGTGGCCCGCGCGAGATGGCGATGGGGGCCTGCACCCTCCCTTGGCGGCCATGGCGCGCGGTCCGAAGGAGCTGGAGCATGCCGAGCCGAGCAGCAGAGGGCGCCAAGGCAGGGGGCGGCGGGCTGTGCGGCGACGGCGCGCCGAACGGCCGGGGTGGGGGCGGCGGAGCAATGGTTGGCAAGCCGCGAGCGCCGTGCGCTCGGGATCGCGGCAGCCAGCCGTGGCCCCACGGAGCTCGGGGCGGCGCCGTCCTCCGCCCATGCCCCCTCCCCCCTCTCTCCCCGACTGGATGGCGGCGAGGGCGCGGGGTGGCGGCGGGCCTGCAGGGTGCGAGAGGTGAGGGAAGGGGCCGCCCACAGGAGGAAGAAGCACAGGCTCCTCGCGGTGCCTCCCCGGAGCTTGTCGCCGCCCCCGCGGCGGCCTCGCGGCGGAACGGCCGTGGCGGGGTGGCCCCGTGCCGGGTGGCCTCACGGCGGGGCTGCAGCTCGCGGCGGCCGTGGCGGAGCTCAAGCCTCCGTCGGCCGTGGGGCTCCAGCGCCGCCGCCCACGTGCGTCTCTGAAGCGTCCCCTCATAAGAGAAGACTTAAATGTGATACAAAACATCAGTCCCAGGAGGCTGATGCCACATTTATTACATCAGATGGTTCAAAACCTTACAAACCTTGGCGGACACTCGATACAGATGATAATAATAATTAACCAGGCTACGACATAACACCAGACCGCGAACCACATAGGGTCCACTACGGGCTCAGAGTACTGCGACAGCGGAGGCATCTCAACAGGGCCGGTTCCACAGGCAAGGTTGGGTGTAGAACGATAACCCTACTCGGCGTCGTCTGGTACGAAGTCCGGGTCTTCTTCTGTAAAAAGTAAGAGTGGGGTGAGTATAAACGTACTCAGCAAGTCCAACCACACCCACGGAGGGGGTTATAACAGAATAATATGCATAGGTAAATCAAGGATAAGGTTACGGTTTAATTTGCCGAAAAGCGATACTTTATGCGGGGGTTTACTTTATAGAAAACCATTTAGAAATCAGTTTTTGGCATTAACACAGAGTTCAGGTTTTAAAACTGCTACCGGACTCCCCGTCCGACGTAGCACACGGCACAACTGCCGGGACCAATTCCAAAACAACTCACACCAGCCCATCCCAGAGAAACACTAGTTATGTGACCACACCGTAACTCGCCCAATACCGTGGGCACGGACTATTCGAATAGATTCTTAACTCTGCAGAGGTGTGCAACTTTACCCACAAGTAGGATACCACAACTCGAACACCGTCGTGTCGGTGTAGATCCCAACATAGCCATTACCCACCATAGCTAAGCCTGACTAGCCATCACGGGATGTACCAAGGGGTCATCGACCGCTCACTCAGGTATAACCGGGCATAAGTCACTCGGGGCTTATCCCTTTTCCTTAGTCACCCGTTGCTCTCAGCTCTCCTGATGGCTATCACACCAACTAGTGGGATTTATGCTACGCCGTTGCCCATTCAACGGTCGAGTGGTTTGCACGATAGTGGAGTTAGGTGAGATGACACACCAACTCGGTCCTTAGACACGACAAGATGGATATCTCCCTTCTTTGCCCTGCCACACAGGCATAAGCACACCAATCGGCAGTTCACACAGAAATGCCGTCCATCCCGTCCATACTCATCTTTCGAAAATCCACGTTTTATCCCTTCCCACACGCACACATTTTCTTTATAAATCAAATAGTATTATGAGTAAAGTCCTAAGCATTCTAATATCGATTAACGTCCAAACAAAATCAGACATTAATCTAGGTGGTCAAGGAATGGTCATCACAAATCAAGGGGTGGCTATCCAACCGTGTTTTCATGCAAGTAAAACATATGCAATTTATAAAACAGGCCATTGGGTTGTGTTCATAAATACTAGGACAGAAACATGCATCAAAGGATGGGATTGAACTTGCCGTTTTCAAAGCCTTCGGGGAAGTCCTGTCCTTCGGGCTCGGGGTCGTGGAATTTGTCCTCGTTCTCCTGCTCACAGCACGGCTCGTTGACGGGTTCTCATTCGTTCACTCCGTGGTCTACAGCGCACACAAACAAGCACACAATCAAAACAAGGATTTGTCGTCGAGCTCGAAACGGGAACACATGAAATATAGAGCATAGAGTATTATTTTTGGATGGTTTCTGAATGGTATGGCCAAAGCTGAGTTAGGAGAGGCGGGGTAAAATTTTAGGTTAAGCCGGGGTCGTTAGGCACATAAAAGGATAGGTCAGGGAAGCGTTTAGGCCCTAAACAGGGGTCTAGGGACCTAGTTGTAATTAGGATTAAGTAAGCAGGGGCTTTGTTTAAATTTTAAAAGTTTCTTGGGTTAATCTAAAAGAGTCAGGGTTTTATTTGTAATTATGTTTATATAATGGGGTTTATTTTGGGAATATAGTAAAAAAAAGGGGGGTTAATCTTAAAAGGATGGGGTTTCTTTACTGATTAGAGGAAAGGGGGAGGGGCTTTTGGCAAAATTGCCATCCCCTTCCTCCCCTCGCACTGGAAAACAGGGGAGGGGAAGGGCTCGCCGGCGGCGGCCGTGAGCCGTTGGCCTGGGGCTCGGGGTGGTCCCGGGGTAGGGGAAAGGGGAGAGGAAGGCGGGCGGGCTCGATTCCCGGCCGTGGCCCAGACCGGGGTGGCCCGGGGCGGCTGGGCCGCGGGGGCGAACGGCGGCGAGCGGGGGCGGCCGTGGTGGCGCCGCTGCGAGACTCGATGGCGGCCAGGGGAATGGATGGGAGTGAGAGGGGACCTAGGGGGTGCTACCTTGGCCCTTGATTTGGGTGGGGAGGGAGTGAGGCACTCCGGCGACGGGAGCGGGTGGTGACGAGCACCAGAGAGCACGGCGGCGGCGTTAGCGGTGGGGAGGCGCTGGGCTGGGCGGCGTTGCGAGTCGTGGGGCGCCGGGGTGCTCCTCGGTCCTCTTTATAGGTGAAGTAGGTCGGTGGAGGGGCGGGGCCGCGGTGTGGCCGGCGAGGCTTGTGATGCGACTTCGCTGCGGGCGCTGTAGAGGGGTCGCCGGCGCCGTGCGCGCACAGGGCGGCGGCGTGCGCTGCGAGGCGACGTGACACCACGGCCTGGCGGCGACCGCTGCAGGCGGCTCTGTGCCGCGGTCGACGCTGCTGTGCAGCGTCCACGCCGGTCGGCCGTGGCGTGGGCGCGCGCTCGGCTCGGGCAGGCGCGTGTGTGTGCGCGCCGCGGCAGTGCAGGAGGAGGCAGCAGCGGCGCGCGCGAGAGCGGGGTTCCGGGGCGTGCGTGAGCGCGGGCGCTCGTGTGGGCACGGCCCGGGGGCGGTGTGCGCGGCAAGCTGGGTGCCGGGCTGAGCGGCGCGCGGGTGGGCCGAGCGGGGCGCGAGCGCGAGGGGGAAACGGGGCAGGGCAGGCCGTGGTGCGCGTGGCCGTGGGCGAGGTCGGGGGCGAGCCTGGTGCGCGCGGCGAGCGGCGTGCGGGGCGTGCTCGGGAGCGGGCCAGCGCAGAGGGGGGGGGGCAGGAGGAGAAGGCGCGGGCCAGGCGCGAGCGGCAGAGAAGAAAGGAAGAGGAGAGAGAAAAGGGAAGGGGAGAAGAAAAGAAAAGAGAAAGAAAATGGGAAAAAGAAAAAAGAAAAAGAAAAGGAGGGGAGAGAAATAAAGAGAGAGAGGGGGTGAACGCGTCGGCGCTGATCGCGGCCGCGGTCGGCCACGCGTGTGTCGGCCGCGTGCGACGCGCAGGCCGAGGGCCAAACAGGGATGGGACAGCGGAAGATTTGGGTGCCGGCTCGGTTCCTCGGGGTATCGGGAAGTCAGGCGGAAGATGAAACAAGAAGGGATCGAGCTCAACGACAAAACAAGGATTAGCGCGTGATTTAATTTTGTTAGATTTTTGGGATGTTACAGTCTCCGGCCGCGGGCTCGAGCTCGGACGTCCAGATCCGCGGGAGGCGCGGCACCTCGAGCTCCCCTTCCTCTCTGTCCATCCACGGCGACGCACTGCGGAGCTAGCAGCTCTATGGCGGAGCTCGCGAGCGAGGGCCGGGAGGAGGCCGCGGCGGCCCCGGCACCCCTCCTCCCCTGCTCGGTCGGGCGGAGGCCGCGGCGACCGGGCGCGCATGGCCGGCGAGAGCTCGAGCTCGACACCCTCTCTCCCTCCCCGTTCTCTCTCTCTGTCCCTCCCCTCCTACGGATGTCCCTCCCCTGCTCCCTCCCGCAGGCACGCCTCCCCCTCCCCAGCGCCCTCTCCCCTCCAGCCGCGAGCAGGGGCCCCATCCCCAGCTCCGGGCCTCGCGGCGGAGCAGCGGGGTGGCCTGCCCGCGGGACGGCGGAGCGGTGCGGACGGCGGCGGCCCGCACAGGGAATCGAGCAGGGGCCTCTCGGCGGTGGCGGCGAGCGCATGGCACCGCGGCCGGCGAGCAGGGCGCGCGGGGCCGCGGCGGGCGAGCGGGGACATGGCGGGCGGCGGGCGAGCTCCTCCCTCCCGGCGGCGTAGGCTATAAAAAATTTATAAATAAACGTTATTTAATACTTTATACATATGAAAAAATTTTTAAAAACCGTGCACGCTAGTTTTGAAGAACGACAAACAAGCCCAAAGGCTAGTGCGAACGCCGGAGAGTTTGTACCTGCTGCTATTTCATGTGACCGCAGGAACCAACCCGGAAGCCCTAGACTGGATTGGCAGTTGTGCAAAAAAGAAAAGAGGAACTTTGCAGGCCTGCTCCATATACCATAATCTTTAATTTGGCTGTAATTTACTCTTATCTGGCGTCAGAAAAACAAAAGGGCAAGCAAGCATGTTTACGAAACGACAGGATATGAACGTGTCCGGTTACGTTTGAATACGTACACGACACATGGGGTACACGACACAAAATCCTTGAAACATCGCACACAAATCTCGTACTCTCTCCGTGCTGGTAAAAGAAATCGTTTTGGATATATTTTGGGTCAAATTTTGGGCATATAAATCATCAATAATTTTTAAATTATTAATTTTGCAAATGTGAAAATTATATAAATAGATTTGTTTTGAAAAAATATTTTCATAAATATATATATCTCACTTTTCTTTAAATATTTTTATAATAATAAAGGGTCAAAATTATATTGTGGAGACCATATCATTGCTCTAAACGACTTTTTCACCGTCAAGGAGGGAGAGAGTACAGACCGACGACCCATGCGTACGACCGACGATGTGGAACATGAATTTGGAAAAGGGGTAGTTCTCGGTTTAGGGAACAGCAGGCGGAATGATCACATATCCGGCCGCTTCATTTAATGCACAAGATTTGCTTGGGCGGTGGGGCTCCGATGTCTGGCCAGTCGCTAGAGTCTTTGGGCTTGTGTGGTTGTGTTCTAGAGATTTTATAAGGAAGTTTCACTATTAATTACAGTGTCAAATAAAATTAATTTATAAAACTAATTTCTATAAAACTAATTCTAGTAATTCTGCGCTAGGAACCCTGAAAAATCTAATGAGATTTTTGACAGCGTGATTAGAGAATAGTTACTGTAGTATCACTGTAGCTAATTATCGATTAATTACTACTATTAGATTCGTCACGAAAAGTTATACGCACTTCTAGAAAAATTTTGTAAATAAATTTCATTTAGCATTCTATGCATATGATATTTTTTTGGAAGCGTGTGTTCAAGGAATTCTAGAATGGGGGTGGTAACCAAACAAACAAGGCCTTTCTCCGTCTCTCTCTGAACTTGAATCCAGTAGCAGTAGCAACGAGCCAACGAGCTCGGCTCGCCGCAGAAGATTCCACCCTAGTAGCAGTAGCAGCAGCATTTAGTGCATTTGACTGAGATGGAATCCAGTGGCATAGCTAGATTTAGTAGTCAAGCATGAAGCAATTACTGTTCGCGTGAGCTGGATAAGACCACAAGATTTTCTGCGAGAACTTCTCGATATCGGCATTGAAATGATTATATACATGTATTATATTTTTCTAGAGAGCTTGATCTGTATAGGAACCGAAACGTACATATCGACGGCAACTTAAATAAAATTACTAAATGACGAAATTCTAGTTTTAAAATAGAATAGAACTACTATTAAAAGAGAATATGAAGGGACAACAAAGGGAGAAAGTCTTTGTTTGGCAATTGATCGATGGCCATAGACTCGCAGGCATCTTTGCTCGCTGAATCAAGCCAGTGACACCAAATAGTAGTTATAAAAACAAAAAAAAATTCTGACACCTAGTACGTATACGTTTCCTGTTTCTACACTTCCGTTCGTTCTGTGTGACATGTCTATGGTTGAGCATCTTTCGCCCTGGGCAACCGTTTAATGTTTCTCGATGCATTGGGAAGGAACCACCTCCCAAGATACAGCCGCAGTGAGTAATCATGAAGATACTACTGCACCAGCTATCCCTCTCGTCAGTACTCCTAGCAGCTCAGTACTCGATTAATTTTACTGATGTATGGAGACCCATCAGATTGATCGAGATCGATATGATGGGTTGGCACGGTCCAATCCGAACTAGCAGTATCATCGGTGATTTGGCACACTCTATCCTTTGTCTGTTGCGGCTGAAGATTATTGTGATACAATGGCTGTGTTTAGTTAAAAAAATATGCGAAAAATATTTACGAAAAGTATTGTAGTATTTTTCGTTTGTATGTGATAAATATTGTCATATCATAGACTAATTAGTCTCAAAAGATTCGTCTCGCAATTTACATCAAAACTATACAATTAGTTTTTTTTATTTACTTACATTTAGTACTCCATGCATGAGTTATTTGCTATATTTAATGTTTCGATGTGATTTTGATGTGATGAAAAGTTTGGAAAATTTGAAAGAGTTAAAGGAACTAAACACAAGCAATAACATTTGCATCATCGGACTCCTATATAAGAAACCTCCGCAGGTGACATATTTTCATTAACTAAAAATACTTGTTTTTTTTTTGCCAAAGTAGTGCTCCCTGACGGGCTCTGAACCTGCCAGCACCATCTTTGGCCCTAGGCCCCAGACTCGAAGCTCATTTGATCGGCAGGATCCAGCGCGAACTGAAGGCAGCACCAGGGCTTGTTTGGTTTTGTGGAATGTTAGGAATACCCTAAACCCTGAATACCACTACTTTAACTATTAATTATAGTGTCAAATAAAATTAATTTACAAAACCAATTTCAGACTCCCCGCGCTAATGACTCTAAAAAATCTAATGAAATATTTGACCGCGCTAGTAGACGATGATTACTATAGTATCACTGTAGCAAATTATCGATTAATTACTGTTATTAGATTCGTCGCGAAAAACTACATTCATCTCTAAAAAAATTTAAAAATAAAATTTATTCAGTTTTTCATGCTGAAAAGATTCTCTTCTAACGCTAATGCTAGGTCCCGCGAGATCACCGAAGAGATCTGCGTCGGCCGGCGGGGACTGGGCGAGCCGGAGGGAACTCCACAACCATGATGCGACCGAGCCGCGGTCGGCGAGGGACACGCCGCAACACGGCCGCCGTGCAGACAAAGGCCGGCCCGGGCGGCGCGCGGCGCGGGCGAGACAGCGACGTACGCGCCCGCTCCCGGCCGGACAGAGCCGGCGAAAGGAGAGGCAGGGACCGACAAGAACCGGGAGACTCCCGTCGAATCTGGTCGCGTTTTGCCGTTTGGGCCCGACGGGCCGCGTACGGCGGTCGCAGGGTCGCCGCACGGCACAGGGCCGTCGTTCTCTACGGCCGGTCTCGCCGTCGTGGGCACGAGGCCCGCACCCGGGGTCAGCTCCCCTTGTGTACTCGCGAATGGAGCGAGGGCGCCGCGCGGCCGGGCGCACGACGGCGCTGCCGGCCGCCGTGTGGGTGAGGTGGGCATGCAGTTCGGCGCGCGAGGAGCACCAATTGCAAAGTCGATGCCTGCTGGGCGCCGGTGCCGCCGTATGTCTGAACGTGTCTACTATCACAAGCGTGCACTTGTTGACCAATGAAGGTGCCATGCATGCTGTCGAAACTTGCAGGAGATGAGTCGACGTCGACCGTGCCGCCCTACCTCTACGCAAGTGCAAACCCACACCCACTGGGAAGCAACGTCAGAAAACGAAGTGACGGTGCATCCTGCGTGCCTTGCCGCCGGCATTGGGTGCATCTCTTCCGACCAGCGAATGGGCCAATAGCACCGTGCCAAAATCGAGGGCAGAAAGGTCCTGGCCCGACGTGCCGTGCTGCAGGGTCAATGGGCTCTGAAGCCATCATTTTGCCGCTGGCCGTGCCAGAGCTTCCACCGCTCAACCACAAACGGGGGGGGGGGGGGGGGGGGGGGAGACGGGGGATACTTGCAGCACAGTATACTCTGTCCCGTCCCCTTGGCTTCGAGATCCGTGCGCGCGCTCTGCGCAGTGCGTAGCGGTGTGTATCCCGTCCCTTGTATTTTTTTCACCCTGAACCTATCCCGTCCCTGGTATCCATTATCTAGAATAGTGGAAGGATGAACGATTAATTATTACTCATTCCACTCTATTGTAGATCATTTTAAGTACTTAAGTTTTCTATGTACCTAGAAAGAGTGCTATGTTTAGGTACATAATAAAAATTATACTTGCTAAATTACGGAACAAAAATGAGTATTGAGGTGCTCATGTTTGGTTGCGTTGAAGTCAGGTACTAAAATTTAACATATATTAGCACTTATATCTTTGCTAGAGTTTTCAATTCTTAACTGAAGTTTAGTCCTATATATTTATATGAACTACTGCTAATCTTAGCATTTGTGGACATTAGCGGTTGGATCCAAATAGCCATGTATATCACGGTATAGGATCTCTAACAGTATCAGGACCGTGCATTTTTTTTTGTCTAAGGCACTTCGCCCACACCTCATCACCTGTAAAAGGAACGGGGCAGGAATGGTACATGCCTACAAGTACGCTTACGATGATCGCCATCCACATGCTTCTTGTTCCACCTGTAGCAGGATGATGAAGCTGGCATCGGCAGGCACACGCTAGATTTCGAGCGTGCAGAGACTCCTGCAGCAAATGCACACGAGCGTGAAGCTGAAGCTCCGGAAATCCTGAAGCACGACGCCCCATGCATGGGGTAGCTCGCTTGGCGGTTCGCTAGCGGCTTTCTCGTAAATGGATCTATGGCCATGACCGTTCACAATCCCAAACGGGATCACTACCGGAAAACCAATAGTTTCCGAGTGTCTTGGTCTTTGCCTAGTGCCAGACCATAGGCACTCGGTAAAAATGTGATTTGCCGAGTGTCAGACCGCGGGCACTCGGCAGAAATCTGGCACACAGCATGTTTGGGCATTGCCGAGTGCAGGCTGTCGGCAAATCAAGGCACTCGGCAACATGTCTCCTTTGCCGAGTGCTGGCCGGGCGGCACTCGGCAAAGGCCGAGCCCGTGCCCAGCACGCGTGCCCGCCATGCGCCGCCCGTCAGGGGGGCTGACGGCGTCAACTCTTTGCCGAGTCCCTCCAGCTGGCACTCGGCAAAGGTGAAATATTGCCGAGTGTCTCCAGCTGGCACTCGGTAAAGTAGAAATGTTGCTGAGTGCGCTGGCGTGGCTCTCGGCAAAGCTTCTCTTTATCGAGTGCTGGTGCCCAGGCACTCGGCAAACTTGGTTAAAAAAAAATTTTGGGCCTTCAATTTTTTTTTGTCTCCACTTAAATTTGATAATGTAATTCCTAGTTACTATTTTCCTTTCATTTTTTTATTTGCGGGGAATAATCCGTCGAAGTAAATTTAAAATTAAAAGTGGGTCGAAATTTCGAAATCAATGAATGGAAATTTGATATTTATGTACCTGAATCAAAACTGTTGCCGTATGCGCGAAAGAACTTAAAAGTTGAAACATCTTTATCAATAAACTTGATCACAAGCGTGTGCACGGACGTTCGGAAAAAACCAAAAATAGCATGCAATGTCTGAAAATCATGGGAATTGTGCAAATCTCTTGGTTTCATGCGAGGATAGAGTTGAAAAAAATTGACAGCGTTTCGGACACGTGACAATGTACGCCACTTATAAGCCGGAGAATCTCCGAAGAAGTTTCGGAGAGATGTGTAGTATCCGGTTGGATTTGTGGTTGAAATGAAAGTCGCATATGATTTTCAATGTGAAACTTTTTATACAGAGAAATAACTACAAAACATGTGTCTTGTGAAAATTTGGTTAATTTTTGAATTTGTTATCTATATATTAAATTATTTTTGGCACACATTGAAAATCATTATATTTAGTTTTAAGTTGATCTTTAAACGCATGAAATAATAGGTCTTTTTGCATGAGTCCACCTGAGCGTCGATCGAACTCAAAGCTTACATGCAATCCACATGAAGGTGAGTCCAGAGAGTACAACATTTCACAAATACATTACATTACATAGTCTTAACTTTTTTTATTACAAACCAAGTTCGAAATCTCAGAAAGGTACTTGGAGTTCAAATTGAAAGTAGTTCAGAGTTCAACTGCAGCGGAAATAAAGCGAGTTCTAAACGACGATACAAGATGTCATGATAAAGCCCGTACATGACATCACTCGGCATTGTCATCGTTGGTCGGAGTCGTATCCCACTCCACCGACCAACCAGGAGGTAAAGTACACGGTCAAGTCAAGTTAGCTATATCATCTTCAAACGTATCATCTGAAAACAAAGTTGAGGCACAAGCAAGGCTGAGTATACTAATACTCAGAAAGGCTTACCCGACTAGGATATACTTAGCCCTCTAACTAGACATGCAAGGCTTTTGGCTTGAGGGGTTTGTTTTTGCCGAAAAAGCATCAAAGAGTAAGTCCTTATTTTCAGATTTTAGCTTTCAAGTTCTAGTTCGATTAACCATTCTACATTAGCATCTATCCAAAAGCATACATGGTGAAAAACAATTATTTTTCGTCATTCAACCATATTCCTCATCATCATTGTTCCACTTCTTACTCTATATGGCAAAAGGGTTAAGCAGTCTCAATATCCGTGAGAAACGGACGACTCGAATCGAATTTGTTAACCTGGCCAGGCAGACCTAAACACACGCATGGGGAATGAAATCACCAACGCGACTTTTCCTCTTTTTCCCCGGGCATGGAACAGGCCCGCCGCCCTAGGGTGCCCTACACCCGTGCGTGACCAAAGACCAGACATGGGGGAGTATGTTCCACGGCCGGTTCCATCAGGTACTTAAGCTTACCGATTGCCATATTCTCGGCATGTTGTTAGTACGTTCAAACGCTTAACCACCACTACTACACACTGCGGCTTTATCCATTTTCACTAAACCGACGGGGTATCACAAGTACAACAACCCCGCCCGTAAACCTTATATTGCAGTGTGTAGTAAGCATTCAACTCCTATGAGCTCGCGAGTGACAGGAAATCACTCAACTTCTACCGAACCATTAGCATAGCCAACTAGCGACCTATACATGCTAGTATTCAAACATCGGTACTTAAGATTATGCAACTAGGGTTCCAAACAATTCCTACAAACTTAAATGCAAAAGTAGATAGGAATATAAGCAGTTGCATAAATTTAAAATAGATAGGACATTCTCCGGGGCGTGCCTTCCTGAGCGGAGCTAGCCTTGGGCTCTTCTGAACTTTGGTTCAGATCTTCTGTAATTTCAGTTAGATTAACTTCAGCTTCACACTGCTCACTCTCGGACTCCGGCACCAACTCGTACGTACCGTCAGTGAGAGTAGTCAAATCTACATGAATGCATATGCGTGAGTTATTTTAGTGGTAATGTTTTATTCATTTCTTCACTATAGAGTTGTAATCCAACAAAACCCAACTTTGAAAACAACCATTTTCAAAATTATCTCACAGGGCAATCATTTATCGTGTATTATCTAACATGATTTAGTTCACAGGGAACCGGGGTGGTTTTCCCAAAACACTACTCAACCAAGCAACTCAAAATACTTTATTTACACTAGTTATCCATGTATAAATCAAAATCTATAGTTTCCTACACTCCCTGGTCATGAAATGTTTACACAGCAGGAAATTCATGATATGAAATCTACCATAAAAAATTCAGTCCATTTCCTGCAGCAGAAACACCATGAAAAATCTTTTACCTAGCTTCTGCTGAAAATAAGATGAATTTGTACAGGGAAAAATATGCATGTTCTGGTAATGAAATTTTTACTATATGTTTTTTTACCTAAATATGAGCATGCTGAAAATTTTCACATTTAATTAAGCATCACACAGGTCATGAAAAATAGAACAATGTACAACTACAGTAAAGAAAAATAATTTCCACTGGTAGTTCTTCTAAGTTACAGAGGCTCATATTTTTTTCAGAAATATACAGTACACAAATGCCATCTCTGATAAAAATATAAGATTTTCTAGGTACAGAAACTATTTTTCATGATTTAATGTATTTCTCCTTAGCAAAAATCATTTGGTCCAGTTGGGTTTAACTAAAAATTCTCAAACTTTTTCTATAGAATCTGGGAATTAAACTAAAGGTATTGTAAAATTTTAAACGTATGAATTATATCATAACAACTTGGATAAATAAAATTATTTTTCCTAGGCATACATCAAGTCCTAAATAAAACATATATCTAGGAGTGTGAAATGGACCTCAAATTTTTACGGAGTCCTAAACTTGCAGTCTATAAAAATCTGTCCAAAAATCACCTACAGCTCATGGCTAGAACTTGAGATCTAAATAAAGGACTAATAACTTTGTATTTAATCAAGAACAAAAACCCGTGAGCAAATGCAAAATATCATGTAATGAAACTTGTATATCTAGTAACAAGGAACTCAGATCAATTGATTTTGTATTTTTCGTATTTTCTACTAATTTATATCAATTTTACAAGTTTGCTGTTTTAGAAAACAAAAGAAAAAAAACGAAATCTTGTATCTAGGCCCCTGGAATGATTTGGGGGCTTGCAAATGTGCCCCTGGCCGGAGCCAGGAATAGAGGAGGCGGCGAGGGGGAAGTGGGGGAATGGCTAGAGGAGATCGAGAGCTACCCAAAGGTGGTCTTGGACGGCGTCGGGGGTGACTAGACGGAGCTCGCCGCGGTAGCAGTAGGGGCGGCGGCAGGAGTCGACGGCGGCGGCGGCGCTCCGGTGCGGGAGGGAGGGTGAGGACCGGCCGAGGAGGTTCAGTGGACCACGAGGAAGCTATCTTGGGGGTCGATTTGGGTCGAGGAGGGGCGAAGCAGGGGCTCGACGGTGAGCTTGAGCGGCGGGCGGCAATGGCGGGGCAGTGGCACCGTGGGCGTGCGCCGGGTCTTGGGCGCGGCAATGGAGGGCCGCAGGCCCTTTTATATGCGAGCCAGGGAGGGGAGGGGAGGTCGGGCACAGCAGAGGGCGAGGCGAGCTGCAGTGGTGGCGAGCACGCGCACGGCAGGACTCGCTTGTCGCCACGGCGGCGTCGCGGTACGCCATCGAAGCCGAGCAGGGGCGCAGCATGGAGGAGACGTGTTGCATCGGCGATGGGACGGGGCAAAGGTCAACGGGGCGTGCAAGAGATGCACTCATGGCCGGTAGTGGCCGCAGCGACGGCACAGGCAGTGGCAGGGCTCATCGAGCTGCTCTGCCATGGCCGAAGCAGAGGAGCAGAGTGAGGGGAGAGAGAAGAGAGAGAAAGAAAGAGAGAGAGCAAGGATTGACCAAAATTTTCTCAAAATTTTCAACTGAAACTCGAAAAACTTTGAATACGAAAGTTGTTCATCATTTGAAACCCTACCACTTTGGTTTTAGGAAAAAAATTATTTGAGCAAAGGTTTGAAAGTTATTTTAAATTTTCTAAAACTATTATTCAAAAATACTTGTCATTTTATGAGGAGTCATCATTATTTTTGATCATGATGTCAACTAGGCTTTTGTAGACCCTGTTAAAAGAGATGTGTAGATGCATTTTACTAGCCAATTTTGAGTTGTTTATAAAATGTTACCAAGGCACACTATACTTGCACAAATACACATATACACATACATACACATTTGTAAACATACAAGAAATGTATTATTTAGTTTAATCTTGATGATTATGCATGATGATATGGTTAAAGACCTTGCTAATTATTTTTAAACACCTGAGGTGTTACACTATATTTACCTACTAGAGTCTAAGCCGAACGTCTACATGCATTTAAATTTGATAGTAGTCGCTGACATCTTGGAAGATGGATGACCGTGAGTGGATGTACACCGGCCGGGTAACTCGAGCTAGCATGACCAATGAATGGATTGAGAAGACTAACGAGTTCTTGGAAGGGGCATGGGCGCAAGCTGAAGGGTCGAGGTTTATGTGGTGTCCCTGCAAGAGTTGTGGAAACCAGAAACGGAAGACAAAGAATGTCATGGGAGAACATCTTGTCAATTATGGATTTACGCCAGACTATACCCAGTGGATCTTTCACGGTGAAGCCCATCGTATGAGGGACGAGGTTGTGAGGCAACGCATCGATGAATGTGATGTTGCTGGTGGGCTTGGAGACATGTTAGACGACTATGAAGAGGCACATTTCGGTGAAGGACCGCAGGAGGAGGAGCCAGAGGCAAGTACAAAGGCGTTTTACGAGATGTTGGAGGTAGAATAGAAACCTCTTCATGCCCAAACAAAGGTTTCTTAGTTGGACGGCATTGGACGCCTTATGGCCTTAAAGTCCCAGTTTGGCCTGAGTCGAGACGCCTTTGATAGTATGTTGACCGTTTTTTGGAGCATGCTTCCGGAAGATCACATTCTGCCCAAGACAATGTATCAGGCGACGAAAATCCTTAGTGCATTGAAGATGCCATATGAGCTGATACATTCTTGTCCTAAAGGGTGCATCTTATTTAGGAAATTGCACGAGGCTGAAACTTACTGTCCAAAATGCAAAGCCTCAAGATTCCTGGAGGTGGATGCTGGTGACGGTCAGCCTAAGAGGCAGCTCACGATTCCTGTGAAAATTGTACGTTACCTTCCGTTCATTCATAGGATCCAAAGACTCTATATGACCGAGGAAACCGCGAAACAGATGACATGGCACAAAAAAGGTGTTCGATACAACCCAGATAAGATGGTGCATCCCTCCGACAGTGAGTCATGGACTCATTTTGATGAGATTCATCATGAGAAAGCTAAAGAAGCTCGTAATGTACGTGTTGCGCTGGCAACCCGATGGGTTCAATCCTTATGGTATGATGGCTGCATCGTACTCATGTTGGCCCGTGTTCGTTATTCCCTTGAATCTCCCCCCCCCAGCGTTCTCTTTCAACGACAAACCATATTTGTGTCGTTGATTATTCCTGAGCACCCAGGGAATAAAATGAGTGTTTACATGGAGCCTCTAATCGATGAGTTGATCAAAGCTTGGGAGGAGGGGGTGTGGATGTACGACCGAGCGACAAAGACAAACTTCAGAATGTATGTGTGGTACCACTACTCTCTGCATGACCTCCCAGCGTATGGCATTTTCTGTGGGTGGTGTACTCATGGAAAGTTCCCATGCCCAACATGCAAGGCAACTCTGCAGTTCATTTGGTTGAGATAGGGGGGCAAGTATTCGTCGTTTGACAAACATCGACAATTCCTTCCTGCAGACCATCCATTTAGAAGAGACATTAAGAACTTCACGAAAGGTGTCGTATTTACACAATCTGCACCACAGATGCTGACGGGTGTCGTGCTTCATGCTCAGATAGATGCTCTCTAGGTCAATGATGCAGGTGGTTTTGTGGGATATGGCGAAGAACATTCCAGGACTCAGGTCTCTGGCTTGTGGAGGCTTCCCTATATTAATGATCTCCTCCTTCCACACAATATTGATGCCATGCACACTGAAAAGAATTGGGGCGAGGCTCTTTTTGGAACTGTCATGGACATTCCTGATAAGACAAAGGACAATGTTAAGGCTCGAGTGCATCTGGCAATGTTGTGCGATGGACCAAGATACGAAATGAAGACTCCGAGACCAGGGAAACAATGGAGGAAGACTCCGGCGGATTTCGTCCTAACGAGACCCCAAAAAAAGGAAGCACTAGAGTGGATCCAAAAGTTACAATTTCCAGATGGGTATGCAGCGAATCTGAGGAGGGGAGTTAATTTGATTACGATGCGAATCAACGGGCTGAAGAGTTATGACTACCACATATGGATTGAGCGGCTTCTTTCTGTGATGGTTCGAGGCTATCTCCTTGATAATATATGGCGAGTGTTGGCAGAGTTGAGCAATTTCTTCCACCAGCTGTGTGCTAAGAAGTTATCTCGGGTCGTCATTTCGGACATGGAAAAAGTGGCCCCTGTGTTGCTATGTAAGCTGGAGAAGATCTTTCCACCCGCCTTCTCAATCCGATGCAGCATTTGCTTCTACATCGTCTGTACGAGGCACGAATGGGGGGCCTGTGCAATACCATTGGTGCTTTCCAATTGAGAGATGTCAGAAGGTCCTTCGAACGAAGTGCAAAAATAAATGTAAAATTGAAGCTTCTATTGCAGAGTCATATATTCTGGAGGAGGTGTCAAACTTCACAACCAAATACTATAGTGACAATCTTCCCAACGTGCATAATCCACCCCTCGTTACAATGCTGGCGATAATGAATCGAGTCTCAGCATCTTCCGAGGATAACTTGGAAGTACAAGTGATGCGAGGTACAATACCTTGAACCATGAAGAGTGGCACCGTATCATGCTATACGTGTTGACCAATCTTTCCGAGGTGGAGCCATATATTGCGTAAGTACTCAACATTGTGCCTAATTCACGAGTTTCCGTTTCACAAGTTTCCACTATTTAGCATCCAACCCCCTTTGTCATTTTTGATACAGGGAATTTCAACAACTATTTTGGCGTCGCTCAAGGGCTCCAACCCCGACGGAAATGGAGAGTCTTCTTAAAAATGGCGTGGGAAATTCACAACCCAATTTCATTATTGGTTTCAACAGAAGGTAGTCTTGAATTCATAGTTCTATTCCATTTTGTTGTCCTCGAACTATATGACATACTATCCTGCATACGCTTGCAGGGCCAAACTGATTCGTCCATGAGTGCCGAGTTGAGACAGGTTGCCGATGGTTTTAGCTACAGGGTCAAGTCGTTTAATGTTTATGACGTGAACGGATATCGCTTCCACACAATGACATACGAGCAGAATCGACCCAATCGAAGAACCACTAATACCGGCGTTTTTACGCTAGGTCAAGACGGAGTCGAGTATTACGGAAGAGTTGAAAAAATATACAAAATCAAGTTTCATGGTTTTGTACCGCTCACTCTAGTCATTTTCAAATGCCATTGGTTTGATCCAACATTAACAAGACATACCCCTAGTGTTGGCCTAGTCGAAATTCGACAGGATTCAACGTTACAAGGCGAAGATGTGTACATTGTGGCTCAACAAGCCATACAAGTTTATTATCTCTCATACCCGTGCCAAACCAACCACCGTCTTCGGGGTTGGGATGTTGTGTATAAAGTATCGCCACACGGCAAACTACCTCTCCCAAACAACGAAGATTACAACAATGATAGAGAGTTTTTTCAAGAAGAGGGGCTACAAGGGATTTTTGAGATAGACTTATCCGACGAGATTGGAATGGAAGTCGATAATGAAAGGGAAGTTGACGAGGAAGGTGGAGATGAGGTTCAAAATATTCAGGACTTACAATTACTAGAGTGATTACATTTAGTCAGAGACAGTGAAGACGACATTCCTCCTTCGGATTCTGCTGGTTATGTTGACATAGCTGATAGTGATGATGAGGATTACGATCCAGTTAATCCCGATTATGATGACTATTTCTAAAACATGTAGGACTCGCAATATTTAATATATATTATGTTAATTTGTAGTTATATTTTCTTTATTTTCATTTATTTGCAAATATTGTTTATCCTGACTAATTCGTTCACTCCTTTTGATTTCAGATAACTAAACAAAGATGCCAGACGGTCACGAGATGACTTGGCTAAGCTCCTTGTACAGAGGCAGTGGTGGAAGAGGCGGTTTTAAGGATCACCGGGGTGTCCGACCCTAGAGGGGGAGGGGGTGAATAGGGTCGCTAATCGCTTTTTAATCTAGGGCTCAAACTATTTGCATAAGATAAACCTAACACGTCCTACACATGCTAGTTATGACTAAGGTTTATCTATGCAACTCTCTACTTACCCCTAAAAACTTGCAACCTATAGCCAATCCTAATCAAACTAACTAGGAAAGTAAAGGCACACAAGAGAGAGTAAATGCGGAAACGTAATATAGTAAGTAAAGAGATAAGTGCAAGAGGGATGCAAACTCCCGAGTAGACACGGTCATGTAACGTGGTTTGGCATAAACGCCTACATCCACGGGACACCGAGGCTCTTCCGATCACCGTCTTGCACTACGCCACCAATGGCGATGCCGGCAAGCAAAGGCAAGTCCCCACAAGACACCGAGTCTCGTGCACCGCCACTGTCTCTCTCGGTCACCCGGCCGAAATCCACTACGGAGCTTCTCCACCAAGGAAGGGGCCTCCTCTTCCCCCGCACAAAGTGTCGTTGCCACTCCACACCAAGACGGAGGGTCACACGACGGATCACAAGTTGCTTGCCGCAGCAAGGCTTCTCTCAAGGGAGCTCTCGCAAGAACTAATCCCTATTATAAGCACTAAACACTCTCACAAGTGTGCTTAAGCCTATATGATGTACAATGAAGCTCTATGGTGGTTGGAGATGTTCTTGAGTGTGTGTGGGATGTCCAGCAGCTCCAGCACTCTTCAAATGGCCGGGGTGAGGTGTATATATAGGCCACCAAGTCTTGTAGCCGTTGCTCCAACGGTTAGCTGAAAATCTGTGTATCACCGGAAGAACCGATGCCTCTTGGCGGGGTAGCGTCGGTTCATCCGGTCACTCATAACCCGAAGTAGCCGTTGAAGTCCTGACAGCTGACACAGAGACCACCGGTTGAACTGATGCTTTGTACCGATGCATCACCGGTTCATCCGGTGCTTAAGAATCTTCTCCTGGGCACTGACGTCATTGCACCGATGCAATGCTCCGATGCACCGTCGGTTCAACCGGTGCTGAAGAAACTTCTCCTGGGCACTTGACATCGTCTCTGGAACATAGGACGCCCAATGCACCGATGCCCTTTCTTGGACCGTCGGTTCAACCGGTGGCTATAGGCTGACTTGGCTTTGTTTCCCTTCTGCACCAAAGTACCATGGCGTCGGTTCTTCCGACTACCATCGGATGCTCCGATGCCCATGCCCGTAGGGGCGGTCCATCGGGCCTTGCTACGCCTATCTTCTCTTTCTCTTTGTCATCACTTGAACCTAAAAGCCTGAGAATGATCATCTTAACAATCATATTAGTCCAAGTGTTGTGTTGTCATTCGATCACCAAAATCACTCGAAATGGCATCAATGGTGCCATGTTCGTTACAGCGGTAGTGGGTCCGACGCACCCGAGGGGTCCGGGAGCCGTAGTGTTCGCAAAGGTGGTGGAGGAGGGGGAGGAAAGGGAGACGGAGAGGGAGGGGTGGAGGAGGAGGTAGTGGGAGTGGTGGAGGAGGTAAGGTGAGGAGAGGGAGGAGGGAGAGGACCCCTTCTCCTGTAGAGAACGACGACGAGGAGGAGGAGGAGGAGGAGAGGGTGGAGGACCAGGGGAGCGAGGAGGAGGAGGAGCACGTGGAGGGTGATGAGGAGGAGGACGAGGAGGAGGCCGAGGAGGGGGCAGCAGGAGATGAGCGGGTGGTGTGATTGCGTGGACCGTCGCAACTCCCGCGACGTCCGATACCTCTAGCGAGACGTCTGATGATTCGGCCACTAGAGCCTAAGTAAGTATGTTAGTACTTATTTATTATGCATTACGTATATTTAAAATTGCAATACTAACTAAAATTTTACCTTAAACACTCTTGCAGGGGGTGGTTTTTTGTGCAGCCTGGTGAGCACAAACGGAAGCCCAATGGTATCTTAGGTCTTTTGTGCCGGCTGCACTTCCCCGGGCTCGTGATGCATGCCGGGGTGCTGGAGCCGGCATACACGTGGGACCACTACATGGCCAGCCCGGACGCTACTGATCGCGATGGAAGGAACTTCACCACCAAAGCGAGGCAGGTGGTCGGGGAGTTGTGGGTAAGTCATCCTCGCACTAAAATGGTTGAAATATCGCATTCTGTTTCAATTTTTGGAATAATGATTGCAATTATCTTGTGGGTATATATGCAGGATTTCTACAGGTGCGAGGAAGGCTATGAGGCCTGGGCGAACGAGCTGGCTCACCAGGCTTGCTACAAACTGGTGAAGGACATGCAATACGAGGCACGTGTCCAGGCCATCGTTGTGTACTGCGCCGAGTTCGAGAAGAGGATTGTCAAGAAACCAGCCGCAAGAGACATCTTCCTCACGCGAGACCAGTACTTAAGGGTAAATAAATGCCATCTCTACTCATTTATCTTGTATTTGATATTACAATATGTCATGCACTTCATTACATTTAGGTGCCTCCGAACTGGTACGCAAACAAGGCCGAGTGCTGGTCTATGATGGTGGACATGGCGATCAGCGAGGATTGGGCCCACCAGCACGCCTTATGCCGGGAGCGCCGCTTGATGATGCCGGGTCCGGCACATCATCAAGGGAGCCTTAGCCTCGGCGAGTACAAGAATACTTAGGTAAGTTCACTAATTTCTTCATTCTTTCTAAAGCTATATTTTTAATTCTTACTAATCATCTTGTTGACTTCTTGGCAGTCGGAGTCTCATCCAGGCCAGTCTTGCAACGACTTCACGGCGTACGCCATGTCTCACATGGGCAGGGCGACGTTGGACGTGACCTACAACCCGACGGCTCCACCAGAGGCCTACACAAACCCAAGCATCCACGCGCGCATCAATGCGTACACGGAGGTGGGAAGGGCGCTCCATGGGGAGATTTGGGATCCGACCACCGCGCCACTCTCCAGAGAAGCCATCATGAGGGCGGGACAAGGGAAAAAGCACGGGGCGGTACTTGATCGCCAACAGCTTGGTCGACATGGTGAGTACGCCCAGTCTCTCGCAGCTTAGGGCAAGTACCACCGACTCGACCCCGCCCATACGCCCACGTCCTGAGACTTCAGTGGCCAGCGTGCACCAGAGACAGGTTAGTTTAGATTTAGTTGCCGTTCTATGATTAAAATGAAACTTTGCTTCGTATTGTAACATGGAGGTTTAAATCTTGTAGGCCGAGATGGAGGCAAAGTTTGAGGAGGAGAGGAGGTGCCGATTGGAGATCGAGGCCAAGCTGGAGCAAGAGCGGAAGCTGAGGGAGGAGCAGTCGGTTATGTTGCACAGCATGGTCACCTGGATGCAAGGACTTGGCGCGTCGATGAACTATGCGACGCCGCCTCCTCCCTTCGCCTTACCAGCTCAGCCTTACTTTCCTATAGGACCTTTTGACACTCCCGTGAGTATGTTTTGTTTGTAGATATTAATTATTATATCTTTGTTATTCTTACTCAATTTATGTGTTTCTATTTGCAGAAACAGTCGTGGAACGCATCAAACGACCCTCCTCCGGACCAGAACTCGCTGGCGGGCCCATGGCAATCTTGGCCACCCCCCCCCCTCCACCTGACCGTGAGTGATTTGTAGTACCCTACTGGACTTGTGATGTGATGGACTTGTAGTACCCTTATGGACTTGTGATGTGATGTGATGGACTTGTATTCGGACTCTATCTATGTGATGGACTTTCAAACTCGTTTTATGTAATGTGATGGACATTATCTTGTGTTATTTGTATCGATGCTATTGTCGCAACTGACAATTATATATTTATCATTATAACTGCCAGTAATGACCCCTGCATTTATATATATATTTGTTGTATTTGTATCGAAAAATAGAGAAAAAATAAGCAAAAAAAGAAAAATAGGCCACTTTGCCTAGTGCTTAAGCCAATACACTCGGCAAAGTGGCCTTCCACAGGACAGCACGATAGTACTTTGCCGAGTGCTAAAACCCTGGCACTCGGCAAAGTTTCAAATATTTGCCGAGTGCCAGGATCCAGCACTCGGCAAAGCGGCCACGTGGCGCCACCCTGGGCCGGCACTTTGCCAAGTGCCAGACGCCGACACTCGGCAAAGTTTGAAACTTTGGCGAGTGTCTGCCGTTAGGCACTCGGCAAAGTGCCGACCCAGGGTGGCGCCACGTGGCTGCTTTGCCGAGTGCTAAGGCTCTCGGCAAAGTCTTTGCCGAGTGTCCGAAATCCGACACTCGGCAAAGATCCTTTTGCCGTGGGAGGCTTTGCCGAGTGGCATTTGCCGAGTGTAACACTCGGTAAAGAGTTTGCCGAGTGCAAACTGGCCTTTGCCGAGTGTAACCGGCACTCGGCAAAGCCAGTGAATCCGGTAGTGGATACGCACACCACATCTGCCGAAGTGTGTTTAATTCATTTCGCCAAAATTTTTGAAACAGAATCTTGCTATTTCGGACTGCTAAATGAAGTCTATAATTTTTTTTTGAATAGATTGGAAATCGCGAGATGAATCTAATAAGTTTACTTAATCTATAATTAATTTATAATTAACAAATGGTTACTGTTGCAAATTATGGATTAAATAGGCTTATTAGATTCTTCTCGCGATTTACAAACTATTCGTACAAAAAAAATTATAAATAGACATCATTTAGTATATGTGATGTGATGTTTTTTGCCAAACTTTTATAAATAGACTTCATTTACAAAGTCGCCCGGGAGTAGTTTTAATCTGTTTAGACCTTGTTAGTGTTCTGGGGACTTATCTAGCTACTTTGGTGGTTCTGTAATAACGGCACTGTCTATTTCCGAGGCCATGCTGAGTCTGCTTTCCTGAACCAGATTAGGAGTCTCTGCAGCTTCAACTTCTGTTGCTTCTCCCCTTGTTCCCCTATGCTCTCTTTTGTGTAAGACTTCTGGTATTTCCGTTGGAGCAATGGAAATGGGGATGGCCTCGATTCGAAAAAAAAAATTTACAAAGTCGCCCGGCTGCTCTTTTTTCGGCGCCTGCCTTTTTAACCGTGATCCGGCCACAGCCCACAGATCCTGATCCCACCGCGGCATTTTTGCTTCGTACTGCACGGTTAACGGAGTAGCCGCACCCTAGGCATCTTGCCTAGTTGCCTAGTAGCCCGCAGGGAGGGGAGGCGGTCGCCGATCCTGTCACCCTCTGCCACTGCCACTGCCACCTGATTGCTTCTTCAGCTCGGTGCTCGTCAGTCAGAAGGCAACCATAGACCAGAGTTCCAGTCTACTACAAACCAATGGAACTGCACACATCATGATCAGATCGTATCGTCGAATTTTACAGATATGCAAGCTGCTACGTACACCCGTGTGGATGTATTCCATTTCTCCATCTGCGTAGTATACAAGTATATTGCAGTTTTCAGCCAGACAAGACCAACAAAATCTCATTATCCCGACAGCTAAACCAGCCAGGGTCTTCGAGATGAAAGCTAAATTCAGAAACTGAATACTCTATGGGCGATCACTCAAAAAACAAACAAAAAAAAACACGGACGACTTGCTGTAGTTGCACACTTCCCATGGCTCTATATCTCCTATCCATTTCCGGCGCTCCCGTCCCCTTGTGTGACCTGGTTGGAAGATGAAACCTGTTTAACACGCAGAGAGTATATATTGCTTCTGGGTTCTCAATGTATGCAGAAAATGGGGAAACATACCTGCTCATAGTTATCTGCCAAACACCATTAACAAGATTCAGCCAGAGCCAAGTGGCCCCTCAGACTATGATCAAACGGGAAAAAACATGTAAAGTGTCAACTGCAAACCGGATCGGCATATTTTAAATAGTTGGTCCTTGAAGCACTTTGACAACTTCCTCTGCTCTAGCTTGTATCTCTTTTAGATACTCCACAAGAATGCGTTGCTGGTAAGAACCACCTTCCTGTCGAACACAGAAAGGAAGAAAGTTTTTCAGTGCGAGGGCAGACACATGCCTGCTCCCTGCAGAAACAATATGTTTGTTGATCTCACCGTGCGAATTAAGACTCGCTCGATTCTCTTGCTAATAACGGCATAAAGATCATCTGGTGAAATGTCTCCTTTTCCTACAGTAAGTCCGTCAAGCAACACCTTGTTCCACTCATTCTCAGGCGCTGCGTTGCACAATCTGTACTGATCAGATATGATGGCTAGCAGATGCAAAAGAGAAAGACATAATCTCAGAGTGCCAATACAGACCCTGTATTATGGATTCAAGAAACTTTTCAGGAACTACAACTTGCCCCCCTGAAAAAAGACGAAATGTACTCAGGAACAAAATCAAAATGTAGTTCTACTCAACATCTATAGTTGAATAGCCTAAAAGTCATGCATAAAGAATAACTACCTTTGTACGCGTAACTACGTTTTTGGAGAGATTTGGAAGCATATAACTGCAACACCTTTTGCAGCATAGCTTGAAGCCCTGGCTTATCTCCATCTTGTTTAGCCTAACCACATGTAAACATACATTGATCACAAGAAAAACAAAATTCAATTTATGTTGGGAATGATACAGAACTTGCTAGAATAAAAGGGAGAAAATAACACTTACTTGCCTCAACTGAGCACTAACTTCTGACAGAAATCCCTCATCAAGCTGTCCTTCCTGTTCTCGCCGTGATATTTCCTGCAAATATCAGGATGGCATAAAAACATCATATTAGAACTCAGGAAGAAAAAAGGGAGCAATTAGAATTTCTAGGTAACAATGTGACACAGAAAATAACAAATAATAATTAAATCTCTGAAGCCTCAAAAAATGTTGGCTGGAAAGTAGCGGCAATGGCAACATCAGTGGTGTCTAAAGCATACTTTGAATGAAATTATGGAAGAAGATATGTTTGGGGTATCACATTGGCCACCACATTTTCACAGTGCATTTTTTTTTGTTGCAGATAACATATAAAGACCATGACAAAATGTAAGTAATGGCCGAGACCATCT
Organism: Panicum virgatum; assembly: GCF_016808335.1. NCBI lineage: Eukaryota > Viridiplantae > Streptophyta > Magnoliopsida > Poales > Poaceae > Panicum > Panicum virgatum. The sequence continues at coordinate 54,532,474 of NC_053146.1, forward strand.
GAAGGTATGAAGAAAAATAGGGAGAGGTGTGGCCTTACTTTCTCCATCAATTTGAGTGTGCCTGGTTCTCTTGGTGGCCACTTCACATCTCCTTCGTGCATCACAGGACTAATGATTGCCTTCAGCACATCAGTTGATTGCTCAATCTTTTGCTGCATAACTTAAGGTTATAATTAGCAGCATGCAACATATATCAGTAATAAAAAAAAGTACAAAACAAATGCAAAGGTTTCCATGCTTCACATCAAGACATAGTGATACTATATGAGCACTTATGCACCATTGAACATGGTTCTTACATCAGTCTTGTGAACAAGCCGGTCAACAATGTTCATGACATTTTCAGCCAGCTCTTCATAATCTTTCTGAAAAGGCAAAAAAGAGAAGCCATTTGCAATGTTAGACTAACTGAGATGGAAGAAATTAGCATCCACAGGAAGCAAAATTGTCTCCAATGTGAAACCATGCTTTATCATCATCCGATTTGCAGATATCAATTCTAGCTGCCAACCGAACCCAGAAACCAGCGTCGAATGCCAGAACATTTTCAACCACAATTTGATCAAGCTGTTTACAAGCAAGAAAGGTGTATTATTAATTTAATCAGCTGAACACATTGTGTCAAAAAAATAATAATAGACACATTAGTCTAATCTAGTGAAGCGGTTAGGCAAACTTCAAACACCGTACAAGCATGTAGAATGAAATAGTAAAAAAACTAAAAGCAGTCTGACAGTTTATAAGTCAATTGTAAACTATTTCTACACTTCAAGTAGTTGATCAAACTGTTCAGCTCTGCACGTTTTGGACAAGCAACATGGGAAGCGAACTCAAACTGAGCATAGTATAGAATAGTGGTTTTCAAATTGGATTAAATGATTAAATCTATAGGTGAGTCTTCGTCAAAAAATAATCTATAGGCTGAGGTCCAAATTGCAATTTAGGACAGCAATCATAGTTCAAAAAGGCGCTGTGATCTAATTACAAGCCAGATTGAAGATATAAATCGTATTTACCTCTCTAGGATTTGCATCCCTCAGCATATCAATCAGCCTGTCCACTTCAATGGTCTTCTTGAGGGATTCTTCAGGAGCTTTATCAGCTGCACATAATAGAGTGCTCCTGTTTAATGAAATCATAAGTCCTTAATTAAGAATCGCAATGTTCCCTACTGACTTCCGCATCAAAGTTCAAGATAGAAACATAGACCCTGATGACTGCAGGGTAGTATTAACTTTAACGCATACCTAACAGATTTGCGTCAGCAATTCAGCACCCAAAAGTTATCATATCCAAACTTTCTAACAATAGCCATGCTACTGCTTGACGAGTTACAGTTCCAGAGTCGCATTTAAGGGTTGAGCAACTACAAAAGACAACGGCAGTTCTACTGCAACATCCATTCCGTCCTCACTGTTCAGTTATAAAATTTGCCCAATCCACTAAATTTATCAATCCCGCCCACAGCAATTGAGTGATGCCACAGCAAGGCTAAGGATATGACCCCAACAATCACATTAGTCAGAACAACTCGTGCAACTGCGCAGAAGGCCATAATTTCTAATCCAGAAGCACCCACACAAGTGCGTAATTTCTAATCCAGAAGCACCCACACAAGTGCGCACAAGTAAATTTAACTACAAGCAGAGACAAGGACAGAACACGAACCGCCTCCGCCGCTCCGCGCGGAATGCACTCCCCCCGGCGGACCGCACCGGGATCCCCCAACACCACCGACGCGGCAGACTCTGCTAAGTATAAGCACGGATGATTAGAGGACGCCGACGATGGGTAGACACGAGTTCGATGGGGAAAAAATCGGGATGCTCAGGGTGAGGCATGTAACCGCCAGGCGACGCTGCGATGCCGACGGCGGGCGGAGCGACGTAGAGGCGGCGGCCGTGGCCATCGCCGGCCGGGGTCGGCAGCGCAGTGGAGGGCGAAGGGGAGGGGAGTGCGCCTGGTGCGCGTGCGGTGTGCTCCACCACAGGTATGGAACGGGGAGATAGAGGTGGAGCTCCCGCCTCTATGGCTCTATGTTCAACCATTGACGCCTTCTCTGGAAGTTTACGTAATACGCGTTCCTCGTTTGCGGAAACTGGAGAGGCAGGGAGCCAGCCAGAGATTTTTTTATTTTAATCTTTTTTAATCTAATATTTTAATAATAATCCATCGAGATCTAAATTTCTAAGAACTAACCCTTTTTGTCGCGCTAAGTCCCGTGGCGCGACTCCCTGAAGAATCACGCCACATGCTTCGGCGCGACCGAGCTGCCACCCTGGCACACGCGTGCCAACGAGCCTGACGTGGCAAGACTGAGTCGCGCCACATGCGGCGTGGCGCAACTCAGCCTAATACAGATCCACCCGGCCAGCCTTCTCTTTCTTTTTCTCCCATTCTTTTTTCCTCCACTCCCCACTCGACCCGACCTCCATGGCGCCGCCCCTCCCTCTCCTCCTCTAGATCCACTCTATCCTCCTCCCGATTCGAAAGGGAAACGAAGGAAAACCGATCCTGGTAACTCCTCCATTCTAACCAATTAGTATTTTAACCATTTCGCGGATTTTTTAGTATTTGAGTTGGTTAGGCTCTGAGATGGTGGGTCCGAATCGAGGCTGTGCGCGGGCCATTCTCTTGAGCGGATGTCGATTAAGGTCCCCATCTGTACGGTGCCGCCTCGCAATTGCTCTCCCGTTGCATTACCGTGGCATCGGTGGTGGCAGGGGCGGGGAACTGTGCGGTGGTACCTGACGTGGCTTCCGAGTCGGGTTTGGCCGGCCGCGGTGTCCTGATTCGCTGTTCCTGATGGATACATGGATGGATTATGCATATATACCTTGTTTGCGATACCTTCTCTCTATTCCTGTCGATACCCGGCTGCTGCTGCTGCTGCAGAGGTGATCTCTCTCTGTGTGTGTGGAAAATTAGTAGGCACATCTTAACGTTGACGTGCCTGGTCTGATCCCCTGGCGAGAGAGAAGGTGTGCATGTTCGCAGCAGCAGCAGCAGCAGAGGATTGGGAACTGTAGGACACGTTTGCTGCGGTTCCGATTGGGGTTTTGTCAGGCAGTGTGAGAGCTAGCCTTGTGATTGATGGATCCTCCCCGCTCTCATTTGTTTATCTGTTTGTATATGCACTCATGTCTGAATTTTCGATTACATGCTTTGCCATTGAGAATTTGAGAATGCCATTTGTCAATTGACCTGGATATTTATATGAAAATGGACTGTTAAGAAAATGGACTGTTAACGAGTGGGCGAGTGGCAATGATGATGAGCCCCCCTTTAAAGGACTTGCCTCCTGCAATATTACGTACACATCATGTACAGATACCGACCGCGCCCCTCCTGCAATATTGTGTACATAATGTACAGGTGCCGTATTTACAATATTATTTCCATTTCTGATACTTAATGATTGTAATTAGCTGTACATATATTGAATAAATTATCTTTCATAGGAGGACGTCGCGGCCAACAAGGGGCTCTCGGTATTGCAACCCCTCGTAGGAGGGGCAAGGAGGCACCACCTCAAGACATCGTCAGCAAAGAGTCCGAGGAGACATCAAGCTCAGAGGGTGCAGATCCTAACTATCTGGCTCCCTTTGCGCCATTACTGACGATGCATCCTGTGCATGGGAAGTCATTATTAGGACGTGCCCACAAATAGCTAATTGTTTTATTCTGTCTACATTTAAATTGTAGGATTATGTAACTCAGTGCCCACATTCACTTGTATGCCTAGGTGTATCTATTCAAGATTATCAGTGTGGTGTTATTTCAGGTCTGTAATGCCGTGGAGATCATTTTTTAAATGATAGATGTTTTGGCCTTGATTTCCTTATAAGAAGCTAAACTCGGCTTAGCACTTCCTTTACTATGTTTGCTTTCCAAGTTGTTGTTATGTTTTATTTTCATACTCTTTTCAGTTATCAGGAATCGCACCATTTATCTTGGCGTGACTAGTTAGCAAAAATTTGGTCTGGGCCAAATCTGGTCGGGGTCAAAGGTTGGCGCGACTTCTCACTGAGCCGCGCCGCTACTCTTTGAAGAGTCGCGCCAAGACACTCGGAATGACACGTAAAGGAGTCACGCCATGCGGTAGCACTGACCAGATCTGGACTGGAGTAGTTACGCGCCAATTAGTCACGCCAAGGAAAATGACGCGACTCCCTCACATTGGTGCCAACCAGATTTGGCTCAAGATACTTTGGCGTCAAGGGAAATGACCCGACTCCTTGCAAGACAAGATACTTGATTGCCAATCACAAGATTGTAGATATCACATTACCTTGATAGGACATTACAATATACTCGATTGCACAAAGTGTCGTCCATTACACGTCTAATAATAATAGTATCAATACATGACCACAAAGTGCACATTACAAGTTCACTATAAGAATAATTCAAATTACAGTAGTGCATGATAGATAAACAAGATCCATGTGCAACAAAAGACACACTCTTCCACCGTTGGGCCTGGAGCTGCTCTGTCCACCGCTGGTGTTGTCCGAGAATGTGTTCGTCGCGGGAGGTACTGATTATATAAGCACGTTCTTGAAGCAGCCTACAAATAAGCAAAGGAAAAACACGAGGGGTGAGGTGAATGTAGAGGTTTCTTACACAATATAATACTCTTTTCATGCCTACAATCATCTAAGAAAAGAAACACATAAGTTTAAATAAATCAGACATATAAAAATATTGCTAATAACCTTACATCATTCAAGTACCACATTATAGACAGATTACATGGCTTCATTATCATCAATTTATTATTAGCCAAGTCATCGGTGCAAGTATAGTAGTGTTGGATCAAAAAAGAAACAAGGGAAATGGATTGTACCCCAATGTTCTAATTATAGTTCACTTTAGTTTTATTCTAAATCAACTACTGTAACTTTGATGTTGGATCAAGTTTTTTATATAAATATATTAACACAAGATGGTACAAAATAACTACACTATCTAGACATATTTCATGAAGATTTAACTAACTAGATGTTGTAAATACTGGTTCATTCTTCTATAAACTTGATCATAATAAGTGAAATTTGACTTAGGACAAAATTAAAGTGAACTACAATTTAGAACGAGGAAAAAAGAATGGGAGAAAAAAATAAGAGAAGGCTGGCCGGGTGGATCTGTATTAGGCTGAGTCGCGCCACGCCGAGTCGCGCCAATGCATGTGGCGCGACTCAGTCTTGCCACGTCAGGCTCGCTGGCACGCGTGTGCCTGGGTGGCAGCTCGGTCGCGCCGAAGCATGTGGCGTGACCCTTCAGGGAGTCGCGCCACGAGACTTGGCGCGACCAAAAGGGCTATTTCTTAAAAATTTAGATCTCGATGAATTATTATTAAAATATTAGATTAAAAAAATTTACACCATCAATTTTGTGATGGTCTATCAACCTAAATTAATATAAAGTGTGCATGTCAAATATGATTATTATAATAACAAATTCATAATTAAAAATATCAGTAAAATAGCTTGGTTTCTTCACGAATTAGGAAACAAAATAGCTAAATATTGAGTTTACACCCAATAAGATTAATAAATACTAATTTTATAATTAATTTCATCATAGTGGCATTTTGATTTTTTACAAATTTAGCTCATAACTAATTACATTCAACATCCGCTCTTTAATTACGCAATTTGCTACCCTACATTAAAGGAAATCAAAGAAGCAATTCTTCATCACTTTTATAGCGAATTTAATTATTTAATAATTTTATCAAAATAGAATGTTAGTTTATCATTTTTTTAAAGGGAAGAAACGTCGGATCCAGCCATCGTTTCATGTCCTCTAGCAAGTGCAGTATTGAACGTAGAGGAAAAGAGTCAACAGATTGCTACTTCCAGAGCTAGCAAAAAAAAAGATCTTGTTTGGCAAGGCTTCTACCGGCTATGGCTCCGGCTTCTCCAGAGGAGTCCTACTAAATGTTTTGTATGAAGAGATGTTTTTAGTGAAAAATAGAGGAGCCAAAGCCGTTTTAGAAGAGCGGCTCTTCCTCCGAATCCCTTTAGATTGAGCCTTGCCAAACGAAGACCTCGGTAACTCGCATACACATTTCTGGCCAAACAAAACGGCCTTGGCCCGCGACAATTGGCATTCGGGGTTCATTTTGATTTTCTTTCTGAAAATAACTGATGCGCACCTGCCGTCTGCCGAAGCCAGGAGACTGAAGTCTGACAGTGCCAACGGCCAACACTAGAGGTGGCTCACGTGCCTTGCATGCACCCATGCACCGCAGCACCAGGGTGATGACGACCAGATGAGCATGTCTACTTCCTGTCTGTCTATTAGCCCCGTTTGGTTTCTAGAATTCTAGGAAATCAACACTTTTACCACTAATTACTATATTAAATAAAGACAATTTACAAAATTGACTCCAGAACTTTTATGCTATGAATCCTGATGCATCTAATGAGACCTTTAACCACGTGATTAGATGATGGTTACTGTAGCATCAATGTAGACAATCATCGATTAATTACCGTCATTAGGTTCGTCGCGAAAAGTTATACCAATTCCTTAAGAGGTTTTGCAAATAGACTTCATTCTAGTGCTTTATGTATAGAAAAATCTTTTCTCTAGGATTCTTTCGCAATTTACGCAAATGCCAAGCAGGGGAGCAGGGAACCATGCTCTTCAATTAACCACCCTCACCACCCATGGAGTCACGACTGCTCTCTGAGGGACCGAAAGGGCGACCAGAGAGAGGGTGAATGGGAGCCGATTAAAATTTCTTGCAATCGGAAAGCTCGGCCTAGTCCCGAAGTACACACCCAACCCTAGAGTCCTAGCCACAGTGTGGAGTAGCTATGGAGTAGCTACACCAACACAAGAAAGCCCTAAGAACAAACAAGATCCAACGCGGAAGCAAACACCGAAAAGCAGCGCGAGAAACAGCAAGACACAGCACTGTATAACTCACCGGTTGATCCGACGCACAGATTTGAACAGCGTCGGTTCAACCGATGAGCAGAGCCAGCAGCAGAGAGAAGCATGCACCGGTTGATCCGACGTGGAGATTGACACTGCGTCGGTTCAACCGGTGTTAGCACACACCGGATGATCCGGCAAAATCAAATCCAAACGCCGGTGCAGTTGTCCAGAGGGACTGCAAAATGACTTAGCGAGCACCGGTTAAACCGACGCTAGCAAAACCAAAGCACCGGTGCAGTTGTCCAGAGGAGCAGCAATTCGAAACAACCTGAGCACCGGTTTAACCGACGTTTAGGAAAATCTATATGCCAGTTGAACGAGCGAAACAGCAAATTCAGTAGTAGCACCGGTTGATCCGATGCATGTAGAGTTTGATGCACCGATGCAACCACAGAAAACCCTAAAAACCCTAACTCGTGAAAACTCCACTCACCGGTTGATCCGACGCAACAGAATGTCAGCGTCGGTTCAACCGGCGATAACGAAAAATCCTGCCCGAGCAGAACAGGGTTTTTCCAGCCCGCGATCTTTGAAAAACTTGACGATTGAACGATCAAATCAAGTCCAAAGGAGCTCAAATTTTTGGGGAGATGAAGATGATGACTTCAAGAACACACCCCCAAAAGATTTCAACAAAAGTCCTCACGGATTAAGAGGAATCGAAAGAAATTTGAGCAAAAACGGGGTTTTCACTAGAACGCAAAAACTTCGATTCGTGGAGACTCGTGATTCCGGGGGTTGTAGCACAAGGCTAGATGGATTAGGATCACTCCAAGGAGTCACGAAGTCGTCAAGAAGTAGCCCATCATCTCGTGCTCAAGAATTGACAAAGGAAAAATGAATTTCAACCAAACGAAGCACAAGATGAACGAAATTGAATCGACGTCAAAACCCAGGAGGGCACAAGGAGGGAAGGGCCTCCTTTCCCGATCAATTCACATATAAGGTCTTCACAAATCCATGGCAAAAATCCCTAACTCTAGAGAGAAGAGAGGGACAGGGAGGAGAAGAGGAGGGCGCCAGGGAGGTGGCGTGCTGTCCAGGCAAAAGGAGAGAGAGGGAGGGTGAAGGGGGAGAGAGATATTTATCCCCACTAACTCTAGACTGAAAGACTAAACTACCCCTACACTTAACTAGGCACTAAAAAGCCCGTAGGGGCAAAACTGGAAAAAGATACAAGGACTCATCCGACGGCCGAGGTTCTTTCTTCGAGTCGAAGTCTTCTCCGCGATGCCGCCATGTCGATGAAGATCCGGTTCGCGGTTTTGGGGGGTCCGCGAAACCCGGGTATGTGGCCGGTTTTGAGAAAACCGCCAAAACTCCACGCGCGGGAAGATTCCCACCTCCACGCTGTGGCCCTAGACGCCGTTCCCACCTCGGCCTTCTGACGGCCCTAGACGCCGCCCGACGCCCGTCACCTCCTCGCCCACAGCGAGGCCCTAGACGTCGTCGACGCCCGTCGCCTCCGTCAGTCCCGAGACCGGCGCCCGTGCCACCACGACTTGGCGTCTTCAACCGCCATTCGCATCCTTGGTTTTGTGGCGCAAACCAAGAAACTCGTCTTCCGTCGCCGCTTGCGCCCTCGATCCAGGAGTGGACGCCACAGCTGCCGCCCGGCCCGAGCTCCGGTCCCGGCTTCCCTTCACCGCCGTCCACCGCACGGTCCATCGGCCACAGCACCTCCACGGCAGCTCACCGTCGACACTTGATGCCCGTGTACCTGCAACCAAAGATCAAGCGCACGATCACACTGCACGGATAGAGTACTCAATATTCCTCACTCTCTCCCTACTGTACTGTGTACGACACTGCACAAGTACATCATTCAAATTTCTAACTCAAAAAATGATCGAATGCTGGCAGAAATGTGTGCTTCAGTTTCCCGAGACGCATTGCACCACGACAAACAGTATTGTTCGGGAAAAAAAAGATGAAACGAACTGGGGCGCGTTTAGTTCGTAAAAATTTTCACCTCGAAATTTGTACATCTCCCTTTGAACACGTGTATAGAGTAATAAATGTAGTTAAACAACAAAACTAATTACACAGTTTGGATGTACACGGCGAGATGAATCTTTTGAGCCTAATTAGTGGATGATTAGCCATAAGTGCTACAGTAACCCCTTGTGCTAATGATGCGGTCAAAGGCCTCAAAATATTCGTCTCGCGATTTACAGGTGAGTTCTGAAATTAGTGTTTTAATTAGTGTCCGAAAAATTCTGTCAATCAAACTGTTAATTTGACAACCAGAAAATATTAGTTTGGAAACTAAACGCGCTCCGGGACTAGTGGTTTGGTGGATTGGTGCCCTGCCATGGTGCCTGGTGGCGCCGCGCCCTAGAAGCAGGCTAGCCTAGCCTGCGTTGCAGTAGTAGCAGGTGGAGTCTCGGGACGGGAGGTCAGCAGGAGGCCAGCAGCACCGAGCACGTTCATGTCCCTCCCTCTGAGCCATCACTGGCGTGGGAGCGGCACGGTCAGTGCGATTTTCACGCCGGGCACCTTCCCACCGGCACGTCAGCTGTTGGAATTCGACCTTCGGGTCAAGCCCTCAATCTCGGAAATGCTCCCTAACTCGTTTGCAAGATCTTCGGAGACCAAGACCTTTGGTAACGAAGGATATCGCCTTCGTCCGGCCGAAGGTGACAAACGGCTGCCCAGAAGCGCAAGCCCAGGGACCAAGATCTTCGGCAGCGAAGGATATTGCCTTCGTTCGGCCGAAGGTGACGAACAGTTGCTCAGAAGCTCAAGCTCAAAGACCAAGACCTTCGGTAACAAAGGGTATCGCCATCGTCCGGCCGAAGGTGACGAACAGTTGTTCAGAAGCACAAGTTCGAAGACCAGGACCTTCGGGTAAAGGGATCGCCTTCGGAGCTCCCCGAAGGAAACGAAAGCCTTCGCCTGGAGCAGGCGTGCGTGTAAAACGTGAATACGTGAGAAGGTCGGGTTTGTACACCTGAATACGTGAGAAGGTCGGAGTTGTACACCTCTAACCTTGTAATTTTACCCTGAAACCAGTTGTAAGTGAGCTCTAAATGAGTTGGAAGGGGGCAGTTTAGGAAAACCCGGTCGAAGCCTAGGGGCATAAATAGCCTCCTCTCTCCATAGTGTAGAGAGTTGAATTTTCTTGAGTATTACTGGAGAATTCTGTTCCTGTTTTCATTGTCATTTTCATTATGTTCATGCTCCCTGTCTGGGCATCTAAGAAGTTAAGATCCTAACAGCGGCGCCCACCGTTCCAGCTCGAAAGACAACCCACGATGGCCCCAGCGAAGAAGAAAGCCACCGCCGGAACGACAAGCACCTCCACCGAGCCTGCCCGTATCCTCGATGGCCCTCAACCACAGCACGAAGGAGCCAACCCACGAATTAAAGACATCACCAACGAAGCTGCTCTTCATGGAGATCCGATTGATAACACTGAAAACACCGAAGCTCATCAACTCACAGAAGCAGCACTCAAACTCAAAGCCCTTGAAATGAAGAAAAAGAACATCGAAGCTCAGCTTGCCACCAAAAAGAGGGCACTGGATCAGGCAAACAAGCTAGCCGAGGCCAGGCGCAGGCTAGCAGAGATGGAGGCAGAGGTTGAGAGCTTGCAGAGGGCATACCAAGAAATGCCCGAAGGTTCCTCCCAGCAAGAAAACCGCGTCATCCTCCAGACAGCCTTCGCTCACAATGAAAACCAAAGGCCGCCGCCGGGCAACCTCCCATTTGACCCGACCTCGCCACTCTCAGTCGCTCTGCAGCGAACTTCATGGCCGCTCGGCAAAAGCCCACACAGCTCCCCAAGTACAACGCTTCAACAGATCCAACTCAGTTCCTCATGGCCTACGAACCAACCATTGCCTCAGCCGGAGGTGACGACTCCACCATGGCCAAGTCCTTTGTCATGGCCTGCGAAGGTTCTGTGACCAACTGGTACTCGTATTTGCTTCCGCAATCAATCAACAACTGGTATCAGCTGAAAGGAAGGCTCCTCCAGGACTTCCAGGGCTTCAGAAGGCTCACTACCAACACTGTGAAAGACTTCAATTGCCCCCAGCATGACCGTGAGCCTCTCTATGACTACTTCCGGAGGTTCGTCCAAAAGAAGGCTCAAATTCCAAACTTCCCAGAGAAAGATGCGATAGAGAAATGCATCGAGGGTCTCCTGCCTGGCCAGCTTGCTTCCCACCTCATAAGAGAGCCTCCGAGGACTCTAGAGGAGCTTTATTCAAAAGCAGAAAAGTACGCGAAGTCAGACGCCGACCACCGCAGAAGGGTCGAGCAAAGAAGAATCATGCGTCAGATAGAAAAATACAACCAGCAAACATGGCAGCAAGAGAAGCAGCCAGCTCACCAGCTCATCTTACCTCTGGAACCTTCGCATGAAGATGAGGATCAGATAACCTTCGATCCCTTCATAACACCGCCAGAGTCGGAACCCCAACGCTCAAACGACAAGCAACCTTCGTCCGGGGCACGAGGCAGAGGTCGCGGCAGAGGAAGGGGCCGAGGTCGTGGACCTTCGCGTGATCCCAAAAAATTCTTCTGTCACTTCCATGGGTCTAACTCCGACCACAGAACAAACCAGTGCCCGGAGAAGAAGAAGACCCTTGACAGAATGGAGTCCGAGAAAAAAGCCAAGCTAGTTGGGCACACTACATGGACTCAGACTCCACAACCTCAACAAATACAGTACGCGCAACATTCGTTCGTTCCACAACCCATATTTACACAAGCATACCGTCCACCCATGTTTAACTACAACTACAATCACAATTGGCAGCCGCAGCCAAACCCTCAAACGCAAACCATTCAACCCACCACCCAAGCTCAACCAACTCAATAGCAGCTACCACCACCCCCAGTCCACCCACCAAAACAAGAAAACCAAACCGCAAATAGCCAGCCCGCGGCACTACCATCCTTCGGTATGATCATGCCCATCTCCTTAGGTTCCACCCTGGACTTCGAAAATAAGAGGCAGCGCAGGGACTACTTCAGGCAAGTCCATTGCATCGTCTCCGAAGGTCCAACCAAGAGAACCCAGTGGTCACACTCTCCGATCACTTTCTCCGAAGAAGATGTCAACCTCATCAGCTACCCACACACAGATGCTCTTGTCATCGAGGCAAACATTCAGGGCTGGAGGATTGGCAAGATACTGGTTGACACTGGCAGCTCTGCAGACATCATTTTTTCCGACACCTTCGCCAAGATGGGCATCGACCGAAATCTGCTTCAGCCTTCGGATATCCCTTTAATGGGTTTCGGAGGAAAGAGAGTGAATGCAATCGGCAAACTATCGCTTGCTGTGTCCTTCGGAGACACAACTAACGCAAGAACAGAGCACATCACCTTCGATGTGGTAGAGATGCCCTACCCATACCGAGCAATCCTAGGAAGGGGGATAATCAACAAGTTCGAAGCTATCGTTCATCAGCTGTACTTGTGCATGAAGATTTCGGCTCCCGCGGGGGTCATCACCATCCGCGGAGACCAACAGCTTGCACGGGACATAGAGCGGGGATACACCCCAGGCCAGAAAAATGTCCACAACCTTCGGACTGAATCCAAGCCTGCCACCTCATAAGAGCAGCAGAGAGACAACGAGAAAGTCACCTTCGAGGAAGACTGCGAAGTCAAGAAGGTCCCCCTTGACGTACATCTACCAGACAAAATGGTAACCATCAACGCAACCCTCGAGCCCGAGGAAGAAAAAGAGCTCCTTGAATTTCTCCGCAAGAATCAAGATGTTTTCGCATGGTCCGCCAGTGACCTACGGGGCGTCAGCAGAGATATCATTGAGCATCGCTTGGACATCAACCCAAACATCAAGCCAAAGAAGCAGAAGCTTCGCAAAATGGCAGACGAAAAAGTCGCAGCAGTCAAGGCCAAAGTCCAGAGACTGCTAGATGCAAAAGTTGTCCGAGAAGTCAAATACCCAACATGGCTGGCAAACACCGTGCCGGTCAAAAAGAAGAATGGCAAGTGGCGCATGTGCATCGATTTCACTGACCTCAATAAAGCCTGCCCGAAGGATGACTTCCCACTGCCAAGAATCGACAGAGTCGTTGATGATGCGGCAAACAGCCAACTGATGTCTCTACTGGATTGCTTCTCCGGATACCATCAGATCTGGATGAGGAAAGAAGACGAAGAAAAATCAAGCTTCATAACTCCCTTCGGCACCTACTGCTTCGTGAGGATGCCCGAAGGATTGAAAAATGCAGGACAGTCTTTTTCAAGAATGTCTTCGGTGGTCCTGGAGCACCAACTCAGAAGAAATGTTCTGGCTTACGTTGACGATATTGTAGTAACCAGTTCAATAAGAGGCAATCATGTGGCAGACCTGGCTGAAATCTTCGCAAGCCTAAGAAAAGCAGGCCTGTCCTTGAACCCTAGCAAGTGCATCTTCGGAGTTCACAAAGGAAAGGTGTTAGGATGCCTCGTGTCCACCAAAGGCACCGAAGCAAATCCTGACAAAGTAAAAGCTCTCTGGAAAATGGAGGAGCCCAAGTCCATCAGGGACGTACAGAAGCTCACAGGGCGGATAGCAGCCCTAAATAGATTTATCCCTCGCTCTGCTGACCGAAGCCTACCATTCTTCAAGGTCCTTCGCAATGCAAACAAATTCGAGTGGGGCCCCGAGCAAAGCGAAGCCCTCCAGGCACTCAAAAACTATCTCCAGAACATGATCAAATTGACCTCACCTGACCCGAAGGATGTGTTGCTCCTGTACATCGCGGCATCCTACTCTGCTGTCAGTGCAGCGCTCGTGCTCGAGAGAGAAACCGAGGGGAAGAAGAAGCAGCTACCAGTTTACTTCATATCTGAAGCTCTAGCTGGCTCGAAGCTCCTGTACTCAGAGCTAGAGAAAATTGCATATGCAGTAGTCATGTCTGCTCGAAAGCTTCGACACTACTTCGAAGCCCACAAGATAATCATAGTTACAGATCAACCTCTGCATGACCTGTTCAACAACAGGGAGGCCTCGGTCAGGATTGCCAAATGGGCTTCAGAACTATCTGAGTTCTACATGGACTTCTAGAGGAGAACAACCATCAAGTCACAAGTATTGGCAGACTTCATTGCCGACTGGACATCCCCAATCTTCAAGGAGGAACCTTCAGCTGAAACCTGGACCGTGCACTGCGACGGAGCCTGGTTCAATGAAGGAGTAGGAATTGCTGCAATCATAGAATCTCCTTCGGGAGCAAAAACAAGATACGCAGCACGGCTAAGCTTCAGCAACCTCGAATCATCAACCAACAACACAACCGAGTATGAAGCCTTGCTCTTGGGCCTTCGCAAAATGAAAGCCCTTGGCCATCAAAATTTCATAGTCAGAACAGATTCGAAGGTCGTTAGAGACCACATCGAAAAAGATGCAGAGGCAAGAAAACCAGAACTAATCGAGTACCTCGATGCCGTCAGAGCCATGGAGAAGCATTTCAAAGGCTTCGTCATCGTCCATATCCCGAGGCATATGAACGACGAAGCTGACAAATTGGCAAAAGCAGCATCTAGAAAGGAACAATTACCCTCGGATGTATTCTTTGAAGAAATCACAGAACCTTCGGTCAAGCCGAAAAAAGAAAAACAAGTTGCAGTCATCTCACCCGAAGATTGGAGAACACCTATAATGGAGTACTTTCGAGGAAACATCGAGCTGCCAAATGAGAAAGAGGAGAAAAAAATATTCCAGAGGGCGAGGGGCAATATCATCTCCGAGGGAGAGTTGTTCAAGTCAGGAGTCACCAGCCCATGGTTAAAGTGCATCTCGACAACCGAAGGAATCGAACTCCTCGAGGAAATTCACTCCGGGTTTTGTGGATCACACATTGGCTTCAGACAACTTGTCTCCAAAGCCTTTAGGCAAGGATTCTTTTGGCCAACGGCGCTGAAGGACGCTCAGCACATAGTGAAAATATGCCAAGCATGCCAAATGATGGGCCCGAAGTCCTCTAAACCTTCGGAGTCAACTCAGCTGATACCTCCGATCTGGCATCTTCAAAGATGGGGAATTGACCTAGTTGGGCCTCTACCCACAGCTCAGGGCAATTACAAGTACACAGCAGTTGCTGTTGAGTACTTCACAAAGTGGATCGAGGCCAAGCCACTCATCAACATCACATCAGAAACAATCAGAAAATTCTTCTGGCAGAACATCATCTGCAGGTTCGGGGTCCCAAGGGAGATCACTGTCGACAATGGCAAACAATTTGATTCACAGCTCTTCAAAGAATTCTGCTACAGTGTGGGCACGAAGGTAATCTTTGCCTCGGTGTACCATCCGCAATCCAACGGGGCCGTTGAAAGAGCCAACGACATAATCTTCGGCAGCATCAAAAAGTGCCTGTTTGATCTGAAAAAGGGCAAATGGGCTGATGAACTCCCGAAGGTCATCTGGTCACACAACACCTATGAATCAAGAACAACCAAGTTCACCCCATTCAGGCTACTCTACGGTGCCGAAGCAATGACACCAGAGGAGCTCAAAAACCGAAGTCTAAGGGTAACCCACCAAGTTGAGGCCATCCCCTCAGACGACAAAGACCTCATGGAGCTAGACATCCTACAAGCCTCGGAAAACCTAGAAAAGTATCAGCAAGAAACCACAAAGTGGAGGGACAAGAAGGTCGTAAAAAAGAGCATCACAGTCGGAGACTGGGTCCTAAAAAGAAAGCCAAACGCCGAAACCTCCGGCAAACTTCAATCCAAGTGGGAAGGGCCATTCCTAGTAATCAAGAGCAACATGCCAGGGTCATATCACCTGTCTGACACCGAAGGCAATGAGCTCCAGCATCCTTGGAATGCGGACAGCCTTAAAAAGTACTACATTTAAGATTGTGAAAAGGCCGCATCACGAAACTATAAGCGATCGTGGACCTTCGCAGGCTTTTTCAGTTCTTTTTACTTTGTAAAAGGGCCGTACTCTTTTCCTCATAGGGGGGAAACTCCACACCGGAGGTAAGGTTTTTGACGAGGCGGACCCATTGTAAACCATTTCAATGAAATGAATTTCCCCCAAATAAAGTGACTCCTTCGCCTAAGCAGCCCAAATGGCAAGTTTCGGCAAGCATCTATATGCTACACAAAACAATAAGTTAGCAAAGCATGCAGAATCCGTAAACTTTGCAAACTTATCCAAACAAACGCCAAGGGGCTTCGACCTTCAAAAAGGTCCGAACCAAAAAACCTTCGGCACAAAAGGCACAATAAGTGCAAAACAAACGCCAAGGGGCTTCGACCTTCAAAAATGTCCGAACCAAAAAACCTTCGGCACAAAAGGCACAATAAGTGCAAAACAAATGCCAAGGGGCTTCGACCCTCAAAAAGGTCCAAACCAAAAAACCTTCGGCAAAAAAAGGCACAATAAGTGCAAAACAAATGCCAATGGGCTTCGACCTTCCAAAAGGTACAAACCAAAAAACCTTCGGCACAAAAGGCACAAAAAGTGCAAAACAAACGCCAAGGGGCTTCGACCTTCAAAAAGGTCCGAATCAAAAAACCTTCGGCACAAAAGGCACAATAAGTGCAAAACAAACGCCAAGGGGCTTCGACCTTCAAAAAGGTCCGAACCAAAAGTCCTTCGGCATAAAAGTCACAAAATGTGCAAAAAGAACCCCAAGGGGTTTCGGCCTTTCAAAGGTCTGAACCAAAAAACCTTCGGCACTAAAGTCACGAAATGTGCAAAAATAACGCCAAGGGACTTCCACCTTTCAAAAAGTACGAAACCAATAACCTTTGGCAAAAAAAGGGGGTTTCGACTTTTAAGACGAACCGAACCACAAGACCTTCGGCGAAAAAACAAAAGAAAAATACCCTCGGAGAGATCGAAACATGGATGCCAGAAAGGGGGGGAGACATTTTTCCTCCAAACCCCTCGGCATCAACTACTCGATCCACACAACAAAAAGAACAAAACCCCCCGAAGACAACAGCGCGCAAGAAAGGGGGGAGACGTTTTCTCAAAAATTCAAAATTTCCTCCCGTTGCCTCGGTGGTAAACAAATAGTCTATCAAAGTTCCACAAAAGAGAATTCACCTTACTACACAAACTGCCTCCGGGCATCAACTCGTTAGGTAGGGGGGAGACGTTTTTCCCAAAACAAAACCCTAACGAGCATTGCCTCGAAGGATACACATAACAAGGCATCTCGAAGGTGCACAAAACACAACAACCCGAAGGAGACGATTTTCTCAAGACCCCTGGCACACCCCACAACAAGGCACTTAGAAGGATGCACAAAAACAGCACCTCGAAGGATGCACATCACAAGGCACCTCGAAGGGTGCACAAAACACAGCATCTCGAAGGATGCACACAGAGAGGGAGCCCGAAGGATGCGCAACAAGAAGCCCCGGGAAAAACAATCCCGAGAGTACATACACATCGAGAAGCAACGCAAAGTTAACATGTGAACGAAAGGAAAAATATTACAATGAATCACGTCCGGACCAGCACAAGTATTCTGCAACGTTGCATCCGGGACGAGCAAGGCTGAAAGCTTCCCAGCTCATCGGTACCCTAGCGTTGTTCACGTCCTGCAGCATGGGAATATTTACAAACAAGTTCTAAAGCCCCCAAAACAAACCCCTACAAGCTAATCTTTACACCTGAGCTCTCGGCGATCCGTCCGCTTCGCGTCCCGAAGGAGACCTGCTCGCTTCGTGTGTCCCATCAACCCCTGAAGGTTGATCAGGATTTAATTCCTGCACAAATAACAAAGTTTTACCACGAGAAAACCAAAAACCAAAAAACTCAGAGCCATCTGAAAGAAAGCTTACCCCTGTCGCAGCAGCCACGAGGGTCCTAACAGCGACCTTCCCCGAAGGCTCCTAAAAGCGCTCGAAGTATGCAATCTTAACATTCTGAATCCTGTCAACCTCTTCGGACAAACCCTCGTAGGAAACGTACTGAAAGTCCCCTTCGATCTTAGAGAGGTCGACGGCGCTGGCACGGAGAAGGTTCCCAACAAGCCCCTCGAAGGGGACGGACGCCGCGTTATCATTCGCAACGCTCATCACCTCCCCGAGGAACTCGAACTCCGATAGCAACCAGTCCAAAAGTTGAAAGAAAACTTGGGGACCTTCGGCCGGCTCAGGTAAGGGCAAAGGCTCCGCTCCAAGGGCAGCAAGAGCCTTACTGTACTCTTGGTACATTGCATCGGCCCGAGCGGCAACCTCCGAGAAAACCCCCTCGAGCTCCGCCACCCTAGTTTGAATCGCCTCCAACTCACTA
Source organism: Panicum virgatum (assembly GCF_016808335.1). Classification (NCBI taxonomy): domain Eukaryota; kingdom Viridiplantae; phylum Streptophyta; class Magnoliopsida; order Poales; family Poaceae; genus Panicum; species Panicum virgatum. The sequence goes on from NC_053146.1 coordinate 54,550,658, forward strand.
ACCTTATCCTTAAGAGCTTTCGTCTCATTGGCGTCATCCTCTACCGTCTTCCAAAGTTTTTCAAGAACCTTCTCGTTGTCCCTCGCTGCCGCCTCCATCCTGGTACACTTCCCCTTCAATTGTGTGTTCTCATCCCTCAGTGCGAGAACTTCCGCCTCAGCCCGCCATAGCTTCTCTGACAGGCTCAGCTTCTCAGTGGCGTTCTTGTCCCGAAGGTCCGCGTCTGCCTTGGCCTTCTGCATCAAAATACGGCTAGCGTGGGCAAGCTTCTTGCTCAAGTCGGCCACGATGAATGCAGCATCGGAGGTGGAAGTTTCTGCCACGCCTGCATTAAACTCTGAATCAAACACAAAATCACCTTTGGGGACAACAAAAAGTGAACAAAAGCCAAACACAATCCGACCCCGCCTTACCCTTTTCAGGGGGAAGAATCCGAGTCGTTCCAGGCCCATGCATCACCGCCAAAAGTTGGTTCATCGACGCAGACACAGCTGCGAAGGAAATAAAAAGAGGGACCCTCTAAGATCACAAACAAATCAAGGGCTGTCAAAACCAAGGAAATGAAGCTTACCGGCTTCATCGAAGCTCAACCCCTCCAGAACCTCCACCTCCCTATCCGAAGGTAGAGTCGAGGCTCCGCCTGGGAAATCCCCGCCCCTGAGAGAGAGTAGCGTCGCACCAACCGCGATCTCCCCCTCCTCGGCACCCGCCGCAAGGGAAGGTGCGGCAACTGCCATCGTCGGCGCTGCATCCTTCGGGACACCAATCACAGGCCCAGTGGGCCTAGGCTCAGGCGGCTTCGGAATGTCCGCAGGCTTGGCCCCAGTCTTGACAAGACTCTGAATCCTCCGGCGTTTCGTCGTACCTTCGGAGGAACAGTGAAGGTTAATCAGAGCTCTCGCCGCCTCAACCCAACGGCCGGAACCAAAAAGCATGGTCCCGTACTCATCGCTGAGATCATAACGGGATCTAAAAAGCCTCCCCTCGGGAACTACAATCTCCCCACCCACCGTCCCCATGAGCTCTTCCATGAATGAGGGCGTACTGCTGTCGCCCGAAGAAACCTCCTCATCTTGCGCCTTCCTCTTGGCGCTCTCAGCCCTCGCAACAGAAACCTTCGTGCTCGAAGGTTTCCGACCGCCCCCGCGACCTCGCGTGCCAACAACCCCGGAGCTCCCCGCCTTCTCCACCTTAGCCTTACCTCTGGACTTCGACCCAGGAACCTCCGAACCAACGTTCCCCGGCGGAGTCATTCTTGGAACAGCGTTCGCCAGCACCGGCCGAGCTTCGTAGGCCATGCCCATCTCAGCCAAACACCGGTTCAACCGAAGGTTACCGCCGCACACCTCCACCAAAGAATGATACTCCTTTTTGTTCCTAGGACCCAGTATCTCCGCAGCCTGCCGCTCCAGCTCACCCACAATAACTTCGTCACTGGAACCTTCGGGCCTCCGAAGCCCAAAAACCGGAGAAGTCACATCATACTTCAAACCAGCAAAGCGCTTGCGCTCGAACCTCGACGGAGACCAGCCTGCAGCCAAAGGCCAAACCTTCGCAGCCAGAAATTCCTCGACAGCATCCCTGCCACCACAAACTTGACAAGCCATCATGAAGGCTTCCAGACACGATTTGAAACCCGGCCCATGCTTGCTGAAGGCAGGCTGATAGACGTGATCGAACATCTCAATGTCCGAAGCCAGCAGATACTTCTCCTCGACAGAACCTTCGGGATCAGGGAAGCCAATCTTGGTGTAAAACCAGTATCCCAACCAGTTCCCCTCCCACTTGTTCTTGTAAGCCGTCGAGAGCATAACCTTCACTAGGCCGGTCCTTTTGTTCGGCTTGCGAGGAACGAAGGTGCAGCAGCCGTTTTGAACCTCGCTAAGCTCGGCATCATCATCTACATAGACCTTACGAGGCTGGCAGTGCAGCTGAAAAAGCCTACAAAAAACATCCACGGACACCTCCCCTCCGAAGGTCCGCACCACCCACAGAAACTTGGCCAATGCAACAATCCTGTTCGTGGTAAAGTGGTGGAGCTTCACATTAAATGCCTCCAAAAGCCTCGGCACAATTGGATCCATCGGAAGCTTAAGCCCCGCTGTAAAAAAATCCTTAAAGACCACAACCTAGCCGGTCTCCGGTACAGGAATCATTTCTGCCCCTGGAGGGCGACAAACCCCCTCGGCGAAATAGCCCTTTGAAACGTAGAAGTCTATCGTGCTCTGAGAAACGACAGATGGCTCGAAAAGCAAAGTCTTACATTTCTCCGGAGCCATTAGTTCCGACACGTCCGCGGACACCGCCAAAAGGCTCTCGCTAGACTGCTGCTGCTGAGAAGACTGCGAACCAACCGCCTCTCCTTCGGGAGCTGGACCAGAGTCTGCACGGAGAACCGCCCTCTTAATGAATGTCATATCTACACAAAAACGAAGAAAGGAAAATTAGGAAAAAGGGTTCAAACGAACCTTCGATTAACCTCGCTGTTTGCTTAGTACGAGCCATGAGCCGCAAATCCACATACATCGGGGAAAACGACCACCTTGATCACGCACGAAAGCGTAACCTTCGAAAGAGACGCTTTATAGTGGAAAGCGCCGAAGGTAAGCAAAGCTCGAGAGGGCACAGAATTTACCCCCCCCCTCCGCTTATATAGGCGAGGGTAAGCAATAGTACCAACGGTAAAATCGAGGAATCGGCCGCCCAAGCGGCGCAATAGAAGCCCGACACGTACACCACCAAAACTGACCGTTGCAGCCGACAGTTCGGGAGACGTTTTTCCTCGGGAGCTTCCCGAAGCTTACATACAATCTTCTTCTTCAACGCGGGTTCGGACCGTCGGCTTCGGACCTCGCCTTCGAGGGGCTACTGTTGGAGATTGGACCTTCGGGTCAAGCCCTCACCCTAGGAAATGCTCCCTAACTCGTTTGCAGGATCTTCGGAGACCAAGACCTTCGGTAACGAAGGATATCGCCTTCGTCCGGCCGAAGGTGACGAACGACTGCCCAAAAGCGCAAGCCCAGGGACCAAGACCTTCGGCAGCGAAGGATATCGCCTTCGTTCGGCCGAAGGTGACAAACGGTTGCTCAGAAGCTCAAGCACAAAGACCAAGACCTTCGGTAACGAAGGGTATCGCCTTCGTCCGGCCGAAGGTGACGAACGGTTGCTCAGAAGTACAAGTTCGAAGACCAGGACCTTCGGGTAAAGGGATCGCCTTCGGAGCTCCCCGAAGGAAACGAAAGCCTTCGCCTGGAGCAGGCGTGCGTGTAAAACGTGAATACGTGAGAAGGTCGGGTTTGTACACCTGAATACGTGAGAAGGTCGGAGTTGTACACCTCTAACCTTATAATTTTACCCTGAAACCGGTTGTAAGTGAGCTGTAAATGAGTTGGAAGGGGGCAGTTTAGGAAAACCCGGCTAAAGCCTAGGGGTATAAATAGCCACCTCTCTCCACAGTGTAGATGGTTGAATTTTCTTGAATATTACTGGAGAATTCTGTTCCTGTTTTCATTGTCATTTTTATTCTGTTTATACTCCCTGTCCGGTCATATAAGAAGCTAAGATCCCAATATCGTCGCATTTCCCAACGCATTCCACTGTTTGCCTCGGCGCACAGCACAGCTAGCGCCCATACGCGGCTGTGGCCTTGGTACGGCCCGGCCGCAGCTGAGGAGCACCGAGAACGCAAAGTCACACGTCGCCAAGCCAGCCACGGTCCTCGAGCACTACTGCACAAAGAAGGCTACGTTGGGCGACGCCGGCAGTGCGAGAGCACTCGCAGCAGACGCTAGACAGGGAGTGATACGCTGAGGGGAGGGCGACGGCAGAGGCGATGGCCGTTCCCCCGGTCTTCTTCACCGGACCTCACGGCAAGCATCATCCTACCTCAGCGGAACAGCGCGTCGCGTCCGGCACAGGGCACGAGATGGGCCGACGGCGAAGTTGCGATGCTCTGTGATGTATCTGCTCGGGCGAGTTGCATCGCTGCTGATTCGATTGATATAACGAGGTGTATACGCAGCAGCACATATTGAAACAGAATTTTATTATTTCGAGATACTAAATAAAATATATTTATAAAACTCTGTGTATAGATGAATTGTAAATCGCGAGACGAATCTAATGAGTCTAATTAATTCATTATTAACATATGTTTACTATAGTATTACCGTTGCATCATGAATGAATTAAGTAGACTCATTAGATTCGTCTCGCGATTTACAACCCAGCCGTACAAAAAAGTTTTGTAAATAGATTTTATTTAATACTTCGTATATGTGTCCAAACATTCGATGTGATATTTTTTAGTGTAAAATTTTGAGATCTAAACTAGAGTGAGAAGTGGTGGAATAATACACTATTCAAATTCTGTAGCAGATATTTCTTCTACGGAAACCTTCTGAGCAAAATGCTACCTATTACTTTGGGAATAGTCTCTTTCACTTGGATTTTTTACAGGAAAATAAGCATGAGGTATAACTTCATGTTTTCTACCCTTTGCGCCGTAGCATTCCTGAGATTTTTCAGTGCAGCATCCAAACAAACACATGTTTTGTATTTTTCTGTGTTTTAAATTCTTGATCCCAATTATGTTTGGGCAGCAATTCTGTACTTTTCATATTCCTGGGTTTGAAAAACCTGCCTTCCAAAGAGGTTCTGCCCATTGAAAGAGATGACGTAGAACGACCAAGGTCAGGTGAAAGAAAAACGTTGCAAATCTTTTTATTTATGCTAAACAACATGCGCCTGATTTTTTATGCATGTAAAATTTATGCTAAACAACATGCACCTGAATTTTTATGCATGTAAAATTCTCTTTCTATATAATAAATTTGAAATTTTGAATTTCCCAATAAACAAGGCCTTACCCAGTTTTACTGCAGCCGACATCAAATCCCATTAATGGCAAGCGCACATATGCATCACCTCACCGGCAGATGCCGTCCCGTCGATCACCAGTGTGGTTGTGGTACGGTGCAAGATGGCACAGCACAAGGCTAAACAACTCGCCCTGTATGGTTGTGGTACGGTGCTTTTGGGAGAGTGGTCGCCGGTTGGTTCTTTCAGACTTTCTCCCAACTCCAGTGCATCGGACTGTCCTGCGCTAGTGATTACATGAATCGCTGGAGTATCACGATTCTTTTTTTATCACGAGTATTATTACTATTGCAAGAATTTTCATGGTAGCCTGCGACGAGTTGCACTCTTGTTAGTTTCAAAAAAAAAAAAAAGAGTTGCACACTCTTATTAACTAATCTTGAATGTGACTCGGAGTTTTCAACATGTGGTCATCCAAGTGTTTGAGACTATTTGGGAGGGTTTCGCCAAAAACATTTCACCCGTGAAGTCAAATTTAAAAAGTAGCTTCACCTGGATTATATTTCAATTTTATGCCGGTTTACAAAATAGCTTCGTGGTACAATACCTCGATTTGCACAAAATAGGTGAAGCCGAAGCTGATAAAAACCCTTAGAAACGGAGCCTAATTCGGCAGTTAGGGAAAAAATAAATTATAATAAAACAGACAAATTGTACATATACCACCTCAATCCAAAGCAGAACGGGCATTTCTAGGATCAGTAGGGTTTGTTTAGATCATTTTACATTTTCATTTTTGTGTTTTTAGAAGGGAATCTTTAATATTTGAATTATTAAATATAGACTAATTACAAAATTAATTACAGATCTCGTCTGTAAACTACGAGACGAATTTAATGAGCCTATTATTCCATCATTAGAGAATGTTTACTGTAGCAATTTAGTGTCTAATCACGTCATAATTAGACTCATTAGATTCTTCTCGCGATTTACAGTCCATTTGTGTAATGCGATTTATTTTTTAACAATATTTAGTACACCATGCAAGAGATTTATAAAAATTTTGCATTTTGCGTTTTGGGATCTAAACAAGGCCATAGTTGTGGCCATGTGGCATAAATCACCACGTCTAATTAAAGATTAATCAACCAAACAGGCAGCATCCACCTTAATAAAACAAACCTTGGAAAAGTAAAAAGAAAATAGGTAATTAAATGGACATGCACCTTTATAGAAAAATAAATCAGGAAATTAAATATGCATGCACATTTCAAAAGAAAAAAAGATGTTTAAGTACGTATGCAACTAAATCATGATGGTTCAAAAGATACAGATGTATACTCTGTGGGTTAAATTTATAATCTTTTCGAGCAAACATGGCTTCAGATTTGTGCTTAAGTGAAATCCTCTTCCGCCGGTTTGCGGTAAAAGTTCAAACGCCAAATCCCCAAAACAACGGGATATAGAGATTGCACTCAGCTGACCGTCATAAGTTTTAAATTCACATTGAACGGTGCAGGTGTTCAAGTGAGAACACGGAAAATTCAGAAACATTTTTGTTGGCTGAAAGTATTTCTTCTTAGGCGCAAATTTAAACAATGCTATAACAAAACACAAAGTTGATCGCCAAGCTTTCACCTAATCCTTCCTTGCCATTCGAAAAAACATACTTCATTCCTCCATCCTACGAAGTGCAATTTTATTTTTTCAGACAGATTAATAGTAGCATGAAAAATAATTTTTTTTGAAACGAATCAGGCAGGGGAGCTGCCGATTATATTAAAAAGTAGATGAAGCCCAGACTGGGCAAACAACAAATGAAAAAGAAAAAAGCTAGCAACACCGGCCGGTTGGATTGGGACATCAACCCGCGCCGCGCCACACCAACTCAACAATGCCCGGTCGAATTGGGACGTCGACTCGGACGATGACTCCATACAAAACCACCACACCGTACCACCACCCAAGAAGAAGCCGATAAGTAACCCACCACGCAAGCGCCGTCGTCCCCGACGATGTCCCACACCAACAAGCCGCTGCCATGCAGGACTGGCCGCCGCAGTCCGCTGCAAGCCAAGTAGCCACCACGACTCCTCCACCATGCCGCCGTCGTCTTCAGGTCATGCACACACGATCGCCGATCTCCCAACTCCGGCCTTGCGTTGGCAGAAGTCAGTGGAGGAGCCCACTGCACCACACCGAAAGAGCCACTGCCATGCAGGACTCCTCGCCGAAGTACCGCTGCCACACCATGCACCCCAAACATCCGAAACACCGCGTCGGATCCTAGAACTCCGAGGCAATTCCTCACCCAGGTCGGATTGGGACATCAACTCAGGCCTCAACACGTGGGGGGCTCACTACATCCACCGTCGCACACCACTCCTCGGACACCACCTTAAAGCGCACGGGGTCTCGCCACTCCCGCCGCTGGACTCTCCAAAGATCCGGATTTGCTTCGCCGTCGATAGTGCTATAGTGCCATCGAGTCACTCCAATAACCTCACCTTTGCTGTGCCGCCGCCGGAATCACAACTGCACCACATGTGCGAACTCAAAGCCTCGAGAGACACGGCCCGCCGCCTCTGCCTAGATCGGATTGGGACATCGACCCTGGCCACCTCCCTGGCTGCCAACCCCCACCAACGGCACACCAACACTGCCGCAAATCTAGTCGGATCCCAAGAAACGACGCCTCCAACGAGGGAGCAACGCTAGTGGCGCCACCGTCGCTCGTCCAAAACTGGACAGGGTTTTCACCCAGAGACATCCCGTGCAACAGGCATCAGGCTCCACAATGGCGCCCCAACGGGGAGAACAACGTCCGAGGGCACCGCCGCCATCGCCACCGGCAAGAGCACCGGCGAAAGGCTTTCGCCCGGAGAGTTCACCAAGCCTGCTGCACGAGCACGACTTAACTTGCGGCAGCTCCTCGCTCCCCGTCACCTCCGCGAAGCCTGCACCGGAAGGATGTGTCCGCCGCAGCCCGCAGCACCAACTCGGTACCAGGAGCGTGAGGTGGAACCACCCCGGCCCCACCACCATGGCGGCGCCGCAACCGTGTAGATCCGCCTCGTCGACGGGGAGAAGAGGAGGTGAACGCCGCCGAGAACGCCCCCACCCGGGCCGGCCCGCCGCGCGGCCGCCTCACAACGCAGGATTGATTTTTCCATGGGACGGAGAGAGTACTATCTCCAGCACAAACCAATACAGCACAAAGTTAGAAAGTTAAGTATAGGTAATACTATTGAAAAACGTATCATCGACCAAGTGACAAGCGCCAAATTGTTCATGTTTTGCTGAAATTCTGAAGAAATAATCACTCCATCATCATCCCCGATATGAGCAATAATTCCGAGCCACCATCAGATCTTTCGAACGATGCCTTCTCGAGCAGAGGCAACGCAAACTGGCCCTGAAGAAATCTTTCAAAAAAAAACTGGCCTGAAGATTAAAAGTAAGAATATTCATGACTGCATTGAACGACGCTAAATTTGCACGCGATGTAAATTCGAAAACTCCCCGTCCTTCCTCTCTCAGAATCAGTTTCCACAAGAAACAAGAAACAATAAATTCGAAAACATGAAGCAGCTATCATCAGCCAACGGCATTACAATTACAATATTACATGATTTTCCAATTAGTCCCAAGCACAGGCGAAACAACAAGTTTCTAAGTACTACTCAACAATCAGATCTACCGAGAGCCCTAGTAGTAGTCGCTAATGATACTCGTACAGGCTAGCAACACTCGTAACATCAGATCACGCCGAGACACAAACAGCCCAACACGGCCGAAACATAGTAGTATTACACAACAAGGACTAAGTGAGCTTCGACAATAAGCTAGTTGAAGTAGTAAACACATGCAGATGAAACCGAAGGCACAAGCAGATTACTCAGATAATCCAACCGGCCGGGCGAATCGTATCTCCCGTTCTATCCATTCCTCCCAATCTCCCATAAACGGATAGAACGCAAGATAAGAGTAGATTGGAACGCCCGGGGTTGCAGCGAGACGAGTTGACGGCGGCACGGGCCATCACGACCGGCGTCGCAGGCAGCCGACGACATGCGCCACGCCCTGAGCCGGCCGGGTGCCGTCGCGCGGTGGCTCGAACCGAAGGGGCAAGAGCTCCTCGCTGTCGCACACGAAGGACGACCAGGAGAAGTGATCCAGCAACCTGTCAAGCCCCTGCACAAGATCCAGCGGACGAGCAACGCACCCGTCAGCCCTAAGCGCGGCGGCGGCGGCGGCGGGGCTTACCGGAGGCGAAGGCAGCGGGCGCGACGACGTACCTGCACGGCCGCGTAGTCGACGGCGCAGGTCTTGCCGCAGCGCTTGACCTCCCAGCGGTGGCCGTGGAGGTGCTCCCAGAGCCGGCGCGCCGCGTCCGGCGATGTCATGTTCACGAACGCGTAGCCCTTGTTGGCCAAGGTCCTGGGCGAATTGCAGGCAAACAAGGTAACGAATCGGGAAGCAGAATCCCAAGCTTCGATGAGAGGAAGCTCGATTAGGACGCAGGGCAAATTTGGGAGGTGTTACCGGAAATCGATTGGCACGTAGAGGAAGTCGTACTCCGACCTCACCCCGCCAGGCGCGATCTTCTCGTTCTCGATGAAGCAGTGCTCATCGATGATGGCCATCAGCCGCATCCGCCTGCACGAAAAGGATTCACACAATCGATTTCCATCGGAGCTTGAGACTCAATAATGGAGGAAAAAAAGAAAATATTGTGAAACAAAGCACACTCACGTGAAATGATTGGGTAAGTGGCGGATCATTAGAGTGGTGCGCCTGGAAGCTGGGTCGAACAACAGCCGGGGCTTCATGGCGCCGCGCCGCACTTCGCCGTCAGGACCAGAAGCCGGCTGGGCACGACGAGGCACGCGCCGCCGCCTCATCTTCGGTGGGACGGCCGGCATGGTACCTGCACCGTGCTCGGCGCAGTGGGCTGGCGGCTCCGTTGGCGGGGTTTGGGCCGCGGCCGCCGGAGGCAGGCATGGCAACGGGAACGACGACGGAAGGGACGTCGTCGGTGAGATCGGCGGGCTCGAGGCAACGAGCACCGACCGCGGGGATGGCTCGTTGGCCGCCGCCTCCTCTCCAGCCACCGGGTCCTTGGGGCCGCGGGACGCCGGATCCTCCTTCGCGGGCCAGAGGCCTCCGGCACCAGCGGCCTTCGAGCCGCGGGAGGCTGCGCTAGGTCCCGGACGACGCCCAGCCGCCGGTCTAAGCAACCGCGGCGGCACGTCGAGACGCGGCGGCGGCGGCCGGGTACCGGGAACACGCCCGGTGCGCCTGGAGCGCGAAGGCTGCTTGCCGGAGCCCTGCGACGGCGTCCTCGCCATTGCGTAGGGCGACCCCGCCGACGTGGCTATAGCTTCGTGCGGCGGCGGCATGGGCGGCGCCCAGGCAGGGTGAGGCAACGCGCCGGCCGGTATCCCCACGCCGCCGGGGCCTGGAGGGAAACCCCAGCAGCCCGGTAAACCGCCCAGGAACCCCGCCTGTGGAGGCGGAGGCTGGTACGGGTACGGCACCGGCTGCGGGAAGAAGCCAGGCGACGGAAGCTGGGCCACCGCCACCGGAGGAGGGCCTACGCACGTCGCGAGCGGGATGTAGGGCTTGGCATCGGCACTGAGGGGTTGGGACTCCATGTTTCTTCGCTCGCTCTAGCAGGCTAGCAGCTTCATGTGCTCGGCTCTGGTGGATTTTGGGGCACGCAGCGGCCGCCATATATAATGAGCGAGGCCGAGAGACAGGTGCAAGTAAGATGGAATCGGATGTCTATTCTAATGTCAGATGTTTAGTCATTTTTCTTCGATTATGGACAAATAAATATAGAATTTATTATGTAAATTAATAGTCTTAACATTGATCTTGTAAAGATTCATAAAAACTAAACCTCAAATTTATCATATATATTCTCAAATAATAGATATAAAAATTCGAATACGGATCGGATACGGATACGAATCTTTTTTCACCTTTTTAATTGTAGGGAGCAAATAATACATAAAAAAATTTATACAAAATTTTATTCTTATGTGTTATAATATGTTTGATAATATAAAAAAAATTAGCATAAAATTTTAAGCATATCTATTTTAAAATATCAAATTTGTTCTAAGAATTCGAATGTTTAGATCCATCCTTAGTGCAAGAAGAGCCCCTCTTTTGCAGGAAGGCTGGGACCCGGAGCAGGGTTGAAATTTTGGGCACGTTTGGTTGGCTGTTGGGTGGAGCCAGGGCTCGCATCTAGCAACCAGGCTGAATTGGGACAGGCTCGAGGCATGCAAGGACTCGATGTTTGGTTCACTGGATCGATTTCTACAGAGCGAGTGCAATAGATGTTTTGGCTGGCTGCACTAGTACATATTGTTCTAAATTAAGATACAAAAATACATACTGAGATTATATTTATTTTAATTTTAATTTACTATATAACACCTATTTTAACACGTTAAGTCTTAATCTATCATAAAATATACTAATATACCTTTAACTATGCTAATCATTTGCTAATCCTATCATTAGTGTCTTAATATGTTACACCCCGCCGGCCTGGCTCTGGAGAAACGGACTCCATTCTCGTTCCCCGAGAGCCGAGCTCGCTGGCTCTTTTTGCATGCGGAGGGACAGGCTCGTACCTTCAACCAGGCAACCAAACGTCATGTTGTTGCATCCGTGGAGCCTGGGCAAGACATATCCAGGAAACCAAACGCGCCCAGAGTGATCTGGATTGAGTGCAAGTTTTATGCGCTTGGAATATAGTGACACATCATCATTTGTGATGATATGGTAAGATAATTTTGAAAAAAAGGGGGAAAAGTGCCATTAGGATGAAACTATGTACACACTGTTTCTAAGATTGTTTCTAAAATTATGAAACTTGTTAAAACTGCTATAACGTTTTATTTCTTGCAATTGCCTCCAGTTACATGTCTCGCAATTAAATGCTATGGCTAGCTTATTACTCCCTCTCTTTTTATTTATATGTTGTATTAGGTTTATCCTAAATTAAACTTGGCAAAATTTGACCAAACTTATAAAAAAATAATAGATTTTCAATACCAAGTTTGTTTCATTGGATCTATCATGAAGTACATGGTAATAATGCATAGGTTGGATAATAAAGTTGTTGCTATATTTCTCTATAGATTTGGCCAAAATTAGTCAAGTTTGACTTAGGACAAACCTGATACGACATGTAAATAAAAACAGAGGGAGCATATCATAAAATGAAACTTTGCATTGCAAGATCTTGTTTCATTTGGAAACTCAAGTGTACTTAGATAACATGACATTTTATAAAATTGTGCAATAAGACCTTGCATTGGAAATAACCTTAGTTGGAGCAACTCTATCCTAAAAATTACCCCCTCCATTCTATTTTGATAGCTATATTTTATCTTGACACAATGACAAAAAAATAACCTTACTTATAATATAAAAAATGCAACGCAATTTTTTTTTGTTGATCCACTAATATTTTAACTGAGAACTCCTAACTACTAGTGCTATTTATTATCATAGCCCATACTAATAGCAAATATAGCCATCATTTATTAATATTTGAGTTTTTAAATATAGCTATGAAAAGAAAACGGAGGGAGACAACATTCTAGTTAATACTACTTCCTCTCTTTTTTTTTGGAAAACAGTAGATCGTTTGTTTCTAAGGGGAAAACGTTGAAATTCTACAAGTAGGTTGAGCTTTGAATAATACTTCCATATAAATATCATATTTCCAATATTACAATAGTAAGTATGTTAAGAGATTTTTTCTAGTAACTACGGCAGGCAAAAGGCCGATCTAAACTTTTCAATTTACATATGCAAGGCAATCGTATACAGGAATTTGTGAAGACAGGTAAATTAGAGAAAATGAGCTACGTCGCAGAAGAAACTTTCACACAATTATCTAATTGTGGCGCAGTCCATAATATTTCTACTCCTGTGAGATAAGAGATGAACATTGAAGGCTCTGTTCGTCGTCCCTCAAGGTGATGGAAAAAGGTAGTTAAATTGTACTCCCTTGGTCCATCCACATCCTAGGTACCTCCAAAGAATTCTGCATTCCGAACTTTCACCATTATCCAAAAACAAATTTTTTCTGGATTTTCAGCAAGATGCAGATGATAATGGTTATACCCATAAAATGTGATTTCCATGGTGAGACTTGTAACATTTATACCCCCTTCGTTTCAAATTTATAGGTTGTTTTGATAAATCTAAATATACATTTTGCTATGTATCTAAACACAATTGTATATCAAGGTGCATAGTAAAATTTATATATCTGGATTTATCAAAATTATGTAAAATTTGAAATGGATGCAGTACTTTAGGCGCATATGCATATCAAGATTCAAACTTTGTAATCTTTGACTAATAATTTGATTATATATTTTTTATTTTTATAAAACAAATTTTATGTAATTGGATTCGTAATCTTATAAAGAATGGTATAGTTTTTGGAAAACTATACTATCTTATTAAAATAGGAGGGAGTAATATGCCATCAACCTTCGCCCGTTTGGAATATTTGTGTCGCGCCCTGTTTAGTTGCATCCAAAATTCCAAAATTTTACAAGATTCTCCGTCACATCGAATTTTTTAACGCATGCATGAAGTATTAAATCTATACGAAATAAAAAACTAATTGCATAGTTTGCTTGTAAATCACGAGACGAATCTAATGAGCTTAATTAATCTATAACGGGACAATAATTACCAAATACAAACAAAAGTACTACAGTGTTTTACACCGTAAAATTTTTGCAACTAAACACGCCGCTAGTATTTGGTACCGGGAGCCGAAGCAAGCAACGATCTGATCGCGCGCGTCAAATACGGTGGAGCAGATTTCGACTGCCAATGCGACGAGACGGATTCCTGTCATTTGACGGAGGGCATAGCGAATAATGCCTACGCCAGGCCTATAGGCGAGCATGCATGATTACAAATACGCTTCATTAATGCACAGGATTCGCGTGCATATTCTCGAGGACATTTTGGGCGGCCGGCCATCTCTGGGCCCCTGACGCTTCTCTGACTTGACTCGTCTTCGCTGAGCAGCCTGGGTCGGAAGAATCCTGCAGGGGCTAAAACGGGTGGTGTGCCTGGGTCGAGCAGGTTTGCTGGAGTACGTAGGGCTAAGATGGAGCGGTTACAATTTTCTCGATCTTTCACATGCTTTGGCAATCATTTTTACTCGTGCTTTCGCATTTCATCACGTACTTGGACAGAAGAGCAACCGAGACGTTGCGGGACGGCTACCCCTGGTTCTCTTTGAAATTTCAAAATTTTACAAGATTCCACGTCACATCGAATTTTCGAACGCATATATGAAGTATTAAATACAACTAAATGAAATAACTAATTACACAATTTGTCTCTAATTTGCGAGATGAATCTTTTAAGTCTAGTTAACCCATGACCGAACAATAATTATCAAATATAAACGAAAATACTACAGTACTTTACAGCCTCCTTTTTACACATCTAAACAAATTAAGGGGAACCGTGCAGATAAAAATACAGTTGATTTTGAGCTTTTGGATAAATCCGGTCGCTCCAGGGTATGAGGGTGAACTACCAATGGCTTGCACCCAACTGCAGAGAGATACTCCTATCTCCTGATCTCCACCACCAGATCCACGTCAAGATGATTTTTTTTCTGTTTTGTTTATCAGCTTTTATAATCGTGAGGATACTGCATCTTGAGCGGATGTGTGCTTCGTGTTAGAAGTTGAGAGGAAATGAATAGATTGAATCTCTGTTGATTGAATCAAGGACTACAATATTTATACATACCCTTTACCCAAAGGGCGTCTGTTCTCGAAGGGACATGCCTCTCCGGGGATGACCCCTTCATGTAATTGTAACTAACTGATGACATTTTAATGATGTCATTAGTCTAATTAAAATTATAGAAATTGATCACTAATCTATTTCTTCGTAACACTCCCCCTTGATTAATTTTCTTCTTTTATGGTCTTGTAATCAAATTGTTCTTCTTGTGGTCTTGTAATCAATCGAATAACTCCTTGAAAACCCTATGAGAAAAATTAGGAGACGCAATACAATATATCTCCCCCAAAAACCTTTCAGGAAAAATGTGAGGAGAATCTTTGGAAAACCCTGTGGGAAAAACCAAAATAATTCCGATATACTAGGCAAAACTCCTTAAAAACCAGTGGAAAAAATAAGGAGAAACACCATAATATATAATTACCAATGTTAATAGACCCTTAAAATAAATCCAAAGTCTTAGTCTAATAACACCTTGACCCTATGGTCAATATGCTTCATATATCATCTTCCAAAACTCCGATGGGGGGAAACTAGATGATATAGCATATACCTTTGTTGACATTGCCTCATCAAAAACTTTATATGGGAAACCTCAAAAGGAAAAACTCTTATAAAGAAAAAAGTACAATGTATCGTATGTTCCAATATCATCTACCAAAAACCTCTATGGGAAAAATGGATGATAGGAAATAACCTTGTGTTGATATTGCCTCATTAAAAACTTTATATGAAAAACACAAAGGGAAAAACTCATACAAAGAAAAGAATGCAATATGTTGTTTTTAACAAGTTATTAATCAGAGAGACGAGAGACTCTCCCCTTGAAACTTGCAAACCTTTCGTACCAATGTATTCAACACATATGAAATGTGGAGTATAGTAGACCTTGTGAAAATCTCAACGAGATTATCACAATACTTAGTTTGCAAATGTTCATATGTCCATATGACCTATGGAACAGAACCATTTTAATGCAACATATTGCATTAAGTATAACTTGTCTCCATCTAAACAAAACAAGCTGCATTACCTTTATAGATAATGGCAATTGATTCAATATAATCAATACCACATAACTTCAGTATGTGATATATCATTCTGCCAAGTTATGCACATTCCTGTTTAGTCTTGTACAGTACAATGTTAGAATGATTAATGGAATTGACCATTAAATGTCTATTTAAAGACTATTATATAATAATCTTTCCAAATTCATGTAAAGCTTATTTCAATTATCTGGAATTTTTGGGATCTTATGGATAACCAGAATCATAATATCCATGTAATCGGATCATGGATTATACCAAATCCGTATGTGCTATTTTAAGATATCAAATATATTTTTAACTTCAATCTACCAACCTTAGGTAGAATAGCGCAGCTATTAGATAGCAAGTTATTGCAAAGACAATATCCGGCCCGGGAACTTTTGCAATATATGTATTAGCGCATAAATAGCACAGAGATAATGGACCACATGTTCCATTATCTTAATTCAATCACTATGGCATAAAACAATCTACCCTCATGTCTTTCTCTATCATGAGGTAGAGCCACCATAGGATTCTCTTTCATATTGAATGACTCAATATGATGTGGATATAGATAGCTTTACTACAAAAACCTAGAAGAAGATACTTGGATTCTAAACAAAAAATAAAATTTTGGTTTAGACCGTTATCTTCCATCTCTAAACTCCGTCTATAAATTACAACGTGCTCTTGACAAGTGTTCATTACCAATGATGTCAAGATTATTGACAATCATATAATACTAGGAAATCCAACCGAGGATTCTGAAATGAACACCACGTGTAACCAATTATGTATCCATTCAATTTAAGGAATACATACAAAGTCAATTGTACCAAATTTGACTTAACTGCTTTAAGCCATATATCGACTTAAACAATACACGATATATGTTGCGATTTTATATATAAGTATTGGAAATATGAACTCCTTTCCGGAAGTTTCAAAATATACCAAATCAAGTGATCATATGTAATCACTATATTTGTCAACTATCAACTGCAAAGATAGATGCTTTTGTACTACCAGTTAAAAGTTAGTATCGGAAATTTATAATTTACTATGGAGAATAACCTGCATTGAAAATCAATGCTCCGGGCTTTGCGTAAACCCCTTGTGCTACTAGTCTTGCTTTAATCTCACCATCTCATTGTTCTCAATCCATTCTAGGATGAAAACACTTTTGTACCCACAGTAAAGGTACAACTAGGTGTTGGCTTCACTGCCCAAAACACCTTTTTTTTTGTGAGCAAGACTATCTCTGATGTATAACTTTACTCAACAAGTTCCAATAGAGTGACAAAGCACTCTGCCATGGTCTTATTAACTGGATAACTTAGGATAATGTATACAATTTATTCAGAGAAGTATGTATCGATACATGTAATCTTTATATGATATAATTCTCCGGTTATCAAAACTCAAAAATGAACTCTGAATGACTCATCGTGACTTCCTTAATCGAGAGTCAGGGCTTCCCGAAATCCCAGCATCAGTATTTTGGTGCACCTCTGAGCTGGGTTGTGGATTATAAATATCCACAGGACATAAAATGTCCTCTAAGTATCTTTCAACCAAAGGTTGAGTTGCATTTACTACTTTAGAAGAAAAGTCTTCTATTGCTAGTATGAATAATCCTACTTTTTGGCCATACTTCTCCCCCTCTTATTTATAATTGGGAGTTGAGTGGTTTTACTTAGTACCACTACTCTTTCTGGCACATACTTGTATCAGATTAATGATTAGTAAATGTATGTGGCAGTTTATTTGCAACTCAAAGTTCAGTTAATTTAGTACGTGATCCCGAGCTTGAAATGCTTCATGCATTTAAATATTTTTTGGACATTATATATGATACTTCTAATCTCCCCCTAATGCTTGGAAAAGCTCATTTATACAATCTTTGTATCGGCCCATACATATTCTTTTGAATATGATCAATGAATCTAAGATAGTCAATCTGATTTTAAGATAAGAGGGTCTTAAAATCCGTTTCCCTATGGTACTTACTGTATCCATACTGTGGGAAAATCAAGACCAGGGTTAACCAAACTGGTGGGAACCAGTCCGGTTTTGACCGGTTACCGGTCAAACCGGTCCAGCCCGGTTTCAGTTTGGGCCGGTACCAAACCGGACCAAATTCAAAATTCAAATTTAAATTCGAAAAAATGAAAAATTCTCAAAAGAAAATTCCTAAAAATACTTCAAGGTGCAACGAATCTAATGGTGTCAAATTTTCTCAAAAATTTGTCCATTTAGTATAGTTTGCGGGCATATGAAGTTAAATCAAAAAAAGAAAAAGGAAAAAAAATGGGCCGGCCCATTAAGGCCCACCGCATATGGCGGCCGGTAAACCGGCCAAACCGGGAAACCACTTTTAAACCGTCGGATTTTTTGGTTAAAAACCGGTAACCGATCAGACCGGACCGGTAAACCAGTCAAACCGGTCGGTACACCGGTCGAAACCGGTTACACATGTGCTTTTGAATTTAGATTTGAATTCAATCGGTTTCCACCGGTTTCCGGTCAAACCGGTCCGGTAAACCGCTACCGGAGGGCGGCGGTTTGACCAGACCGGTCGGTTTTGTAAACCCTGATCATGACCAAAAGAATTGCTATTAATTTTTCACGCATCCCTTTGGATGTCTAAGTTGATCATTCCAAATCTTGATTAGATCAACAATGTGAAAAAATTTATACACAACATATTGTACGAGAATGGTTGTATGCATAATACAACAAAAAAAAGAGTCTTATCTCATTTCTTATATGCCATATCCTTAGGAAGAATGATAGTGGAAGAATTGAACAAACTATCAATGCATCGCATCAGCGATAATCAAAATTATTCCCTCTTCTTGTCATAAGAACTAGGAATATTTTGCTTCCGTAAGTATAGAGTTTTTGTGGTACAAATGTCCACTAGGCATATATCATTTCCCATTGGGATAATTCCCATACAATCTATATATCACAAGAATTCAATAAAATTCTCATCTAATATATAGAAATCCATAAGTATTGTCATGTATCAAATTCATCAATATGATACTCACAACAGTTATGCATTGACAACAAGTGTTACAACATATTTTGATGGACTAAACAATATCAATGGACCATGAGATTATTCCAAATCTCGAAGTAAGTCATTATAATTATATTTGATGAGCTTGTTTGTCCACGAATTTAGGTTCTCTTATGATAGAAATAGGAGCCTTTGTTATGCAATCTTAGAAGATCCAGCAAAAACAATCAACTTCCTAGAGAGCTTGAATTTAAGATTGAAAACCCTTCAAATCTTATGTCGTAGCTCCTAGTTTATCCCTTATTGATGTTTGATATAGATCAATTTTCCTTCCATAAGATATTCTTATCGATAATCTTTATCGATATTGTTCCTTAACAACAGTAAGGCACATTTTCTATGATCTATAATGAACAACCCCAATCAAGGGTCATTAAACTCTTTAATTAGTCTATGGGATAAAACTAATTAATATCTATTGTCCATGTGGGATATTGATGCCATCGAGAGTGAGTTCAACAGACTCCTCTGAAGTCAATATCCAGAACATGTGACAAACCATTGATTTAAATGAATTTGCACCTAAGGTAAACTCAAATCACTATGGCGAAGTTGTGATCTCAAATGTAATATTTTACAATTATATATCTTATTATAGTTTTGGATCATTGTAGGTAACCACATTAATGTGTAGACCATACAACAAATCATCATAAATTTGGATATACACAAGACAGATAATCTCTATGTCAAAGACAAAGACTAGATCTTATAGTAGGCAATGTAAATTGCTACCTAAGCACGGTCTCTGGGCAGAATAATTCACAAGAAATTAAATGCAGCCTTTGCTTAGGACTCTACTACCTTGTGTAATAATAAAACAATATGATGACAAAGAGCAATCCAAAATCTTTATTTTGATTAAAAGCACAACATAGGTAATCATCATGGTTCAGAGAAACAAGATGTAGACCTCTCAGTAATAGGTGATTAGATCACTGCTATGGCACGGTCTCAAGGCAGAATAATTCACAAGAAATTAAACGCAGCCAATGCCATAGTCTCCATTACCTTGTGTTAATTAATCAAAATAATCAAGATATGTATATCCATATCGTAGTTAAATTGCAACTAAGTCACTAGCAAATTTAACTTGTATGTGGTGCAAAAATGTGGTTTGAGGGCACCAACATACTCAATTCTATTATATAATTATAAATGTAACCTATGTGTTGGTGCAATAATAGGGGGGTTGTGTGCACCACATACTCCAAAAATATAATAGAACCAAAATGGCATTGTAATATAATATAATCAAATCACAAAGTATATTACAATGACAATAATCAAACAACAACAAAACACAAAGTGCTATAATTGGGTAGGCCTGCTGGTGGTGGCCCATTTTGGGCCGGCCTGACGGAATGGCCTGTGTTGGCCTGTGGTCTGTGGAAACAGCAGGGAGCGGGGGTGGTTACCCTAACCCCCAAATCCCCTGGACCACCGCCACCAGGGCCTCTTGCCTGAAGCGGCGTCGCGCCCCATGGCCCCAATGCCGCCCCTCCGCCCCAACGCCGCCGTGCGTCGCGCCAGCGCCGCTCCCTTCGCCGGAGGAGCCCGCCGCCTAGCGCTGCAGCACTGCGGCTGAGCGTCGCTGCCGCCGTTTGGGTTGTGCCCCCCTCCCCCCCCCCCCCCGCCGCCGCCGCCGCCAGTGTGAGCTGCTGGCGCCACCGCCTGTTGGCCTCTGGCCGGCGGGCTCGAACGGGTGCATCGCCGCCTGTTTGCCTCTGGCCGGCGGGCTCGTACGGGTGCGCCTCCGCCGCGCCGCCCTTCAGGGCATGAATCGCCACCGCCCTTTGGTTCCTGGGGGCGCCATCGACGGCTGTTGGGCGTGCCGGTTGCCGAGGGCCGCCGGCCCGATGCGCCGCCAGCACGCCGGAGGCGCAGCGCTCAGCGCCGCCGCCGGCGTCGGGGTGCTCCATCGGCCCCTCCCCTTGGCCCCGACGCCGCCTGGACCGTGTGCCGCCGCCGCCGTGGGGTCTTCTGGTGGCTGCGCCGCCGCCGACTTTGGTGCGCCACCGCTGCCCCATGGGCGCGCTGCCATTTGGCCACAACGACGGTGAGCACCATCGCCTGCACGTCGGAAGGCGGCGCCTCGTGCAGCGCCCAGCTCCTTTGCGCCGCCCCTGGTGCCGGGCCGATAACCTGGTACTGGAAAAGAGCGGCGGCCTCTCGTCGACGGCGAGGAAATCCAATGAAGAACTCCGGTGAGGTGAATAGGCTTCACTTGCACCCAGGGAAAGCAATGTGTGTGATAACGTGTTAGAAGTTGAGAGGAAAGGAATGGATTGAATCTCTGTTGATTGAATCAAGGACCGCAATATTTATACATGCCCAAAGGGGCCAAAGGGTGTCTGTTCCCGAAGGGACATGCCCCTTCGGGGATGACCCCTTCATGTAATTGTAACTACCTGATGATATCCTACTGATGTCGTTAATATAATTAAATTATAGAAATTGATCACTAATCTATTTCTTCGTAACACTTCATGTGGCCGTGGACACTTGGAGACCCTTGCTCTCAGGGACAGGTGATCTACTGGGTCTGGGTAATTTGCGAAAGAGTACTCCCTCCCTAACAAAATACTACCTCCATATCAAAATACTAAGTGTTATTTTAACATTTAAATTTATCCTACAAATAATATTATTTTAGGCGGTAGTAAGATTCTTCTAATTAAAGTAACCAAATATTTAGACTAAATTTATAAAAAACACATAGAGCCAACAAAATATACAGTAAATATTATTTGTTTATTCCAATGCATATGCATTCATGAAGAATCTGGAAAATAAATAATATTGTTTTCAAGATGTGTAATGAAAAATTTTAAAATAACAATCTTTTGCAAGTTGAGGGAATACTATCTTATGGATGAGTTTGATGTCAATCACTATTCATCTAGAATCAGCTTCTATAGAAAATAAAATAAGAAATATGTACTCTTGATGTGCTTTGAAATTATCATATGATGATTGTAGCCCATTTCTGTAGATCCTGTTGGTTCTTAAATTTAGCTCGTAGTGTCATTTAGATCTCTAAACTTTCAAAATACATATTTAGAAACAAAAAATCGCAAATTGTATCATGTCAAGTTCACATTATTATTTTTAAATTATAAAGATAAAGTATTTATGCTAATGTGAAACTAACATGTGGACCCAAATTTTATTTCTGAATTTTTATGCTCAACTCGTATAGTTTCAAATTTTTCTCCAAAATTTTGTTTCAGAACTTTACGCCACTCTAAAATTTATTCTTTGTTATTTTTTTATTTTTTGAACTTTTGTCATATGAGTTTTATATTGCTGCAAAATTTGTACATAGTTCTTATATGAACATTTTGTATAAGTCAATTTTGTTATATTTTTTTTTGCATATATACATTTTGTATGTAATTTATATTTCAATGAATTACATAACTTTTAAATTATCTTAAGAAATTATAATTTAGACATGTTTAAGAATTTTAATGTCGATTTTGAAAGTTTGAGGATCCAGATGATATTAGAGCTAATTTGAGGAATGAGCAGTACTCACTCCTGACTGTGATGACTGAATTGTCAACCGTGCGGTGTGATCGTGTGCTTGGTCTTTGGTTGCAGGTACACGGGCGTCGAGTGTCGACGGTGAGCTGCCGTGGAGGTGCTGTGGCCGATGGACCGTGCGGTGGACGGCGGTGAAGGGCAGCCGGGACCGGAGCTCGGGCCGGACGGTAGCTGTGGCGTCCACTCCTGGATCGAGGGTGCAAGCACCGGTGGATGGCGGGTTTCTTGGTTTGCGCCACAAAACCAAGCTGGCGGACGGCGGTTGAAGACGCCAAGTCGTGGAGGCACGGGAGTCGGTCTCGAGACTGGCGGAGGTGACGGGCGTCGACGGCGTCTAGGGCCTCGCTGCGGGCGAGGAGGTGACGGGCGTCGGGCGGCGTCTAGGGCCGTCAGAAGGGCGAGGCGGGAACGGCGTCCAGGGCCACGGCGTGGAGGCGGGAATGTTCCCGCGCGTGGAGTTTTGGCGGTTTTCACAAAACCGGCCACCTCGCCGGGTTTCGCGGACCCTTCAAAACCGCGGATCAGATCTGCATCGACGTGGCGACATCGCGGAGAAGGCTTCGAGTCGAAGAAAGAAACTCCGCTGTCGGATGAGATCTTGTACCCTTTCCGGTTTTGCCCCTACGGGCGTTTTAGTGTACGAGTCAGGGTGGAGGTCATTTCTGGGAAGGGACCGGTCTGTGAGACCGGTCTGACCGGTCGCCCCCGAGATCGTATAAATACATCTCACCTGCCCCCTTGGACATGTGAGCCTCCAAGCCACGAGTCCTTTTCTGTTTTTCCTTGCTCCTCTCTCTGTTCTAGGGTTAGGCCGAGGTCTCCATGGAAAACGTGGTCTAGATTATAGCTAGGTCCACAAATTTGAGAGGGAGGTTGAATGGGTGGTGGTCTAGCTCTTGTATAGGCGAATTCCTCTGTAAATCACGATGAATTTGAATGAAATCGAGGACCCTTTTGAGCAGCTCTCTTGTGTTCCCGTTCATCTTTTGTTCATGGATTGATTTCCTCTTTTTTGGTGGTTTTTGAGATTAAAGTTTTCTCTTGGTGGGTTTAGGGACTCCGTGATTTGCTTCTCGACTATCTAGCCTAGAGCTAAACCCCCGAGAATCACAAGTCCCTCGGATTGAGGTTTTTGGAGTTTTTGGAAAACCCTCTTTTACCTCTTTCCCCCACGAAATTCTTGTGTTCCTTTGCGTTTTGGGTTGATTCCTTTTGTGGAGAGGTTCGTCTCTATCCCAGGAACCTCCCTGCAAATTTTGAGACCATTTGGTGATGATTTGAACGAGTAATTTTGAAATCACCTCGAGTTCGCGGGCTGGAATTCTGTTCTGAGCAGAAGCGGTCTGACCGGTCGGAGCAACCGGTCTGGAATTTCAAATCCAGCCCGACCGGTCTGACCGCCCAGAGCAAGCGGTCTGACCGGTCCCTGACTGCTAGATCTGTAGTTTTTTTCGATCGCTTCCGTGCTTTCTCTCACTCGTTCTTAGGGGTGATTTGTGTTGGTTTAGCTCTTCTATAGCTACTCCACACCTCATTTAGGATTTGAGGGTTTGTGGTGATTTTCGGGATATAGGCCGACGGATCGATTTCGAAAGAAATTTTGATCGGCTCCCATTCACCCCCTCTCTGGTCGCCAGTTTCGGTCCCTCATAATTTCAATGTAAATAAGTTTTATGGCGGCATTTCTACGTGAGGGGATTAGCATGAGCGTGGAACAAATTTGGCAGCCTATCCGGGCATAATCCATCCTTGCGTGCATATTGAGAGGGGCTAGAAGACCAGATAATTATCCCTTTGTTTAGATGCATAAAGTTTTGGCTGTAAAGTACTGTAGCACTTTCGTTTGTATTTGATAATTATTATCCCACCATGAATTAACTAGGTTCAAAGATTCGTCTCGCAAATTATATACAAAATATGTAGTTAGTTATTTTATTTAGTTATATTTAATACTTTACGCATATATTTAAAGATTTGATGTGATGAAAAATCTCGTAAAATTTTAGAACAAGGATATATTTATTTTCTATGATGCCTCATCTCGCAAATCCATCGGGCGGGGACGCCCACTACGGACAAGACCTAGTAGACGCCAAGACAGAGTGAGGGGTTGCAGAGGGAGGCCAGACGGTGTGAGTTTGAAAGCGGCAATACGGCCCAGCACGGCCTCTTTTCGGAACTGCGGCACGGCAAGCACCTGTCCACTGCTCGCCACTGACCTCTGTTTGCCCAGGCAATGTGGCATGTGAACCTGTCTGCAACTCTGCGTGCATCCACAATTCCACCACAGGCAGTCTATATGTCTACTTTCTTCGTCCCAAAATAAATATAATTATAATATTCAAAATTTGTTCCATAAAAAATATAATTTTAACCAAGTAATCACAAAAGTTAAGAGTCTCCGGAAACTTTTCATACAAAAGACAAGTTAATGTCTAGATTTTTTTTACAAAAAATAAAAAATATTTTGATAATTTTGCATCTTTCATTGGTTTGCGTGTTTAATCTTAAAATTACATTTATTTTAGGACGGAGGGAGCAGGCCAGATCTTGGAACCTGCACGGCTGCACTGCACTAGGTGCAGTCACCAGTATCGTTGCCTCTTTGGCGCGTGTACCGTTTACCACAGCGAAAATCGGTCGACGGCGTGGCGGTACAGAATGCGTAGACACGTACTCCCGCCGTTACGGAAGTACATATGTACTCCCGCCGTTCCTAGATACATATGTAGTTTGCATTGTTCGAGAAATAACTTTAACTAAATACATACTAAAAATATATTAATATTTATTTTTCAATGATCATTAGAAATATTAAAAACTAGCATCACTAAAGATCTTTTAAAAAATCTCCACTTTTTAATAAATTTATTTGAAGATACAAATATTGCTGGCAGTGTCTACAATATCAAGTTAAATTTGTGATACACACACCAACAACAATTATATTTATTTATGAATGGAGGAGTAGAAGTACGTGCTTGGTACACCAGGCCCAATCCAAGTTTCCTACCGTGTACTCTCTCCGTTACAAAAAATCATCTTAGAAATTTTAAGACAAATTAATGAAAAAGTAAAATGATCATGTTTATCTCTATTTATCAGCTATATTCAGCACTAATTATTTTTATATACATATGTACTTTAAAAAAAGGGTAGGATAATTTATTTTTTAAGATAAATTTGAATCATACGATAACTTGTATTTTAGGGGAGAGAGAGTCTAATATATAATATATATTCTTTTGGAAACTCAACTGCTTCTTTCTCCAGCTGTAGTGTCACGTTCTCGGCCCACATGGCCCACACAAACGAAACCTCGAGAAATGGCCGTGCGGTAAACGTACAAAAAAAAAACTTGGTCCCGCACGCCCAAAACAGGTTACTTTGTTGGGCGGGCCGGCTATTCACACGCCAGGCACAATCCGTTTTCGTTTTTCCTCTCCTGCCCGGCAAAACTATAACCCAGGGCGTCCCCGTAAGTTGGGCCGTAAAGCCCAGTTCTGATGCCTGAGGCAAAGAAGTCAGCGGCCGGCTGTGGTGCAACGCAATGCAATGATGCAGCGGGAGGGGCAAAAGCTGACATGGGGGGGGGGGGGGGGGGGGGGCGGCACAATGAGTAGCGTATTTCCCTTTCGGGCCAAAATTTTTACCTCCTCTTTGAACACATGTATGCAGCACTAAATGTAATTAAATAACAAACTAATTACACAGTTTGGATGTACACGACGAGACGAATCTTTTGAGCCTAATTAGTGCATGATTAGGCATAAGTGCTACAGTAACCCCGCATGTGCTAATGGTGCGGTCAAAGGCCTCAAAAGATTCGTCTCGCGGTTTCCAAGCGGGTTCTGAAATTAATTTTTAAATTAGTGTTCGAAAAGTCCTCCCGACATCTGGTCAAACATTGATGTGACATGTAAAAATTTTCGAGTTGGGGAACTAAAAGCCCCAAGCTTTTGCACTCGCGAGCGGGCATATTTGCGAGCGGGCGGGCAGGCTCCGGCTCCCCATCATGTCATGATCCGTGCGTGATGTCACGGGACGACGGCCATGTCGATCGATCATATACGAGCTGGTGGCCGGGGCCATCAAGAGGAGAGAACATGGGGGCCATGATTCCTTGGAGATGGCGATGAATCCTCGGTCGCTTTGGGATCCCTCTTTCTTCCAGTAGCAGCTAGCAGGTGCGGCGCCCAAGTTTAGCAATAGGAGCCAGCCAAGTGGTCGCCGACAGTACAATAATCTTTTACCGTTAGTGGTTTCTTACCGCTGCATGGCATTTCAAATTGTACTACTTGCATCCATGATGCGTATGTACTTGATCGTGGTCAAATTTAGTCAGAGAGCATTAAGTCTGAATCTTGACATAGGTGACAAGGTTCATAAACAGAATTGGAGCTTGCAGTACTCTACAAGTACTACTCCAAAACAAGGTGATTAGGTGATTAAGCACCCAGGGGGTGGTTGTCAGAAAGAAGAGGTGTTACGTAGAAGGGATGTGCATGGAGGAAAAGGGGCAGAGCTGAGGGGAATCCTGCTATATTTATATGTGCAGAACAAAGGGCGTTGGGAACAAATTCTTATCGTACGATTCGGCCTGGGAAAAGGCCCGGCCGGGGAGAGATCGAAAGGTTTCCCAACAAACACATAGGCCTAGCCCAATTGCCATGCTCATCTACCTGTCTACCCTAAACGTTTCAGGGTCAACTCCTTGCCGGTGATCGATCGAGACTGTACAGGCTCTTTCTTTTGATGTTTTCATCTTTACCACGGCTGCCGCAACTGCTGTAGAGTCGCTTCAGAGTTTTCAGAGAGATACAATACAGTGGTCGACGGCAGCAGGTGTGTGGCCGCGGACAGGCAGGCCTTTTTCTATCCTCCTCCTCTTCTTTGGCCTTGACAGCTGATCTGACACGGTGAACTGGATGGATGGTCTCCGCGGAAACAAAGGCAAAGGTGACGCCGACTTGAAAGAGTGGAACACAAAAGGCGGCCGTGGCGGCATGGATTCCCGAGCAGAGCAGCAGCAGCAGCCGCATGGGTAAAGCCGGGTTCAGAACGACGAAGGCGGCCATGCACAGCCGCTTTACTTGCAAGTTACAACAGTAGATGCATGTTCAGGCGACGACGCTCGCGGCTTTGTTCCTTTCTGTCAAACCACCAAAGGTCGCCGGTAAAGAAAGCGCAGGGGCGAACTGGAGCTTTTCTCCTGAGGAAAACGGAGGCGACCGATGAGGAATAATGGAGCCCCCCTGAGGCCTAGAGATACGGGCGATCGAGGCCTACCGCCGCTCCGGGTCGCATATAAATGGGAAGAAAAGTTGCACAGGGGCGAGGGCCAAACCCTGGTGCGCGTCATGCGTGTGTGCTGGTCCCATGGGCCATGGACATGGGGGCTTTTGTGTTGAAGCCGGAGCGAAAACTAAAGGAGCCCTAAGGCCTGCCGCCTAGCTAACCCATGCAAACCTTTCCTCCTCGCCTCTCGCAGTGGCTCCGATCCGGCCTCTGGGAGAGGGGAAAGAGCGGCCGGAAAGCGGATGCCCTACTAGCTCGTATAGCTCTCGCAAACAATGCGTCGGCGTAAAGATCGCCGGCCCCAATGGCCACCCGGAACACATTGCGGCATGAGAGAGAGAGATAGGCATTGCCATTGGGTGTGCGTAGAATATCTAGAGAGAGAGAGAGAGAGAGAGAGAGAGAGAGAGAGAGAGAGAGAGAGAGAGAGAGAGCAGTGGTCGTTGGTGCCGGCGTGGCGCGAGACGGGTACAGATGATCCAAACGGACACGATCGATCTGCCTGCCCCAGCCCCCACGGGTGGCTGGGCCCGTTGGGATCATGATCCGTGATCAGTGGGGGATTTTTTTTTTGTTCCAACTTCCCGTGCGTCCAAAGGAACTCTGCGTGGTGGAGCCGTTGCTGCGGCGTGCCTGATGGATGGATGGATCGGCCGCCGGCGAGTTGTTCTGTCAGTGACGGGGCCGGGTGTGTGAGTGCGACATGGCGGCCGGCGAGACAAGCCGAGCCAATAATTGTACACGCACCGGCGCGTCGATCCCGGTCGGGGGTCTCCCTGCTCGCTGCAGCCTTGCTGCGCCTTCCGGCGCGCTGGACCAGGCTGTCCTGGTTACTTGCAGCTGCTAGCCGGTATTAGGGTCTTTGTTTGGTTGGTGCTAGAATTGTAGCACTAGGAATTTTGACCGCTAATTATGGTGTCAAACAAAGTCAGTTTATAAAACCAACTTCAGAACCCCTGCGCTAGTGACCGTAAAGAATCCAACGAAGCCTTTGACCGCGCGATTAGAGGATGGTCACTGTAGTATCACTGTAACAAATCATCGATTAATTACTGTCATTAGATTCGTCGCGAAAAGTTACACCAATCCCTAAAAAAGTTTTACAAATAGACTTTATTTAGTGCTTCATGCATGCGAGATTCTTTTTTCGGGATGCGTGGGTGCTAGTTTTCTAGCACAGCCAAACAAGGCCTAGGCATGTGGATTCACCAAAACAACTGTAGTGATTTATACCACAAACAAAAATGTAGCGAGGATTTCTGTATGATTTGTGCATTTTGTAATGGAAGGCCCGTTTAAAAAGAGGGCTGGGGATCCAATTTGGGGAGAATACTTAATTTCTAGAGATTCTGGCACAGTGGCACGCGGATTTTTTTGATAAAATTCATACTTCCTCCATCCCAAAATAAGTGCATTTCTTTGACCATCAGATATCGTGTTTGACCATTCTTCTTATTCAAAATTTTTACGTAAATTATAGAATAAATAACTTATTATTAAAATATCTTTAGTGATATAATAAGTCATAAAAAATAAATAATATTTACATAAAATTTTTGAATAAAATGAATGGCCAAATACGATTTCTGAAAGTCAACGAAATGCACTTATTTTGAGACGGAGGAAGTACAAAATAAAATGTGTACTGGTATACTAGGTACTACATATTGTATGCAATCCTATACGTAGGACTATGGTGATTTATATAAAGAAAAATATAGAGAGGATTCTGTATGATTTGTCCATTTTGTCATGGAAGCCCCATTAGAAAAAGGGTTGGGGATCCAACTTGGGAAGAATCCTTTCTCTAGAGATTCTGGAAATTGTGAAGGACTCCACAGTTTATTGTCAGATCCCAGAATGTTGTATGGCACGTGAATATTTTTTTGATAAAATTCACACAAAAAATGTATTGTATGCAATCCTATACGTAGGACATAGTCTTATATAAATCGATCAACTTGCAGGAATTAATTAAGCTGTGGTATCATTGCAGCGAAGGGTCTAATGCACAGTGTTTCAGTCCTAGAGCACAGTAGTACACATGCATCATCCCCCGGTTTGTCCACACAACTCAGCAGCGACACACACATGACACACTGAGCCCTCGGCCGGAATTTATATGCCGGGGGGGCTTAACGCTTCTGTGGGTGGGATTTGGCATTTTGCTTGGGGGTGAGGGGCACGTGACCCCCGTCTCACCAGCAACAACTACTCGATGCACGTGCTTCATGGGACCATGCCTCTCTCCTCCCCACTCTAACAAAACCTAAGGATTCCCAATGAAGAGCCCTGCACGTCTTAGCCTGCATGCATACATGACAATTTTACCCCCTTTTCCATCCTCGCTTATCATGAGCATTGAGCAAGAACAGCAGGAGAGAAGAGACAGAGAGAGGAGAGAGAGGGAGGGAGGGGGTAGAAGGGGATACTAGATGGGAACAGTGGTGCACACCAAGCCTAGAGCAGAAAAAGGAGGGTAGTGCACTGTTGGCTCATGTGCCATCCTCCATGCGTTGGCAATGATTTTCTATCTTGGAAGCAGCAAGGTGTTAGGACTAATTTGCCGCGTTATTTTTATTCCCCAGGCAATGAAGCGCAGCAGGAAGAAACAAAAGCAGGCGCCATGCCCCCCTTAATTGTTGCTGCTGCAGCAGCAACTGTGTGGGTGTGTGGCGCCATGGAAAAGGGCAGGAGGGGTGGGTACTGGCGCCATTTGCTTTAGAATCTGTCACGTCTCATGTTTTCCCCTATTCCCCCGGCGCGCGGTACAAACAATGAGTGTAATCATTTGCGAGAATTCCACACCCTTTCTTTGAGGCGAGGCGAGGCGAGGCGAGGCTAGAGGAGCGAGCAAATGAAAAGTGCCCGGCAGCTCTATGCAAAGTAGCATCCTGTTCTTTTGTCTTCTCACACTGCTCGCTTTGTCCTCGAGCCCACTTTCAGTCCCCCTGAGACGTGCCTGCAGCCGTTGCCCGCCAACGTCATAGTCCTCGCTTTCTCCATCCAGCTAAAACATGAGCAATCACCATGCATCCAGTTTGAAATTTTAGCTAGGGGATGACGACTAAACGGCTAAACCCATTCCCAAAAGACAGTGTTCGGGCCACATGCTACTACTAATGGTCCATTAGTTTTGCTTGAACCAGATAATAAAATCAACAGAAATCCCAGCTCGGATTCTGCACTGTGAACATGGCTTACTTTCCTCCCAAAGTGGCCTGTGTGTCTACCAGATTCCAGTGCCATCCTTCCTCATCTCCCTGCCTAGAGATAAGTAGAGAGAGAGGCAACCAACTCTACAGCTATACGTGTAGCTTCAACAACTAATGCGTGTCTCACACCTAGGCAGCGCACCAGACATTGACTCGGCCAAGCAGCAAGCCGAGGGCACGCGCGTTTTGGTGCCATATCCTCGCAAGTTATGCATGGCAGCGACCAGACCCAGCGTTCCGGCCACCAGCAGCAGTAGCGGTCCATGGCCGTGAGATCAAGTCAAGATCTCGTCCCGTTGTTCTTCCCTCGCACAGTAGAACGATCGCCAATGCTGGGAATGGTAATCGATATCGATCGGTTTTAATTTGTGGATTTACTATTGCAACGGCTAGGATAATCTTGTTCTGGTCTCAAAAAAAAAAACAGAACGGTGTGCCGGAGAGTGGCAATAAAAAGGGACCAAGAAGAGACGAGGGGAAGATGCAAAGTATGAGACGATACCTGGTCGATATATGCAGTCTATCCACTAGGTTTCCACGTTTCACATGGGATTGACATCGTGTTACTACTAGTAGGAGTGGTAATCAATCCTAAATCTACTGGATAAACGGCCACGCGAAATGAGCACAGACACACTGTTCAGTTCACTCTAAAAGTAGCATGCACTTTCCTCAGAAGAAATATAAATATAGCCAGACTTGTACATTTTTTTTTAAAGAAAACACCAACGGATCAAAAGTGGAACCAGCTAGCGGTCTAGCACTCTGAAGTGTAATTCAACGGATTCATTTGTCAAGCTACGTACTTTGCAGAATCCATATGCATGTGCTTTCTTCCTCTAGATTAAAATGGAGAATCAGCTGAGATGACACCCCCTAGTTTTGTCACCAGATTTAGCATTTGGACTTTTACGACCGAAACAAGTTTTACAAGTCAAAGTATTCAATTTGCGCACCTTTTGGGACCCACAAAAAAATTGAAACATAGGGTGCAATTTCCTTCCTCAAAAATGCCAAAAGAGACAGAATTGAAATGACAGAAGGACCAACAGAATGACAAGCACACTGAACACCACCATGGCAACTGTGCTGGAGGTTGGAAGTTGGAAAACTCAAAGTAAAACCCTCAAACTTTCAGCTTATCATACTCGACAGGGTAAGAAATACAACTACGAAACTCCAAGCCCGACAAAATTCGTTATAGAATATTAGCAGGATATTATCACTGATTAGAGTCTTGGAACGACCAACAGAAATAGATGTTATATTATCACAAATAATTTCAGATATATAGATGTTTGAGGTCAGAATGTTTGAAAATATTCATGTTCTATATAATTTGCTTTAAAGAGCTTGAAAATTGAGATATGACAACAACAAATTAATCAACAAAAAAGGGTACTTCTCAGATAAAATGCAAAGTTACAACTAATCGGAAAAGCACCCAATCATCTAAATTTATAAAACCAGTCTGGAGTTAGGAGTCTGCATGTGTTTGTTCTCTACCATTACAAGGAGGATTAAAGCTAAGAGGAATGCAACTTTGTACCAAGCAGGGAGCCCAGGAAATGAGTATTAGTAAAATTTGGTGTAAACAAGACGATATGGAAAATAGGATCAAACAAGAAATACATCTTATAATTAATATGAACAATCCTGAGGCTTTATTGAGATCAATAAGAAATCGTTACTCCAACTATTTTATATGCAAGATGTTCAATTTTTGTCCTAAGTAAAATTCATCCAACTTTGACTAAGTTGAAAGAAGAATATTAACATCTATAACAAGAAATGGAAGCACTGTCAAGACATATTTCATGTTAGATTTTAAAGAAACTAAATTGATGTTTGTGAATTTTTCTATAACTTAATCAAATTCAAAGGGGTTTAACTTAGAAAACAAAATATCTTATAACTTAATATCTACTAAATATTCAGAGCCCCAATTGCCTATGGATATGTCAATGTATCAGAAGATATTGTTCATCTAATTTAGCGTGCAAACAATAATGGCAATAGCATCACATGTACAAACAAAGAAAAAGATCTAAGCCAATTAATTGTCAATGCTTATATACGGAATACAGATGTACTTGTATAGTTGGATGCACTTATATCTCTTGACAAGGCACACATGCTATCTGAAACTTAATTAGCAAAGTGCAAGGTACTGCCCCATTGGTCTAGCAATCATTTCTTTGGCGATATATAGAAGGAAAATTAATACAATTTCTTGTGAGAAAGACCAGAGCATTGCAGAGGTGGAAAAGTTATGCCCGAACAGGCTAATCGCCTGTGCAACAATAGTAGGAATCCAGGATGCTGTACAAAAGCCAAGAAAATAAATATTCTGGACCTGACGTGATGGGATCAACGAGGAAACAAGATCATGTCAGAGACGTAGAACACGAGAATGTGCGAGCCCTCATCTCCAGATCTCCTCAGAGTTGCTATACTGGGAAACATAAAAAAACTGCCTGAATCAAACAAAGGGATCGGCGCATGGCTCGATCGGTCACAGCTTCCAATCATCGGATCCTTTTGTCTCGCTAGCATGAACATATGATGACTCGACCACTCGACCCTCTCTCTCATCTAACCACAGGCAAAACTTAACACGACTCAATATCAAGGATTCACGAGCCACCAATTAAAGCCAACTAGGTTTCTAGGGCTCAGCTTTTGAAGAGCAAAGGTGCAAGTAGTAAAGCAAAGGGGGCCTCTCCTTATGGAAGACACATGCAGCATAGAAGCTACACGGCGAAAGGGCAAAGAAACCTTAGCGTCATAGTACTGAGCAAAACTACTACACCACAATCACAAGGTCGAGTTAACAACACCACTAGCAAGAAGAAAAACAGTGCAAAAAATCATCTCAAATGTCTCAACATCAAGGTCCCTAACTGTCAGATTTCAACCATTTGCATGCAGTGACTTGAGTATATTGGTACTCACCTCATCAAATGATCCCAAGAAGCAACAAGTCTAAGGCGCGCCTAAGCTAGCTAGGCTCTAGAAGGAACATCAATTTATGCATCTCAATAAGAAGCGAAGAATTTAGGGAAGCTAACGAAATTGACAGATCCGAGGGAGCGAGAGAGATGGGAGTCATGGTGTCGTTACAGCGACGAGACGGCTGGCGAGAGCGCGCCGCCGGTCACTGCCTCGGGTGCCCGTGGTAGAACGCGGCGCCGGCAGGGAACGCGCCGTAGGGACCGGGCGTCGGGTACGGGTCCATCACCACAGCCGATGATACGATGACATTGGCCGCGCCACCGCCACCGCCACCGCCCACATCGCCAGCGCCGGCCGTGCTGGGCGGTGACCCGGCACCGGCGTGGCGGAAGTGGTACTCGATGGCGCCGCCGCTGCCGCCGGGAGTCCCCAGACTGTGGGGGCCGACGTCGTGAAGGATGCCCTTGAACACGTGGCCGCCGATGCTGACGGTGGTCTGGTACGCGACCTCCGCCTCGGCCTGGTCGACCGGCCCCAGCCTCACGCACCGGAACACGGCCTCCGAGCTCACCTCCCGCGGGAACCTCTCGGCCACCGTGACCATCTGCTGATCCCCTGCGGGCATGAACACAAGACAAGAATTTGATCACGAGACACAATCAGACGAGCGCGGAGCGCGCGCAGCAGGATAATCGACGTGCATGATTGGCATGTACCCGAGGAGGTGGTGGGTGTGGCGACGGAGAGGCGCGCGCGGGGTCGCTTGGTGGGGTCGCGGGACGGGCCGGCGCCCGCGGTGGTGGCGGCGGCGGAGGCCGCGAGCACGGCGAGCTGCTGCTGGCGCTCGCGCCTCTTGGCGGCGGGGACCCAGGTGGACTTGACGTGGGTGCTGCAGGTGAAGCCGCGGCTCTTGCAGCAGGTGCGGCAGCGCTGGTGGGCGCAGTCCTTCTTGGCCTGGTTGCCGCAGTCCTGGCAGCTGACGCCGCCGGCGCTGCCCCCGCCGCCCCTGGTGCCGCGCGACGAGGACGAGGACGCGGCGCCCGTGAGCGAGGGCGCGGCGCCGGGCGGGTCATCGGAGAAGCGGATGATGTTGGAGGCGTAGAAAGGGTGCTGCTGCTGCTCGTGCTGCTGCCATAGCTGCAGCCCTGCCCCCGCGCGCGCGGCGTAGAGGAAGGACGCGGCGGCGGCGGCGTCGGAGGGGTGCACCGGCGGGACGGACGGCGCGGGGGCGTCGCGGCTGTGGCTGTGGCCTCCTCCGCCTAGAGGGAACCCCGCCATGCGCCCAAATCCATAGGCCGCCGTGCCGTGCGCCGTGCCCGGCTAGGTGGTGGTGGAGGCGGGAGGTCAGCTCAGCACGCCGCCCCGCCGCCTGCCTGCCGGACCGCCTGGCTGCTCGTAGTCTGTGCTGTGGGCGGCGAGCTCATGTGCCCCGGGCACGGATTAAAAACCCGCGCGCGCGCTCGGAGGCAGCGACGGTGTGGGGTTCGTGGTGCGCGCTGCGCGCTGCGCGGCCGGAGTTAAGACGGTGAGGCGACAGAGAGGACCTGCCACGCCGCCATGAGCCTGCGCGCACCGAAACTGCCATTTATTGCCTGCCAATGCTGCGCCCGCCCTCCTTCTCCTTTCCGCGCCGCGAGAGAGACAGAGGCCACAACCGGTAAAAAAAATCACATCAAATATTTGTACACATGGTACAAATCAAATCTATTTATAAAACATTTTGCATAGATAGGATGTAAATCGCGAGACGAATCTAATAAGACTACTTAATTCATGATTTGCGACAGTGATGCTACAGTAACCATCTGCTAATTATGAATTAATTATTATCCTTAAATTTGTCTCGCGATTTACAACACATCTATACAAAAAATTTTATAAATAAATTTAATTTAATACTTTAAATTAGTAAAATTCTATCACAGAAACTTTTTGCGTTTCATCTATACGAGGCCAGAGACACCACACCAGCAGCTGCTGCTGATAGAGAAGAGAGAGACGAGAAGGGGGGCCAGGAGATAGAGAGGGGGGTACAGGTACAGTGCCGTCGAGCAATAGAATATGGGAGCAACGTGATGGCTGGCCCTGCCCCTGCCGTGCGGTGCCGCCGGCCTCCTGGATATGGGCGTAGCTTGTATGGAATGTGCTGGAGCCTGGAGTACTCGCAAGGATTGCCGCATGATGATGGTGGCGTGCTCCAGAATTCAGCCCTGCATGCATGTTTCCATCCGGGGTCTGCCCATCTGGTCAATCCAATATTCAAAGCCTCGGAGCCAGCCAGAGAAATCCCACAGGCGCGAATGCTCGCAGGAACAGAGAAATCCCAGCGTGAAAAATCGCTGTCCAATCGAACAGCACGCGCCGCGCACTCCAGCCAGAAAACTTGCGCCCGCCGCGCAGGCCGGCCCTGCCCGCCTTGTTCGCTTGCGCCCCGACGACGCGCCCCCGCCGACACCGCCTGGTCGATCGGGCGCGGGCGCCGGCCCGGCCCTGCACGTCCCGCCGCCCTGGTCCGCCGCGCGGGGTCAAGACCGGGAGACACGAGAGCTGCTTTTGCTGCCGGCTTTACGTGCCGCGGACAGCTGCTTTCAATCCGGCCCTGCTCCTCCCGCCTCGTCCACGGACGGGAGCGCGCGAGTGCCGCAGGCATGCTCGCGGCACCGAGTCGGGCACGGCGACGCGGCCGCGGGGTCCAAACCACCCGAACATGCGCGCGGGTCCCGGACGGAGTCCCCCGGCGCCCCCCCCCCTCGTGTCCGTCCACATCACCCGTCCTCGCGCGCCCTGGGTCGGGCGGGTCGCGCTCCATCACCCCACGCCGCCGGCCGCCTCCCTCTCCCTCCTCCGCTCTCCTGCGCCACTAGCCCGGCGCGTCGCGGAGCGGAGCGGGCGGCGTCGCTGTCGCCTCGCGGCGTCTTGTTTATTAGCACTCGCCACGTGCCCACGATCACCGGGGGTCACCCCCGTTTGCCACCGGGCGCCGGCGTCGGATTGGCCATCGGGGCGTTGAATAAACGGACGGACGGGGGGGGGGGGGGGGTCGGCAGTGTGCGTGCGGTGATCTAGTCGGGGATACGCGTGACGTAGCCGGAATCCATGTCCCGCGGGCGACCAGCGTGCCCGTGCCCCGCGTACGCAAACACGTGTGGGTGGTCCGGTGTGACAGAACCGCCAAATTAAATCTCTAATTAAGTATAATGGCCGTCGTTTGAACACATTGGGCGTATTAGTTTAACGGTTTAATTTGGCGATCCTTTCTCAACCCACGGCCCGATCGAAACATCACCGGTAGTCCCACGCGAAGGTGGGCACAGATGGTACAATCACGGCATATTACTTGAAAATATAAACTCAATGAAAACGAAACAATAAGTTTTACAAACCGAGTTAAAATATATGCAATTAATTTACAAAACTTTACAATAGATGGTCTGAAGTTCGAAATCAAAAGGTCCTACATCTATTCTAACTATCACCAGTTCTGATCCTTCTCGACCGGTCGGACCGGTTCACCCAACCGATCGGACCGGTCGGCACCATTCTGCCGCCTCCACCGGTCAGACTGGTCCCACGGGCCGGTCAGACCGGTCTGCGCAAAACAGAGAGTCTGAACACTTTGCCCTTGAGTGTACAACCCGACAATCCCCTAACATAAGGGTCCTCCACCACCTCCCACCCCTCTGCATCCCGGCGGATGAACTTGACACAGCAGGGGCAGAAGTCGACGTCCGGGTGCCCTGAAATAATAATTGTGGCAACAAACCCTGAGTATACTAATACTCAGCAAGGCTTACCCGACCAGTGGGTATAACTTAGCCCACATACCTAGACATGCACGGCGTTTGGCTGGTGGTTTGTTTGCAGAAATAGCAACTAGAGGTGTATCCTTACTTTCAATATTTTAGCCGCATATTTTATATAGATAGACTATCACTAATATTTGCCTATCTACACACGCATGTTGGAGCATCCAATTAAGATTCAGAATAGTATTCATTTTTATATCTCTAATATCCTAACTCATTTGCTACGAGGTGACAAAGAGATCAAGGCCCTCATATCCGCGAGACACGGCGAATCGATCCGATTTAACCTTGCAAGGTGGACCTAACCAACACGGCACGTATAGGCCCCGTCGGACCACACGCACCAACCATTCCCCTCCCACCTCGAACTACAGGACCACCCCACCATCATATGGTCAGCCGAGCTCAACGTGAGACCAACAAAAGTAAACATGCATCCCCATTTCTCCGCGACTACTCGACTACCCCAGGAGGTGAGTTGAAGTCCTGTACTTTCGAAGCAAAGCAGTACTAGGCTTACCGGTTTCGACTACCTCCTACTCCCAGCATGCGATTAGTACAATTCAATCCCCGATCAGCACTGCCACAACGACCGGTCCTTAATCGCCACGGACGGGGCTAAAACACCCAGGAACCCTGTCCTGCTGCCAAACCTAATACCATCATCCCCGCCCGGTCTCACATCTCCATATCCATTTCAATCTATTTCTCAAATACTGAAGTATAAAGATAATAATGTATATCGCGAGTAACCGGCAATTACTCGGCTTCTAAAGTTTCCTGTGTCTCGCGAGTGACACGAAGTCACCCGACTTCTACCGAACATATTTAGCCTGGCACCGCTATCGACCTAGACATACTTGTAAAAACTCAAGGAAATCTAGGGATCATGCAGCTAGTGTTCCAATCAATTCCTAATACGTAATGCACAAGTAATAGATAAAATATATACATAGTGAATCATAATTTAAAATAATAGGACATGCACCGGAGTTTGCCTTGAATCTGCTGCTCAACATTAGGGTGAGTGGGGCCTTGAGCCGACTCCTCGCGACCCTCCTGCTGCGGGGCTTGCCCCTGGGGCCCCTGTGGCTCCGCAACCACCTCTTATACGACCTCCTCCGCTGCGGCTGTTACACGTATGCATATGCATATGACATGAGAAATGCATGCACGATTTATAAAAATTACAAGTAATCAATACCCAAATAAATTTCCAACTAACTGTGTCAACAACCACCTATTTACCCCTGCTCAGCCCAGCTATACCGGTCAGACCGGTCCACCCGACCGATCAGAGAGGTCCCCCTTAGCCTACTGTGATACCGGTCAGACCGGTCCCTCCGATCGGCAGACCGGTCCTACCCAGACTAGAATCTAGAAACCTTGGCGCGGCGAAAATCGCCCACCAACTCCAAATACCTTCTAGGATATAGTTCAGGGGTTCATGTGGATGCTTTTGACCAGAGGAAACCACCTAAAACCTTCTAGAACAAGAGATCGATCCAACCCTAACCTATTTACCTTGAATGGCTCCTCCCCCATGAAGAACTTGCGATCCCGCGTCACCCCATGGAGGAGAACATGGGGAAGTTGATCCTCCACCGATTTGAAGCTCTCCCCGCCCTTGGAATCCAATGGAGAGGAGGGATTTGGAGGTGAGGGTTTGAGGGAGGAGGGAGCTCGGGAGAGAGACGGGCTGGGCGCTGGGGATGATGAATGAATCGTTGGGGGAGAGAGGAAAGTGATTTAAATGCTGTGGGGCCTAAAATCGCCAACTCGGTTTAGACCGGTCAGACCGGTCCGGGCTGAACTGGGCAGAAGTTGTTAAAAAGTTTCCCTCCAGTGGTTTGTAGCGCTTATGACCGTAATTAGCCTTAATGACAAGTAATTAACACCTGAGGTGTTACATCCGGTCAGCCGGTTAGTCCCGGTTTGCAGGGAAAGGGATGATGGTATGTGCCTGGATCGACGTGGATTTTTAAAATCCTGAGAAGCCTTTTTTTATTTACACCAACATGAGTAGTTTGTGGTCATTGGTTAGCGTGGCATTCTTCTTTCTCTGTGGAGCCTGCTGCATCTGCTTCGGAAGATGCCTGGTTGACATTCCCATCCATAAGTTGATGTTTTAGCTTATTATTAGAAGTGTATAGATAGAGCATCTTATTGTCAATGCTTGAGCGAACTGCACGTAGGCCAAGCCACCCGGGCGATCCGCCAGCCTCACTGTGCCACGTACTACAGATTTGTGCTAGCAGGGTAGTAGCAGCAGTAGCGCGCATGATTGCCGAAAAGCTCCATCGATCGAGCGTCGGAATTAAGCTTTTTTTTTCACCTGCAATGGAATCTGATGGCCACCACACCAAGGTCGCGGCCACTAGCGTAGCACGGCGTCCACGATCAAAAAGCGCCGCCGCTGCAGAGACGGGGAACCGGCCGGGATGGATGCTGGCATGTTGGCAGCGGGACGGGGACTCAAGCCCAGTACAGCAACTTTCCTGCGCGAACGCGGGGCGCATCGAGCCGCCGTGCCCACGTTGCCCACTGTATGTGCGATTCCGCCGTTCCGGCCACTGGGGGGGGCGGGGGGGGGGGGGGGGGGGGGGGGGGTGATTCGAAGCTGCAGGACAGGAGCAGCCGGAAGAGAGTAACTCTGGCCGTGTCGGACCCAGGGTTAACCAAATCGGTGGTAACCGGTCTGGTTTGGTTTGACCGGAACCGGTTCGGGCCGGTTACGGTTTGGGCTGGTATCAAACCGATCCTAATTCAAAATTCAAACTTGAATTCAAAAAAATGAAAAATTCTCAAAAAATTTCTAAAAATACTTCAAGGTGCGACAAATATAATAGTGTCAAATTTTCTCAAAAATTCATTCATTTAACATACTTTTTGGACATTTGAAGTTAAAAAAAAAAGAAAAAATGAAACCGTCTATTAAACCCCACTTGGTAAACTGGTCAAACCAGCCGATATACTGGTCCAAACTGGTGGCACTGAGAATTTTAAATTCAAATTTGAATCCAACCAGTTTGGACCGGTTTCCGATCAAATCGGTCCAAGCCCGCCGATTTGACCGGATTGGTCGGATTTGTACACAAACCGCAAACCGCGAGCCGCGGCTGCGCGCATTGATGGCCGCCGGGCCGGGGCGCGGCGTGCTCCTGCCCTGCTACGCTCGGCGCGCTCCGCCGTGGGGCGCTGCCGGCTGCGGGCGGCCGGCTCCATTTATTGTTCGCTGCTCTGAACTCGGCTGTCAGCTCAGCTGAGCCGATCCACCTCATTCTCGAGTCAGAGGGAACCGGCGGACGGCGGCGCCTCCGTTCTCGGCCTGCGGGCCGCGAGCAAAACAAAGGGCGAGTTTAGTTCAAAAAATTTTCACTTCGAAATTTGTGACTTTTTCTTTGGACACAGGCATAGATTACTAAATGTAGTTAAATAACAAAACTAATTATATCGTTTGGATGTACACGACGAGACGAATCTTTTGAGCCTAATTAGTACATGACTAGCCATAAGTGCTACAGTAACCCCACATGTGCTAATGATGCGGTCAAAGGACTCAAAAGATTTCTCGCGGTTTCCAAGTGAGTTCTGAAATTAGTTTTTTAATTAGTATCCGAAAAACCCTCCCGACATCTAGTCAAACCGTTACCGTGACACCCAAAAATTTTTTTGTTTGGGAACTAAACGGCCCCAAACGCAAGCGACAGGGCGAAACCGGTTCAGGGCTCCTGGAGCTCGTGTGCGACCAGGCTCTGATCTGATCTGATCTGGAACTCTGATCTGATCCTCCCCCGGCCGCGCCGAGGCAGCTGCCGCTCGGCGGTGGACGGTGGTGGAGGCCAGCGGGTGTCCTCTCTCTCTGTCTCCGATCATCCGATGTCCCCGGCCGCGCACGGCACGGCGGGCTTGAGAAACGGCTTCCTTCTGAACGGACATGTGCCAAGCCTGGCACGTTTGAATTCGCTGATGTGAACTTTACGGAGTATGTTCTGCACTCGTACGACCGCTTCGGAAGCTCTCCAGGCCAATCAATGTCCATGACAAATTTTAATTTCAAACATGACCGACAAAATAACAAACCAATTCCCGGGGACCAGCTGCGAATTTTTGGTGGGGTTTCTTCAAAATTCATGTGAGAAGTACTAGAAGCATGAAACTCTCCAGCGGTGTGTTTTTATTTTTACCGCCCCCGTAAGGAGTACCGCGGGGCGATAAAAGGGAAAGGCTTCTTCCGGCTGGGGCGAGGGAAAAAGTTGGGAACAGGATTACAGGATCCCGATGCCGCCGCGCTGCAGTGCCTGCTGCTGCGCTGAGAAAGTCCGGGCCCCAATAATGAAGCGAAGCCGGAAGCGGCCGGCCCTGCCGGCAGCCTGCGCGCGCAGGCTGCGGGCCGGCCGCGGCCGGAGCAGGCAT
The DNA here is from genome assembly GCF_016808335.1 of Panicum virgatum. Lineage (NCBI taxonomy): Eukaryota > Viridiplantae > Streptophyta > Magnoliopsida > Poales > Poaceae > Panicum > Panicum virgatum. Next base: position 54,592,653 of record NC_053146.1, read on the forward strand.
GCCCGCGCCTCGAGCCGTGCGCCGCTGTTACTCGCTGTACCCGCGCGCCCGAGCCGAGCCGAGTTGACCCCGCGCGACGGCAGCCCAGCTTCTCCTGCCCTCCACTTGTTTTTTGTTTCTTTCAACTGTGCCGGCCACGTCCGCCGTGCCTCCCGGGTGGCCGGGGCCCCTCGTGGTCCCCGTCCCGCCGCCGTACCACCGCGTGAGGGAAGCCGGCGCCCGCGTCCCATCCCCGCCCCGGGCGGGGCGCGCGCGCGGACACGGAGGGAACAGTGGGCAGCGGCGCCGGCGGGGCGGGGGTTCCCTTTCCGCTTGTCCGTTGGCCAAGGCCCGGCCAGCGCGCGCCGATCCTGACGCGTAACGAACTGGTGGCCTGCGCTGCGACGGGATGGGTGCGGGAGACACGGCCGCGAGCTGGGCTGCGGCGTGCGGCTGCTGCAGTGGCTGCGCCTCGGGACACGTGGCTGGATCTGCGGGCAGGGGTGCCGTGAGCTGCCTGCCGCACTGTGGGTCTGTGACTTGACTCTGCGCCCGCCCCCCGCCCCGCGGGCTCGCACGCGGAGGCCGCCGCGAGACCCTGGGTTGGGCCGGGCGAGCCAACATTTCTGATCCTTCTGACCGACGACGACGCCGCGCGCTGGCGTGCAGCCTGGTTTGAACATGCTACTGATAAAAGGCTTGCAAATTCAAAGAGTATTCGGCAACAAACCTTACGAGTTACGAAATGTTAACTGTTGGCTACAGCTGAAATTCTAAACAGGTGCTTGCAGAAACAATGGCTGGCTGACACTCGCACTCACACAAGATACTAGCACTCCGCTCACTCTGCGCCAATCCATCGGAGCAAGCCCCGTCGCGCTGCGCTGTGAACAGTTCTTTTACGAAAGCGGCAGGAAGTAGCAGTATGGTACCGGTACGATTTTTATAGTATAACGGGGTACAGGCGGAGCAAGGAGATCCTGTCATCGCCGAGAAGCTGTCGCGGAGAATTGGGGAAACGGCCGGCCCTGTTTACTCCAGGCCCAGGCCCCGGCACGTACGTACGCAGCGCTCAGAACGCAGCCGCTTCCTGCTCCGCCATTTCCATTCTCCTACTCGAGACGCAGGCCTCCCTGTCTCGACGCAACTGGTACTAGCGATCATTGCTCCTGCGTCGAGCTAGTTTAATCCTTGCTTCATTTGCATGCAGTCCAGCCGGGAGAGGGGGGAAAAAGAGACGACGGCTACTGTGTTCATGCGCGCGCGTGTTGGGATGTTTAGTTGCGCTCCGTAAAATTTTTGAAAAGATATCTTTCTACATTTGAAATATTAAACATAGACTAATTACAAAAATAATTACAGAACTCGTCTGTAAATCGCGAGTCGAATCTAATTAGCCTAATTAATCCGTCATTAGAGGCTATTTACTGTAGATTTACTGTAGTAATTTAACGTCTGATTACAGCCTAATTAGGTTCATTAGATTTGTCTCACCATTTATAGACAGCAGTCGCAATGTGTTTTTTATTTCGTCTAGATTTTAGTCTCATGCAAGTGCCGCAAAGATTGACGGACATGACTGTACATGCGATACAAGAGGAAAGGTTAACCACATGCTTACATGCATGTAACGTGACAGTGCTTGCGCTAGCTAGCTAGCTCGCCTGTGTCTAGAGGCTACAGGTGCCAAACCTACCGGATTATCACTCACCGGCTGTAAATAGTCGCCGGGAAGATTTCGTTAGCTTTAGCTGCAAATCTTCGCTCTGATCATTGACCGACCAAGTGCGACCTGCGCTTTTGTCTGGAGCATATTGCACAGCCCCCCGGCAGTATCCTGCCTACCTTGTTCTTCTCCAATTCGATCTTCCCCCGGCCGGGAGTACTCAAGCAGCTGAAGGTCACGGATGAGAGAGAGAGAGAGAGAGATGCATGTACTGGCACGTGATAGGGACACGACGAAGGAATCGACACCTCCCCATCGGTTGACACCGAAAGTGCACGAGAAAGCGAGATCATATGTATGCTCCGTGTGGACGCCCGGCCGAGCCGACTAGTCGGCCAGCTCGTCCCGATAACTATGATGATGGTAGCAGCTTCTTGCCTGCTTGTGTGCCTCTGTGGGCTCTACCGTACCCTCTTTTTTTTTTTCCAGTTTTGGCGTGTGATCACGGCGGGAACCTGTCGCACGTATTGCTCCGTGGTGTCGTTGCTTGCCGCCTCCTGTTATTGGAGGACCGGCGTTAACCTGAGTCCCCTTTTCGAGCTTCTTTTAGTGCTAAGTGCGCCACTTTTTGTTGGTGGCTAGCACTACGTCGCGTGCTTATTGTGCTATGCTGTACTAGTACTCGCTCATTTGATCATTTCAGGGTCTCTGGTTTTTGTGCTACAATACACGCGCTTAGGAAAAAAGCTTGGGCCCTTTTCCCTCCAGTCCGGATAGAGTTAGGCCCGTTAGCGGAGTCCACGGGCCTCCCAAGTGTGAATAAATATATGATATCGCGAAAGCCGAAAGCCCATGGCCCACTTATTCGCTGAGGATCAATAACAAACAATAGTGGGCACAGAAAAGGAGTTGCATTCTGGGCTTTCGAGTGTAAATTAAAAATATTCTTGTCCCCAAGGAAAGAACAAGCATTTGCTCATCTATGCAAAGGCTGCCATTTGGACACCTGACAACAAATCTATATATCCTATATAGATGGAACCCTCTAAACATCATTAACTCTGATTTTGCTGCAACAACATAAAGCCACATCATCACTTAAATCTAAACCGTTAGATTTCTCAAACCTCATATCATCCATATCATCCGATTGTTTTCTCAGCCCCTTTCTTTACTCAGCAACTTTGGCAGATTAAGAGCCTCCCCTCTTCTTTACTCAGCACCTTGGCAGATCAAGAGACCACCACAACTAATGGCACTAATGGCATTAGTACTCCATCAATCATCCACGTTCCCACTCCTTCGTGCCTTGACGTACTCCTATCTACCAACAATGAAAGGGGAACAAAATGCTCTCCTTCCCACTCACGTCATTTGCCCCTTGGGCGTGCCTTCCATGGACAACGAATCAAATAGTCAGCCACCACGTCTCCAACTTCTCATCCATTCCAATTTTCAGTAAAGCCACAGGTTGCAGCTACTAAGAATCATAATAGTATATAATTACCGATGTGTTTCTCTATTCTCCTAGCACATGCGTCTAAGATCAACCTCTGGACCCTTTCATCACTCCCCAGTTCTCCAATGGCCTTGATGATGGGATTCATGTATGCTCGCTTGGTCGATTCAGCAGGCGTGCAGGAGCAACAAGTTTCCTGCCATGGCCACATCACAACATATTCGATCTACCGCATTGATGTCGTTCCTTATATACCCAGGTTATCCATCTAAATATTCCAACAACAATTCCTTCCAATGTATGTAATTCTTCATCTATTCTTATTGTAATTTTAGTAGGGAAATTTTTTTTAATCATCTGATGACCCTCCTTATGTTGATGCAGCTAGATAAAAAAAAACCATTGTTTGCCTGAAATTCTTATTTTCTAAATTGGCAAGTTGTATCTCTAGAGCACGAGAACCAGCTCTCTTTTTCGGAAGGTAGCATTACATAAAGTTAGGAATTTCATATGCAAGCATTTAATTGACTTTTTACTTATTTTTTTCTTTACATCCAGTGTCTAATTTATTAGCATGCCTCTCTGAAGTGACCAACTTTAAGGTTTCACCTGAGTTCCAGTTATTTTGTCACTGATTTTCTTTTTATGTTCAACATGGTACTAAAGATATCCATCTTTTACTTCTTGACATGTATGCATGGCCCTCTTTATATCTGTGTACTCACTCAACAATTGTTCCATCATTTTTTGATATGATCCAAATATTCCCGCAGCAACGCGCGGGGAATTCATCTAGTATACTTGTTATCGAGGATCTTTGTAGAAATGGGCCGACACACATCGAGATTCAAGATCCGTTGATTTTATTGTATGCGCCCCCCCAAATTTGGCATACTGTATGATTCGCCAAAAGTTCACAAACGCTGTGTTCGCTTGGCTGTGGTTGATGGCTGGTGCTGATTTGTTATGAGAGAATAATACTGCTAACTGGCTGGTAGCTGGTGGCTGGTGCTGATTTAGTATGAGAGAACAGTACTGTTGGCTGGTTGGCTGACAAGCCAAGCGAACACAGCGAAAAAACTACTATTGTCAAGAGAAACGACGTTCTGCTGGAATTGATCAATATTTATGGAAACGGTTATGAGTCCCTCTGCAGTGCAACATATGTACACATGCAATTCTAAACTTCTACTGATTTTGAATTATTTGTTATGTGCACGCAAAATAATCCTACTATGATTCTGTTCGGCTAGCTTGTCAGCCAATTAGGCAGCAGTGTTTTTCTCTCATACCAAATCAGCACCAGTCACTAGTCAGCAGTACTTTTCTCTCGCAACAAATCAGCACCAGCCCGCGACAAATCAGGCTTGTTGCTCCACCAGGCAGAAAGTTGTATGATGAACAACATATCAAACAAAATATTGTGGTTAGACCCTGGACAACAAGAAGTTTACAAAAATTGGACATCTCAACCGTTTCAGAACACCAGGCCCGAAGGCCAAACGCTCAGCTGTTACATCTGGACTGAATAAAATTGTTCAACACCTTTATGTTTCAGACAGTCAATGTTGTTGACGGAAACTCCCGTTGAACCTCACCTTTGCTTCTTTGAGAATTTCGCCATCAATTTGATAACCGTAGAAGACCACATATTTAACAAAGCAGCCATTCAGCGTTAGTTTGATTTCTGAGCCTACTCCTTACAACTGGCACCTGCCTCTGAAAGTCTGAACAAACCTTGGTTACTTGCACCCTTAATCATTTCTGCACATCTGCTTGCTCCATTGTATTATACTACTATCGAACAAGAAAGAGTTGCAAGAAACCCCAGAACGCAAGCAAGCAAACCTTTGCAGGCCGAGGTGATTAACAACTTTTGATTTCTCCCACCAAACACCATCTTGCATGCGTAACCTCATCAATTAACAATGCAATCTAAACGGCACTAATCATTTCGCATCTCAATCGCATGCGATAACTAACATGCCTGAATAATGTTCCCGATGGACGATCGATTCGATCACCTCAGCTTGGTCAGCTTCCAGCTCCGCCTGTCCAGGGGCTCGCTGCTCCCGGTGACGTCGTCCAGGTCCGTCACCTCCTCGCTGCTGGCGGCTGCCGCCACCGGGACGATCTCCTTGGTCGTCCGCCGCTCGCCGCTGAACCTGAGCATCTCGACCACCTCGGCCATGGCGGGGCGGCTCTCGGCGTTGCTCTGCGTGCACAACATGGCGGCCTCGACCACGGCGCGGAGCTGCTGCGCGTCGAACCGCCCGGCGAGGCGCGGGTCCGCGAGGCGCTCCCACTTGCGGCGCTCCACCAGCGGCGCCGCCCACTGCACGATCTCCCGCTTGACGCCGCCCGGCAGCTTCTCCAGCGGGCGGCGCGCGCTGATGAGCTCCAGCAGCAGCACGCCGAAGCTGTAGACGTCGCAGCTCTCGGAGACCTTCCCCCACATGGCGTACTCCGGCGCCAGGTAGCCCAGCGTGCCCTTCACCCGCGTCGTCAGGTGCGACACGCCGTCCGGGATGAGCTTGGCGAACCCGAAGTCGGCGACCTTGGGCACGAAGTCCGCGTCCAGCAGCACGTTGCTCGCCTTGATGTCCCGGTGGATGATGTGCGGGTTCGCCTCGTGGTGCAAGTACCTGCACGACACGGATCCGGTTATTCTTAGCAGAGGATCGATCATGAGATGGCGTATCCTGACCGTGGCAGGAACCAATGAACTCACGCGAGCCCCTCGGCGGCGCCGATGGCGATGGCGACGCGGCGTGCCCAGTCGAGGGGTTGATGCTGCTGTGACGAAGGGACGCCGCGCTGGGGGTGGAGGTGGGTGAGCAGGCTTTGGTTGGGCATGTAGTCATACACGATGAGGCGCTCGTCGCCGCCGGCGTAGAAACCGCGGAGACTGAGCAGGTTCTTGTGCCGGACACGTCCGAGGATCTCCACCTCGATGGCGAACTCCATCTCCGCCTTGGCCGTCATTGCCTTCAACCGCTTCACCGCGATCTGAACACGACACGTACCAACACCACCTTTAAATATTTCTCAGGACGGATGCGCCGGCCGGCGGCGGCAACAAACGACTACGACATACATGTAAAACTGATAGCAGCCGCCATGGACGGATCGTGCACGCACCTCGACACCCTTGGAGGTTCGGCCCCAGTAGACGGTGCCGAACCCGCCCTCCCCAAGCTTGTTGCTGTCGTTGAAGTTGTTGGTCGCCTGCAGGAGCTCCTTGAGGCTGTAGATCTCCCATGGGTAATCCATGCTCCAGTTCTTGGGCGTCCTCGATGGATTCGTTCTTCAATTTCATCCGATCCAGGACGGCGCGACGAGTCACAAGAAAAAAAGAGATTCATCAGCTCAACTTATCGCCAAATCAGAGACAGTACGCACAGTCGTGTTCATGATGCATATTATTAGGCGGAGCTAGACCAAAACTTTGGGGAGTGCACACCTTTTAAGGCACATTTCAGAGAACTCTCAAACCAGCTCCTTGCTACAGTAGTGGAGAAACTTACGGTGAAGTAAAATGAGTGGCTTAACCAACTCCTAGTTTTTTCTCGTATATTTGTGAAATGGCTCCTACTTTGTGATTTTGCGAAGTGATAAAATTGTTTACCAAATTAAAAAATAATTAATAATATTTATCAATGTATTCTGGTGAGGTTTGAAGAATAGAAGGCCAAAATTACAAAAAAAAAAAGTTGGTTTGGGTGGTCAAAATAACTCATTGGATCCCAAAATTCTCATGGGTTTATTGAGAAACAAAATGTTCCAATTCTTAACAAAATTGTCCAATCAATTTAGTTAGCATATATAGATCATGAAAAGTTATTTTTAGAGTAAGTGATTAAATTTTTAACAGGTGACCTCATAAATATAAACACTACTACAGATCGGGCCATTTGTTCCAGTTCCAAAGGGCTATTTGTCCCGGTTTTGGAACCGGGATTCGGCCGTCGGGAGGCTTTTGTCCCGGGTGGTAGAACCGGGACAAAAGGTCCCTCGCGCTAAAAAAATCTTTGCGCCCTGCGGGATTCGAACCCAAGAACTATTGACTAGCGCATGGCTTCCTTACTAACTCACCTAAGTAGTACATGTGACTCAGTAAAGAATAACTCCCTTTTGAACTATCACGTGGAGGGCCTATTGTCCGGGTTGGTACCACCAACCGGGATAAAAGGGTCACCATTTTGTCCGAGTTAGTGTTACCAACCGGGATAAAAGGGTTGGGACTTTTGTCCCGGGTGGAGCCACCAACCGGGACAAAAGGCTCATGTCTCCCCCGCTGGCCCGGCTAGACTTTAGACCCGGGACAAAAGCAACCTATTGTCCCGGGCCCAAAGACAATCGGGACAAATGGCCTGGAACAAAGGTCTATTCTGTAGTAGTGAAAATACATCATATGCTGATAAACTTTGAGATAACAATAAATTGCACGGGCCTTTAGAAAAATTGCTTGCGAGGAGAGAACTGTGACTAAAAAGTAGCGAGGCTGAGCAAAGAAAGTAGCAGAATAGATGGTGTTTTGGGGGATTAAATGGACGATGAGTTACAGCGTGAGGCCTACTTACTGACACGCCACAAATGGTTGTGTGACCTACTGTGTGGATCAATGCAGCTCAATCAGACTTGGCCTGTTTAGTCACTGGGGACACGAAGCTTGCTGGTTGCTGGGTCTTAACATGAGGCTGCTGCTCAGGCGCGGCTTAGTTTGCCGGCCACCCGGCCTAGCTCGTGGGTGCATGACCTTGGCCCAGGGGGGGTGCGTGTGTGGTCAAACGAGGATGGTTAGCACTAGAAATTGGTTTTGCCGTGGGTGCACTCGCACCCACTCTTTCCTACGTAGCTCCGCGCCTCCGCCCAGCATATATGTGTACCTGCGACGGCCGGCGGGCGCCGCGGCTGGCTTCGGCTCGTCATCGCCGGTGACGCAACAGAAGCACCTGTTGATCATCTCCACGCCACGGGCCGATCCACGGACCACGCGCGCGCGCGCCGAAGAGGCAGGGCGCACGACCTGGATCTGGGAGACGAGGAGGAAGACGACCGATCTGGACGCGGATGTGGATGCAGGTGAGAAACCGAGGCTGGAAGAGGAATGTTTCCAGGGGCGGCTAGCTCGCTAGGTCTTGCCTGTTGTTTGGCTCGCTTGCTACAAAATTGTCCTTGTGTTTGCCTCTCCTTGGAGACTTCACACCTCTAACAGTGACCTCCTCTCCTGTCCTGTGAAGACGCGCGTGGACGCGTGGTGAAGTGTGGTCTCTAGAAGCCAGAAGAGGCACCTCTTACAACCTCAAACCAGTGGCAGGTGTGCTGGGACTGAATGATACTACTCATTCCTTCTATTTTTAAATGATATTGTATAGTCTTCCAAATAATATTTTAACTACTCATTTATCATTATTATATCACTATTTATGGTCATAAAGTTACAATCATGATAAAAATATATTTGATTATGAATCCAATCACATAAAATTTGTATTATAAAAATAAAAAATAGTCAAATTATTAGTCAAAGATTGCAAAGTTTGAATCTGATATGTGTGTGCACCTTATAAAAGTAGATGGAGAGAGTAGTAGAGTAAAATACACTAACAATCTTAAACTTGTGATACTTAGGTCCATTAACTCGGAAAGGGCATTTTTACGTCGATAAACTTTTTAAGTTACTCACCGTGTGTGTGTAAAGTTTGCACTTAACACTACATTACATTACACGTTGATTGCACGGTCCCAACTCCCAAGATTGTCAACACGGATTATGATGAAAATTTACGCTTTTGCCCTTGACTTTCTTCTCCACCATGTCATCTCTATCTTCTGCTCTGCCTCTAAGCTAACGGATTACTTGTCGATCCCGCCACTTGCTAGGACCGCCCGACAGCCCGAGATAGGGTTAGATTGGAGAGAATGAGAGGAGATGGAAATAAATAATAAGTTAGGAGACCTACAATCAGCATGCTATCTTATGCTCTCAGCTTTACATGTAAACGTGGATATGTAACCACCTGTAGTGAACAATCTAGAAATCTAGAAATGCACTTTCAAAGTTAATAGAACAAAGTGACACACTCTCGTATGTTTAAAGAATAAAGACCGCCAATTCATTTTACTTTACTTAATTATATATATAGACCTCGCAGCTCCTCTCATTAGCCTGACAACTACTCTCTACTGTCCATCTGAATATCAGATGGATTGCATGGCAGATGACCCGTGCGTGCTAGCGAGCAGCGACTAGGTCAGTCAGGCAGTTGAACTCGACACATCAGAGCAGGGGCACCACGTTATGATTCACGACAGGGATTTGTTCGGACTGCTTCTGAACATTCCTTGTTCATTTTCACGCGGCTCAGTGCATTTGTCTGATGTATATCCTAGCTTGTGAATAAGCCGGCAGTTTTCTTATTTCCCAGCAGACCGAGTGAAGCGATCTAGCGCTGGAAGCAGAACAAAAAACAAAGAGATTTACCACTTACCGCACCTAATCTGCTAGGGACTGCTGCCGCTTCTATTTGTTTATGGATGAAGATGTCACTTCACTTTGGTCAATGAAATTCAAATGGAAATCCATGGAAAGCTCGCAGCAAGACCTGCCAATAAATCACTTGAGGCCTAGAGAAAAAGAAAAAGAACCGCATCTGCAGAATGCAGAGAAAGCAACAGATGTTAGGTTCAGAACCAAAATTCACTCTTTATTTTGTCAGCTTGCTTGTCTCCTGCTCATCTATTGTCTCTAAGCAGAATGTACATATCTGAACTCAAGATTCCGGCTGTCAGGCTGCATAAGCAATCTCACTGTATCAATGATAAAACAAGAAGAGAAGATACGACACGACACAACACATAAAACAGAAAACAAGCAACAAGCCAGCAACTATTGGCCCTGTTTGGTTTTATCAGTAGCGCAAACTTTGATCAATAATTAGAGATACTAAATAAAGTCAATTTACAAAACTAACTCTACAACCCGGCGCTACTTCACGAGACAAATCTAATAAGGTCTTTGACCGTACGTTTAGAGGATGGTTATTGTAGCATCACTGTAGCCAATCATTAATTAATTACCATCATTAGATTCGTCGCGAAAAGTTATACATATCTGTAAAAAGATTTTACAAATAAACTTAATTTAGTATTTCGTGCATTAAAAATTCTTTTTATAGCGCAAGTAGCGCAACCAAACGGTTATTTGGTTGCCAGATGCCACAAGGAAAACAGATCCTCTGCTGCACAGTGAATGTGCTCTAGGTTGTATAACCATCGTCGGTATGGAGCAAGTAACGTCTCTACTGCACAGGATCTCTTGATCTTACGACTGCAAATGCGATACTTGCACTTGTTGCATTGGAAATAGCTTCTTGTAGTCACAATTTATAATTCATAAAAGGGAAAAGTCTAATTTTCACTCCCGAACTATCGCAAAAGTCTGATTTTCAACCTTAATCACGAAACCGGACAACATAGGCCATCCAACTGTCAAAACTGGACAAATTTGGCCCTTGTAGTGGTTTTGAAGGTGGTTTTACATTTTCTAAATAAATAAATAAATCTAATTAGATTTAAAAAAATCAAAACTAATTCACTTTAAATCAGAAAAATATGAAACTAGTACCAAATTTTTTCTAAAAATATAACCTATCTATTATTGGTCCATTTGAATCGTAGTTATTAAAAATAATAGGCATAACTGCAAATAGCCAAATATTATAAACATAAAAAAATAGATCTGAATAGCTCACAAGTCATGTGACGATAGATAGGTTACATTTTTAGAAAAAAATTTATACACATTTCCTAATTTTTTGACTTAAAATGAATTACTTATAATTTTTTAGTGTAAAATTGAATATTTTTAATTCTCACAAAATGGAAAACCACCTTCAAAATCACCCAGGGGCCAAATTTGTCCGGTTTTGACAGTTGGATGGGCTATGTTGTCCGATTTAATAGTTGAAGGTTAAAAATCAGATTTTTGCGATAGCCGGACTTTTCCCTTCATAAAAATATGGGTGATACTAAAGCTCTAAGCAGCCGAAAATGATGCTGCGCTTCTTCCAGCTCTCGTCAGCTTGTTGAGGATTTATTTCTCTCGTCAAAATTGCCCCCACCCCTCTCCTTTTGCACCTATCGTAATCGAACTGAATATGCAAATATGCCACGGTGCCCAAGTCAGCGAAAGATGATTTAAATACTTCAGCATGACTCGCACTCACTCTCTTCACGGGCGTAATGAACTAATTCCCCCATAACACGCATTCTTTTATGAGAACTAAGGAAAGACATAGAAGAAGTTCGAAACTTAGTCTTTTATATTTTCTTTCTTATTTTTGTCTTTTTTGGTTGGAGATTTGGAATCTAAGTACTCAGATATGCTTTGACTTTGTGGCCAGATAAATTCTTTTGTAGTAGTTCAAGACAGGATTTTACACTTAATCTATAAACATACTACATCCGTGCACGGATGGTTACTTAATCCATGATTTTTCATTTAGGGTGTATTTAGATCACTTTGTATTTTGCATTTTTGGAAAGGAATCTTTAATATTTGAAGTATTAAATGTAGACTAATCAAAAAACTAATTACAGATTTCGTCTGTAAACTACGAGACGAATCTAATAAGCCTAATTAATTCATCATTAGAGCATGTTTACTATAGCATTACTGTAGCAATTTAGTGTCTAATCACGTCATAATTAGGCTCATTAGATTCGTCTCGCGATTTACAATCCATTTGTGTAATGCGATTTATTTTTTTGACTACATTCAGTACACCATACAAACGATTTATAAAAATTTTGCATTTTGTGTTTTGGGATCTAAACAAGACCTTAATCTATAAGCCATGATTAATTCATAATTAGCGGATGATTATTGTAGCATTACTATTGCAAATCATGGATTAAATAGGCTTATTAGATTTATTTCGCGATTTACAACTCATCTGTGCAAAAAAATTTGCAAATAGATTTTATTTAGTATTGCATGCGTATGTCCAAATATTCGATGTGATGTTTTTTATTGTAAAATTTTGGGATTCAAACAGGGCTTTAGGAGAACCTTTGTACTGCTCCTCATAGGCGCGCGGAGCAAAGCGCACTCACCGCACCTCCTCCACGCACCCCTCCACCCCCTCTCCCTCCCTCCTCTTCGCGCCGAGCTGCAGCAGCGCGGCCCCGGCGGTGTAGCGTGGCGATAGGGCTGGATAACGAGCCATCTCGGCTCGTTAGTACACTGGCTCAGCTCGGCTCATTATACAAACGAGCCAACAGACTAGCTCGGCTCGGTTCGCTAAAAAGCTCGAGCCAGCTCGTTTGGCTCACGAGCCAAATCATAAAAATATATATAGAGAGATTATAAAAGCAAGTGAGCAACAAACACAATGTATTTATAATTTTAACACTAGAGAATATAAATCCATTCATCAATTGATCTTCAATTCCACACTTTATACATGACGATAAGTCCACAATTTCATAATTGGACTGGGATGAGCTATCGAGAGATATAAACTTGGCTCGTTACGGCTCGCGAGCCAGCTCGAGTTGACTCGATATAAAACGAACTTAATGAGCTGGCTTGTTATAAAATGAGCTGGCTCATTGTAAAACGAGTCGAGCTCGAGCCGAGCCATTAACGAGCGAGTCGAGCGAGCTAGCGAGTTACGAGTTTTTTGTCCAGTCCTATGTGGGGGGAGGCAGAGGCAATCCATTATGGCGCGCCAGCGGCAGTGCTGGCGCTCGATTCCAGACAGCCCACTCGTTTCACATGGGTTGAGCCGGCTGACCTTTTATTATTTCTCATCCAATTTTTTCCTTTTACCTTAATTTGGCTTGTGTTAACTAATTTTTCCATGCGCGCATCGCAAGCTGTAAGATATAAAAGTCTAGTTATCTAATTTAGAGCCACATACTCTTTTTTTATCTTTTTTTTTCAATCTTTTTTGTCTTATCTTCTTTATGTTCAGTTTTTAATGTTCTTTTTGACAAATACTGAGTTCAAAGTATGCTAAAAAGTTATCTCGATAAATTATATTTTTACAAGTTGTATCACGAACTTATACATTAAAGTTGTGTAAAAAGTTATGGTGGAAGTTATGTTCAAAGTTATCATTAAGGAGACTGGACAAAGTTATGCGTAAAATTTGTACATGTCATTTTAAAAAATTATCCTATTAAAAGATTGTTGGAAAAAAATTTATGCGTAAAAGTTACAAATATCGTAAAAGTTGTGCTGAAAAATTATCATCTAATAGTTATGCTGAAGATATCATCCATTAGTTATCCAAAAAAGTTGTACAAAGTAACGTTCTAAAAATAGAAAAATTGTGGAGAATAAAATATTTCAAAAAGGAAAAATCTACCCTGTCCGAAATCGAGCGCTATTCCCAGCGCGCGCGCTCGCTTATTAGCAGAGCCCGCCGCGCGGCGGGGTGGAGGCGCGACGTGGTGAGGCGGGCCGCGGCGCCGCACGAGCGAGGGGAAGCGGGCAGCGGGTAGAACCAGCCGCTGGAGGGCGCAGCGCAGCGGCTCCTCACGGGTGCGGCACGGGCGCATCGCCGGCGGAGCGCGGCCGCGGCCGCGAGCGAGCGCGAGCTGCGGTGGCGGACCTTCTTCCCTCCCGCCCTCTCTCTTCGGGTCCTCCGCGACATGCGGATTCATGGTGGCGGTGGCGCGGCTCGCCTCGGCTCTGCATGGGTGCGGTGGCGGCGGAGGGAGGTCCTCGAGGTACACACGAGGAGGAGAGTGGCGGTGAGCGGCGGCGGCGACGGGAACAGGGAGGGGCACGGCGAAGGCGCGCGCGGTGGGTGAGGTCGGCGCGGGACGGTAGCGGAGGAACGTCATCACGCCAGATTTGGCGGAAAGGCTTCCCTTCCGCTTCGGTAGCATGCTTTTTTCCGAACCCTGCTACAGCTCGTTTTACGCTGGCCCAGTTCCCACCCGTAAAAACGCAAAATTTTACAAAAGAATTTTGCTAATTTAAAATACTAAATGAAGTCTATTTATAAATATTTTTTGCATAAATGGGTTGTAAATCGCGAGACGAATTTAATGAGCCTACTTAATACATGTTTGCAACAGTAATGCTACAGTACCATCCGCTCATTATTGATTAATCATAAATTAATTAGCATCATTAGATTCGCCTCGCGATTTACAACACATCTGTGCAAAAAATTTTGAAAATAAACTTCATTTAGTACTTCAAATGAGCACGATTCCGTCATAATTTTTTTTTGCATTTACACGCTAGCAAACTAAACACGGCAAGTGTATTGCAGTGCGGGTACCGGACGTTGCTGCAGATATCCTCAAGGTGGGCGGCGCTAGCTGTTCTGCAGAGGCCAACCAGCAGGTGCTCATCTGCTCTCTTCAGTCTGTCTCCACCCTATGTCCCTATCCTCTCATTTTCTGGGCGCAATTGAGCGAGACACGGGCGTCCAGTTACGGACCCCTATGCGGGGCCTAGCACCTCCGGGCGGCAGCTGGTCGGGGCGCCTCGGGGTCGACGCGCTCGCGGAGGCTCCGGCGCAGCGGCGGCTCAACAGCGCGCCGAAGCTAGGGCTCGCGACGGCCTGACCGCACGTGGACCCCGTGCAGGGTAGCGGCTCGAGGTGTAGCCTGCCGGGGCGCATCTGGGTTTCGGCGTGTTTGTTTTCTAAATTGCACTCACCATACAATAATTTGACAAGTGAGTACAAATTAGTCCATCAATTTGTAAAGTGCTCAATTTAGTACAACAATCTGACAGTTGGGTGCAGATTAATGCAACAACTTCGAAAATACTTAATTTAGTACAATAACTTGGTAATTTGTTGCATTCATAGTCCAAATATTGCACAACAATATATTTGCTAATGTCAGGTCACAATAAAGAGTATATTTATCGGTACCCTATAGCAGGAATACCCACTCTTACTGTAGCAAGGCAGGACTCGCGTAGTCATCCGTAACTACGCGATGAGGGGCGGAACAGCCAGGCCCCACGGGTCAGGATCTTTCCTCACCGGGTCAACGGCCCCGGACCCGCTCCCTGCACTGGGACGGGTCCGGTGACGCCACGTGCCCCTGAGGAGGAGAAGCTCCGATCCAACAGCTGAGGCCGCGGACCCCCATAGGGGTCCGGGACCTCCCGCGTCCATCCGGACCTCCCACGCGCGTAGAACCAACATACCGCCGGGGAGGGGTCCGGAGGCGCCACGTGTCCCGCAGGCGCGGGTCTTCCACTGGAAGACTCGCCCACCCACCGCATTCAATCTGGTTGAGGCGTGCTCTGCCGCCGCGGCACGCGGGGCAGCCTTTGTCAGGTCTCACTGTAGACCGCGTGTTACCGAGGTACACAGTACAGCCGCCTGCGCCGCATCCGCGCAGAGCCCGTCTGCCGCATTAATTGGATACGACGGCACACCACTTTTCCATCATGCTGCCTACGCCGCAATCTATACGGCCCGTTCAGCTATGCTGCAGGCGACGCCGCAAGCTACGCCTGGCGCCGCTTCGACAAGACAGCGCATGGGTATGCTGGACGGAGGATTCACAGAAGCAGGCAAGAAAATCCAGAAATGCGATCTCCTTCGCCTGCAATGCCATAATATATGAACAGTATGTTATTTTATACTACATCGTTTGGGCCCATATGTCGGAGACCCAACGGCCATGTACGCGGCTCACCTGAGATATAAAAGGGAGGCGCTCGCTGCACACTACAAGCTCTCTCAGGCTCTCAGAGCCCCAGACTCTCTCGAGGCAAAGGGAATACAACACACAGTGGACGTAGGGTATTACGCTCCGGAGGTCCGAACCACTCTAAACGCTGGTGTTCATTGTGTTCTAGATCGAGATCGAACTAGTCCTAGCTAACCCCCGAGTACACACCCTCTGGGCTGAGGCGGGTGCATTACGCCACCCGGCTGTGGTTTGCAGACCACGACATTTGGCGCGCCAGGTAGGGGGTTTTAGCTGGTTTTAGTTCGTCTCTTGCTCGTCTCCATGGTTCGGGTGGCTGAGCACTCCCACCACGACGACGACGTGGAGATGACGGAGGGTGTGGCGTCATCCGCGCCACATGCCTCTCGCCTTCCTGCTCCAGGGACAACCGTGCCCGTGGAGCAGCCATCGTCGCCCCCTCACAAGCTGCGAGCGGCGGAGCGCTGGCGGCAGCTAGGGAGTTGCTTCGCAACCCTCCGGCTGCTGCAGCCTCACCAGACGCGCTGACCGTCTCCTCCATCTGGTTCAGGCCCCTCCCAGTTCTGCAAGGACAGGGCAACGACCTCCGCCTGGCAATGCGGTGGTACCTTACCACCGACGCCAGGGCGGTGCGTCGGCGTCCGTGCGCTCCCCTACCGTGAGGGGTGCACGAACAGAAGACCTGCGGGCAGAACTCAACCGCAAGCGCGCGGGTGAGGACGCCCGCATCTCCGTGGAAAGGGCGCGAGAGCGCCTCCTCAACATTGAGGGTCGCAACCTCAACGCCGACTTGGAAGCAGTGGTACCCAAGCCTCCGGTGAACGCCCGGATAGAGGCGGGCACTCCGGTGGCTGGGGTGGTCTGCGCTGCGCTGGCGGATCACCTCCGCGCGGTGGCATGGCCGTCCAAGTTCCGCCCACACCTGCCGGAGAAATACGACGGTACCACTAACCCGTCAGAATTCCTGCAGGTGTACGTTACCGCCATCACAGCAGCAGGTGGTAACGACGCCGTCATGGCGAGCTACTTTCATGTAGCCTTGACCGGGCCAGCCCGGACTTGGCTCATGAACCTCACTCCTGGGACGATTCAGTCCTGGGAGGAGCTCTGTGCGAGGTTCACAGCGAACTTCGCCACTGCGTACCAGCAGCATGGTGTGGAGGCTCACCTCCACGTCGTGAGGCAGAAACCCGGAGAGACGCTCCGGGCATTCATCTCGCGCTTCACCAAGGTACGGGGTTCCATTCCTCGTATGTCTGATGCATCTATTATCACTGCTTTCCGTCAGGGGGTACGTGATGAGAAGATGCTAGAGAAACTGGTGACGCACGAGGTGGAAAGCGTTACCACACTTTTCTCCCTGGCTGACAAGTGCGCCAGGGCCGCTGAGGGCCGCGCATGGCACTCAGCCCCCAAGACGGAGACGCCAAGGCTGGTGGCTCCGGGGCTACCGCCCAAGGCGGTGGCAAGAAAAAGAAGAACAAGAACCGGAGTTGCGGGGAGCCACATCCCGGCGGTCCAGTCACTGTAGCAGCGGCACCAGCTGCTGCGGCTGTGGCTGGGGGCCAGAATGCACATGACAAACGCTCGCGCCCGCAAGATGGCAGCGGAGGTTCATGCCCAGTGCATCCCACCGCTCGCCACAGTGCCGCTGACTGTCGCGAGATCCAGAAACTTGCGAAGCGCGTCAGTGGGCGGCATGAGCAGGCCTCCAAGGACGGCTCACCCCCTCCTCGCCAGTGGCCTGGCAAGGAGAAGGCCTCCGACAGTGAGACCGCTGCCGGGAAGAAGGAGCTGTGGTACCAATCCCCCGCTCGGGAGCTGAAGGGCGTTTACCGCCACGACAACTCCGACTCCGACAACGAGGAGCGCCGCAAGAAGCTGTACGTAATGTACGGTGGAAAATGGGAGCTTGTCTCCCAGCGGGATGTGAAGACCCTTCGCCGAAATGTCCTTTCGGTGAAGCCGTGGGTCCCGAAGGCGCCGCCGCACCACAAGTGGATGAACACCACCATCTCATTCGGGTCATCTGACTGCCCGGAGAACATGGCCGGGGCTGGTGTACTACCTCTAGTCACCGCCCCTGTCATAGCCAACATCAGGCTCTATCACGTGCTGATAGACGGTGGGGCCGGCCTCAACGTCATCAGCTATGCAGCATTCAAGCAGCTGCAGATCCCGGAGTCCAAGCTGACTCCCTCTCGCCCATTCTCTAGAGTGGGCCCACATCCGGTGTTCCCTCTGGGGAGCATCACCTTGCCGGTCACGTTCGGGACCGAGGAGAACTTTCACACAGAGAGCGTCCAGTTTGATGTCGCGGAGGTGAACCTCCCGTTCAACGCCATCATTGGCCGGCCGACTCTCTACCGCTTCATGGCCATTGCCCATTACGGGTATTTAGTCCTGAAGATGCCTTCCCCTGCCGGTGTCCTCATCGTGTGGGGTGACCGCACCGCTGCCGTCGCTGCAGTTGAGAGATTGCATGCTCTGGCGGCAGAGGCTGCACATTCCGAGGAGGACCCATCCACCACGCAAGCCAGGGCGCCTGCAAGGGCACCTAGGGTTCAGCCGTCTGATCCGGACGACATTCCCGTGAAGACGGTGCAGATTGGAATGGACTCCTCCAGGACCACCCGCATCGCAGGAAACCTGGAGGACAAATAGGAAGACGCGCTCACCACTTTCCTCCGGGCAAATGTGGACGTGTTCGCCTGGGAACCGTCACAGATGCCCGGGATCCCCAGGGAAGTGATCGAGCACCATCTGAGGATCTACCCCGACGCCACACCGGTACGCTAGAAGCCTCGGAAGCAGTCTGTGGAGCGGCAGAACTTCATCCATGAAGAAGTCCGCAAGCTGCTACACGCTGGCTTTATCGAGGAGGTCCACCACCCCGAGGGGTTGGCCAACCCGGTCGTCATCCCAAAGGCCAACGGGAAGCTTCGGATGTGCATCGACTACACCAGCCTCAACAAGGCATGTCCTAGAGACCCCTATCCTCTTCCACGTATCGACCAGATCGTGGACTCCACCTCCGGGTGCGACCTTTTGTCTTTCCTAGATGCATACTCTGGTTTCCACCAGATTTAGATGTCTAGAGAGGATAGGAAGCATACTGCTTTTGTAACAGTGGATGGACTTTATTGCTATATTGTCATGCGATATGGTCTACGGAATGCCTTACCCACGTTTGTACGAGCTATGAACAAAACTTTCTGTAATCTAATTAGAGATATTATTGAGGTATAAGTTGATGACATTGTGGTCAAGACTAAGGTAGGGTCAACACTAGTTGAGGACCTGTCCGTCGTCTTCGACCGGCTGCGCGCCACGCGTACGAAGCTAAATCCCGAGAAGTGCATTTTCGGCGTCTCGGCAGGGAAGCTGCTGGGTTTTCTGGTCTCACATCGAGGCATCGAGGCAAACCCAGCCAAGATCAAGGCAATCGAAGCGATGAGGCCTCCCGGCCGCATCAAGGACGTCCAGAAGCTTACTGGATCTCTGGCTGCTCTTAGCCGCTTCATTTCGAGGCTGGCTGAGAGGGCCCTCCCTCCCTGCCAGTATTGGTGGCTCCAGAGGCAGGTGAGACGTTGTTTTTGTATCTTACTGCGTCTGCAGAGGCGGTCAGCATGGTGCTGGTCACCGAGAGGACGGAGCAAGCTCGCTAGGGAGACACCAGGGTCTCCACGACCAAGGATGGTGAGCTGGACCCCGGACATGGGGGTCCGGAGGAGCCTCGTCCCAGTGGGAACCCAGAACCGCTGGGGGCCCAAGGACCTGGCGTGGTGGATAAGGGCGAGCCGGACCCGGTCGCCAGGGTCCGGACCATCCAAAAGCCAGTCTACTACGTCAGCGAAGTCCTCCACAAGGCAAAGACCAGATATCTTGAGACGCATAAGCTTATCTATGCCATACTTATTGCGTCCAGGAAACTGCGCCACTACTTTCAGGCACACCGAGTTGTCGTAGTGACCTATTACCCGCTAAGAGCGATCCTGCACAACTCCAACGCCACGGGCAACATTGCCAAGTGGGCAGCAGAGTTGGCTGAGTTCCAGCTGGACTTCCAGCCTCGCCATGCAGTCAAGAGCCAAATCCTGGCTGATTTCATAGCGGAATGGACTCCTTCCCCGAGCAATTCTGGGGTCCGGACCTCAACGCTGGACCCCCGGACCCGGAAGTCAGGACACCAGTCTTCACTGAGCCCCACTGGACACTCTTCTTCGACGGATCCATCCGCAAGCAGTGGGCTGGAGCTGGTGTGGTCCTCATCGACCCAAACGGAGATCAGCTGAAGTACATGGTGCACCTTGAGTTCAAGGCCACCAACAACATGGCGGAGTACGAAGCTCTGATCTTTGGCCTGACGCAAGCCCTGTCTCTGGGAGTCCGGCAGCTTCTGGTGAAGGGAGATTCTCAGCTAATCATCAAGCAGGTCCGAGGGGATTGTAGCTGCAACAATCCCTAGCTCGCGGCATACCTCATTCACGTGAGGAAGCTCGAGAAGGACTTCGACGCCTTGGAACTGCAACATGTTCCCCGCGAACTCAACTCAGTAGCAGATGATCTCTCTGCGAGAGCATCTACCTGGGCATCTGTGCCCGAAGGCGTCTTTGAAAGACGGTTGCTGAGGCCTACCGCCCAGCCTGCCGAACTGGGTGAAGGGGATCAAACTAGCACCTCGAAGCTAGCGGTCTCGGCGGCATTCCACCTGTGGTGCCCGCCCTGGGTTGTGAGCTCTGTTGAGGATCCTGGAGACATTATAGAGCCACTCCCACCTGCTAAGGGAGCTCCCGATGCATGGATCTCCGAGATCCGGGACTACCTGAAGGACAATATCCTTCCTGATGACGATGTGTCCGCTGAGCGCATAGTATGATTGGCTAAACGCTATGCGGTGGTAGAAGGGGATCTCTACCGCCGTGGCGCCAATGGTATCCTCATGCGGTGCATTTCCCAGGAAGAGGGCCGCGAGCTGCTCACGGAGATCCACGGAGGCAAGTGTGGAAGTCATTCCTCATCTCGCACGCTTGTTGATAAGGCCTTTCGGCATGGCTTCTACTGGCCGACAGCACCCCAGGATGCGGGTGAACTGGTAAAGTCCTACAAAGCATGCCAGTTCCATGCAAAGCAAATACACACACCGGCTCAAGCTCTGCAAATGATCCCGCCCTCATGGCCATTTGCCGTATGGGGCGTGGATATCCTGGGGCCGTTCCCCCGGGCCGTCGGCGGGTACCGGTTCCTCTACGTCGCCATTGACAAATTCACAAAATGGCCGGAGGTTACCCCTGTGGTGAACATCACCAAAAAATCAGCAGTCGCATTCCTCAAGTCCATTGTGTGCAGATTTGGCATCCGAAACCGCATCATCGCGGACAACAGGACCCGATTCAAAAGCAGACTCTTCCAAGAGTACTGCGAGGACATCGGCATCCAGCTATGCTTTGCGTCCGTGGCACACCCCCGCAGCAATGGACAGGTCAAGAGAGCGAATGGAGAGATCCTCAGGGGACTCAAGACCCGCACTTACAACTGCTTGAAGGAGCATGGTGCCAAATGGGTTGATGAGCTATCGTGCGTACTATGGGGCAACCGAACCACACCCAGCCGAGCCACCGGGGAGACTCCATTCTTCCTGGTCTACGGGGCTGAAGCATGCCTTCCCCCGGAAATTCACCTAGGCGCACCACGGGTCCAGACTTTTGATGAATCCATGCAGGAACAACTGCGGCGTGATGATGTGGACTTCATAGAAGAACAAAGGTGGCGAGCAGCAATCCGAAATGCACGCTACAACTAGGCGCTTAGGCGCTATCACCAACGGTTCGTGCACAGTAGGGAGCTCCGAGCTGGCGACCTCGTCCTGAGGTGGATCCTAAACCGAGCAGGGCTCCACAAACTCTCCCCCAGCTGGGTGGGGCCCTTCAAGGTTACAGAAGTATGCCGGCCCGGATGCGTTCGCCTTGCCACAGAAGATGAGATGCCGCTACCCAACCCATGGAATATAGAACATCTCCGTAAGTCCTTTGTAATAAGATAGAATTAGCGTGCGGCCCAGAGCGGTGGGGGTCCGACCTCGTAAACCCTGCCTCTGGCATCCATCGCACCATCGGCTAGCATTAACGCGCGGCCCAGAGCGGTAGAGGTCCGCCCTCATAAACCCGGCCTCTGGCATCCATCGCGCAAGCCATGTATATCAAGTTGCAAAGGAAAGATTTGCTCCCAGTTCTGTCTTTGTGTCAAAATTTTATTTC
The DNA here is from genome assembly GCF_016808335.1 of Panicum virgatum. NCBI lineage: Eukaryota > Viridiplantae > Streptophyta > Magnoliopsida > Poales > Poaceae > Panicum > Panicum virgatum. The sequence continues at coordinate 54,614,716 of NC_053146.1, forward strand.
GCATTTAGATTCTCGAGTTTTTACCTTTCTAACGCCCGCGCGGACTTCCACTCTGGTCGCTACAGCTAAGATCTGTATTGAGTTGCTGGGCTGCCGTACAGGTACGGACCCTCTTGCTGCTGGGAGAGGGGTCCGGACCCCTAGGGACCTGCTCTGGAGAGGGGGTGCTTATTTTCTGGGGTGGTCCGGAGTCCTGTGTAGCCGCTTAGCCGGTTCCGTACCCAAAACCTACACACTCCACCACCCTGTAGCGAGTGCTCCAGTATTCGGAGCTGGGTAATTAGGGGCTCGGACCTCGTTCTAGCTCAAGGGTTGGTTTCCTAAGTCCTACATGGCAGGTCCAGCTCCGTATCTCAAAGGATCGAGTACGACAGAATGACCTCACTCACTGCTAGGAGGGGTCTGGAACATCGGAGCCAGGTCCGGTAAGTCGTGTTTGTTTCCTGGAGTGGTCCGGAGCCCTGTGTAGCGCCTTAGCCTGGTTCCGCACCCTAAGCCTACACACTCCACCGCTCTGTAACAAGCATCGTACTGCATGGACCTGCGCATCCGGAGCTCCAGACCTCATACTAGCCTGGGGGGCGGTCCAGAATAGGTCCCGCGGGCCTGCTGCTAAGCTGTGACTTTGAGTGGTACGTAGGTTAAGCATTGATTGGTGGTAGCTAGCCTCAAACCATTGAGCCTACCTACGAGGGGGTCCCGGCATCCGCTTTAAGGCTCCATGCAGATCGAGGTCCAGTCTCTGTGGTAGACAGACTCAAAACAGCTAAGCCTGTCTCCCAGGGGGCCCGGAGCATTCGCTTTGAGCTAGACATCACGGATCGATTCTGCATGCATCAAACAGCTAAGTTGCAGTATCATTACTACCATACAAGCGAGTTTGATTTTTCTCTCTGTAGTTTTTTCTGCTATACAGGGAATAAGTCGCTCGTTCGAGTTGCAATCTATGCTACACCTACGCCCAATGACATTTGCTCAACCTCATACGGGGGTCCGGAGTGTCTTCTTCGGCTCCGATGGCAGATAGGTTCTAACAACTGAACCTATCTACCAGGGGGCTAGGGCGCCGGGGTGCTACATATCGCAAACCACAGCAATTGACAAATAGCTAAGTTGAAATTTTCTTCTATTTAAAATTTCAACAAGTACAATATTTTTACATCTACAAAAAACAAAACAAAAGTGCTACTGCTGTGATGGCCCAGCTTCGGACTCTACAGGATCACGCTTGAAGTAGGCAGCGACGAAGTCGACGACGTCCCGCACGCCTTTTCGAGCAGAGGCCTCCGTCTCCGCCACTGGACCATCGACCACGGGGGCTAGCGAGATGGCTGGGTCGTGGCTCCGGAGGCAGGTCAGAATGTGCTCCGCCACCATCCGGATCAGCTCGCGGCCCTCGGATTCAAGCTGGCCAGCAAGGATTGGCTCCAGACGCCGGAGTCTGTCTGAAGCAGAGTTCAGCACTGGGAGGGCGTCAACAATCGAAGCTGGCGGCCTCGCCACTTGGATTGGACTCATTCCAAGTGGCACCAGCGCTGAGCTCGCTTCGCTCGCCCAGTCGATGATCCGCTGGGCCCCCCTGAGCTGGTCCTTCTGCAGCTTCTGGACCGCCTCCTGGACCACCTCCTGCACCCGGGTGTCCAGTGCTGCCTGGGCCGCCTCCACCTCGCGGGTCCTCTCCTGGAGCTTGGCCACCTTCTTTGCCGCCGACTCGTTCAGGGACTTGAGGGCCTCGCGCTGGCGCTCAAGTTGGAGCTCCATGTTGGTGGCATGTGATTCCCGCTTTGCAAGGGACTTCCTATCCTCCTCAAGCTCCAACTCGGCAATAGCCTGCTTGCTGGCGGTCTCCTGCAGCTACTCGCGCCATCCGTGCAGAGTCTCAGAGAGCTTGTTGAGCTCCAGCCGGCGGACCTCGAGTCCCTGGCTGTGAGACTCGAGCTCCGACCGCTGTGCCGCGAGGTTGGCCTCCTCCTTGGCAACGGCCTCCTCCCGCAGCACCAAGGCCTCTTCCCGACTCGCCGCCGCAAACTCCAGGTCGAACACCTTCCGAAGATTGGCTCGGTAGGACTCAAGGTCGGCCTTGAGTTCGGACCGAACACGCGCAGCATGGGAGGCTTCGGCCTTCATGCGCCCCTCCAGGCGGGTGTGCCAGTCGCCGAGGCGCTGGCGCTCGCTCTCCAAAGCAGCCCACTCCCGCTTGAAGGCCGCCTCGGCGGTAGAGGTCGCCTCCTCTATCGTCCGCCGGACCCGGACTAGCACCTGGGGGAGGGGAGCCGCTTCCTCCTCCGGGGGACCCTGCAGGAGCCGCCCACCAGAGACCTCCTCCAGCTCTTCCTCCGCCGCAGGTTGGGCGCTGGGGGAGGGGACGTCCGGTACAGACATCGGAACCTCAGGTACCGGGGTGCTCGCCGTTGTTGCGCCCGCTGCTGCTGAGCTCGCCGTCGCCAAGCCCGGTGTCGGCGCGACTGCTGCCATAGCTGGGGCTTCAGAGGCCACCACGTCGGGTGTAGCTGCGCCTGGCGCTGGCGCATCCGCCGTCGCCACATCGGGCGCTGCTGCGTCTAGCACTGGCGCATCCGCCGTCGCAAGGTGGGCGCCATCGGGTTAGCGGAAGCCGCCGCACCCGAGCTCCCTGCACCCGCCGTCGCCGCCGAGGCCCTGGTCGCCTGGACCCCCACTGATGTGCCAGCAGCGGTGGAAGAACTGCTTGGGCGAGAGGCCTTGGCAAACAAAGAGAGGAAGCCTTCAGCAAAAAGCGAAGCATCGAGAATAAGGGGAGTGAATGAAAGGACACTTACGCTAAAGCGCCGGGTCTCCAGCGTCCACGGAGGCTCGACGACTGCTTCTGCTGCTGCTGCTGTTGCAGCCGGGGGGAGACATCTCCCGGCGGTGGTGGTGACGGCGCGACTACTCCGGGGGTCCCGCGAGGGCCAGGGGCCCGGGAGCTACCCTGGCCCGCGTCCTTAGTGGTCCTCTGACGCTTTGCGGCGGGCTCCACAACTGGGGTCCCGTCGCCGCGGTGCAACCTGCGCCGACCCGCTTCCCCCGACGACGCGCCGGAGCTGCTCCGGGCCTGGCTGGGACCGCTCGTAGCGGCGCTACCAGCCAGGGCCTGCTTGCCCTTGACAGAATGGCCGGACCCCCCGGCGCTCGGCACGGCTTGTTCCCCTGATGCACCAGGGATCCGGATCCCACGGTCTAGGTCGCCTCCAGTCTGGCGCGCTGCCAGCCCATCGTCATCGAGGGTCGGCAAGGTGGCCAGCACCGCAGTCCTCAGGCGTGACCCTTGCCAAGCCCTGCAGGTGCAAGTCCTCTCAATTAAGTTGACTACAAACCTGTAGCTGCTGGCAGAACACTCCTTAGCACAAAGTTCTCCAATACCATCAGGTGAGCTTGTGATAACTTCAATGTCAAGGTTATAGCTGTCTTCCCTCAACTTTTGAACTATATGAGGCAGAATCTTGCATTGAAACTGCTGGACAATTCGTTTCCTTTGATTCCATTTAATCAAGATCCGTTGTCTAATGGTATCCATCAGGTCATCCAGGTTCTTGCTCTTATGATCCTTTACCTGCGAATATAGCAATTAGTGGTTATGTACTGTTGAAAAGAAATCAGTGCAAAGAAAGTGGCCAAAAAATGAACTTATTGCTTACCCAATTGTTGAAGGACTCAGCCAAGTTATTTGTAATATAATCCACCTTTGACAATGTGGAGAATTGGCTCCTGGTCCATAATTTCTTATGGTTTTCCTGAAGATATTTCATAGCCTCTGGTTTGTGTTCAGCCATTGCTTGATAATGTTTCTCAAACATGTAAGGATTCCAAGAATATGCAGATTGCCATAGATTTTCATCAAAAATCTGTCCACTATACCTTTTCTTGAAATTTTGAACTAGGTGATACATACATTCTCTATGTTCAGCTTTTGGAAAAACCTCACTAACTCCATTCATCACTGCCTGCCCACAATCAGTACTGAATGTAAGGCCAACCGGACTGGCTATAGCTTCCTTCAACCTTTGCATGAACCACACCCAATTCTCATTTGTTTCAGAGTCAATCACACCAACAGCTACTGGGTACATCCAGTTATGGCCATCAACTGCACAAGCTACGCACAACTGGCCCCTGAACCTTCCAGTCAAAAATGTATTATCTACAGCAAGATATGGCCTACAACCCCTTAGGAACCCATCAACACAAGGTGTACCATCTACCACGACAGTTGAGAGCAACGATTCGAATTTCTAGCTTGAAGCGACTATTGTCATCCATCATACAGATGAGCAACAATGCAGCCTCATCACATATGCAAGCAAATACAAGCCAATCACACCCCTCTGCTTTCATGAGCAATCGAAATCGCGAGAAAAAATCAGTAATGTACCTGGCGCGTCTTCGAGCTCAACCTGCCGGCGCTGCCGTACTCCCCAATGTGGCCCCACTCCGCAGCGCCCCCTCGTGCCCCCGACGACGGACGCGCAGCGCCCCCACGCGGCCAGGGCGGCACCCCCTACCGCCCCGACGCGCGGGCCCCCGACGCCGGGCACACAGCACCCTGGCGCGGGCCGACGCCGGACGCGCGGCGCCCCGGCGCGGGCCCCCGATGCGCGGCACCCCGGCGCTCCTCCACACACGGCCGGGAGGCAAGGCCGGCACGGATCCAAGGGGCGGTAGGCGGCGGCCGGCTGGCGGACATAGATGCGCCGGCGCGCTAGGGTTCAGGGGAGGGAGGGGCGCAGAGTGGAGTGAGGAGATTGACTCGTGGAGTAGCACTAAGGGATAAATGGAACGAGGGCACAATCGACAATTTCATAGGTGGGTGCCACCCGTCAGAGATGCGAATCTGTTAAATTCTAATACCAGATGGACGGAATGGTACATACGTCAAAATAAAAAAAATACAATAATATAAAAGTGTCACCAAACTTTTTAGTGGTATAGACATCGGGACATCTTTTGTAATGATATACGTGTCCTAAACTCCCGCAAACACCACCCCACCCCGTTCCGTCTCTCGTCGCCCTCCCGTTCGCCGCCGCGGCATCGGGAAACACCACGCAGGCCACGCCGCCGCCGGGGATCGGCGAGGATGTTCTACTCGCACACGATCCTCGCGCGGAAGAGCCCGCTGGGCACCGTGTGGATCGCCGCGCACCTCGAGCGCAAGATCAAGCGGCCGCAGATCGATGGCATCGACATCCGCACCTACGCAGGTCCGTCGGTCCCGTCCCTCGCTCCCTCGGTGATCGCACATTGAGCGAAAATCTTGCCCCCGATCAGCGTATTGCAAGTTGAAGGATGAAAAAAAAATGCATTGGTTGGGTTTTGGGAAATAATCATACGTGGACTAATTTCTCCTATTACCGTAACTGCTACTGGCTCATGTTTTGTTTAAATATTTTTTATTGTTGTAGGATTTTGCTGAAGATAAAAAGAAGTGTTTTTTGGGGTTTGTTGGGCGACTCTTGTTTAGATTATTTTCTCCTTGTTAGGATTCGTTAATGGCGTTCAGTTACTGGATGGATTTTTGTGTAACGATTTGTTGTTATCACAACATTATTGCAGAAAATTTGAAAGAAGGCTATTTGGTTGGGTTTTTGGGAAAGAACAAAATGACCTCCGGTCTCAGAACTCAGTAAAGTAGCAACTATATATCGGCTGTTTGTGCAGATGTTCTTGCTTTTTGTGCCCAAAGATATGATCTTCTGAACCAACCATGTGCATTTGATACTGACGGTGAAGTCAATGTGCCAGTTAGATTTTCTATTAAAATTGAAAAAAGGGAAGTAATTAGTAGTGCTAGTTATTGTTCCTTCTTTTGAACTAACCTTTTCCCGTCGGTCCACAAAAAATCAGTCAGTAGTAATATCCTTGCAATTTGGTGAGACAATGATTTCGGATGAATGGAAGATGTCTGAGAATTGATCCTTGTGGTCACTTTTAATATAATTGTTAAGCACTGAGACGATATCCCTTAAGTTACTCGGCATTCATGGTGGTGGTGCTATTCTACATTCAAGATATTTGGATTGTTTTTTTGTGTGTTTATGACTCTCTTATTCTGTATTGCCATAGTCATCTAATGCATGCCCTCTGCCTTTGCAGAGAGTATAATGTTTCCTGAGGTTCCAATCGCCTTAAGATTATCAGGGCATCTTCTCTTAGGCCTAGTTCGCATTTATTCATGGAAGGTGAACTTTCTGCAATACTGTTGTTTTATTGAACTTTCTGCAGAACATCCGATAATCATCAAAAGACTCCTGATCAGATTACTTTGGAAGGTAAGGGAAGTTCAATAAAGTAAATGCTCATGGACAATGCAATTCCTATGTTTAATTAAGTATCACCCTGGTGTTGCAGGAGGAGAATATATGATGATAGATCTTGATGAGGTATTCTTTATTATCCAAGTTTTTTTTGCATTCTTTTGTACTTCTCAAATCACTAACATTTTGCTTATGCAACGCTGCAGGATGATAGAGTAGAGCCATCGGCTAGTTATGTATCACCATATATGGGGCCTGAACCAGTTGAGCCAGAGTATGTTTCTTGAATATTGTCTCTATTCTTTCTAGTGTACTCATGTAACCTTTGCAATCATGTCCAGGACATTCCCTCGGTTTGATGATGGTTTTGGAGCAAGTAACACTCTTAGTGACGAGATTCCTCTAGACCCTCCAGGCAATATGCCAGAAAACCCCAACATTGAAAATCCGTCAAATGGAGCATATGATCCGCCAGAAATAATGCGAGAAGCTCCACGGGAGGGGCCTGACCACTTTACAGATTCAGTTTTTCGAAATGATGACCCCATGGTGGTGGACCAGGATTCTTCACCATTTGTGCAGAACAAGGTCATCACCCCTCCATCAATGGATGAACTTCTTCCGCTGGTCAACAATTAGCTGGGATATACGTACCTTTACAAACTCCTAACACATGTGATCTTATTGATGATGTCAGGCCCCTAAATTCTGGTAAGTATTTGTTTGCTGAGACATTATGCAGCTGAAGTATTTCTGTCTGTCTTCACTTCTCTTGCAATTTAACATAATTGAACCTATTTTGTAATTCCGCCAGCATGAGTAGTATGGTATGCTAAAAGGTCAAGAGAAATGGATTTTATTGTGATGGTGAAACTCTCATGATCCAACTTCCCTTATCTTTTTTTATTTCAGACAACCAGTTACCTGAATTGCGTCTTGAACCATCACCATCTTCGCCTCAAGCACAAGATAACAAAAGAAAGAGAGAGATGATCTTTGACTATGTAATAGAGCTGAACGACAAGTGAAACTTTCTGACCCCCATTGGAAACAATATTCATATCTATTTACTTGAGCAGTAGTCACAACAGCAGGCTGCCATGACAGTATACTTTTACCATCACAAATGCTGTACGGTCATTTTTTTCGATAATGGAGATTAATGTTTGGCCTCTGCACCAACTAGGGATCTACATAGCCATGTATATATCTTTTAAATTGTGTACACCAGGAATCTACATAGCCACAACTCAACCACCAGACCCAAGATGCTTTCACCGGCATATGGTAGTGATAAGAAACATGATTTCCTGATGTCCTCTTCTGTTAAGTGTTAACAGTAATGGAGTTTGAGCTTCTCTTTTACGGCTGTATGAAGGAACAGATTCATGGTCCAAAAGATAAGTTACTCTGCAAGAGAAGAAAGACACCACAAACAGCCCTGGATATGTGGAAATTCAGCAGGTCTGGTAGAAAGGACAGCAGCTTTTTGCTTGAACCCTTGGTGCAAGGTAAGCTGGTATGCTCTTTGATTTCAGAGGTTTCAGCTGTCTTCACTTCTCGAAAGACCATGACATACGCATACCCCAAATTCACTACTTTTCAGGGATGTGCACTTACCTACATGTAACCTATGATAGAAACTTTCCCCGTGTGAGTGACCCTGATGCTGAGCCTGACTCTAGTGAACCCATGGCTGATTATGGTGGTAGTCAGGATGCTCCTGAAACACAGCTCACCCCGAAGTCTCATGAAAATGAGGATACCCTGCCTGAAGGTGTTTTGACCCCAAATTCTCCGAAAAATTCAGATGGACAGCCTGGACCGCAGCCCACGCCCAAGTCACCTGGAGGAGCAGGTGCAGCACAAGATGGAGATACATTGCCCGAGTTCCCTCGATTCTCCCTAGTAGATATGCCATCCCCAATAACAGAAGATGATTCTCCTTTCAAAACTGTCCGTCGAACTCCACATTCTGGACTCGGAGGAACTGGTGTTACTGAAATGCCACAATCTGTCAGGACCAATTCATTACCTGGACAAAGTACTCCCCACTCTGATCATATGGCGTCCCTGTTTCCAGTCAATGATGATTATGATGATCAGCCAGAGATTCCAGGGCTCTTATGTACTCCTGGTGGCATATCTGATCCAGATACTGGAACCACAGGATTAGGAAGCATGTCTGCTAGGACAAGGTAATGAGAAATGTTTGAGCTTATCGTGCCATTCGTATTCAAGTGCAAGTTGTGACTTTTTATATGGCATTGTAGAGCTGTTGCACTGTTCTTCAAGGACCATGTGCCTTCAACCCCTTCTGATGAGCAGCCTGGAAAATTCAGTTTGGCCAGAATCTTGGAAGGGAAAGTAAGAAAGCAAGCTGCACGGATGTTCTTCGAGACAATGGTAATTTTTAGAATTTTTGCTAGTGTTTTTTCTTGCAGTTTTCATTTTACTAAGCAGGAGGCAGTTTCCTTTTGCTGATTTGGATTTTATATATCTTTTTCCCGTAGGTTCTGAAGAGTTATGACTACATTGATGCCCAACAAAAAGAGCCTTATGGTGATATTGAAATCTCAGCTAGACCTTCACTTGCAGAAGCTAAACTTTAACGTAGCGATTCAAAATTTTAGTGGGAATGACATGTAGTTTCATCTACGAGTAGAGAGTAGGAATGACAAGCAGTAGTTTACTGAACAATGCATGCTGTGATGAGTAGCTGGTGAACCTACTATTTTTTTTAAATAAAACCATATAATGTTATCGTGATCTGTTTTCGTGTGAGCTACAGAAAACATTATTTCCTGCAGTTTAACGTCCAGCTGGCATAAAAAGCTGGGTATCAAGCAAATTGATCAAGGGGGTCAAATGGGTATAATAAAATTTTCTTCTAGCTTATATTGCACATGATGTGATAGTCGATTATAATCTCATCAGAAATGTTTCATGGTGAATTAGCTTAGGGAATATCTGTGTAAATTGTGCGGTATGATTTATACTTCTCTCATGTGCGTCTAATAAGAAAGTTCTCATTATAATTTAGGAAGTGAAAGCAAGCCTCCAGAAACATCCCAAAATTTATTCTTTTTTAAAATAGTATTTGATTATTACAAAATAGTTATTCGCTGGGTAAATAAAAAATTTTCCGGCACACCCAACCCGGGCGTTAGGTAAATTGCTGATTTTTTTTCTCGAACGCGCAGGAGAACTGCACGTCGTTGTATTAATAGATAGAAAAAACGGTCCAAATTACAATGTCGAAACCACGGCCTAGGTTAGTTTTTGTTACATGCGCGCCTAATAAGAGCTAAACAACCACATCCAAAACACTGCAGCATTCCAACTATGGCAGCAGCTCCCCCAACGCTTTTGCTCCCGATAAATTGCTGATTTGCACAGAGCGAATTTACTATGGGCTTGTCCAGTGTCCTTATCCTCAGCGTTTACCTCTGAGGCGGTGTTTGTTTCAAGCGGCATGCCAGGGTCTCGACACAGCCATCTGCAGTGGCCATGTCCTGTTCCGGGGTCGCGTGGGATCGAGGTATAATTTAGCTATCAGTTAGTTTAGGTCTAAAAATTGGCACTTTCAATATTTGTAGCTAAACTATAGCATGTCACTAGAAATTTTTTTGAACCTTAAAAGAGGGAAAAGTATGGATTCTATATTTTCGCACTAAACTAGTGAAAGCATATATCTCATACCCAGATTTTGACGTACCCTGACTTTGTTTGGCAAGTCATGCTATTGGCTTGCTATGATTTTAGCTGAGTAAAAATTGGAATCCATCCAAGCCACCTCTCAGTGCCAACGGAGCTAAAAACATCCCATACCGCGGTCAATGTTGCTATTTATTGTTGTCATTCCAATAGGTTGATAAGTGATGCAAGCGTGTTTGGCAAAGTATTGGTGTTTACCAGCGTCATTGCTAGGTAAGTGTTCCTATACTACAAGACCTGCAAATGCCAATGGGGATATTTCGTATGTTACAAACGAATACCCTGTAGCATTTTATCCGGGAGTATACCAGGGTTGTCATTTATATTTTCGCAGAGGAAGGCAACGGTGTAAAGAATTTATAAAGTTTAGAGAAATTACTATGGATTAATCTCCAAAGTCTGAACAGGGGTAAATAATAATTTGACAGGGAGATAGTGTGACACAAGATGAACCAATCAGATATAATTATTTAGGATAGTAGAGGAGTGAGAGAGTATTAAGGGCAATCAAGGATATATTTATCGTTTAGCAAACATAACTTGTATTTGAATACATTTACACACACACATGCTTAAACTTGGGCTCTAGGTTCCATGGCACTACCGGGAGACCGCTCATGGTTGATATATAAGACTGTCTAGGTCATCATGGTACTTTATGGACCTCCTGCCGCTCAACCCGAACATGAAGGGTTACGCTGACCGGATAGGGTTGTCACCACCTGTCGGCTACCTCTACAAACCATGAGGTAAAGCCGCATTCAAATGTAACCTTTAACCAAGACACCACGTCTGCATTAACGATTACCACTCTATCAGGAGCCTTAGGTCTAGAGCGTCCGGTTAAGGGGGATGAAACCGATACCATGGCACTAGATGTTTTACCCAGCTAAGCATGTAGGATAAATGATTCAAGCATGAACCATGAAAGGATCACATACATTGCCACTAGCATATGAACCAAACAAGCTAAATAAATAAATAAATTCTAGTGCATACTCAAGTCATTACATAAAACAGAAGATACAACACCATACCAACTCTTCATGAAGACCCTAAGATTTTGAAGAACTGCTCAACGCCTGAACTCTACTAGCCTAAGACGTTTACAGGTGAGGATGAGGCTACATCTTGGTATGTTCTATTTGAAGGTCATCCCCTTATAAATTTATATTTATAGAGGGGAGCCATCAGCTTCTCGGTCGGGAAACGAGTGTGAGCACCCCCAAACTGACATGGAGAACCAATAAGGAGGCAACACTTGGTGGCTGCAGGCCCGGGCGGAGGGGGTGCGGCCGGTGCGGCCGCACAGGGCCCCCATTTTTCAGGGGCCCCAAAATTTGTTCGCAGCCTATTACGATTAATCTCATTAGCCCGACAATTATTAATTATGTTCTGTCTTGTTTATAAAAGCAACTTTAGCAGATGGTTTAAACATACTCCTATCTCAAGTTTAGAGGATGAAAAAATGTACTCTAGCAGACTCTCTAGTAGACCCTTTATTTCAGGGAGGACTCCAAATTTCCTCCTCCTTCCTCTATTCCTAGTGGGTCTCTACAGAGCCCTCTACCGTAAGTTAGAATTGAGAGCTATTGTTGGAGTTGGAGTAAATTTAGAGGCCTCTAAAAAATAGAGGTAGCCCAATTTAACACTTAGAGGGTCTGATTTAAGGGCTGATGCTGGAGTTGCTCTTAGCCGATCCAAATGTAAGTGATAGACATTGAACACGCGCCCCTAGCCAAAAGATCTGCTAGCTTGACCTGTTGCCCTTGAGTCTTTGCAGTTGCTGATTAATCTTCACACAATCACGACTCACGCTCGAAGTCGACAAAGCGGCAACAATGGTAAGCGACAACAGTAGGCGACAGGCAATGATCACGACGCCGCGCGACAACTAGGCGGCAGCACCTGGGAAGGCATGCGACACGATATAAAAATCATTTGAAGTCATATCTTCCGTACAGGGCCCCGCTTTGTGCCGGCACGGCCCTGGGTGGCTGGAGACTAGGGGAGCCAAGGTTGATTCGGCTGGCCTGGATGTTCGGCTGACCAAGGTCTAATTATGATTGCCCTTCATTTTTAGTCAAAAATCTGCACTTATAAATTTCTACAAAACCATTTGAAATTTTGATGATTTATTAGCATTATGAGTGTAAGAAATGCAAGTTCATCTATTTATTTTGACCAAATTGACGCTAAAAAATGGTCTGTAGCAAGTGTCAACACAAAACTCATATCTGAAATCATGCATGATCTATTGTTTATAGAACATTAACAGCCTTGTTAGCGCAGACGCCCTATGGGAATTCCCCGATCCGTTGCAACATGAAAAAGTGATACCAAAGATTGCCTTATGTAATAAAAATAATAGTTCTCACAAACATCCAATCTCGAGATCTAAGCATATCTAAGGCCGGTCTCAATGCATGGTTTCATCGCACAGTTACCAAGAGTGCCATTTCAGCTTGACACTGGGATGAAACAATCTTTCTCAGTGCATAGTTTCATTGCACAATTTCATAGGTACACTGCAACATTTAATTCTTATATAGTGATGTGATCAACTGTACCATGTGATTTATGTGAGCAATAGTGTTGCTTGCTATGAACATTCAATACACATATTCCCCCCCCCCCGCGTCGCTCTCCCTGGCGACTTGGGGGCGATCCGCGCCGCCAGCCACCTCCCCTCCCCAGGCCGTCCCCGGTGGCCGCCGCCGCCGCCGGCGTCTGTCCGGGCGGCGGCGGCGGCCCGCAGTTGAGCCGAAGCCGTCTCAACTCGCGTCCCCTCCCCTCCTCCTTCCTCTGTCCTCCCCCCGCCTCCCTCCTCCTTCGTCGGGGCCTCGACGTCGCCTCGCCGCCGGCCGCCGGGGCCGGATCCGGCCGCAGCCTCGCCGGATCCGGGCCCCCCGGGCCCGATCTGGCCGTGGCTGGGGTGTGCCCTCCCCCCACCTCCTGCCGGTGCCCGTGCCTCGGCGTCGCGGCCGCCTGCGGTGCGTCGGGTGGCCTCGCCGCCGCCGGTGCCGCCGCCGCCGCCTCGGGTGGCCGGGTCTATCCTCCGCCCTGGACCGTTGTCCCTCCGGTGGCTGGGGGCCGCCGCCGCCGCCGGGGCCGGATCCGGGCTCCCCTTGACCGGATCCGCCTCCGGGCTCGGGTGGGGGCGTGCATCCGCCGCCGGGGGGGGGGGGCGTGGCGTCGTCCGCCCGCGCCCGCGCCGTGCCGTGGGCCCGTGCCCGCGCCGCCGCCGCCCCCTCGGGTGGCCGGGTGCCCGTGGCCGTGCCGCCGCCGTCGCCGCCTCGGGTGGCCTGGGTGCCATGGCTGCGCCACCGCTGCATCGTGGGTGGCCGGAGCCGGACCGCCGCCGCAGCCTCGGGTGGCCAGGGGCCTTGGCTGCGCTGCCGCCGCCGCTGCCTCGTGGTCGGGGCCTCGTGGCCGCCGCTGCCATCCGCGGCGCCGCTCGCCCAGGGCTTCCCTCCTCTGCTGCCGCGGCCTCGGGTGGCCAGGGACTCCTGGCCGTGTCGCCACCGCCTCGTGTGGCTGGGGAGGGGCGTCTGTTGTCATCGGATTTGGGTAGGGTTTAGGGTGAAGGCGAAAGCCTTGGTCTGTTTGCAGGCCGGTGACGGCGACGCCCGAGGGCGTCGCTTACCTTGTTGAAGGCGTCACTCTCTCCCCTATACTCTCCTCTTCGTTGAGCTTTCCAGGTGAAAACCTAGATCATGTTGGTCGGACAACGACGGCGCCCTTCGCGTCGCTCCCTCGCTGGAGGCGTTGTCTTGGATGCTCTTGCCGGTGGCAGTCGATTGCCCTTCTCGGAGTGGATCCGCTTCTGTGCCTGCCTTTGTTTAGTTCCTCTACATCGTCCAGGTCGCGTTGGTCGTCGGTTGGCGGTTGCTTTGCTGTTGTACTGCTCTGGCGGATGCTTTGCCGCCGTCGTCGTTGGTTGGACTTCTTTTCGGGCGGATGCTTTGCCGCCGTTGTCGATTGGTCGGGTGGATGCTTTGCCACCTTGTTTGTGTTGCGGATCTTCGCACCTTTAGCGATGTAGTTTCTTTTGCAGGTTCAGTTGTTGGTTGGTGCTAGGTCGGCTTCGATTAGGGTTGTAGGGTTGGAGGTGTTCTCCCCCGTCCTGCTTCTGCTGCCTGTTTGTGTTGGTTGTTGGGTGTTGTCTGTGTTTTTTCAGTCTTTTCTCTGTTTTTAGTCCTTTGTGATCTTGTGCCGGTCAAGCGCTGTTTGATCGCATCAAGAATTGTCTGTAAACTGCTTCTTCTTAATGAAATACGTGCTCAGGCACGGTCGCGAAAATAGTGTTGCTTGCTAGATTTTCATCGTCATGTTCCTCGGATAAGACTATCACCATGTCAGGCAACTCACAATTCAGAAATGGAGCAGTTTTACGTGTCTGAAAAGATGCACTACCAAGTTCCAGAGCAGTTTGACATTTCGATATGGATCAATTTCGCATTCATACGAAGTACTGAACTAAATAGCTAAAGTCTGTTTCACATTCAGACTTAGAGTAGTTTCACATTCAGACTTGAAGCAGTAAAATGATATTCAAATGGCATTCAGAATTAAGTCCGAAATTACTAAATAACAAAATGGCGTTCAGAGAGACTTTTTCTTGTAGAGCACCTTCCATCTTCTCAAGCCTTCCAGCTTCATTTTCCTTGTCATTTGTCCCCTAAAAACACAAACCACTTGATGCTCAGAAGTGCCAAACAACTTTCGAATTATTTGTCTAGTATTACCCATTTTACCACACAATGCCACAATGTAACTTTATTGCTTTGTCTATCACATTTTTTTCAAAAAAGAAGTGAGAAATCGCATAGAGCCAAGGTAGCTGTGTCATAGATTATGTTTCGCCATTTTTGGTTTCCTGCACACCAGTTCAAAGCTTATTAACTAAACAGGGCAAGTTATAAATAGATGTGTCCTCTTCATATACTATCAAACTTGAACGTAGAGGACAATATTTGTTACTTTATAGTTTCATGAGTCGATCATAGTGTACACACTAAGTTGGGAAATATTGGGCTTCATATGCTCCAGGCTTTTTTTTTTGTTGCTCAAGCACCCACCAGCCTTGGTGACAAGTTCCAATCTCATGTGCATTTCTTTTAGATATTTCAATCTTCTAGAATTCATATAGCATGTCTACTTCAAAAAGAGTCTGTGGAGGGTCCAAATAACGTTCTATCAGATATACCAAAACTATTGTTTTGCCTACTCTTCCTTTTAACAGTCATATAATTCAGCATAAGAATTTGAAAATTCCTTAGCAGACCACATCAGTTGTAAAATAACTAGATTTTTTTTGTCAGGAAGATATAGTTTGCATCAGGCGTAACATCTTCTATCACTTCACATTGATATCTATTGTAGCATGCATTTGAATAGACTCAAACACTATTTTTCGGACCATTTAATCCTGTTACTTCGTTTTGGATGCTTTTCTACTAGTGCAGTTATATTTGCTTGATTGATTATAATTTCTGGTGTATTATGTCAGCAAGTTATACTTGTAAGCATGGATGATACAGTTATCCTATTAAATGATATTTTCTGGAGTAGCCTTTTTAGTGTTAGCCTGAGGGTTCACTACTACAAAAACGATTTATATGAACGTCTCGATTTTTTTCAGGGGCGGCCAAAATTTCACCGGTTGCTACAAATAGAGTGGGGTTACTGTAGCATCCGACCCGCCCGTAGAAAAGCATTTTTAGGGGCCGTTTACCCCCTCACCTACTTCTAAAAATGAGCGCCATTTTTAGGGATGGTTCATGGCTTCACCCACCCCTAGAAGGAGCATTTTTAGGGGCGGGTGACGTCATGAACCGCCCCTAAAAATGGTGGCATTTGTAGAGGCGGGTCACAGCCTCACCCGTTCCTACAAATCCATTTTTAGGGGGGGGGGGGGGGCGTGATGGCATGGCCCGCCCTGTCCGCGTCCCGACCCGGGGGTCCGGATCCCAACTAGTAAATGCTGCGTGTTTCCTCGTCCCAGATGTTGATGCAAGAGGCAACACAATAACGCACGGGTTTATCCTGGTTCCGGCCGCGGGGCCGTACGTCCAGCAAGATGGTGTGCGAGGGCACTGTATTATCTTGCACCCGGAGTGCTTGTAGTAGGGGGTACAAGCGAGGCGAGAGAGGGAGGGAGGCTCCCAAGTCTCTGCTAGAAGAGGAGTTGAGCGTGAGGAGTAGCGATGTTGGGGCTAGGAGCGAGTGTGTGCTCTGTGAGCGATGTAATGCCTAGAGAGCCGACCGACCCCCTTAAGGGAAGCCCGCCTCCTCCTTTTATAGACACAAGGAGGGACGGGTACATGTACAGGGGATCGCAGAAGTTGTCGTTTCTCCCCGAGCTGTGGGGACACAACAGTCGAATACTGTGGGAAGTACAATGTGGGGTATGGCGTCGGGTGTGGTGGTCATCCTGGGCATCGTCCTTGACCTCGCGGAGATCGCGCCGGCGTCCTGCCAACCCCAGCAGGCGGCGTGGTCATCACTGTAGGGTATACAGCCCTCCAGATGTGGCGTAGTGGCATTCCATGGGCCCTGCAGGTCAGTGTCTTGTATATATACGTGCACCAGCGGTAGCAGGGCACGTGGCGGTCCCGGACCCCCTGGACGGAGTGCTAGCGTATGCCCTAAGGAGGTCCGGGAGTCACGTGGAGGTCCCGGACCCCTCGAGGGGGAGGTCCAGGCCTCCGGCTGCTAGTGCTGGGCACCCCTCTTCGAGGGGGCGCGTGGCGACACCGGACCCCTCCCCGAGCAGGAGGCCGGTCCGGGGCCATACATGTGATGTGGTGGAGTCCGGACGGTCGGAATTGGCAGAATAGTAACAGGAGCAGTGCCGAGCCCGTCTCGTCCCACGTCGCAGGTTCCACAGTGTTGCCACAGCGCCCGGGATGGCGGAGCAGTGACCGAAGTTGGCGGATGGGACTCCGGTCACAGCCACTATGGGGAATGGCGGCCTGACGCCGTTTGTCCTGAGCATTGTAGAGGAGTGGTTGGCACTTAATGCCTCCGTACGATGGGCGAGTGAGCGGCAAGGATGTTTGTCCTCTTCGTCGAGGGGTGGCCTCGAGCGAGGCGGAGATGAGTTGTCCGCTCGAGGGTAGGTCCGCTACCCTCAAGCGAGGCGGAGATGATTTGCCCGCTCGAGGGTAGATTCGCTACCCTCGAGCGAGGCGGAGATGCGGGGCGCAGTCGAGGGTCCTGATGGGAGCCCTCCAACAAGGCGGAGATCGCCCCGCGGGTCCGAGGGGGGTGCGAATGGGCCGCATGCTGGGCTTTTTGAGTCCTTCCCTTTCTTACAGTTTGGAAGGAAGCCGTGGGCCTTTGTGGGCCCAGTTGCCTAACATGTGTTTGCGTTTTTTAGGGTGACCTTAGTACCCCGATTAGGGTGTCCCTAATCGTGGTACCTGACAGTAGCCCCCGAGGCTTTGGTCGAGTCAAGGATTTGGCCAAAGGGTATTTCGGCGATTTTCCCCCTTGACGTGATCGGTCGGTGTTGTGCACCCGCCAGGCGCACCTGGGTGCCAGCCCAACGGATGTGACGACTCGTCGGTTGGGGTAGTGCGCCTGCGGGGAGAGTACTTCGAGGCATGTGCCCTTTTTGGTTTGTTTTGGGGGACGAGACGCATCCGCGTGCTGAGTGGGCCAGGGCGACGATGGTGCCTGCTGCTCAGCAGCTGGTGCTTTCGTCGCGCTGTCCCGCGCTCAAGGCCTCGGCCTTGCTTTCCCTGGTCGCCTTGCGACGTGCCGTCCGAGGGCGGTCGGCCTGGGCCGATGCTATGCCGCTTAGCGTCCAGGGACTCGGCTTTATTTTGTTCGGTCGCGTCTCGGTGTGATAACCGAGGGCATTTTTTACTCGTGGAGCGCCGCGCCGTCACGGGTTGCCCAAACCTTTGCCCTTCGACAGGCTTGAAGCTTGGCGCCCGACGCAGCTATAAATAGGAGTCGTGGGACTCCTCTTCCTCTCCAACTTCCCTGCCTTTCTTCTAGCATTGCCTAAGTCTTGTAATGTTTTCTTTTGCCTTTCGTGACCGGCCCCCAGATGGGGCGGCTTGGCTTTTTTAGGCTATGGTGCTAGAAGAATGCTTGCGAGCGGCGGGGGAAAGCCAGAGAGGGCGTGCACACCATCCCTTAGCTTCAGTGGGATCAGCAGAAGAGCATTGGGCCCGTGGGGTGTAACACCCGGTTTATAAAAGAACATAAACCGAGCAATCATATACGTGCCAGGATCAAGTCACACGTATATACAACAGAATGAACAGTATATCATAGCACATATCACGTAAAAAGACATAATAAAGCGAATACGAATGTTATTTATTACAATAATGACAAAATGTCTGATACAGCGGAAGCGAAGTACAAAATACGATAAAGCTCTCCGAGGCTGAAGCAGGGCGCCACAGGGACGTCGACTGGGAGACGAAGCACCTAGAAGTCCTCGTAGTCCTGGTAGCGCTGGACGAACTCCCTCGTGTCGGCAGGAACTGAGCAGCAGTAGCGTAGCCAAGAGGAAAAAGTAGAGAAGAGGCAAGGGTGAGTACACAACTTGTACTCAACAAGTATAACACAAACTATGAGGCTCTAGGCTGGCTGACTCAACTGCATTAGCTTTTAAGTGTTGGCAAAATTTTATTGAAGCTATTTACTACGAGTTGATGAATTACCATTAACCCGGTTACATAGTAATTAATCAGAATTAATCATACTACTAAGAACCAAACCGAAACCAAACCAAGCCACCAAGGTAACCCCGAGAAGCACCTCCCTCGTCGGAAGGAGATAACTTCACTAATCAAAAGGAGGATCTGGGCCGCTCATAACCGTGAGCACGGCTAGTATACCAGTTTTACACTCTGCAGAGGTTGCACATCTTTACCCACAAGTCGTGAGCTACGCCAGTTGTTCATCACACTTCCTTAGGTGAGATGGCCAGCGACTCACTACGAGGCCTTTAAAAAGAATCTCGTTGGTAAGGCGTAACCGCGAGAGATAGGTCGGCGACGATGGGGCCCACCTCCGGGGGTACAAGCACAGGAGCGCAATCCAAGCACAGACCAAGCCGGAGGAGCAGGGACCATTGAAGCTTACTACTCTTGCCCCGCAGGTAAGTTACTCCAAACCAAAAAGATCTAGTTATTACGCCAAGTCTATCCCATTCTAGCCTTGTGGTAGCGCTGTTGTCCCAGGTTGTCGCTCTATGAACCGGTCCTTATGGAGAGTGGCCAACCAGGCAGTAAGCACCGTGCTGGCCCCCTAAACCATGTTTCTAACAAAAGCCAATTTTAACGAGAAGTGAGCCACTCAAGCCACACAGAGTGCCACTCTCAGAATTAAGTTCAAGTATACCATTAATCAAATTAATTAAAAAGGACCAAAGTGTGTTATAGCGCAGCAACCTAGCACAACTAACCAAAATGCAACCCAAAGGTATATTTAAAGGATATAAACTGGCTAGGAAATCCTTAAAGGCATACAGTATTAAAATGCAGTATGAAATTGTATTTAAAGTGATAGGTTGTTCATGTTATACTTGCCTTCCTCGTACTGCTCCTGCTGCTGCTCAAACTGATCCGAAGACGGCTGCTCCGGGTACTGGTACTGAGGCTCCTCAGATGGATCAACGTCTACTCACGAACACATGGCCAAAACAATGCACAAAATAAGCATACAGGCAAACATTAACAAAGACTAAGAAACAGTACAACAATACATGAAAACAGCGCACAAAACTATTCTAGAACTATTCTACACGTTACAACGATCGCGTGGATACAAAGAACGCTAAAAACGGAGCTAAAACGCATAAACTAGGCCTAAAACAAGTTCTAGGGGCTTATTTGTAAGAAAACTGAAGTTTCAGGGGCTTTTCTGCTAAAACCGAGGGCTAAAACGTAAATAAAGCGTAGCTATAGGGGCTAACGTGCAAAAACACAAGGACAGGGACGGCGGGTTCAATTTCTGGGAAAGTCAGGGGCCTAAACATTAAAAACAGGACCTATACGTAATTAGTTTTGAAAAAGGCTGGACCGCGGGTTGATATTAACAAAAGGAAGGGGCTCTTTAGCAAAAGTTCCGGCCGAACCGGTATGCACGATTCTAGGCCGCTGGATCTCGATCTGGTGGTCCAGATCTGATCGCATCGGGTTCTAATCGGGGGCGTTTACTTTAGATCTGACGGCCCAGGGTCTTCGGGCGTGGGGGCGGCGGCGCTGAGTCGCCGGAGTTAGATTCCGCGGCGGCGAGTTCGTCGGGGTAGCGATTTGGGCGCTACAGGGGGTTATTCGGGCCGCTATCTGGTGCAACAGAACGGGGGCGACATGCGTAGTCCACTGGGACCAAAAACGGGGCACGGCGAGGCTCTGCGTGATGGGGGCAACTGCGGTGGCGGCTCCGCGCCGTGAGGTTCGCCGGCGAGCGGGGTTCTAAGGGCGCCAGAGGCTACGGGCCACAAAATCTAACGCCAAAAGGACCGGGGAGGGTTGCGGGTGCTCACCGGGGTTTGGATCGAAGAAGGTGGCCGGTGCAGAGGGTTGGCGTCGAGGCCCGGCGGCGGGATTCGGGCGGCGCAGGGACGGAGCTCGTGGCGCGGTCGCAGGCGTGCAGCTCCGGTCGTCCTGACCCCGCGGATCGACGTGCGAGGGCGCTGTGAAGCCAGAGGGGAGGTCAGGCGGGCCGGAGATGCGCCGGCGGTGAGTAATTAGGGCGGCGGAGGTTACCTGCAGCGGCGCCGAGATCTCCCTGGCGCGGCGGAGCAGAGCAAGGGCGGCGGCTAGGGTTTGCGGCGCTGGAGTAGGATGGGGGGGGGGTCCGGCTTGGGCGTTTAAAGGGGCCGGGCGGAGATCGCGGCGGGGCGCAGCGGGATAAGGATCCCGGCGTCCTCGCCGGTGATCTCGGGCTCTGTTTCGCGGCGGGGAGGAAGGAACGGGGGAGAGGGAGCTGGCAGATGGGCCCGGGACGCAGCGGCTGTGGGGGGGGGCGCGGGCTGACGGGTGGGCCAGCGCTGGCAGGTGGGCCGAGGCGGAGCGCTGGCGCTGAGCGCGTGGAGCGGAGGCAGGCCGCGGGGAGCAGGCCGGCGCGAAGCTGACTTGCGGAGGGATGGGCCGCGCGTGGGGAGGCGCTGGGCAGGCCGGGGGGGGAAAGTGTTGGGTGGGCCACGGGCCGGACTGGGCCGAACGGGAGAAGGAAAAGGAAACGGGTTGGGCTGGGCTGGGTTCGGGCTGGTTTCGGGTTTCTATTTTCTGGTTTTCTTTTCTATTTCAAACACCACTTAAATCTATTTGAATTCAAACTAGAATTTGAATTCAACTCCTATGCATTCAAATCAAACAAAATAAAGCCATGCACCAGCATGAATGCAACAAAAATTTAAACTTATAATAAATTTTAATTAATTAGGAACAAAAATTAGATTAAATGCCAACTAAACACAATAAACCTTAGAAAATTTAACTAAAGCCAATTAATTTATTAATAAATACAGAAATTTAAAGTTAGGGTGTTACATACCCTACCCCCTTAAAGAAATCTCGTCCCGAGATTTAGCTGGGCTGGCTAGCAAAGAGATCTGGATATGTCTTCTTCAACTCATCTTCTCGCTCCCATGTAGCCTCAGCTTCACTGTGGTGACTCCACTGAACTCTGCACATCTTGATGCGCTTGTTCCGAGTAACCCTCTCTGATGTCTCCAGAATCTTCACCGGATGCTCAGTATAAGTCAGATCCTCCTGGACATCGACTCCATCCAGGGGTGCCTGCTCCTCGGGTACTCGCAGACATCTCTTCAGCTGAGATATATGGAAGACATCATGGACTCCTGAGAGACTGAGAGGTAACTCCAGGCGATAAGCAACTTCGCCTTTCCGCTCTAGCACCTTGAATGGCCCCACATAACGAGGTGCTAACTTCCCTTTGACATTAAATCTGCGGATTCCTCTCATCGGAGACACCTTCAGATACACATAATCACCGACACTGAAGGTCAGGTCTCTCCGTTTGCCATCTGCATAGCTCTTCTGTCTGCTCTGTGCAATCCTCAGATTTTCTCGCACAGCCTGAACCATCTGCTCTGCATCATCTATGATCTCAGGGCCAAAGAGCTGCTTTTCACCAATCTGATCCCAATAGAGAGGAGTCCTGCACTTCCTGCCATACAATGCCTCAAAGGGAGACTTCTTCAGACTGGCCTGATAGCTGTTGTTATATGAGAACTCAGCAAATGACAGGCACTTATCCCAACTAGTGCCGTACTGGATGGCACAAGCTCTCAGCATATCCTCCAACACTTGGTTGGTTCTCTCTGTCTGCCCATCTGTCTGAGGGTGATAAGCTGTACTGAAACGCAGCTTCGTATCCAACGAATCATGGAGCTGCTCCCAGAACCGAGAAGTGAACTGAGACCCTCTGTCAGATATAATCTTCTTCGGCACACCATGCAAGCAGACAATCCGAGAGATGTACAACTCTGCAAGTCTAGCACCGGAGTAAGTAGTGTTCACTGGAATGAAGTGAGCAACCTTCGTCAGACGATCCACTACTACCCAAATAGAGTTGTACCCTTTCTGAGTACGAGGCAATCCAACAATGAAGTCCATAGTGATTTCCTCCCATTTCCACTCTGGAATCTTCAAAGGCTGTAACAGACCTGCTGGCCTCTGGTGCTCAGCCTTGACACGCTGACAGGTGTCACAAATAGCCACGTACTCTGCCACTGAACGCTTCATCCCATACCACCAGAAGCGTTCCTTCAGATCATAATACATCTTCGTGCTGCCCGGATGAATAGAGTATGCTGTATCATGGGCCTCACTCAGAATCAACTTCCGAAGATCATGCACATCAGGCACACAGATCCGGTTCTTGTACCACAAGGTACCCTGATCATCCTCTCTGAAATGAGGAGCCTTGCCCTTCTTGAGCAACTCACGAATCTCCTGCAGCTTCTCATCATCTTTCTGATGCTGCCTGATCTCTGACTCTAGAGTCGGTACTGCCTCGAATGCTGCACTCGAAGTATGATGCAAGAAGCCCAGACTCAACTGCTCGAACTCCTCGCATAACTCTGGAGACATCTGGAAAGCAACAGCCATGTTGACATAACTCCTTCTGCTCAAAGCATCTGCTACAACATTGGCCTTGCCCGGATGGTAGTGAATCTCCAGATCATAATCCTTGACCAACTCTAGCCATCTTCTCTGCCGCATATTCAGCTCATTCTGCGTGAAAATATACTTGAGGCTCTTGTGATCAGTGTAGATATCACACCGCTGCCCATACAAGTAATGCCTCCAAATCTTCAGAGCATGCACAACTGCGGCTAACTCGAGATCATGAGTAGGATAATTCAGCTCATGCCGGCGTAGCTGCCGTGAAGCATAAGCTATCACTCTGCCCTCCTGCATCAGAACACACCCAAGACCATCCTTCGAAGCATCACAATATACCGTGAACCTCTTCGTCTGGTCTGGCAGAGTCAGGACTGGCGCCGTAGTCAACCTTTTCTTCAGCTCATCAAAGGCCATCTGACGCTCATCAGTCCATACAAAAGCCACATTCTTCTCTAGCAAAGAAGTCAAAGGCTTTGCGATCTTGGAGAAATTCTCAATGAACCTCCGATAATATCCAGCTAAGCCCAAGAAAGATCTGACTTCCTTCACTGTCTGCGGTGTCTCCCACTCGAGCACATCCTTCACCTTGCTCGGATCAACAGCAATGCCTCCCTGAGAGATAACATGACCGAGGAATGGAACCTCGTCAATCCAGAACTCGCACTTGCTGAACTTGGCATACAGCTGATGCTCTCTCAATCTCTGCAACACGAGTCTCAGATGCTCCTCATGCTCTTCTTCTGTCTTAGAGAAGATCAGAATATCATCAATGAAAATCACCACGAAGACATCCAGATAATCCATGAAGACCATGTTCATCAGATGCATGAAGAAAGCCGGGGCATTAGTCAAGCCGAAGGACATGACTGTATACTCATATAGCCCGTACTTGCAGGTGAATGCCGTCTTCGGAATATCCCCAGGACGGATCCTCAGCTGGAAATAACCCGAACGAAGATCAATCTTCGAGAATATACGAGCACCTCGAAGCAAATCGAAGAGATCCTCAATACGGGGCAGTGGATGCTTGTTCTTGATAGTAACTGCATTCAGCTCCCGATAATCCACACACATCCTCTTCGAGCCATCCTTCTTATCTACTAACAGCAACGGAAAAGCCCAAGGAGAGAAGCTGCGACGGATATAGCCCTTGGCTAGCAACTCATCAATAGTCTTCTTAACTTCTTCATGCTCTATAGGCGCCATACGGTAGGGCCGCTTTGCAATAGGAGCTGTGCCAGGCAAGAGATCAATACAAAACTCAATGGCGCGTTCAGGCGGCATACCTGGCAGATCATCCGGAAAGACATCCGGGAATTCAGACACCACGCGAATACCGTCCGTGGGTCTAGCCTCCATATGGTGAAGAAATCCCGAAGGCTCTACTGCACTGATAACAACCTCTTGGCCACTGGAAGCTGATAACAAGACTGTCCTCTGAGCACAATCTATCCGAACTCCCCATTTGGCCAGAGTCTCCATTCCCAGAATGACATCAATGCCCTTGGTGTCTAGCACCATCAGATCAGTACAGAACTCTACTCCCCTCAAGGAAATACTGACTCTCGGGCAGTAAGTATGAGACCTCAACTGTCCACCCGGTGAGGATACTAACAGGCACCTCTTTAATGTGCTAGTATGAATACCATGATGCTCGACAAAAGACTGAGTAATGAAGGAATGCGTAGCACCAGTATCAAAAAGCACTGTAGCTGGATATGAATTAACCATGAACGTACCAATAACCACGTTGGGAGCCTCGGCCGCTGACTCGGCCGTCACGTGGTTCACCCTGCCCTGTGCTGGCGCCCTGGGCTGAGCTGGGCGTCCCTGCTGTCCCGCCTGCGCCTTCCGGGGGCAAGCGTTGGCGTAGTGCCCCGGCTGGCCGCAGTGAAAGCAGGTGCGAGGAGGTCCCTGAGCATGCTGTCCGGTAGGAGCTGCCGGACGTGGAGCCTGCGGTGCTGGTGGAGCTGGTGGAGCACGAGCCGGAGGTGCTGGTAACCTCGGGCCCTGACCTGCCTGCTGCTGTCGAGGCGGGTACTGCTGCGGTGGCCTCTGCTGGTACTGCTGAGGAGGCCGGTACTGCTGCTGGTACTGCTGGGGCTGCTGGAGTCGAGGACGAGTGTTGCTGCCGGAAGCAACGGGGACAACCTTCCTCTTCTTGTCCTCCATCTCCAGGTGCTTACGCTCAGTGTTGAGCGCACTGTCAACCAGGTGGTTGAAGTCGTCGAAGCGGAGGTTGAGCAGCGCGTACTGGAGGTAGTCCTCAAGACCCTCCATGAAGTGCTCCTGCTTCTTGCGGTCATCCGCAACCTCGGCAGGGGCGTAGCGTGCCAGCTGAAGAAAACGATCACGATACTCCGTGACCGACATAGTCCCCTGAATTCACAAAGACAGATAGATATCGGAAGATTAACTCAAGATTCATAAGGATAGAACAAGGGCATTAGCTCAAAAGAAACTGCTGAATGATTATACTTAGGATTACCTGCTTCAGTGCAAGGAACTCCTTCTGCTTCATCTTCATAACGCCCGCGGGGACGTTGTGGCTGCGGAAACGCTCCCTGAACTGGAGCCAAGTGAGAGACTCGCGATCATGGACCGGGTGGGACTCCCACCAGTCCAAAGCTGCCCCTCGCAGCTGTCCTGCTGCGTACAAGACGCGCTCACGATCATCGCACTGGGCGATGTCCAGCTGACGCTCCACTGCACGGAGCCAGTCGTCAGCCTGAAGAGGGTCGGACGTGTGAGAAAACGTCGGCGGGTGACCCCTCAGGAACTCAGCACGCCTGTCGCGAGGCTGCGGCGGTGGAGGAGGCGGAGGCTGAGTGTGAGCGTGCTGAAGAGCCTGAACGGTGTTGTTCAGGGTAGCCATCATCTGCATCTGGAGCTGGAAGTACTGCTCCGGAGTCAAAGGCGGAGGCATCGGGATCCCAGTACCCTGGTTGTTCTGACCCTGCTGCTGGCCAGAACCTGAACCGGTGCTCCTGGTGTTCACCATCTGATTTGAACAAAAGATTTCACGAGTAAGGATATTGCAGGAATAAATTCAGATGGATATGATAACTCTTTGCGGAAAAAGACTCAGCCATGATAAAGTAGACAGGATAGAGTTGATGGTTTTACCCCCAACGATCTAAGTCATTTTATTAATTAGTTAACTTTAACATCTGAGTGATTTTCTTTAAACAAATTTAAACTACTAAGCTATGCAATCAGTCAAAAATCCAAATCAACCATGTAGCATAATAACAAGCAGACAATTTTCACGATTTAGCCGAGTTTAGCAATAGACTCGACTAACACAACGCGTCGCAGAACGTGCTATCGTATTATTATAAAAGGGTCACCTAGCTAACTCATGGTGGTCGGATGACTGATTCAGGCCAAAATCTACGAAACTATTCTTCAGAGGGAGAAATCAAGGCAAGAAAGGTAAAAAGTCAAAGAAGTCAAGGGGTATAATAGTAAAATAGTTTCAGCAGACAAGGATTGGTGAGAAGAAGTCCTAAAACTCGACCAGTTCTATCTAGGCTTCGTCCTACAGTCGATATGGCTCTGATACCACTCTGTAACACCCGGTTTATAAAAGAACATAAACCGAGCAATCATATACGTGCCAGGATCAAGTCACACGTATATACAACAGAATGAACAGTATATCATAGCACATATCACGTAAAAAGACATAATAAAGCGAATACGAATGTTATTTATTACAATAATGACAAAATGTCTGATACAGCGGAAGCGAAGTACAAAATACGATAAAGCTCTCCGAGGCTGAAGCAGGGCGCCACAGGGACGTCGACTGGGAGACGAAGCACCTAGAAGTCCTCGTAGTCCTGGTAGCGCTGGACGAACTCCCTCGTGTCGGCAGGAACTGAGCAGCAGTAGCGTAGCCAAGAGGAAAAAGTAGAGAAGAGGCAAGGGTGAGTACACAACTTGTACTCAACAAGTATAACACAAACTATGAGGCTCTAGGCTGGCTGACTCAACTGCATTAGCTTTTAAGTGTTGGCAAAATTTTATTGAAGCTATTTACTACGAGTTGATGAATTACCATTAACCCGGTTACATAGTAATTAATCAGAATTAATCATACTACTAAGAACCAAACCGAAACCAAACCAAGCCACCAAGGTAACCCCGAGAAGCACCTCCCTCGTCGGAAGGAGATAACTTCACTAATCAAAAGGAGGATCTGGGCCGCTCATAACCGTGAGCACGGCTAGTATACCAGTTTTACACTCTGCAGAGGTTGCACATCTTTACCCACAAGTCGTGAGCTACGCCAGTTGTTCATCACACTTCCTTAGGTGAGATGGCCAGCGACTCACTACGAGGCCTTTAAAAAGAATCTCGTTGGTAAGGCGTAACCGCGAGAGATAGGTCGGCGACGATGGGGCCCACCTCCGGGGGTACAAGCACAGGAGCGCAATCCAAGCACAGACCAAGCCGGAGGAGCAGGGACCATTGAAGCTTACTACTCTTGCCCCGCAGGTAAGTTACTCCAAACCAAAAAGATCTAGTTATTACGCCAAGTCTATCCCATTCTAGCCTTGTGGTAGCGCTGTTGTCCCAGGTTGTCGCTCTATGAACCGGTCCTTATGGAGAGTGGCCAACCAGGCAGTAAGCACCGTGCTGGCCCCCTAAACCATGTTTCTAACAAAAGCCAATTTTAACGAGAAGTGAGCCACTCAAGCCACACAGAGTGCCACTCTCAGAATTAAGTTCAAGTATACCATTAATCAAATTAATTAAAAAGGACCAAAGTGTGTTATAGCGCAGCAACCTAGCACAACTAACCAAAATGCAACCCAAAGGTATATTTAAAGGATATAAACTGGCTAGGAAATCCTTAAAGGCATACAGTATTAAAATGCAGTATGAAATTGTATTTAAAGTGATAGGTTGTTCATGTTATACTTGCCTTCCTCGTACTGCTCCTGCTGCTGCTCAAACTGATCCGAAGACGGCTGCTCCGGGTACTGGTACTGAGGCTCCTCAGATGGATCAACGTCTACTCACGAACACATGGCCAAAACAATGCACAAAATAAGCATACAGGCAAACATTAACAAAGACTAAGAAACAGTACAACAATACATGAAAACAGCGCACAAAACTATTCTAGAACTATTCTACACGTTACAACGATCGCGTGGATACAAAGAACGCTAAAAACGGAGCTAAAACGCATAAACTAGGCCTAAAACAAGTTCTAGGGGCTTATTTGTAAGAAAACTGAAGTTTCAGGGGCTTTTCTGCTAAAACCGAGGGCTAAAACGTAAATAAAGCGTAGCTATAGGGGCTAACGTGCAAAAACACAAGGACAGGGACGGCGGGTTCAATTTCTGGGAAAGTCAGGGGCCTAAACATTAAAAACAGGACCTATACGTAATTAGTTTTGAAAAAGGCTGGACCGCGGGTTGATATTAACAAAAGGAAGGGGCTCTTTAGCAAAAGTTCCGGCCGAACCGGTATGCACGATTCTAGGCCGCTGGATCTCGATCTGGTGGTCCAGATCTGATCGCATCGGGTTCTAATCGGGGGCGTTTACTTTAGATCTGACGGCCCAGGGTCTTCGGGCGTGGGGGCGGCGGCGCTGAGTCGCCGGAGTTAGATTCCGCGGCGGCGAGTTCGTCGGGGGTAGCGATTTGGGCGCTACAGGGGGTTATTCGGGCCGCTATCTGGTGCAACAGAACGGGGGCGACATGCGTAGTCCACTGGGACCAAAAACGGGGCACGGCGAGGCTCTGCGTGATGGGGGCAACTGCGGGTGGCGGCTCCGCGCCGTGAGGTTCGCCGGCGAGCGGGGTTCTAAGGGCGCCAGAGGCTACGGGCCACAAAATCTAACGCCAAAAGGACCGGGGAGGGTTGCGGGTGCTCACCGGGGTTTGGATCGAAGAAGGTGGCCGGTGCAGAGGGTTGGCGTCGAGGCCCGGCGGCGGGATTCGGGCGGCGCAGGGACGGAGCTCGTGGCGCGGTCGCAGGCGTGCAGCTCCGGTCGTCCTGACCCCGCGGATCGACGTGCGAGGGCGCTGTGAAGCCAGAGGGGAGGTCAGGCGGGCCGGAGATGCGCCGGCGGTGAGTAATTAGGGCGGCGGAGGTTACCTGCAGCGGCGCCGAGATCTCCCTGGCGCGGCGGAGCAGAGCAAGGGCGGCGGCTAGGGTTTGCGGCGCTGGAGTAGGATGGGGGGGTCCGGCTTGGGCGTTTAAAGGGGCCGGGCGGAGATCGCGGCGGGGCGCAGCGGGATAAGGATCCCGGCGTCCTCGCCGGTGATCTCGGGCTCTGTTTCGCGGCGGGGAGGAAGGAACGGGGGAGAGGGAGCTGGCAGATGGGCCCGGGACGCAGCGGCTGTGGGGGGGGGCGCGGGCTGACGGGTGGGCCAGCGCTGGCAGGTGGGCCGAGGCGGAGCGCTGGCGCTGAGCGCGTGGAGCGGAGGCAGGCCGCGGGGAGCAGGCCGGCGCGAAGCTGACTTGCGGAGGGATGGGCCGCGCGTGGGGAGGCGCTGGGCAGGCCGGGGGGGGAAAGTGTTGGGTGGGCCACGGGCCGGACTGGGCCGAACGGGAGAAGGAAAAGGAAACGGGTTGGGCTGGGCTGGGTTCGGGCTGGTTTCGGGTTTCTATTTTCTGGTTTTCTTTTCTATTTCAAACACCACTTAAATCTATTTGAATTCAAACTAGAATTTGAATTCAACTCCTATGCATTCAAATCAAACAAAATAAAGCCATGCACCAGCATGAATGCAACAAAAATTTAAACTTATAATAAATTTTAATTAATTAGGAACAAAAATTAGATTAAATGCCAACTAAACACAATAAACCTTAGAAAATTTAACTAAAGCCAATTAATTTATTAATAAATACAGAAATTTAAAGTTAGGGTGTTACATGGGGTCCTGCTTCTGTGATGTCCCCTAGCCTGAAGGGGGATGGAGACGCCTAACCATGGCGTTGGTGCCATGTTTGGTGGCTGTTCTTCGCATCGTCCCCCCCTCCCCCGACGACAAGGTTGCTCTCGGGGAGACAGTGCGGAGGGTGCTGTCCGCCAGCTCGACCCCCCGCATGGTCTTTGGTGGAGGAGATGCTAGAAGAAAGCTTGCGAGGAGAGCATCCCACTAGACCTGTACGGTCTGGGGGCTTGGTGCTTTTCTTCGTCGTTCGATCCTCCCCAAGACAGGGAAAATTGCCACGCAGGTGGCAACGTGTTTGTACTTTTCGACGGCTTCGCGCCGGTAACCCTTTGTAATCTTTATTTACATTGAGAAATAAAGTCCCTTTCTCCTTCATGGGGAGGATGACCAAGGGTATAGGGGTATACAGAGGGTTTAAGCCCTCGAATATGTGTGAAGTTTCCTCTGTGGGGGCGCGTCAGCGCACCCGCGGGTGTAGCCCCCGAGGCCTTGGAGTAGTGTTTGCATTCGTCCAAGGGCTATAAATGTCGCCCCGCTGGGTTGCTTCACTGGGGTGGCCGTCCAGCGTCTTTTTTAGCCGGCATCGGCACTCTTTCAGCCGCCCTCGGCATTCTCGGTGCTGGTACAGCGACCCGGAGTTCAGCTTAACCATCAGGCAGGCGCGCATTAATAGTAGGGGATTTGGTTAGACACACGGAACTTCACAACTGACGGTTATCCACTTATTCGAGGGTGCGGCCTATGCTGTGGTGTGCGAGGAGCCCCCGAGCCCAGGCCTGCGTGAAGGCGTTCAGGGGAACCCTCAACTTTGATTACGACCCTCGTCGCCCTTCCGCAGGGAGGAGGGGTGAAGCGCACCATACTACCCATGCCTGGGCCGCGAGCTATGGCTGCTTCAGTGAGCTATTAGCAGGTAGTTCAAGCGGACGTCCGTGCCCCGTTCGATAAGGGTCGGCTCATGGTCCACGGACACGTCACATAAAGCACTTGCGAGGGTTCGCTAGGCGGGGCTCGGACCCGTTCGATAGGGTCCGAGGGCTCGATGCTCTCCCTCGATGGGACCCCCCTACTAGGCACCCTCGACTGGCCTTGAACACTGTGTAGGATATCTTGAACTCCGCGTTCGAGGGTAGCTTGTACGACACATCCATGCAGTCCCTGACTCTGGCGATCTGGGGCGCCTGTCGAACCCTCGACGGGCCAGGCTTCGAACCCCTGATCAGTAAGGCCTCGGAATGCGATTCCTTCGAGGGTAAAGAGCCCCCGGGAGGAATATTCCGTCACAATTCACGAATGGCGCGGAGTCGCGGGTCACGCGAGTGGGTTTTTCGCCGGTCGTGGGCGACATGGCTCGGTTCGTGCGGTGCGGCGCGGGCGCGCCTTTTCAGGCGTCTACCTTGGGCAGGCGAAGCGGCGTGGGCGGTGGCTGACGGATGGAACAGCGCAACAGTCGTGCCGCCCCCGTTAGTTACCGTGCCGTGATTACTCCCGACTGCGCACGTGGGAGACTCCGCGCCGTGGGACCCGGCTGTCAGTGATAGCAAAATCTACCACATTCAATGCGGTGGATTCTAGCTATGGCAGCAGACCCGTCCGCTGCGATGAATAAAAGCGAGGAGAAAGGGGTTGTTTTGGGCTCACCTGGCCATTTGCCTTCGCCTCCCCTGCCTTCTGAGCACGTAGCCGAGAGCGAGAGGAAGTAGAGGAAGGAAAGCGAGAGCGCACCTTTGCCACCGCAGAGCTTGCCTCCCCGTGTCCCCCCCTTTGGTCTGAAGCAATGGTGGATATCCAGGAGCCGTTGCCGTGGGGGAGATCCACTGCCACCGAGGCGGTTTTGGAGCGGCTAGTCGAGGACAGGCTGCTTCCACTGAAACCCAACTCAGGGGCGCCAGCGTGGATCTCCCTGCGGCCGGAGGAGACAGAGCCGAATCCCCCCCCCCCCCGCGGGCTACGTCGTGAGCCTCGTGAGGCTCCACGAGCGGGGATTTGGCGTTTCCGTGGGGCGATTCATGCGGGCATTGTGCGACCACTATGGGGCGGAGCTGCACAACTTCAGCCCCAACTCCATCTCGTAGGCGGCGGTCTTCGTCGCCGTCTGCGAGGGATATTTAGGGATCGAGGCGCACTGGGATCTGTGGATCCACCTCTTCCGCGGCGAGCTCTTCGTCGAGCACGTGCGGAACCAAACAAAGAGGTACGCGCGCGCAGGCGGCCTGATGCTCCACTTGCGCCCAAGCCGGAAGAATTTATACATCTTCAACAAGATGACGACAAACAATGCCGGGTGGAGCCGAGGGTGGTTTTACCTGCGCAACTTCAGCAGCAAGCTCCCGGCGTTCACCAACAGGGTGCTCCGGGAGAGGCCCGAGAAGTGGGACTGGGGGGTATCGCCCCCAGCGCAGCAAGCCAAGCTCAAGGTCATCACGAATTTCCACCGGCAGAGGGTGGTCCCTCTCATGGAGAGGGTCCTGCCGATCTTCAAGCTCACCCCCGGGGCTCGGGCCTCGGGCTCAAGGACGGCGGTCGAGCTGCTCCCCCGAGACATCGCTGCCCGGAGGGCGAGGAGCGTGGTGGCGGAGTTCCCCAATGACCAAGAAGATCTTTGGAGGATCAAGATGCGCCCCGAGCCGGGGTACATTTCTCTGGTGAGTCTCGATTCCGGATTCGTTGTTGTCTTGCGCTGTTCCTTTCCCCGCCTCCTGACATCGACTTGGTTGTGTTTTGCTGGGGTTGAAGTGCCACCCCTCGAGGCCTCCGGTCCCGGAAGAACGCCAAATCAACCGCCTGCACGCAGAGGCGGTGAAGAAGCGGAAAGACACGGCGGAGGCGACGACCAAGAGGAAGAGGAAGAGAAAAGAGAGGCATGACAAGGCGTGCAAGATTGCACGCGCGGAGGGGAAACCGCGGCCCTCCATGCCCAAATCCACGGACGACGAGGAGGAGGCCTCGGATCCCGAGGCTCACCCCCCGGACGACGACGAGGCGGCGGCGGCGGCGGGCGCGAGTTCCCCGCCGGTCTATCAGGGGGATGACGACGAGGCGCCAGCGACGGTGGAGCGGAGATTGCCCACGCTGGCGGCGGGTCGAGGGTCACCCTCGCCGGTGGTGGGTGGAGGATCGTCTGCGCCCGCAACAGAGCGGAGGTCGCCCCAGCTAGCGATGGGCGAGGGGGTCCCCGCGCCCATGATGTCGACAGGCGGCGATGGGTCCGCGGCGAGCGCGGAGGCGTCCGCGCAGATGGCCTCGAGGCCTCAGCCCGCTCTGAGGGTGATACCCTCGGATCAGGCGTCGAGGGGCGTCGGTGTGCCGCGGGCCCGAAGGAGCGGCACGGGCAAGCGCAGCATGAGTGCCCGGTAAGTGTCTCTGGTTTTATTTGTCGTGTTTATTTGATCGCTCCCCCAATCCTGCTAACCTCAATCTTCCTACCCCGATTTCCAGCTCCGGGGCCGCTGCCAAGGACGCAGCCCCGCTTGCGCGGGTCAAAGCCCTCAAGACCGGGGCACGCGCCACGCCGCACACGGTGCCGCAACCTCTACCCGTCGTAAATATCGTGGCGGAGGCCGCAAAGCTGCAGGCGACAATGGCTCGAGGGACCCAAGCGGCGCAACAGGCTCTAATGCCGGGGAATGGAAGTGACGCCAGCCAGAGTGGAGCCGAAGCGACCGCTCCGGCTGACGCCATGGGGGAGGCCGGCCTGGGCGGCGCAGATGACGCCGCACGGTCGATCGTCGAAGCCGAGGTCGGTCGGAGCGGCGCGGATAGCGCCACCCGGCCAGTCGCAGAGGAAGGATCTAGTGGGGGTGCGCAGGAGCGCCCCGCCGGCCAGGCGGAGGTGAAGACCCTCGTCCCCGAGCCCCCGAGGGCTGGGGTCGAGGGGGTCACAGAGGAGTCGGCGCAGAGGGTGCCGATGGTGGAGGAAACCCGCGTCTTGGCGCATGGAGAGGCCCAGGACGTGGGTGTTGTTGCAGTAATGGCGGCGCCGACGGTGACGGCACAGGCGGCGACGAACGTCGTGATCCCGGTGGTGCAGCTACCAGACAGCAGCGGGGAATACGGGGATTCGAGAGATATCGACCCCGCTGCTGCGGCGAGCGCCGCTGACAAGATCACCGAGTTCACGTCAGCCTGCGCAGAGGTGCTCGACGAGGGGACATCTGGGGGCCCCAGCATGGGGCAATCATCCAGTCCGTGGTCCCCCCGGAGCTTCTCCGCAATGAACGAGAGGAGGAGGCCGTCTGGCAGGCGCAGTTCGAGGCAGGTTCTCAGATTCAGAACCACTTCGAACGCGCCCTAGAGCTCCATCGGACGACTGATTACCAGATCATCCAGGTAAGCGGCTCCTCCCCGAGAATCGTTCGTATTTTTGGCCCTGATTTTGCTTTCTTTACCCACGCCTTTCCTTTCGCAGCGGCTGAAGGATATCTCACTCAGAAAGAGCGCCGAAATGACCCGGCTGCACTCCCAGATAGGCTGGCTCGGACAGCACAATGCTGAGTTGGTGCTCAAGAATGTCGAGGCCAACACCAGGATGACGGATCTGGGGGCGCGTCAACAGGCGCTGGAGGAGGAGTTAGCGCGGGTTACCGACGAGCGTGACGTCCAGAGGGCCGCAGCTGAGCAGAAGGCTCGGGAAGTCGAGGAGCAGACTGTCGAGCTACAACGCCTTAGGACGGCGCTTGAGCAGAAGGAGACTGAGTTTCTCCAGAAAGAGGTGACCGTCGTCACGCTCTTCGGGACCCTCTAGGAAAAGGGCAAAGCCCTCGAGGAGAAGGAGGTGGCTATCTAGAACGTGGAGGCCGCCCTCAGGGAGAAGGAAAACTCCTTGTCCTCGCTCGAGGAGGCCGCCCGAGTCCAGAGGGAGGAGGCGCAGAAGAGCATCGTGGGTAAGTACTCAAAATTTTGTTGTAGTTGGATTTTACTTTTTCGCAGCTGATCTTGATTCCTTTGATCAGAGCTGAGGCAGAGGGTGGCGGACGAGACTCCGGTGAAAGAGGCGGTAGGCACCGCGCTCATGGCGGCTCAAACGAAGTACACTGACCTCGAGCGGACCACCGTGAGCGTGTGCCAGGAGCTCGAGGGGGAGGGCGCTGTATCTGGTAGCTCGGTGATCAGCTGCCTGCGAGCGCTAGGTGGCCGGATCGCTGAGCACACCAAGAGTACCTTCCGCCTCGGTGTTCTTCGCGCCCTCGCCGTGACCTCGACGCACTACCTCATGGACCTGCAGAGAGTGTCATCGGGGTATGTGGTTCCAGGCGACGCCGATGCGGATGCCGCGTCAGCCATCATGGACGACACCGACGCAGCCGCCGAGGAGTTCGCCGCGGTGCTTGCCGAGAAGCTCAAAGCCGACATTCCCCCGATAGCTGAATTCGACGTTGTCACAGATCCACAGAGGGGGGATGACAACATGTAGATAGGTTGGGCCTCGAAGCCCATGTAATAGATTAGTGTTCATTGTAATCGCACTTTATATTTAAGAATAAAGAAATTCATTTTCGTTAAATCGTTGAAATCGACAGTGTGGCCCATCGAGGTGTGGCCCATCGAGGCCTTGTGCGTTCGAGCCCGCATTTTCTTTACTCTACTTCCGTGTTCTCGCACGCGACTTAGGTAAACTTCTGCGAGGAATTTCGCGTTCATAAGCGACGTAGGCGTGGGGTGGTGAGGGGGGTGCCGTATCCCGGAGGCGTAGGCGGCCCCACGACTCGGCCGGCCCCGTACCATAGTTGCTTATGCCTCGTGTCCGTTTTTCCCAAGTGTACGAGAAGCTTAGAGACGAGACAGAAGTTTTTCGAAAAAAATGTTGGCGATTTTTGGGGACGTTCGGGGGTTCCCCCCGTAGTAGCCCCCGAGGGAGGCTTGGCTTTGCCGAGGGTAAAGCCAGGTGTGCCTCAGTGTTCATGCGCATCCGAGCCTTCGAGGGTCCGGAAGGTTCCCAAAAATAAACAAATAAAGCGTACTTCTTTATTATTTCGGGAAATCGAAAATGCGAGTACAAACGATGTACAAATAGCTTGGAATTCTAAGGATAGAGGCGATGTAGCTGCTGTATGTTCCAAGCGTTGGTGAGGACTTCGCCTTTGTCGTTCACCAGCTTGTACGTGCCGGGTTTGAGTTCCTCGGCGATTATGTACGGGCCCTCCCATGGCGGGGAGAGCTTGTGGCGGCCCCTGTTGTCCTGTCGAAGCCTCAGCACCAAGTCCCCTTTGTTGAGGTCTCGGCGCCGGATTCTCTGTGCTTGATATCTTCGTAAAGACTGCAGGTAACGCGCAGAGTGTAGGAGTGCCACGTCTCGAGCCTCGTCCACTTGATCCAACGAGTCTTCGCGAACTCGCTGGTTCTGCTGCTCTTGGTATGCCTTGAGCCTTGGCAACCCGTACTCCAAGTCCGTGGGGAGTATGGCCTCGGCGCCATAGACGAGGAAGAACGGGGTAAAGACCGTGGCTCTGCCTGGGGTCGTCCTCAAGCTCCAAATGACCGAGGGTAGCTCCGTGAGCCACCTCCGGCCGAATTTGTTCAACTTGTTGAAGATTCTTGGCTTCAGTCCTTGGAGGATCATGCCATTAGCACGCTCCACTTGGCCGTTCGTCTGTGGGTGTGCCACAGCCGACCAGTCTACACGTATGTGGAAATTGTCACAGAACGTCAAGAACTTCTTGCCTGTGAACTGGGTGCCATTGTCGGTGATGATCGAGTTCGGGACCCCGAACCTGAAGACGATGTCGGTGAAAAATAGAACGGCTTGCTCGGATTTAATCTTGCCAATGGGTCGAGCCTCGATCCACTTGGAGAATTTGTCGATTGCCACCAGCAAGTGGGTGAAGCCCCCGGGCGCCTTCTGCAACGGACTGACGAGGTCCAGTCCCCACACATCGAAAGGCCATGTGATGGGGATGGTCTGCAGAACGTGCGCGGGGAGGTGCATTTTTCGAGCGTAAAATTGGCAACCCTCGCAGGTCCGCACGACGTCGGTGGCGTCGGCGACTGCGGTGGGCCAGTAAAAACCTTGCCGAAATGCGTTGCCCACGAGGGTACGTGGCTCGGCATGGTGGCCGCAGATGCCAGCGTGGATGTCGCGGATCAGCTCCTTGCCCTCGGGGATGGGGATGCATCGCTGCAGGAGGCTCCGTTGACTCACCCCTGTCGTGCTCGGGGTCAAAGCGTCCACCCCCGCCGAGGGGTGTACTTCCTGCCGTTGATGATGTAGCGGGCGTCGCCGTCGTCGGCGTGCCCGCGTGTGTCATGGAGTCGATCCCTCGCGGGAGCCTTTTCGATGCGGTCGTGCACCGAGGGTGCCTTCGCACCGGGCGCTACGGCTGCCTTGCCCTTCCCTGCTGGTGGAGTGTGCGCCGAAGCCTCGTGGTCCTGACGTGCAGTCCCACCGGGCTGCTCCGGGGCTTTCGAGCGCATACGAGACGCAGAGCTCTCGGCCTGCTGCACGGTAGCTTGCTCGATGAGCGCTTGTGCCTCGCGGCGCAGGTTGCGACCCGAAGGCATCGATGGCTCGGGCATGGCTTGGAGTAGGTAGGACCCGAAGGCATCGTTGTCGTCGGCCAGGATGCGCTCTCAGGCAGCGCGCGCTGCCGCCTGGGCATGTGCACCATGCGCGGTGCGCTGCTGCTCGAGTGTGGTGCGCAGCTCCTGTGTCTGCCGGCGTTGCTCGTCGAGCTTGGCTTGAAGCTCTTTGAGTTGTGCCAGATGTGCTTGTCGCGCCGCCGAGCTTGACGAAGAAGAAGGGGCCGCAGGCGGCAACACCGGTTGGTTCGCCTGTGCGTCCGCCCCGCCGTCCCCGTCGTCGCCCGTGGCGTTGTCGTTTTGCTCGTCCGCAAGATTGGCCATGAAGCACTCCCGAGTGGGATTGTACTCCCCCTCACTGGAGTCCTCAGAGCAGGTGAGCCAATAAGCCGTCGCGAGCTGGAACGAGCGGAAAGCGTCGGGGTCGCGGACCCCGGAGTAGTCCTCGGCCTCCTCGGCCGTGAAGTTGTTCATGAACAAGTTGATGTCGTCGGCGATCGAACTCACCGTTTCGGGGTAGGATTCGTCAGGAGACGACGCGATGAGGTTGCGGATCGACAGAAGATGATGACCCGGCAGATCCTCATACTCGGTGAAGTTAGTGCTGATTGAAGAGGCGTAGGTGGCAGCGTTGCGCATCCCGAAGGGAAAGGGCGACGGGAAGATCGAGCCCCCCCTGGGAGGCACTGGTGCTGCAGCAGATGATGGTGCCGGCGCAGACGACACCGAGGCGTGTGATGACGAAGCGGTGGCCCCGTTGGCCGCGATGCTGAGTTGCGACATGTCAGCCTCAACCCACATGGGGGAGCTGTGGCGTGCCGCATGGCGCCGCTCCGCGCGTGCTTGTCGCGAATACTGGCCCGAGCGCCTGTTGCGCCGGGCTGGTGAAGTCGGAGTGACGGGGTTGCGCCTGGGCGAGAGGAGCTCCATGAGGTAACCGTTGCCAGTTGCTTTGAACTCGAGACTCCCGAACTAGATCACGTATCCCGCTGGGAGTGGATCCGAGACGCCTATGGGATATGGGTTGGATCTGCCCGCCATCCCTGGAGATCAAATGGGAACAAGAGAGAAAATGTCACGCAGCAGACCCCTACCTGGCGCGCCAACTGTCGGCGTCCCGACCCGGGGGTCCGGATCCCAATTAGTAAATGCTGCGTGTTTCCTCGTCCCAGATGTTGATGCAAGAGGCAACACAGTAACTCACGGGTTTATCCTGGTTCCGGCCGCGGGGCCGTACGTCCAGCAAGAGGGTGTGCGAGGGCACTGTATTATCTTGCACCCGGAGTGCTTGTAGTAGGGGGTACAAGCGAGGCGAGAGAGGGAGGGAGGCTCCCAAGTCTCTGCTAGAAGAGGAGTTGAGCGTGAGGAGTAGCGATGTTGGGGCTAGGAGCGAGTGTGTGCTCTGTGAGCGATGTAATGCCTAGAGAGCCGACCGACCCCCTTAAGGGAAGCCCGCCTCCTCCTTTTATAGACACAAGGAGGGACAAGTACATGTACAGGGGATCGCGGAAGCAGGGTGCGTGGCGGTCCCGGACCCCCTGTACGGAGTGCTAGCGTATGCACTAAGGAGGTCCGGGAGTCACGTGGAGGTCCCGGACCCCTCGAGGGGGAGGTCCAGGCCTCCGGCTGCTAGTGCTGGGCACCCCTCTTCGAGGGGGCGCGTGGCGACACCAGACCCCTCCCGAGCAGGAGGCCAGTCCGGGGCCATACATGTGATGTGGTGGAGTCCGGACGGCCGGAGTTGGCAGAATAGTAACGGGAGCAGTGCCGAGCCCGTCTCGTCCCGCGTCGCAGGTTCCACAGTGTTGCCACAGCGTCCGGGATGGCGGAGCAGTGACCGGAGTTGTCGGATGGGACTCCGGTCATAGCCACTGTGGGGAATGGCGGCCTGACGCCGTCTGTCCTGGGCGATGTAGAGGAGTGGTTGGCACTTAATGCCTCCGTACGATGGGCGGGTGAGCAGCAAGGATGTTTGTCCTCTTCGTCGAGGGGTGGCCTCGAGCGAGGCGGAGATGAGTTGTCCGCTCGAGGGTAGGTCCGCTACCCTCGAGCGAGGCGTAGATGATTTGCCCGCTCGAGGGTAGATTCGCTACCCTCGAGCGAGGCGGAGATGCGGGGCGTAGTCGAGGGTCCCGATGGGAGCCCTCGAGCGAGGCGGAGATCGCCCCGCGGGTCCGAGGTGGTGCGAATGGGCCGCATGCTGGGCTTTTTTGAGTCCTTCCCTTTCTTCCAGGTTGGAAGGAGGCCGTGGGCCTTCGTGGGCCCAGTTGCCTAACGTGTGTTTGCGTTTTTTAGGGTGACCTTAGTACCCCGGTTAGGGTGTCCCTAATCGTGGTACCTGACACGCCCCTACAAATGGTTTCACGCAAAAAAATTCATAATTTTTACATATGATCTTGGATGAAGTCAAATTTTATACCAAAATTGTAGAAATTACGAGATCTAAAACTTTGTAGTTCACAACTTTTTCATTTAAGGTCATCTAAAGATCCAAAAAATTATTATAAGTTCTCTAATAGCTTTAACTATATAGTATCTCATATAACTCAAGTCATACTTTGAAGTTTCCACAATGCTAGTGAAAGCGCCCTTAGGTGCTATTCTTAAACCATTATGAAAGCGCCCTCTGGCATAACTATAAAAATTAAAAAGTTATATTTTTGCTGCAGAAAGCAGAGCCATTATGATGAAGCATATACCTAATATCTCCTTGGGTTTTCCCAAAATTTTCAAGCCACCGGTTTTCTGGTAGCTAAGCAAATGGTGAAACCTGTTAGAAGATTGTATTTCGGTTAGGCCCTTTGGGCCCTCATGGCTGGCGCCGCACAGGCTCATTGGCCTTATGATCTTGCTAGGGTTTTGTAGATGATTAATTAGGCAATTGGTGCCTTCTAACCCTAGAACCTCCTTACCTATATATGTACCCATGATATGCACCTCATAATCGATCTACTATTTCCTAAGTCATCTCTCTTTCAAAAACTAATATTCAGGAAACTTTTAGACTTCAATGGTTCCCAGCTTTGCTATGAAAGCTAACAGGCTAGAAGTTTTTTACAACTAAAACCTAATATTCAGCTAATATTTTATTTTGTTTTCTAGTCCTTGTCTTCGAATAGGAGATCTGAGTTGCACTTTTCATTCCATTAGCTGCAGGGCATTTCCTAATATACAACCTTGTTTACTTGGGTTACATTTACATGCTCCCAGGACGATTCTGTGGCACATGGTAGCACTCCTGCTCGTGACAATCTGCTCTGCTGTGCTCGCTTGTTCGCCCGTGTCATCTCTTGCATGTCCACCAATGCACGTCTTCAAAACTCCCCGTTTATCTGTATCAGGTGCAGGCCACCGATACTCTAGACTGATATCCTGTAAGTTCCACTTAGGAATCAGTATCAGTATTCAGTAACTCTATCCTAGTTGGTTTGTAGCTCGCACGGCCCATGTGTCGCATCAAATCTTCGGACTAAATCCTTAGTTGAAACTGAATCGTGATTCGTAAATTATGTATTTGAGGATTCCTCATCATGCGCTCGACGATGAACTGCTATAATTTGAATGCACGAGGATTGTTTTAAATTTGTAGTGCTGTCTTGTTTCTGTTGGGGTACAAGATTGCCGGATACGTCTGATTGAGGGTGTTTCAGATGTTCTCTGAAACTATATTTCACCACAGAATGCGGTTTCTTTTTTTACTTCTGCATTGCAATGTGGCGATGGTTGTGGGGGCCCGGCGGTGGTCGCATATACAGCTCGTGACTGTAAAATTGTGGCGACGATTTGGTGGACAACCGTTTTTGGATGGTCTTCGCTTGTCGTTTTGGCAGTCACCCTACTCCCTTATGTTGGATAAGAATAAGATGATCGATTTCTCCGTATGCACCCTGATGGGGAGCGCACCAGCCGTTCTGCCTATGGGCCCCTCTTTGCGCAGCGCTACATTAAAAGCCAAAGTGGCATGCCGGGCATGCAATCCAACGACTATTGTGCTACAGTGCCCCATAGAACCCCTCTCAACCCGATCTACGAGCTAGGGTGCTGAAGCGGAGGGAAGGATCCTAGCTCCGCCGTCTTCAACCACGCCGCCTACTTCCACACCTTGTCGCCACCTTGTCCTTGGCGCTATGGCCGCCAGCGGCAGCTACAGAGCTCAAGGTTCAACGCCAATCCTCTACCTGTAGTCTAGATACATCACTCTCTATGTACTTGTTCATCCCATCAAGTAATTACCCACTGGATTTGCACCTAGAGGTCCTTTATGATCTAACACTTACTGCCACAACCACAAAATGCCTCATTCGCCTGGTTCAGGAGCAATGGAATTCTGCGTTAATCCCAGTGGCAAAATTCCGCTTGGGCAGGCCCATCACATAGGCAAAGGTTAGGAGTCCTGAACTCCAAGTCAGTTTCAATACTCCATATCATGGTGTTGTCGGTCAAAACCCACCGGCGAGTAGCGACAGGCAACACGAAGAGCCGGGAGGCTGCCGGGGCGCTGGCTGGCACCGGTCCCTCGGTCAACGGCCCAGATCCTGGCACACGCCGATGCTTCCGGAGATGCAGGGCGTGCCACCTGACCTATACCCAATCAGGAAGGTGCCAACGTGCTTTCGACGAT
Source organism: Panicum virgatum (assembly GCF_016808335.1). Taxonomy (NCBI): domain Eukaryota; kingdom Viridiplantae; phylum Streptophyta; class Magnoliopsida; order Poales; family Poaceae; genus Panicum; species Panicum virgatum. The sequence goes on from NC_053146.1 coordinate 54,656,891, forward strand.
TTGCCTACATGCACTAACACGTGTAAACATTAGTCCGAGCCGTGGTCGGCTCCCCGGGACGACTCTTGCATCGGCTTTAAAGAGCCGATCGAGTCCCGGTGTCAGATCAGATCTGCATATCTGGATATTAATAGATAAAGCAAATAACTGCAAAAACTACTTCAATTAGATCTAGTTAATCTAATCCACGACGGTAAAAGCTTCACTGCTAGATCGGAACATCCTACACATTGTTAGGCCTAACGAGCGTAATAGATAACCAAAATTTAACTAGAATAGAGGCCTAAGAATAAGCAAAAGCCGATTCCCGGATCAATCCCTGTTAAGATCAAGGCAAAGCATCTAATACGTCGCCGGATCGTCCAACCCGTTTGCAAGGCCTAAACTAGCAGATATTAAGCCGATTCTTACGTATAAGAACAAACCATAACAGATTAGATCTACTAGATAGAAAAGAAGCAGGGTGTTATCTCTATGCGACTAACACTATGCAACGAGAATTAGTATAAGATTAATACATGATCACACAGAGATAACATGATATTCGTAGATGATAAACAACAAGAGCATGATAGATCTACCAAAGGTCATGCTACGAATACCAGGATAACTAGCACTACTCGCCATAAAAAACGCTTCAGTATGAGTAATACCAAGGTAAAAGTAAGAACAATACTGCCCTGATCGCAAGAAGTAATCAGGGCAGCATGGTGCTTACTTAGATGAAACCATAGGATTAGGGATGGCGGTGCGCCGAGAATTGTTGTTGCGAGACGTGATGACGTTCTCTCTTTACGAATGTCATAGGGTACATATTTATAGTCTTGTAGACTTGACGACCAAGTTAAACAAAACCTAGTCCAATATGAAAACTAATCTATCTCTAATGATTACAGATAAAGAGAGCCCATCGGCTCCCGACGCACACAGATAAGAAGAGCCCATCGGCTCTTGGCATGGACCACAATCGCCTCTTTCCTGGACAATCTGTATAGGCCCATCGGCAGCTTCGGCCCATATCCTTCTTGACCAAATTCTAGTGGTAACACAGCCGATTCACAAGCTTTCTTTAATTTCCGCACTAAGCCCAACTTACTATCGGCCCATTAATTAACCCTGTTAATTTATGGCGATAACACATGCCCCCCAAGTTTCAAAGTATGAATGCTTTGAAACTTTGTATAGTCGACGCCTCAATCTGCATGATGGACTCAACGCCTCAGCTCTTCTGATGCTGCTCTTCTGATAGCTGATGCTTTACTGATAGCCGACACAAAGAGACGAATCGACTTTACTCCTCCTGCTAAATAACTTGGATCTTTTGAACAGAAAATAACTTCATTCCTCAAATGATTCTCTCAAATCGCTCAATGTGTATGATTCCTCACCAAAGCATTATATTGCCTCCTTTCTCCCTATCTCTAGTATGGCTTTTTGTGGAGTTCAGGGTAGGGAATGAAGAGGTAGCATACTCGGGCCGCACATGTTGCAAAGTCAAAGACTGGATCCAATAGAGAAAGCAAGTCATACAATCAGATCAAGATGTGCATGTGGGTGGAATTTTTGTGGCTGGAACTCACATCCCCCTTTTGCATAACTCTCCCTTTTATCTTTTGCTGAGATATGAGCTGTCTTTCATTTTTCTTTCTTCTTTTTTTTCTTCGCATGCTTTTTGGGGCACGGACATTTATATTTTTTCTACTTTTTTTTACATAGCCCAAATCTTTCAACATGATGAATATAAATAGTTCTGTCAAAAAAGGAATGGAGCATTTTTATGGATGGAAGGCATATACTTGCGTAACTTCCAGTGTAGAAGTCAGCATATGAGTGGTTTAGTACATGGAGTGTACGTGATCTTGATCTTAAAAATATGAAGCGAATCTCACAAGGATCACAAAGAATTTGACAATGCTCAATGCAAACACAAGCAACATATGTATAAAGGTTTTAAATGTGTATATATGGCTCTGGTAGGAATTTAGCATATCACTGAGGAGCTAAGCTATTTAAATTCAAAATTCCCAAGTGTTTTGCAGTAAGAAATAAAGTTTGCTCATCATATCGGTATCAGCAGTGTTCGCGGCATTGTCAATTTGTTGGTGATCTCCTGTAGCTTCCCGATGCTCTCAACAATTGGTTGATAGAATAGATCCTGCTCTTTTTTTTATATGCTGGAGGTGATGGATTTCAACTCAACGTGTTGGCCTTTTATAATACAGCCAGATGGATTTCATCGGCTCTTGTTATTCGCCTTCCCACATGCTCGGGAAATATTTCTTGAAGTGTTGGCCATTGACGGCTACAAGAAACTTGACACCATCTAATTCTTCAAGCATGTACGCATTTCCAGGCAGGACCTGATCAACCTTGTACGGCCCATGCCAAGTTGGAGACCATTTACCATACTTTCTATCTTTAGTTCCCAATGGTAGCACTACCTTCCAAACCAGGTCTCCAACCTGGAAATTTTTTGGCTTGACCTTTTTGTTGTATGCACGAGCGACTTTAGCCTTGTTTTCCTTGATCTTCTCAAGTGACCAAAGTCTTAGCTCTGTGAGATCCTCCACATTGTCGCTCATCAAGGCTGCATACTCCTCAGCCGACAGATCATTCTGGAACTCAACACACCTCGATCCGGCCGTGATCTCCCATGGCAACACAGCATCTTGACCGTAGACCAGATGGTATGGTGACGTCTTGATGGATCCGTGACACGAAATACGAAATGCCCACAAAGCCTCTGACAACACCTCATGCCAGCGCCTAGGATATCCATCGATCTTCCTTTTGATCAGCTTGATAAGGCTCTGGTTGGATGCTTCAGCCTGTCCATTAGCCTGGGCATAATATGGGGATGATCTGATCAGCTTGAACCCCATGTCATCGGCGAACTTCCTAAATTCCTCCGATATAAAGACCGATCCTCCATCGGTCGTAATGGTCTGGGGAATCCCGAACCTATGAATGATGTGCTCTTTAACGAAACCGATCACATCTTTTGATGCCACTGACCTCATGGGTACCGCCTCCACCCATTTCGTGAAATAATCTGTAACAGCCAACACCCATTGGTGACCTTTGCTGGATGGCGGGTTGATCTGGCCAATCATATCCATGGCCCAACCCCTGAACGACCATGGCTTAATGATAGGATTCAAAACTGATGCCGGCACCATCTGAATCTTGCCGAATCTCTGACATGTCTGACATCCCTTGTAATATTTAAAGCAGTCCTCAAGCATGGTAGGCCAGTAATATCCCGATCGCCTAATCAGCCACTTCATCTTATGGGCCGATTGATGAGTACCGCAGGCTCCCTCATGAACCTCATGCAAAAGCCGATTCAACTCCGAAGGCCCCAGACATTTAAGCAGCAGTCCTTCCAAAGTCCTGTAGAACATATCGTCCCCTATCAGAACATACTTCATAGCTTTGAGTCTTATTCTTCTGGGTGCCCCCCGAGCCGAATCCTTCAAATAATTGAAGATATCGGCTCTCCATTTTCCAGGTTCTAGAAACTAAACCTCTGTGCCAAGTCATTGGCTTCATTGTTCAAAGTCCTACGTATCCAGTGGAAATTAATGTACCTGAATTGTGACATCAACTCACGGTACTGCATCCATATCGGAAAAAGAGCCTCGCTCTCACATTTGTATTCTTCCGTGAGCTGAGAAATCACCAGTTTCGAATACCCAAAAATTTCCACCGCTTCTGCACCAGCTTCCAGGAGTAATTCCATCCCCTTGCGAACGGCCTCATACTCTACTAAATTATTGGTGCATGGAGTGGTCATCCTGATGGAAAAGGAATAAGTCGCCCCTCGAGGCGATACCAAAAGAATTCCTACACCGCACCCATCATCACACGCCGATCCATCAAAAAACATGGCCCATGGACGTATGAAAAGTGCAGCCACATCAGTGCTGATCCTGTCTGCAATGAGATCCGCCAGTGCCTGTCCCTTGACTGCCTTTGCCGGTTGATATCGGATATCGAACTCTGACAACGCGAACATCCACTTTTCGAGTCGGCCTTTCAGAACAGGAGCCGACAGCATATGCTTTATGACATCCGATTTGCAAATAACGATTGTTTCCGCCGAGAGCAAAATATGATGAAGCTTTGTACATATAAAGAATAAATAGAGACAAAGCTTTTCAATCTCAGGGTACCTGGTCTCGGCGTCCAACATGCGCCTGCTAAGGTAGAACACAACCCTTTCCTGTCTGTCATGCTTCTGAACCAGCACCGAGGCGATGGAGGTGTCGCCTACGGATAAGTATACGTAGAAGGGCCTGTCTTGCTATGGAGGAACCAAAACTGGAGGCTTCGACAAATATTCCTTGATTTCCTCGAAAGCTTGCTGCTGCTCTGCCCCCGGTGAAATTCATCATCGGACTTGATTTTCACGAGACCCATGAATGGCTCGATACGTCCAGACAGATTGGAGATGAATCGTCTGACAAAGTTTGATTTTGCCGATGAGCTTCTGCAACTCCTTCTTCGTAGTAGGCGGCCTCATCGTACTTACAGCTTCTTGACTTTTTAGGCCGATCTCGATCCCTCGCTCATGTACCAGGAATCCTAAGAACTGACCGGCTGATACACCAAAGGCGCATTTCTTCGGGTTCATTCTGAGCCCGAACCTCCGAGTCTGCTCCAATACCTTACGCAAATCTTCCAGATGTCCCCCAGCCGATGTGGACTTGACCACGACATCATCAATGTAGATTTCTACCAGTCTGCCGATGAGATCATGAAAAATGTAATTCATGGCGCGTTGATATGTCGCACCGGCATTTTTCAATCCAAAGGTCATAACCAAGTACTCGAACAAGCCGACCTCGCCTGGTACTCTGAACGCGGTATTACTTATATCCTCTAGGGCCATGAAGATCTAGTTGTAGCCGGCATTACCGTTCATAAAGCTCAGCATTTTGTGACCGGCAGCTGCGTTGATCAATGCTTCCGCGACGGGCATCGGGTACTCGTCCTTTGGCGTTGCTCTGTTGAGGTCTCTGAAATCCACGCAGACTCGCCATCGGCCATCCTTCTTTTGTACATGGACCACGCTGGAGATCCATTCTGCATACCGACATGGCCTGATGAACCCTGCGTCCAACATCTTTTGCACCTCTTTCTTAACCTCCTCTAGGATTTCGGCCTTCATCTGTCGTGCTCGTTGTTGAAACGGCCGAAATCCTTTCTTAAGCGCGAGCCGATATTCGACGATGCTTCTATCCAGACCGGACATTTCAGTATAATCCCAAGCGAAACAGTCCCGGTATTATTTCAATAGTGCTATCATCAGCTCACGCAGGCTCGGGTCTAACCTTTTGCTGATAAATGTTGGTCGCGACTTATCCCCGGGACCTATATCGACTTCCTCCAAATCGTCAGCTGATGTAAACCCGTACCCCAACTTGCCGTCGCCTGTAAAATCAACTGTGGACGCAGGCAACTCGTCGTCATCTGCCACATCGACAGTAAATACTGAGAGATAACAAAAGAAAATTTTCAGCCGACCGCACGGGCTGGCCGTTTCTGTATTACCATTCGAAACTGAATGCTCATTAACTAACCAACTGCCAGAGCAAGCTATTATTTATTCATAATGTAACAGTTTCAACTCCAAATAAGAATTATCTACCTTTTGGGGCCGGTCGCTGGGACTGGCCTCTCTAAACCTGCTGAATTCCGTAGCGAGCTAGGATGTGTTTATTCTGTGAGGCCAGTGGATAAGACCAGCCTCAATCCGTTTTTTGTCGCTTCGATCCGATCACAGTCTTCTAGCACAATTCCTGAGATCGGCTCTTGTCCTTCCGCATCCCAGGCGTTCATGTCTGCGAGCGAAACCTCGCTGGAGTCATCTACACAGACCACCTCCACTTCGTCGCCATCCCATTGAACCAAACACTGGTGCATTGTGGAAGGAACACAACAATTGGCGTGAATCCAATCTCTCCCAAGCAGCACTATGTACGTACTCTTACTGTTGACGATGAAGAACGAAGTTGGGACGGTCTTGCGGCCAATTGTCAACTCCACATTGAGGACGCCCTTTTGTCTCCGATGGTTGCCCGTTGAAATCATTGAGCATTACATTGGTCTTGATAAGGTCAGCAGCAGAACGACCCAATCGGCGCATCACTGAATACGACATCAAATTAACTGCGGCACCAATATCGACCAATATCCTGTTCACAGGCTTGCCGTCGATGAGGCCCTTGAGATATAACCCCTTCAGGTGTTTGTAGCTTTTCTCCTTGGGCTTCTCGAAGATGATCGGTTGGGGGCCAAGATCGAGCTGTGCGACGGCCAACTAATCCGGTTGGGTGCTCGAAACTCTGATGGGAGCACGAACACCATATTCACGTCAGCCGATGACTTCTCATCGGCTTTTGGCAGCTTGGGGCGCCACTCCCTCCTTGGAGGGCGCCTTTCCACCCTTCGCGGGTGCCTGACTTGCTCCGCGAGATCCGGACGCGCCTTCCTCAGCACGTCGAGGTACCTTGCTTCCGCCTCTTCGAGATTGCGTAAGCGCTGCTCTGCGCTTCTGCGAGCGACTGAGTCCGTCAGGACACCATCGTGGACGATGATACTTATCCTCTCCTTCGAGCTCAAGATCATCCCTGGATGGCCGCTCAACATGGTTGTCGTGACGCGCTTTGGGCCCCAAGCACCGGAACACCGACGTCTCGCCTGACTGGCGTCCCCGAGGCCTGCACTCCAGGCAATCATTGATAGTAGGCAATCGGCTCATGCCGGAATTCCAACAGTACCTAAAGAACAGGCAATGCCAGTGGTCGCGCACAGCCTGGCGCCTCCCCAGCGTTCTCCCCGCGCGGTGCTCGTACTCCTCATCTTCCAATTCATACCGGCGACGCAGCTTGTACTGATACTCGTATTTTTCAAGAAGTCGATTGGAAGCTGGGACTTGATTGCGGATGTGATGCACTTGTTCTTCAGTAATATGTTGATGCTCCGACTCGTCTTCATCTTGGGGCCGTTTGCCAGAATCGGCCTCTCTAAACCTCTGCTCGTCACGGCGGTGTATAGATCCCGCCATGTTAATCTGGAACGCAAAATTCTGGTCCTTAGGTCTAAGATCCGACACGCCATGTTAATCTGGAACGCAAAATTCTGGTCCTTAGGTCTAAGATCCGACAGCTCCACCACGTTAGCCTGTGGGAACGGTTGACTGTCAACCTTCATCGTGTGTTGGGCCAGAATTAATCGGCCTTGCTCAATAGCCGATTGGATCTGCCGACACAGCTCCTTGCAGTCATTCGTGGCATGGGTGAACGAGTGGTGCCACTTGTAGTACGGCCTCCCCTGCAGCTCTTGCGTCGTTGGCAACTTGTGATTCTCTGGGAGCTTCAACTGCTTTTCCTTGAGCAGTAAGTTGAATATCTGCTCTGCCTTGGCCACGTCAAAATCAAAGCCCTTCACAAGCCCCTTCTATTTGACCCACTTGCATGGGACGGGGTTTGCCCCCCGGGTCCACTCTACCACAACCACTTCTTGTTCCCCGCTAGAATCATCAGAATCATCTGCTTGGGCCATATTCACATGGCGCTTGAATTTTTCCTGGTACAGCTCTGGGTGATAGTGTTCATACGTCGTGAGCTTCTGTACCATGTGCGCTAGAGAGGTCAATTCTAACTAAAAAACCAGATCCTTGATCGGCTTAGCGAGCCCCAGAACAGCCGAATCGACTGCCTCCTTTTCTGTGATGCGCGATGAGTAGCATCGATTCTTAACCTCTCTGAAGCGCTGCATATACTCCGACACACTTTCCCCTCGCTTTTGCTTGACTTGGGCGAGGTCGGCAATCCCGGCTTCAGCAGCCTCTGAGTGATACTGGGTGTGGAACTGATCTTCCAGCTGCCTCCAAGTGCGGATCGAATCTGGGGCCAATGATGTGTACCATCCAAAGGCTAAGCCCGTGAGAGACTGGTAGAAGAACCGGACCCTCAGAGAATCCGATACTAAAATCATCCCGAGATGCGTTAGGTATCGGCTCACATGCTCGATGGAGCTGGCCCCTTCTGACCCGCTGAACTTGGTGAACTCCGGGAGCCGATACTTGGGTGGCAACGGGATCAAGTCGTAGTCGCTTGGGTACAGCTTGGAATAGTCGATCGCCTTTCTCTTGGGCAGAATGCCGAACTGGTCCCTTAGTATCGCGCTGATCTGCTCCACACTAAGAACTCTTGGGGCCGAGGGATCATAACTCGGCCCGGTAGCGTACTTCGCTAGCCATGCTTGTTTCTCCGCATATGTCCCTGAAGCTCCTGTACTCACCAACTGTCCTACGCGTGTTGGGTTGATGTTGTCAGGTATGTACACGCACGTGTAGCTGTGTGGGATCTCCTTAGGCGGCTCGCTCAGGAACTGGCCCTCCCCGGGATCACCACCGATCTTGTAGACGACGTAGATCGGCGAACTCTGCGGCCCTAGAGTTGTGAGCGAGTATGGCAATGGCGGCCTAGACTGAAGTGTGGCCTCTCCCTTGTGACTCCCCAGGATTGGTCCCGATGGGGAGTACTGGTTCTTGATCACCTCCTGGACGACGCGATGTGCCACACGCTCGAGCTCGTTCACCAGGCTTTCTGAGTGCCGATGAAGCGAGTGAGCCACCATGTAATTCATCTCCTAGTGCAGGGCTCTGGTGCGCTCCTCTGACGGTACGGATAGGTCGACGTTGTCAAGAGCGCCTTCGGGTGAGAACCCCTTCCACCTGATGCTGTGGTTGCGGGTCCTCTCGAAAGAGCCAATGAGATCGGCTTCGAACTGAGCTTTGACCTCATCATACTTCTGCTGGTGTTCGGGGGTCAGCTCTTCATACGTGACAGGGTTGGTGGTCGGCGGAACCGGTGCTTCGTTCTGAGGTCCAGTCATCCCAGCGGTGGACGTTGTTGCTGATGAAGGTCCCACCGGGTGTACCAGAATGTGTTGTCGGTCAAAACCCAACGGCGAGTAGCGACAGGCAACACGAAGAGCCGGGAGGCTGCCAGGGCGCTGGCTGGCACGGTCCCTCGGTCAACGGCCCAGGTCCTGGCACACGCCGATGCTTCCGGAGATGCAGGGCGTGCCACCTGACCTATACCCGATCAGGAAGGTGCAAACGTGCTTTCGACGATTTGCCTACATGCACTAACACGTGTAAACATTAGTCCGAGCCGTGGTCGGCTCCCCGGGACGGCTCTTGCATCGGCTTTAAAGAGCCGATCGAGTCCCGGTGTCAGATCAGATCTGCATATCTGGATATTAATAGATAAAGCAAATAACTGCAAAAACTACTTCAATTAGATCTAGTTATTCTAATCCACGACGGTAAAAGCTTCACTGCTAGATCGGAACATCCTACACGTAGTTAGGCCTAACGAGCGTAATAGATAACCAAACTTTAACCAGAATAGAGGCCTAAGAATAAGCAAAAGCTGATTCTCGGATAAATCCCTGTTAAGATCAAGGCAAAGCATCTAATACGTCGCCGGATCGTCCAACCCGTTTGCAAGGCATAAACTAGCAGATATTAAGCCGATTCTTACGTATAAGAACAAACCATAACAGATTAGATCTACTAGATAGAAAATAAGCAGGGTGTTATCTCTACGCGACTAACTCTATGCAACGAGAATTAGTATAAGATTAATATGTGATCACGCAGAGATAACATGATATTCGTAGATGATAAACAACAAGAGCATGATAGATCTACTAAAGGTCATGCTACGAATACCAGGATAACTAGCACTAGTCGCCATCAAAAATGCTTCAGTACGAGTAATACCAAGGTAAAAGTAAGAACAATACTGCCCTGGCAGCAAGAAGTAATCAGGGCAGCATGACGCTTACTTGTATGAAACCCTAGTATTAGGGATGGCGGTGCGCCGAGAATTGTTGTTGCGAGACGTGATGACGTTCTCTCTTTACGAATGTCATAGGGTACATATTTATAGTCTTGTAGACTTGACGACCAAGTTAAACAAAACCTAGTCCAATACGAAAACTAATCTATCTCTAATGATTACAGACAAAGAGAGCCCATCGGCTCCCGATGCACACAGATAAGAAAAGCCCATCGGCTCTTGGCATGGACCACAATCGTCTCTTCCCTGGACAATCTGTATAGGCCCATCGGCAGCTTCGGCCCATATCCTTCTCGACCAAATTCTAGTGGTAACACAACCAATTCACAAGCCTTCTTTAATTTCCGCACTAAGCCCAACTTACTCTCGGCCCATTAATTAACCCTGTTAATTTATGGCGATAACACATGGACAACGTTGGTTCCACGGAGGCATAGGGCACTAGAGCTCGGCCTGGGCATTCGGTAAATACCGAACCGATCGGTTTGGTTCTTCGGTACCTAGACAAATTCGATTCCTCAGAGTACTGATCGGTTCCTAAAAAAATTTGGTACAGAGGAAATTCGGTATCAGTAAATTCGGTTCGGTTTCGGTATTTACCGAACAGTACTAAATTAGTCACAAAGAAGATGTAATAGTCGGTTCAAAAACTAATTTGGACATAATTTTATAGATATTAATAGTGCAAAATACAAATACATATAAAAATCCACATGACTATAAGTGTGAGTGCCAAAAATACATAATATATTGTCTATAATTGTACAATCAATTATATAACAATACTCAAACTTATCACATTTCATGTAAATTCGGTAAGTTCGGTAAATTCAGTAAACTCGGTTCGGTTTTGGTATTTACCTCGGTATTTCAGTTCCTAAAAATTCGGAACCGAACATGGAACCGAATACTTCAATTTCGGTAATTTCGGTTTGGTATTCGGTTCTCGGTATTTTGTGCCTAGGGTGAACTAGAGCAGAGTCTTACCATAAGCATATAGAAGAGTGGAGCCCTTGGGACCATGGATTCCCTCAATCCCTTATGCTATCTCCTTTTTGCCTGATGTCACTACGTGAATTTGTTGGAACTCTATATGCACGCTTGTTTATATAGATATAGGTTTCTCCGTATAATTATTAAGTTTTATTGTTTCGATAAATTAAAGGATATATCGATTGATAACCGTATCTAGCGATGTATTAATGTTCAGAGAAAGACTAATGGTAATATAGGAAAGTCCCGATGACAATACTAATGCATGAAGGTGACCTGAGCTAAAAAAGTTGGTTCGAGTGGAACTAGTAGGCTATGTTAATCACATTGTTCGCCTGAACCATTCCCGGCTGGTATGGGCTGATTGTGCTGGAGAAACCAGCCCAGCTGTTCGGCAGGCTCACAGCAGCCGTTCGGCTGGTGGATATAGAGCAGCTAGCCGCGGCATCCACCACCCCTTGCGCTTATGTATGTGTGATGGTGCACCAAAATTTGAATTTAATTTGTACTGCAGAAGCAGCTAGCTGTGGCAGCCCCGCCTAAATTAATCCGGCTTAAGTGCGCTAAACATCACCGAAATGGTAACTAGGGTTAATACGCACTTAAAACGGAGTAATCCGGCAGTACTGTCGGGTAAAATCCCGATTAAACCACTTGAAACAGGATCGACAAAGCAGTCCAGAGAATGCAACATTCCGCAAATTTTATAGTACAGAGTATGAAAACTGATGGTTATTATTACAAACCGAGTTTGAATTTATAAAAGTACAACAGAGTTTAAGTGCAGCAGAAAATACACGATAGACTAGCGACGAAACCAGACGTCATGATGAAGCTCGTACATGACATCAGCCACATCCTCAGATGTACCACCTGAAAAACAAAGCCACAAGCAAGGCTGAGTATACTAATACTCAGCAAGGCTTACCCGACTAAGGGTATACTTAGCCCTTTATCTAGATATGCAAGACTTTTGGCTTGAGGGGTTTGTTTGCCGAAAAGCAGTAAAGAGTAGATCCTTAACTTCATATTTTAGCTTTCAGGTTCTAGTTCAATTAACCATTCTAGGTGAGCATCTATCCAATAGCATACATGGTGGAAACAATTATCTTTCATCATCCAACCAACCATATTCATCATCATCTTTCACTTCTTACTCTATGTGGCAAAAGGGTTAAGCAGTCCCAAACCGTGAGAAGCGGACGATTCGAATCGAATTTGTTAACCTGACCAGGCAGACCTAACACACACGCATGGGGATCGACGTCTCGCTTCGCCCACGCGACTTTTCCCTTCAATTCCCGCTGCACGGAATAGGCCCACCGCCCTCGACTACAAGAATCCACGCCACGGTACGGCGCCGGGTCGTGAGCCTCCTTGCATCCGCATGTGGCCGCATGAGAACAACGCTCAAAGACGGTGGGGAGGTATGTTCCGGCCTCGGTGCAATCCAGTACTTAAGCTTACCGATTACCATATTTCTCGGCATGTGATTAGTACGTTCAAAAGCTAAACCACCACTACCACACACTGCGGCCTTATCCATTTTCACTAAACAGATGGGGTATCACAAGTACCACAACCCCGGCCGTGAGCCTTATAGTTGCAGTATGTAGTAAACATTCAACCCCTATAATTCTCGCGAGTAACAGGAAATCACTCGACTTCTACCGAACCATTAGCCTAGCCATCTAGCGACCTACACATACTAGTGTTCAAGCATAGGTACCTAGGAATCATGCAGCTAAGGTTCCAAGCAACTCCTTTAAAATTAAATGCGCAAGTAGATAGAAATCATAAGTTGCATAAATTTAAAATAGATAGGACATGCTCCGGGGCTTGCCTGGGATTAACACTAGTTCAGTATTAGTTAGAGAACAACTGCTCGGCGAGCATCTTCCTTCGGTCATGCACATCGGGATCCATCCATCCATCTTCTAGATGTGTCCACCATTCATCGTCTTCTGGCTCGGCTTCAACGTCACATCTTTCACGTGGTTCATCTATCGTACCTAAATGAAATGCAGCAATGCATATGTATGAATGCACAGTTCCGAGTTGTTTAGCGATTTAGGTTTTATTATTTTTCCTCCACGAAAAAGTTGTAGTCCAACATAAAGTGAGTTGATATGGGAAACTTGTCAATTAATATTTCCTGGGCAGTCATTTATAGAGTAGTTATTTAACACAATTTAGTTCATAAAAGAACGGGGTGGGTTTCAAACTTTTGCTAAGACATGCAACACAAGTATTTCAACAAACAATAGACAAACAAGAATAAACTGTATAGATCAAAACATGCAAGTAATGGTAAAATTTTCAGATTTTTACAGATGAAACAACTATTTATCATGATATAGTGCCATTTATAAGGATTAAATCACAGAGCTAGTTACACATATCTAAAAATGTTCAAATCTAGATAGTTGTGTTCACATAGTATGCTAAGCACACAGAAAAAGTTTCATCCACAGATTTGTAGTGTAACAATCAGAACAAAAATACAAAGATTTATCCAAGATCTAGCAAAGGCTAGGTTTTCATCTAGCTACATATGTTATCTGGAGTTCAAAATTTTACACCAAGGTAGAGATAGCACAAAGTATTTACCAGCCAAAAATCATCAACAGATACTGAGTAGAACTTTTTGAACAATTATGTCCTATTTAAACTAACTTTATTTATGGATAAAAATAGAATCTGAATCTGAACATGTGAGTGTAACAAAACTTGTAGTTCTTGTTCTAAGGATTCTGGAACAATTTAGTTTGTATTTTTATGATTTTGTTACGATTTTATATGGAATTTACAAGTTTGCTGCCTTGAGGGTGTTTTTACAGATTAGACCCCGAAGTTTCGTTTCTTCTCATAGGAGGTCCCTGGTCGGGTCTCAGCAGAGGGGAGGGATGGGAGGCGCCGCTTCCAGCAAAGTCCGGCCCTGGAGGCGAGGGGAAAGTTGGGGGAAATAGAGAGGGGCTCAAGGTGCACCTAACGGTGGTCGTAGCTCGTCGGGAGAGGGCTGTAGGAGGGCTCCCCGCGGTGACCGGCGGACGGCGGAGGGGGTTCTCGCCGGCGGCGGCGCTCCAGCGCGTTCTGGAGGAGACGGTAAGGTCCAGGAGCTTCACCGAGATGAGGGGGTGCTAGTGGGGTGGTTAGTTCGGGCAATGCGTGAGCGGAGGGAAGGCTCCACGGCGAGCTGATCTCGCCATCAATGGAGGGCGCTGCAGGGGGTGGTCTGGTCGCGCGCGTGGGGTCGGGCTCTACCCTTTTGTAGTCGCAGTGAGGGAGGGAGGAGCTGGGCGCGCACGGGGTTTGGGGCGTGGCCTAAGGGAGGAGGGGAGAGGAGGAGGGCACGGCCATGGACGTGGCGGCGACCATGGCGGGCGGCGAGGCTCGCTCTGGGCAACAGGGAGGAGGGGAGCTCGGACTCTGGAAGAGGCAAAACGAAGAGGAGAAACACGGTTTGGCTTCGATGACAGCTTAAGCGGCGACGAGGGCAGCGGCACGGCGACGCGTGGACGCGGACGCCGAGAAGCTGCGGCGGCGCGAGCAGAGGAGTAGATGGAGGTGATGGCAGTTTCGTAAATAAAGCGAAGTTCAAAACTCCAGTTCGTAAACTCCATTTTTATCCCTATTCCAAATGTCAAACGAAAAACTTTTGAATATCAAACTTGCTTAAAATTTCGAGATCTCCAACTTTCGTTGTAGGCACTTTTTCATTTGAACACTGGTTTGGAAGATAAAAATTGAAACTTGAATACATTTGAAAATGTCGTATACACTTCGGAAATCAACTTTTTCTCCCATTTTTGTGTAGCAACTCGAAAAACTTTGAACACGAAAGTTGTTCGTCATTCGAAAACCTATAACATTGGTTTTGGGCAAAAATTCATTTGAGCAACAGTTTAAAATTAATTTTTAAAACATGTTCGTTACGATTTGAAAGATAATTTAAACGTTTAAAAACTGTGATTTGAAGAACTCGTCATTTCATGAGTAAAATTTTATTTTCTCCCCTTGACATCAACTAAACTTTGGTTTATCATGATGTTAATGATATGTCTAATCAATTTCACATGCACACGTGCATCGGTTCAAAAGTTATTTAAGTGTTCTCCCCTGTGTTCAAACACAAATAGACACACATACATATAGACATTCATACATACACATGCATTAATTCAGGGTTTCCTATTTAATGATGCATGATTTGGTTCTAATTACCCTAAATTGGCTATTTAAAAACCTGGGCCGTCACACTAGGCTGCTTCTGGCTGCATGGCTGCTGGCCGTCTGATTCCGACTGGAGCAGCTCCAGCCCATACCAGCCGGAAATGGTCCAGCCGAACACGGTTAATGCCTGAAGGTGAATTGAGCTAAACGACCGAAAATATAAAAAAAAAAGCTTGCCCCGTGCTGGCTGGACTCTGGAGGCATCTCCGCGGGTTAACACTAATGGTCAACAATGCAGATTTTCTTTCCTTTTCAAGACGAACGGTCAATACCGAACAACAGGCGC
The DNA here is from genome assembly GCF_016808335.1 of Panicum virgatum. Taxonomy (NCBI): domain Eukaryota; kingdom Viridiplantae; phylum Streptophyta; class Magnoliopsida; order Poales; family Poaceae; genus Panicum; species Panicum virgatum. The sequence continues at coordinate 54,672,284 of NC_053146.1, forward strand.
ACCGCCTCCTAGCCCGGTGGTTGCTTTGCTTCCTGTCCGTGCAGTGCCTCTGCTCCAACCCACCCAGTCCAGAGTCCAAACTGCAAAGTCCACACGCACAGCTAGCAAGGGCGCGGACGCGGCCCAACCCTCGTCACCTCCCCCATCCCCTTCCCCAACCCTAGTGTTGAGGATTGGACCTTCGGATCAAGCCCCCACCCTCGGAAATGCTCCCTAACTCGTTTGCAGTGCCCCAACAAGAGGAAGGCAAGCATACCCGAAGGTGACGAATGGCTGCTCAGAAGCACAAGCTCAAAGACCAAGACCTTCGGTGACGAAGGATATCGCCTTCGGTTGGCCGAAGGTGACGAATGGTTGCTCAGAAGCGCAAGCTCAAAGACCAGGACCTTCGGGCAAAGGGATCGCCTTTGGGAACGAAGGCGACGGCTGATCGCTCGTTGACGGAACCAGGGCTGTGACCCCCGGAGCTCCCCGAAGGAAACAAAGACCTTCGCTTGGTGCAAGCGTGCGTGTAAAACGTGAATACATGAGAAGGTCGGGTTTGTACACCTGAATACGTGAGAAGGTCGGAGTTGTACACCTCTAACCCTGTAATTTTACCCTGAAACCGGTTGTAAGTGAGCTGTAAATGAGTTGGAAGGGGGCAGTTTAGGAAAACCCGGACGAAGGCTAGGGGTATAAATAGCCCCCTCCCTCCACAGTGTAAAGGGTTGAATTTTTCTGGCTATTACTGGAGAATTAAGTTCCTACTTTCATTGCCATTTTTATAATGTTCATGCTCCCTGTTTGGGCATCTAAGAAGCTAAGATCCCAACAGCGGCGCCCACCATTCCAGCTCGAGAAACAACCTTCGATGGCCCCAGCGAAGAAGAAAGCCTCCGCCGGCACCACAAGCAACACCGTTGAGCAGCACGAAGAAGCCAACACACGAATTCAAGACACCAACAACGAAGTTGTTCTTCATGGAGATCTGGTTGACGACATCGAAAACACCGAAGCTCACCAAAACCAATCCAAGGAGCTCACAGAAACAGCACTCAAGCTCAAGGCCCTGGAAATGAAGAAAAGTAACATCGAAGCTCAGCTCGCCACCAAAAAGAGGGCACTGGACCAAGCAAACAAGCTAGCTGAGGCTAGGCGCAAACTAGCAGAAATGGAGGCGGAAGTTGAGAATTTGCAGAGGGCATACCAAGAAATGCCCAAAGGTTACCTCCAACAAGAAAACCGCATCATCCACCAGACAACATTCGCTCACAATGAAGACCGAAGGCCACCACCGGTCAACCTCCCATATGACCCGACCTTGCCACTCTCAGTCGCTCTGCAGCGAACTTCATGGCCGCCTGGCTACAAGCCTACACAGCTCCCCAAGTACAACGCAACAACTGATCCAACCCAGTTCCTCATGGCCTACGAAGCAACCATCGCTTTGGCCGGAGGTGATGACTCTACCATGGCCATGTCCTTCGTCATGGCCTGCGAAGGTTCTGTGGCCAACTGGTACTCATACCTTCCCCTGCAATCAATCAACAACTGGTACCAGCTGAAAGGCAGGCTCCTCCAGGACTTTCAGGGATTCAGAAGGCTAAATACCAACACTGTGAAAGACTTCAAGTGCCCACAGCACGACCGTGAGCCTCTCTATGACTATTTCCGGAGGTTCGTGCAGAAGAAGGATCAAATCCCAAACTTCCCAGAGAAGGATGAGATCGAGAAATGCATCGAAGTTCTCCTGCCTGGCCAGCTTGCTTCTCATCTCACAAGAGAGCCCCCGAGGACCCTGGAGGAGCTCTATACAAAAGCAGAGAAGTACGCGAAGTCAGACACCGACCACCGCAGAAGGGTCGAGCAAAGAAGAATCATGCGTCAGGCAGAAAAATACAATCAGCAAACACGGCAGCAAGAGCAGCCAGCTCAGCAGCTCATCCTACCTCTGAAACCTTCGCATGATGATGAGGATAAGATAACCTTCGATCCCTTCATGATACCGCCAGAGTCAGAACCTAAGCACTCAAACGACAAGCAACCTACGTCCGGAGCATGGGGCAGAGGTCGCGGCAGAGGAAGGGGCCGAGGTCGTGGACCTTCGCGCGAGTCCAAAAAATTCTTCTGTCACTTCCACGGGTCTAACTCCGACCACAGAACAAACCAGTGCCCGGAGAAGAAAAAGACCCTCGACAGAATGGAGTCCGAGAAAAAAGCCAAGCTAGTTGGGCACACTACATGGCCTCAGACTCTACAAGCTCCTCAACAAATACAGTACACACAACCTTCGTTCATTCCACCCCCCACATTTACCCAAGCATACCGACCACCCATGTTCAACTACAACTACAACCACAACTGGCAGCCACAGCCAAACCCGCAAACACAACCCAGTCAACCCACCACCCAAGCTCAACCAACACAAGAACAGCTACCACCACCCCCAGCCCACCCACCAAAATAAGAAAACCAAACCACAAATGGCCAACCCGCGGCACTGCCAACCTTCGGAATGATCATGCCCATCTCCGGAGGATCCACCCTGGACTTCGAGAACAAGAGACAGCCCAGAGACTACTTTAGGCAAGTCCATTGCATCGTCTCCGAAGGTCCAACCAAGAGAACCCAGTGGTCACACTCTCCGATCACCTTCTCCGAAGAAGATGTCAACCTCATCAGCTACCCACACACAGATGCTCTTGGCATTGAGGCAAACATTCAGGGCTGGAGGATTGGCAAGAAACTGGTTGACACTGGCAGCTCTGCAGACACCATTTTTTCCGACACCTTCGACAAGATGGGCATCGACCGAAACCTGCTTCAGCCTTCGGATATCCCTTTAATGGGTTTCGGAGGAAAGAGAGTGAACGCAATCGGCAAACTTTCGCTCGTTGTGTCCTTCGGAGACACGACCAACGCAAGAACAGAGCACATCACCTTCGATGTGGTAGAGATGCCCTACCCATACCGCGCAATCCTAGGAAGGGGGACAATCAACAAGTTCGAAGCTATCGTTCATCAATTGTACTTGTGCATGAAAATTCCAGCTCCCGCGGGGGTCATCACCGTCCGTGGGGACCAGCAGCTTGCGCGGGACATAGAGCGGGGATACACCCCAGGCCAGAAAAATGTCCACAACCTTCGGACTGAATCCAAGCCTGCTACCTTCAAAGAGCAGCAGAGAGACAACGAGAAAGCAACCTTCGAGGAAGACTGCGAAGTCAAGAAGGTCCCCCTTGACGTACATCTACCCGACAAAATGGTAACCATCAATGCAACCCTAGAGCCCGAGGAAGAAAAAGAGCTTCTTGAATTTCTCCGCAAGAATCAAGATGTTTTCGCATGGTCCGCCAGTGACCTACGGGGCGTCAGCAGAGATATCATTGAGCATCACTTGGATATCAACCCAAACATCAAGCCAAAGAAGCAGAAGCTTCGCAAAATGGCAGATGAAAAAGTTGCAGCAGTCAAGGCCGAAGTCCAGAGACTACTAGATGCAAAAGTTATCCGAGAAGTCAAATACCCAACATGGCTGGCAAACACCGTGCCGGTCAGAAAGAAGAATGGCAAGTGGCGCATGTGCATCGATTTCACTGACCTCAATAAAGCCTGCCCGAAGGATGACTTCCCACTGCCAAGAATCGACAGAGTCGTCGATGATGCGGCAAACAGTCAACTGATGTCTCTGCTGGACTGCTTCTCCAGATACCATCAGATTTGGATGAGGAAAGAAGACGAAGAAAAAAGAAGCTTCATAACCCCCTTTGGCACCTACTGCTTCGTGAGGATGCCCGAAGGATTGAAAAATGCAGGACAGTCTTTTTCAAGAATGTCTTCGGTGGTCCTGGAGCACCAACTCAAAAGAAATGTCCTGGCTTACGTTGATGATATTGTAGTAACCAGCTCAATAAGAGGCAACCATGTGGCAGACCTGGCTGAAACCTTCGCAAGCCTAAGAAAAGCAGGCCTGTCCTTGAACCCCAGCAAGTGCATCTTCGGAGTTCACAAAGGAAAGGTGCTAGGATGCCTCGTGTCCACCAAAGGCATCGAAGCAAATCCTGACAAAGTAAAAGCTCTCTGGAACATGGAGGAGCCCAAGTCCATCAGGCTTGTACAGAAGCTCACAGGGCAGATAGCAGCCCTAAACAGATTTATCCCCCGCTCTGCTGACCGAAGCCTACCATTCTTCAAGGTCCTTCGCATTGCAAACAAATTCGAGTGGGGCCCCGAGAAAAGCGAAGCCCTTCAGGCACTCAAAAACCATCTCCAGAACATGGTCAAAATGACCTCACCTGACCCGAAGGATGTGTTGCTCCTGTACATCGCGGCATCCTACTCTGCTGTCAGTGCAGCGCTCGTGCTCAAGAGAGAAACCGAGGGAAAGAAGAAGAAGCTACCAGTTAACTTCGTATCCGAGGCTCTAGCTGGCTCGAAGCTCCTGTACTCAGAGCTAGAGAAAATTGCATATGCAGTAGTCATGTCTGATCAGAAGCTACGACACTACTTCGAAGCTCACAAGATAATTGTAGTTACAAATCAACCTCTGCATGACCTGTTCAACAACAGGGAGGCCTCAGTCAGGATTGCCAAATGGGCTTCAGAACTCTCTGAGTTCTACATAGACTTCGAGAGAAGAACAGCCATCAAGTCACAGGTATTGGCAGACTTCATTGCCGACTGGACATCCCCAGTCTTCAAGGAGGAACCTTCAACTGAAACCTGGACCGTGCACTGCGACGGAGCCTGGTACAACGAAGGAGCAGGAATTGCTGCAATCATAGAATCTCCTTCGGGAGCAAAAACAAGATACGCAGCACGGCTAAGCTTCGACAACCTCGAATCATCAACCAACAACACCACCGAGTATGAAGCCTTGCTCCTGGGCCTTCGCAAAATGAAAGCCCTTGGCCATCAAAATTTCATAGTCAGAATAGATTCGAAGGTTGTCAGAGACCACGTCGAAAAAGACGCAGAGGCAAGAAAACCAGAACTAATCGAGTACCTCGATGCCGTCAGAGCAATGGAGAAGCATTTCAAGGGCTTCGACATCATCCATATCCCGAGGCACATGAACGACGAAGCTGACAAACTGTCAAAAGCAGCATCTAGAAATGAACAATTACCCTCGGATGTATTTTTCGAAGAAATCACAGAACCTTCGGTCAAGCCGAAAAAAGAAAAACAAGTTTCAGTCATCTTAGCCGAAGATTGGAGAACACCTATAATGGAGTACCTTCGGGGAAACATCGAGCTGCCAAATGAGAAAGAGGAGAAAAAAATGTTCCAGAGAGCGAGGGGCTATATCATCTCCGAGGGAGAGTTGTTCAAGTCAGGCGTCACCAGCCCATGGTTAAAGTGCATCACGACAACCGAAGGAATCGAACTCCTCAAGGAAATTCACTCCGGGTTTTGTGGATCACACATTGGCTTCAGACAACTTGTCTCCAAAGCCTTTAGGCAAGGATTCTTCTTGCCAACGGCGCTGAAGGACGCTCAGCACATAGTGAAAACATGCCAAGCATGCCAAATGATGGGCCCGAAGTCCTCTAAACCTTCGGAGTCAACTCAGCTGATACCTCCGATCTGGCCCCTTCAAAGATGGGGAATTGACCTAGTTGGAACTCTACCCACAGCTCAGGGCAATTACAAGTACGCAGCAGTTGCTGTTGAGTACTTCACAAACTGGATCGAGGCCAAGTCATTCATCAACATAACATCAAAAACAATCAGAAAATTCTTCTGGCAGAACATCATCTGCAGGTTCGGGGTCCAAAGGGAGATCACTGTCGACAACGGCAAATAATTCGATTCACAGCTCTTCAGAGAATTCTGCTACAGTGTGGGCACGAAGGTAATCTTTGCCTCGGTTTACCACCCGCAATCCAACGGGGCCGTTGAAAGAGCCAAAGGCATCATCTTCGGCAGCATCAAAAAGTGCCTGTTTGATCAGAAAAAGGGCAAATGGGCCAATGGACTCCCGAAGGTCATCTGGTCACACAACACCTCAGAATCAAGAACAACCAAGTTCACCCCATTCAGGCTACTCTACGGTGCCGAAGCAATGACACCAGAGAAGCTCAAAAACCGAAGCCTAAGGGTCACCCACCAAGTTGAGGCCATCCCCTCTGATGACAAAGACCTCATGGAGCTAGACATCCTACAAGCCTCGGAAAACCTAGAAAAGTATCAACAAGAAACAACGAAGTGGAGTGACAAGAAGTCGTGAAAAAAAAGCATCACAGTCGGAGACTGGGTCCTAAAAAGAAAGCCAAACGCCGAAACCTCCGGCAAACTTCAATCCAAGTGGGAAGGGCCATTCCTAGTAATCAAGAGCAATAGGCCGAGGTCATATCACCTATCTGACGCCGAAGGCAATGAGCTGCAGCATCCTTGGAATGCGGACAGCCTTAAAAAGTACTACATTTAAGCTTGTGAAAAGGCCGCATCGCGAAACTATAAGCGATCGCGGACCTTCGTAGATGTTTTCAGTTCTTTTTACATTGTAAAAGGGACGTACTCTTTTCCTCACAGGGGGAAACTCCACACCGGAGGTGAGGTTTTTGATGAGGCGGACCCATTGTAAACCATTTCAATACAATGAATTTCCCCCAAACAAAAATCACCTTCGCCTAAGCAGCCCAAATGGCAAGCTTCGGCCAGCACCTACATGCTGCATAAGAAAGTAAGTTAGCAAAGTATGCAGAATCCGCAAACTTTGCATACTTATCAAAACGAGCGCCAAGGGGCTTCGACCTTTCAAAAGGTCCGAACCAAAAAACCTTCAGCACAATAAGTGCAAAACGAACACCAAGGGGCTTCGACCTTTTAAAGGTCCGAACCAAAAAACCTTGGCACTAAAGGCACAAAAAAGTGCAAAACGAACGCCAAGGGGCCTCGACCTTATAAAAGGTCCGAACCAAAAAACATTCGGCACAAAAGGCACAATAAGTGCAAAACGAGCGCCAAGGGGCTTCGACCTTATAAAAGGTCCGAACAAAAAAACCTTCAGCACAAAAGGCACAATAAGTGCAAAACGAACGCCAAGGGGCTTCGACCTTTTAAAGGTCCGAACCAAAAAACCTTCGACACAAAAGGCACAATAAGTGCAAAATGAACGCCAAGGGGCTTCGACCTTTTAAAGGTCCGAACCAAAAAAAAACCTTCGGCACTAAAGGCACAATAAGTGCAAAACGAACACCAAGGGACTTCGACCTTTTAAAGGTCCGAACCAAAAAACCTTCGGCACAAAAGGCACAATAAGTGCAAAACGAACGCCAAGGGGCTTCGATCTTTTAAAGGTCCGAACCAAAAAACCTTCAGCACTAAAGGCACAATTTGTGCAAAACGAATGCCAAGGGGCTTCGACCTTTCAAAAGGTCCGAAACAAAAAACCTTCGGCAGAAAAGGGGGCTTCGACTTCCAAAACGAACCGAACCAAAAGACCTTCGGCACAAAACAAAAAGAAAAAAACCCCTCGGAACGATCGAAACATGGATGCCAGAAAGGGGGGAGACGTTTTTTCCATCCAACACCTCGGCATCAACCACTCAATCCACAAGAAACAAAAAGAACAAAATCCCCCGAAGACAACAGCGCGCAAGAAAGGGGGGAGACATTTTTCCAAAAATACAAAATTTCCGCGTGTTGCATCGGGGGTAAGCAGATAGTCTATCAAGGTTCCACAAAAGAGAACTCCCCTTTCTACATAAACTGCCTCCGGGCAACAACTCGTTAGGAAGGGGGGAGACGTTTTTCGAAAAAAAACAATACCCTAACGAGCGTCACCTCGAAGGATGTACAAAATACAGCACCTCAAAGGATGCACATAACAAGGCACCTCGAAGGGTGCACAAAACACAGCACCTCGAAGGATGCACATAACAAAGAACCTCGAAGGATGCACAAAACACAGCACCTCGAAGGATGCACATAACAAGGCACCTCGAAGGGTGCACAGAAACAACACCTAGAAGGATGCACATAACAAGGCACCTCGAAGGGTGCACAGAAACAGCACCTCGAAGGATGCACATAACAAGGCACCTAGTCGGATGCACAAATAAAAACACCCGAAGGACATCGCAGGCATCTCGAAGGATGCACACAGAAAGGAAACCCGAAGGATACGCAATAAGAAGCCACGATAAAGGCAATTGCGAAGGTCACATTCAGACGAAAGAGAAAAACAGATTATAATGAATTTCTACCGGACCAGCATAAATATTCTGCAACGCTGCATCCAGGACGAGCAAGGCTGAAAGCCTCCCAGCTCATCAATACCATAGCGTTGTTCATATCCTGCACCATTGGAATATTTACAGACCAAAGTGCCAGAAACTACCAAAGTAAACTACAAACTAATCTCTAGACCTGAGCCCCCGACGAACCACCGACGTCATTCCCCGAAGGAGACCTCCGATCCTCGGACATTCGATTGTCCTCCGAAGGCCGATCAGGAGTCGCCCCTGCACCAAATAGACGAACCCAATCAAAAACAAGCAGAAGAAAAACGAACGATTGCTGGAACCAACCCTAGCTCAGCAGCAGCGGCTGCCAGAGTCCGAATGGCGACCTTGCCCGAAGGTTCCCAGAACTGCTCAAAAACGCAGCCTTCACCTCTTGAATCCTTGCCACCTCCTCAGCCAAACCTTCTGTAGCGAAAATGGCCTCTCATGCCATATTTCAATATAATGTTTTGAATATTGATGACACACACAACACTTGGACTAATATGATTGTTAAGATGACCATCCTCAGGCTTTTAGGTTCAAGTGATGACAAAGAGAATCAGGATGTAGCTAGGCCCAAAGGACAAAGAATTGAAGAGACCGTGAAGAAACCAAGTCAAAGAAATCAAGATAGAGATACTTTAGTATCACCAGTTGAACCGATGCTGAGAAAATCACATACGTCGGTGCATTGACTTGGAGCACACCAGGAAGTTTAGTATCACCGGTTGAACCGACGTTAGGAAAGTTGAATACGTCGGTGCAATGGACCCAGAAGCTAAGGCAAGGTCTATACACCGGATGAACCGACGATGGGGTCTTGGTGAACGTCGGTGCAGTTGTCCAGAGAGTTGGTTTTTCAGAGTTCACAGGACAACTACACTCACCGGTTAAACCGACGCAGCATCGGTTGATTGCCCATACACGTAACGACTAGTTTTTGAGGCGGGCAGTTTAGTATCACCGGTTGAATCGACGATGGCTATTGGAGGTGCGTCGAATTAACCGGCATTAAGTATTTTTTGGCAGCTTTTCTCCAATGGCTATATTTGCTTGTGCTGCCTATATATACCCCCAAGGCCGGGTCATTTGGGTGTGCTGGAGTTGCTGAAGCCTGCTACACTTGAAGAACACCTCCAACCACCTTAGAGCTTCATTGTACATCATATAGGCTTAAGCACACTTAGTGCTTAGTGCTTGATTAGGCTTAGTTCTTGAGAGAACTAGCTTGAGTGAAAGTCTTGCTGCGGCAAGCATCTTGTGTACTCGTCGTGTGATACTCCGACTTGGTGTGGAGAGGCAATGACACTTTGTGCGGGGAAGGAGACCACTCGGTGAGAAGCTCCGATAGTGAAGACGGTGCCGTGGGTGACGCTTCGAGAGAGACGGTGGCGGTGGCCTTGTCTTGGTGACTTGGGGTCACTTAGCCTTTGCTTGCCGGGAACCTTGGTGGCGAACGCAAGACGGTGATCAAGCGGAGAGACTCGGCATCACACTTGTTCGTGTTGGACAAGTGGCCGTGGACGTAGGGAGGGACTTGGTGTCCTAACCGAACCACGTTAAATCATGTGTCTTGGTGTCTTCACGGGAGTTTGCATATTCTCTCCCTTGCCACTTTACTTACCGTATTACGTTTCCGCATTTGCTCTATCTTGCGTGCCTTTACTTTCCTAGTTAGTTTGATTAGGATTGGCTATAGGTTGCAAGTCTTTTAGGGGTAAGTAGAGAGTAGCATAGATAAACCTTAGTCATAACTAGCATGTGTAGGACGTGTTAGGTTTATCTTATGCAAATAGATTGAGCCCTATGTAACACCCGGTTTATAAAAGAACATAAACCGAGCAATCATATACGTGCCAGGATCAAGTCACACGTATATACAACAGAATGAACAGTATATCACAGCACATATCACGAATAAGACATAATAAATCGAAATACGAATGTTATTTATTACAATAATGACAAAATGTCTGATACAGCGGAAGCGAAGTACAAAAATACGAATAAAGCTCTCCGAAGCTGAAGCAGGGCGCCACAGGGACGTCGACTGGGAGACGAAGCACCTAGAAGTCCTCGTAGTCCTGGTAGCGCTGGACGAACTCCCTCGCGTCGGCAGGAACTGAGCTGCAGTAGCGTAGCCAAGAGGAAAAAGTAGAGAAGAGGCAAGGGTGAGTACACAACTTGTACTCAACAAGTATAACACAAACTATGAGGCTCTAGGCTGGCTGACTCAACTGCATTAGCTTTTAAGTGTTGGCAAAATTGTATTAAAGCTATTTACTACGAGTTGTTGAATTACCATTAACCCAGTTACATAGTAATTAATCAGAATTGATCATACTACTACTGAGAACCAAACCACGACCAAGCCACCAAGGTAACCCCGAGAAGCACCTCCCTCGTCGGAAGGAGATAACTTCACTAATCAAAAGGAGGATCTGGGCCGCTCATAACCGTGAGCACGGCTAGTATACCAGTTTTACACTCTGCAGAGGTTGCACATCTTTACCCACAAGTCGTGAGCTACGCCAGTTGTTCATCACACTTCCTTAGGTGAGATGACCAGCGACTCACTACGAGGCCTTTACAAAGAATCTCGTTGGTAGGGAGTAACCGCGAGGGTGGATCAGCGACTATGGAGCAGGTCTAGTGGGCGTCAAGACACGAAGCACAGACGAAGCCACTCAGCACGAGGGCCATAGAAGCTTACCGCCCCTGCCCCGCAGGTAAGTTACTCCAGACCAAAAAGATCTAATTATTACGCCAAGTCTATCCCATTCTAGCCTTGTGGTAGCGCTGTTGTCCCAGGTTGTCGCTCTATGAACCGGTCCTTATGGAGAGTGGCCAACCAAGCACTAAGCACCGTGCTGGCCCCCTAAACCATGTTTCTACAAAACCATATTTTAACGAGACGTGAGCCTCTCAAGCACGAAGCACAGAGGGCCACTCTCAGAATTAAGTTCAAGTAAACCATTAATCAAATTAATTAAAAAGGACCAGAGTATGTTATAGCGCAGCAACCTAGCACAACTAACCAAAATGCAACCCAAGGATATATATAAAGGTTATAAAGTGGCTAGGAAATCCTTATAGGCATACAGTATTAAAATGCAGTATGAAAATGTATTTAAAGATGATAGGTTGTTCATGTTATACTTGCCTTCCTCGTACTGCTCTGGCTGCTGCTCAAACTGCTCCGAAGATGGCTGCTCCGGGTACTGGTACTGGGGCTCCTCAGATGGATCAACGTCTACTCACGAACACATGGCCAAAACAATGCACAATAATAAACATACAAGCAAACACTAAAAAAAAGCTAAAGAACAGTACATCAATACATAAAAACAGCAAGAAAAACTAAGCTAAAACTATTCTACGCGTTACAACGATCGCGTGGACATAAAGAACGCTAAAAACGGAGCTAAAACGCGTATTCTAGGCTAAAAACTAGGTTCAGGGGCTTATTTGTAAGAAAACTGAAGTTCCAGGGGCTTTTCTGCTAAAACCGAGGGCTAAAACATAATTAAACGTTAACTCCAGGGTCTAACTCGCAAAATTAGTAGCAAAGGATGGCGGGTTCTATTTCCAGAAAGGCCAGGGGGCTGCGTGTTAAAGTTTGGGCCAAACTGCAATTTCTTTTAACTAAGGGTGGACTGCGGGTTGATTTCTGGAAACTACAGGGGCTCTTTAACAAAAATCCCAGCCGAACCGTTACGCGCGAATCACGGCTGCTGGATCTCGATCTGGTGGTCCAGATCTGATCGGTTTGGGATCTAATCACGGCCGTCCAACGAAGATCGGGCGGCTCTGGATGGATGAGGCGTGGGCGGCGGCGCGGGGCAACGCCGGCGACGTTTCCCGCGGCGGCGCTCGGCAAAACTCGCCGGAGTTCAGCGATTTCGAGGCTTCAGGGGTTGGTTCGAGGTGGGGTTTGGCCTGGGATGATCACCGAGACATGCGTGATCCACCCAAGGCTTCTGCTGGGCGCGGGGAGGGCCGGAGCGGCGGCTTCGACGGCGGAGGCGGCTCGGCGGCCACCGAGTTCGTCGGAACTCGGTGCCTGGGCGCCTAGAGCGCGCCAGGGCCTACGGGATCTAGCGCACAGGGGTCAAGGGGCCCGGGCGGTGCTCACCGGGGGTCGTGGTGGCCGGAGACGTGACGCAGCGGCTCGGCGGCGAGGTACGACGGCGATGGCGTGACGGAGCTCGTGGCCGGGGTCGAGGAAGGGGCTTCCCGTGCTGCTGATCCACTGGGGAAGGTTCGCGGCGGTCCTGCAGCGGTGCCGAGGGGTCAGAGAGGCTTTGTGATTGCCGGCGGCGAGGAAATTGCAGTGGCGGTGCTTACCGGCGGCGGCGATCCTGGCAGAGGGATGCGGCGGCGCTGGTGGTTCGGGCGTGGAGCTGTGGGCGAGATAGGGTGCAGGGGGGGTCCGGCTTGGGCGTTTAAAGAGGCCGGGCGGAGATCGCGGCGGGGCGCAGCGGGATAAGGATCCCGGCGTCCTCGCCGGTGATCTCGGGGCTCTGTTTCGCGGCGGGGAGGAAGGAAAGGGGGAGAGGGAGCCGCTGACGGGTGGGGCCCAGGCGTCGGTGAGAGGGGGTCTGACGAGCGGGGCCCGGCTGCAGGCGGTGAGAGCGGGCGAGCGCTGGGCTTGCGTGGGCGCCGGGCGCTGGCGAGCTGGCCTGCGCGGGATGGGCTAGGCCGAGCGGGCTGCTGCGTGGCCGCGCTGGGCCGCGGCTGGGCAGGCCGGGGAGGTGAGGGTTTGGGCCGGACGAGAGAGAGAGGTGGGCTGCGAGTTGGGTTTTGAGTTTCTCTAACCTTTTCTATTTCTATTTTTCTCTTTCTAGTTCTAATTCAAACAAAGCTATTTGAATTCAAACAAAATTTGAATTCAACTCCTATGCATTCAAACAAAATAAAGCCATGCGCCAGCATGAATGCAACAAAAATTTAAACCTATGATAAATTTTAATTAATTAGGAACAAAAATTAGATTAAATGCCAACTAAACATAATAAACCTTAGAAAATTTAACTAAAGCCAATTAATTTATTAATAAATACTGAAATTTAAAATTAGGGTGTTACATACCCTACCCCCTTAAAGAAATCTCGTCCCGAGATTTAGCTGGGCTGGCTAGCAAAGAGATCTGGATAGGTCTTCTTCAACTCATCTTCTCGCTCCCAAGTAGCCTCAGCTTCACTGTGGTGACTCCACTGAACTCTGCACATCTTGATGCGCTTGTTCCGAGTAACCCTTTCAGATGTCTCCAGAATCTTCACCGGATGCTCAGTATAAGTCAGATCTTCCTGCACATCGACTCCATCCAGGGGTGCCTGCTCCTCGGGTACTCGCAGACACCTCTTCAGCTGAGATATATGGAAGACATCATGAACTCCTGAGAGGCTGAGAGGTAACTCCAGGCGATAAGCAACTTCGCCTTTCCGCTCTAGCACCTTGAATGGCCCCACATACCGAGGTGCTAACTTTCCATTGACATTAAATCTGCGGATTCCTCTCATCGGAGACACCTTCAGATATACATAATCACCGACACTGAAAGTCAGATCCCTCCGTTTGCCATCTGCATAGCTCTTCTGTCTGCTCTATGCAATCCTCAGATTTTCCCGCACAGCCTGAACCATCTGCTCTGCATCATCTATGATCTCAGGACCGAAGAGCTGCTTTTCACCAATCTGATCCCAATAGAGAGGAGTCCTGCACTTTCTGCCATACAATGCCTCGAAGGGTGACTTCTTCAGACTGGCCTGATAGCTGTTGTTGTATGAAAACTCAGCATAAGACAGGCACTTATCCCAACTAGTACCATACTGGATAGCACAAGCTCTCAGCATATCCTCCAACACTTGGTTGGTTCTCTCTGTCTGGCCATCTGTCTGAGGATGATAAGCCGTACTGAAACGCAGCTTCGTATCCAACGAATCATGGAGCTGCTCCCAGAAACGAGAAGTGAACTGAGACCCTCTGTCAGATATGATCTTCTTGGGCACACCATGCAAGCATACAATCCGAGAAATGTACAACTCGGCAAGTCTAGCTCTGGAGTAAGTAGTGTTCACTGGAATGAAGTGAGCAACCTTCGTCAATCGATCCACTACTACCCAAATGGAGTTGTACCCTTTCTGAGTACGAGGCAATCCAACAATGAAGTCCATAGTGATTTCCTCCCATTTCCACTCTGGAATCTTCAAAGGCTGCAATAGACCTGCTGGCCTCTGATGCTCAGCCTTGACACGCTGACAGGTGTCACAAATAGCCACGTACTCTGCCACTGAACGTTTCATCCCATACCACCAGAAACGTTCCTTCAGATCATAATACATCTTCGTGCTGCCCGGATGAATAGAATAAGCTGTATCATGGGCCTCACTCAGAATCAACTTCCGAAGATCCTTCACATCTGGCACACAGATCCGGTTCTTGTACCACAAGGTACCCTGATCATCCTCTCTAAAATGAGGAGACTTGCCCTTTTTGAGCAACTCACGGATCTCCTGCAGCTTCTCATCATCTTTCTGATGCTGCCTGATCTCTGACTCTAGAGTCGGTACTGCCTCAAATGCTGCACTGGAGGTATGATGCAAGAAGCCCAGACTCAACTGCTCGAACTCCTCGCATAACTCTGGAGGCATCTGAAAAGCCACGGCCATGTTGACATAACTTCTTCTGCTCAGAGCATCTGCTACAACATTGGCCTTGCCCGGATGATAGTGAATCTCCAGGTCATAGTCCTTGACTAACTCTAGCCATCTTCTCTGCCGCATGTTCAGCTCATTCTGCGTGAAAATGTACTTGAGGCTCTTGTGATCGGTGTAGATATCACACCGCTGCCCATACAAGTAATGCCTCCAAATCTTCAGAGCATGCACAACTGCGGCTAACTCAAGATCATGAGTAGGATAATTCAGCTCATGCCGACGTAACTGCCGTGAAGCATAAGCTATCACTCTGCCTTCCTGCATCAGAACACACCCAAGACCATCCTTCGAAGCATCACAATATACCGTGAACCTCTTCGTCTGGTCTGGCAGAGTCAGGACTGGCGCCGTAGTCAACCTCTTCTTCAGCTCATCAAAGGCCATCTGACGCTCATCAGTCCATACAAAAGCCACATTCTTCTCCAGCAAAGAAGTCAAAGGCTTCGCGATCTTGGAGAAATTCTCAATGAATCTCCGATAATATCCTGCTAAGCCCAAGAAAGACCTGACTTCCTTTACTGTCTGCGGTGTCTCCCACTCAAGCACATCCTTCACCTTGCTCGGATCAACAGCAATGCCTCCCTGAGAGATAACATGACAGAGGAATGGCACCTCGTCAATCCAGAACTCGCACTTGCTGAACTTGGCATACAACTGATGCTCTCTCAATCTCTGCAACACGAGCCTCAGATGCTCCTCGTGCTCTTCCTCTGTCTTGGAGAAGATCAGAATATCATCAATAAAGATCACCACGAAGACATCCAGATAATCCATGAAGACCATGTTCATCAGATGCATGAAGTAAGCCGGGGCATTAGTCAAGCCGAAGGACATGACTGTATACTCATATAGCCCGTACTTGCAAGTGAATGCCGTCTTCGGAATATCCCCAGGATGAATCCTCAGCTGAAAATAGCCCGAACGAAGATCAATCTTCGAGAATATACGAGCACCTCGAAGCAAATCGAAGAGATCCTCAATACGGGGCAGTGGATGCTTGTTCTTGATAGTAACTGCATTCAGCTCCCGATAATCGACACACATCCTCTTCGAGCCATCTTTCTTATCTACCAGCAATAATGGAAAAGCCCAAGGAGAGAAGCTGCGACGGATATAGCCCTTGGCTAGCAACTCATCAATAGTCTTCTTGACTTTTTCATGCTCTATAGGTGCCATACGGTAGGGCCGCTTTGCAATAGGAGCTGTGCCAGGCAAGAGATCAATACAAAACTCAATGGCGCGTTCAGGCGGCATACCTGGCAGATCATCCGGAAAGACATCCGGGAATTCAGACACCACGCGAATACCGTCCGTGGGTCTAGCCTCCATCTGATGAAGAAATCCAGAAGGCTCTGAAGCACTGACTATCACCTCTTGGCCATCAGATGCCGATAAGTGAACTGTCCGCTGAGCACAATCAATACGGACTCCCCATCTGGTAAGTGTCTCCATGCCCAAGATCACATCTATCCCCGAGGAGTCAATAACTATCAAGCCAGTGCGGAATTCTACCCCCTTTATGACAATACTAACTCTGGAGCATATAGAGCATGTACGAATCTGACCCCCAGGTGAGGTAACTACCATAGCTGTCCTCATACAAGAAACCGGTATACCATGCTGCTCGGCAAATGACTTGGAAATGAAAGAATGGGTGGCACCGGTATCGAAAAGCACTGTAGCGGGGTGAGAGTTGACCATGAACGTACCAATAACCACGTTAGGAGCCTCGGCCGCTGACTCGGCCGTCACGTGGTTCACTCGAGCCTGTGCTGGCGCCCTGGGCTGAGCTGGGCGTCCCTGCTGTCCCGCCTGCGCCTTCCGGGGGCAAGTGTTGGCGTAGTGCCCCGGCTGGCCGCAGTGATAGCAGACGCGTGCAAGTGTCGAAGCCTGCTGTCCGGTAGGGGCTGCCGGACGTGGAGCCTGCGGTGCTGGCGGAGCTGGTGGAGCAGCACGAGCCGGAGGTGCCGGTAACCTCTGGCCCTGACCTGCCTGCTGCTGTCGAGGCGGGTACTGCTGCAGTGGCCTCTGCTGGTACTGCTGAGGGGGCCGGTACTGAGGCTGGTACTGCTGGGGCTGCTGGAGTCGAGGACGAGTGTTGCTGCCGGAAGCAACGGGGACAGCCTTCCTCTTCTTGTCATCCATCTCCAGGTGCTTGCGCTCGGTGTTGAGCGCACTGTCAACCAGATGGTTGAAGTCGTCGAAGCGGAGGTTGAGCAGCGCGTACTGGAGGTAGTCCTCAAGACCCTCCATGAAGTGCTCCTGCTTCTTGCGGTCATCCGCAACCTCGGCAGGGGCGTAGCGTGCCAGCTGAAGAAAGCGATCACGATACTCCGTGACCGACATAGTCCCCTGAATTCACAAAGACAGATAGATATCGGAAGGTTAACTCAAAATTCCTAAGGATAGAACAAGGGGCATTAGCTCAAAAGAAAACGCTGAATGATTATACTTAAGATTACCTGCTTCAGCGCAAGGAACTCCTTCTGCTTCATCTTCATAACGCCCGCGGGGACGTTGTGGCTGCGGAAACGCTCCCTGAACTGGAGCCAGGTGAGAGACTCGCGGTCGTGAACTGGGTGGGACTCCCACCAGTCCAAAGCTGCCCCTCGCAGCTGTCCTGCTGCGTACAAGACGCGCTCACGGTCATCGCACTGGGCGATGTCCAGCTGACGCTCCACTGCACGGAGCCAGTCGTCGGCCTGAAGAGGGTCGGACGTGTGAGAAAACGTCGGCGGGTGACCCCTCAGGAACTCAGCACGCCTGTCGCGAGGCTGCGGCGGTGGAGGAGGCGGAGGCTGAGTGTGAGCGTGCTGAAGAGCCTGAACGGTGTTGTTCAGGGTAGCCATCATCTGCATCTGGAGCTGGAAGTACTGCTCCGGAGTCAAGGGCGGAGGTATCGGGATCCCAGTACCCTGGTTGTTCTGACCCTGCTGCTGGCCAGAACCGGAACCGGTGCTCCTGGTGTTCACCATCTGATTTGAACAAAAGATTTCACGGGTAAGGATATTGCAAGAATAAACTCAGATGGATATGATAACTCTTTGCAGAAAAAGACTCAGCCATGATAAAGTAGACAGGATAGAGTTGACTGTTTTACCCCCAACGATCTAACTCATTTTATAAATTAGTTAACTTTAACATCTGAGTGATTTTCTTTAAACAAATTTATACTACAAAACTATGCAATCAGTCAAAAATCCAAATCAACCATGTAGCATAATAACAAGCAGGCAATTTTCACAACTTAGCCGAGTTTAGCAATAGACTCGACTAACACAACGCGTCGCATAACGTGCTATCGTGTTATTATAAATAGGTCACCTAGCTAACTCATGGTGGTCAGATGACTGATTCAGGCCAAAATCTACGAAATCTATTCTTCAGAGAGAGAAATCAAGGCAAGACGGGTAAAAAGTCATAGAAGTCAAGGGGTATAATAGTAAAATAGTTTCAGCAGACAAGGATTGGTGAGAGAAGTCCTAAAACTCGACCAGTTCTATCTAGGCTTCGTCCTACAGTCGATATGGCTCTGATACCACTCTGTAACACCCGGTTTATAAAAGAACATAAACCGAGCAATCATATACGTGACAGGATCAAGTCACACGTATATACAACAGAATGAACAGTATATCACAGCACATATCACGAATAAGACATAATAAATCGAAATACGAATGTTATTTATTACAATAATGACAAAATGTCTGATACAGCGGAAGCGAAGTACAAAAATACGAATAAAGCTCTCCGAAGCTGAAGCAGGGCGCCACAGGGACGTCGACTGGGAGACGAAGCACCTAGAAGTCCTCGTAGTCCTGGTAGCGCTGGACGAACTCCCTCGCATTGGCAGGAACTGAGCAGCAGTAGCGTAGCCAAGAGGAAAAAGTAGAGAAGAGGCAAGGGTGAGTACACAACTTGTACTCAACAAGTATAACACAAACTATGAGGCTCTAGGCTGGCTGACTCAACTGCATTAGCTTTTAAGTGTTGGCAAAATTTTATTAAAGCTATTTACTACGAGTTGTTGAATTACCATTAACCCAGTTACATAGTAATTAATCAGAATTGATCATACTACTACTGAGAACCAAACCACGACCAAGCCACCAAGGTAACCCCGAGAAGCACCTCCCTCGTCGGAAGGAGATAACTTCACTAATCAAAAGGAGGATCTGGGCCGCTCATAACCGTGAGCACGGCTAGTATACCAGTTTTACACTCTGCAGAGGTTGCACATCTTTACCCACAAGTCGTGAGCTACGCCAGTTGTTCATCACACTTCCTTAGGTGAGATGACTAGCGACTCACTACGAGGCCTTTACAAAGAATCTCGTTGGTAGGGAGTAACCGCGAGGGTGGATCAGCGACTATGGAGCAGGTCTAGTGGGCGTCAAGACACGAAGCACAGACGAAGCCACTCAGCACGAGGGCCATAGAAGCTTACCGCCCCTGCCCCGCAGGTAAGTTACTCCAGACCAAAAAGATCTAATTATTACGCCAAGTCTATCCCATTCTAGCCTTGTGGTAGCGCTGTTGTCCCAGGTTGTCGCTCTATGAACCGGTCCTTATGGAGAGTGGCCAACCAAGCACTAAGCACCGTGCTGGCCCCCTAAACCATGTTTCTACAAAACCATATTTTAACGAGACGTGAGCCTCTCAAGCACGAAGCACAGAGGGCCACTCTCAGAATTAAGTTCAAGTAAACCATTAATCAAATTAATTAAAAAGGACCAGAGTATGTTATAGCGCAGCAACCTAGCACAACTAACCAAAATGCAACCCAAGGATATATATAAAGGTTATAAAGTGGCTAGGAAATCCTTATAGGCATACAGTATTAAAATGCAGTATGAAAATGTATTTAAAGATGATAGGTTGTTCATGTTATACTTGCCTTCCTCATACTGCTCTGGCTGCTGCTCAAACTGCTCCGAAGATGGCTGCTCCGGGTACTGGTACTGGGGCTCCTCAGATGGATCAACGTCTACTCACGAACACATGGCCAAAACAATGCACAATAATAAACATACAAGCAAACACTAAAAAAAAAGCTAAAGAACAGTACATCAATACATAAAAACAGCAAGAAAAACTAAGCTAAAACTATTCTACGCGTTACAACGATCGCGTGGACATAAAGAACGCTAAAAACGGAGCTAAAACGCGTATTCTAGGCTAAAAACTAGGTTCAGGGGCTTATTTGTAAGAAAACTGAAGTTCCAGGGGCTTTTCTGCTAAAACCGAGGGCTAAAACATAATTAAACGTTAACTCCAGGGTCTAACTCGCAAAATTAGTAGCAAAGGACGGCGGGTTCTATTTCCAGAAAGGCCAGGGGGCTGCGTGTTAAAGTTTGGGCCAAACTGCAATTTCTTTTAACTAAGGGTGGACTGCGGGTTGATTTCTGGAAACTACAGGGGCTCTTTAACAAAAATCCCAGCCGAACCGTTACGCGCGAATCACGGCCGCTGGATCTCGATCTGGTGGTCCAGATCTGATCGGTTTGGGATCTAATCACGGCCGTCCAACGAAGATCGGGCGGCTCTGGATGGATGAGGCGTGGGCGGCGGCGCGGGGCAACGCCGGCGACGTTTCCCGCGGCGGCGCTCGGCAAAACTCGCCGGAGTTCAGCGATTTCGAGGCTTCAGGGGTTGGTTCGAGGTGGGGTTTGGCCTGGGATGATCACCGAGACATGCGTGATCCACCCAAGGCTTCTGCTGGGCGCGGGGAGGGCCGGAGCGGCGGCTTCGACGGCGGAGGCGGCTCGGCGGCCACCGAGTTCGTCGGAACTCGGTGCCTGGGCGCCTAGAGCGCGCCAGGGCCTACGGGATCTAGCGCACAGGGGTCAAGGGGCCCGGGCGGTGCTCACCGGGGGTCGTGGTGGCCGGAGACGTGACGCAGCGGCTCGGCGGCGAGGTACGACGGCGATGGCGTGACGGAGCTCGTGGCCGGGGTCGAGGAAGGGGCTTCCCGTGCTGCTGATCCACCGGGGAAGGTTCGCGGCGGTCCTGCAGCGGTGCCGAGGGGTCAGAGAGGCTTTGTGATTGCCGGCGGCGAGGAAATTGCAGTGGCGGTGCTTACCGGCGGCGGCGATCCTGGCAGAGGGATGCGGCGGCGCTGGTGGTTCGGGCGTGGAGCTGTGGGCGAGATAGGGTGCAGGGGGGGTCCGGCTTGGGCGTTTAAAGAGGCCGGGCGGAGATCGCGGTGGGGCGCAGCGGGATAAGGATCCCGGCGTCCTCGCCGGTGATCTCGGGGCTCTGTTTCGCGGCGGGGAGGAAGGAAAGGGGGAGAGGGAGCCGCTGACGGGTGGGGCCCAGGCGTCGGTGAGAGGGGGTCTGACGAGCGGGGCCCGGCTGCAGGCGGTGAGAGCGGGCGAGCGCTGGGCTTGCGTGGGCGCCGGGCGCTGGCGAGCTGGCCTGCGCGGGATGGGCCAGGCCGAGCGGGCTGCTGCGTGGCCGCGCTGGGCCGCGGCTGGGCAGGCCGGGGAGGTGAGGGTTTGGGCCGGACGAGAGAGAGAGAGGTGGGCTGCGGGTTGGGTTTTGAGTTTCTCTAACCTTTTCTATTTCTATTTTTCTCTTTCTAGTTCTAATTCAAACAAAGCTATTTGAATTCAAACAAAATTTGAATTCAACTCCTATGCATTCAAACAAAATAAAGCCATGCGCCAGCATGAATGCAACAAAAATTTAAACCTATGATAAATTTTAATTAATTTGGAACAAAAATTAGATTAAATGCCAACTAAACACAATAAACCTTAGAAAATTTAACTAAAGCCAATTAATTTATTAATAAATACTGAAATTTAAAATTAGGGTGTTACACCCTAGGATAGAAAGCAATTAGCGACCCTATTCACCCCCTCCCTCTCTAGGGTCGGACAACCCGGTGATCCTTACACCTTCGTAGGGTACATATTGAAAACCCTCCAATCGGGTAAGATCAACTGCGCCGGCGCGAAGAAGGTTTCCAACAAGCCCCTCGAAGGAAACAGAGGCCGCGTTGTTATTTGCAACGCTCATCACCTCACCGAGGCCCTCAAACTCAGACATCATCCAATCCAAGAGCTGAAGGATGACCTGGGAACCTTCGGCCGGCTCAGGCAAGGGTAAAGGCTCCGCGCCAAGAGTGGCAAGAGCCTTCTTGTACTCTTGGTACACTCCATCGGCTCGTGTGGCGACCTTGGTGAAGACCTGCTCGAGTTCACCCATTTTAGCGTGAACCCTCTCTAGCTCATTGATCCTCCCCTTGAGGGCAGCCTTATCATTTGCATCCCCCTCAACAGTCCTCCGAAGGCTCTCTAGAACCTTCTCATTATCCGAAGCAGTTGACTCCAGCTTCGAACACTTGACCTTCAGTTGCTGGTTCTCGTCCTTCAGAGCGAGAACCTCCGCCTCAGCCTGCCGTAGTTTGTCAGCTAGACCCAATCTCTCGGCGGCACTCGTCACCTGAAGGTCCGCATCCGCCTTGGCCTTCTGCATCAAAATACGACTGGCGTGGGCAAGCTTCTTGCTCAACTCAGCAATGATGAAGGCAGCGTTGGAGGTATACGCCTCTGCCACGGCTGCATTAAACTCTGAATCAAACACAAAATCACCTTCGGGGACACCAAAAAGTGAAGGAAGGCTAAACGTAATCAGACTCCACCCTACCCCTTTCAGGAGGAAGAATCCCAGTCGTTCCAGGCCCGTGCATCAGAGCCAAAAGTTGCTTCATCGACGCAGAGACAACTGCGAAGGAAATAAAAGAGGGATATTATAAGGTCACAAAACAAAGGGTTCACAAAAACAAGGAAGCGAAGCTTACCGGCTTTGTCGAGATTCAATCCCTCCAACACCTCCACCTCCTTATCCGAAGGTAGAACCGACGACCCACCGGGGAAATCCTCGCCCCTGAGAGAGAGCAGCGTCTCACCAACCACAATCTCCCCCTCCTCGACACCCGCCGCAAGGGTAGGCTTGGCGACCGCCGTCATCGAGGCCGGATCCTTCGGGGCACTGGCCGGAGCCCTGGTGGGCCTAGGCTCAGGCGGCTTCGGAATGTCCGAAGGCTTGGAGCCAATCTTGACGAGACTCTGAATCCTCCGGCGTTTGGTTATACCTTCGGAGGGACAATAAAGGTTAATCAGCGCCCTTGCCACCTCAAAACGACGGCCAGAACCAAAAAGCATGGTCTCGTACTCATCGCTAAGATCATAACGGGATCTAAAAAGCCTCCCTTCGGGAACTACAATCTCCCCGCCCACCATCCCCATGAGCTCTTCCATAAATGAGGGCGTACCGCTGTCGCCTGAAGAAACCTCCTCATCTTGTGCCTTCCTCTTGGCGCTCTCAGTCCTCGCAACAGAAACCTTCGTGCTCGAAGGTTTCCGGCCACGCCCGCGCCCCCGCGTGCCAATAGCCCCGGAACTCCCCACCTCCTCCACCTTAGCCTAACCTCTAGACTTCGACCCGGGAACCTCCGAACCAACGTTCCCGGATGGCATCATTCTCGGAATGGCGTTCGCCGGCACCGGCCAAGGTTCATAGGCCACGCCCATCTCAGCCAAACACCGGTTCAACCGAAGGTTCTCCCCACACACCTCCACCAAAGAGCCATACTCCTTCCTGTTCCAGGGACCCAATATCTCCGCAGCCTGCCACTCCAGCTCAACCACTATAACTTCGTCGCTGCAACCTTCGGGTCTCCGAAGCCCACAAACCGGAGACGTCACGTCATACTTCAAGCCAGCAAAACGCTTACGCTCGAACCTCAACGGAGACCAGCCAGCAGACAAAGGCCAAACCTTCGCAGCCAAAAACTCCTCCACCACATCCCTACCGCCACAAATTTGGCAAGCCGTCATGAAGGCCTCCAGGCATGATTTGAAACCTGGCCCACGCTTGCTAAAGGTAGGCTGATAGACGTGTTCGAACATCTCGATGTCCGAAGCCAACAGATACTTCTCCTCGTCAGAACCTTTGGGATCAGGAAAGCCAATCTTGGCGTAAAACCAGTATCCCAACCAGTTCCCCTCCCACTTGTTCTTATAAGCCGTCGAAAGCATAACCTTTTCTAGGCCAATCCTCTTGTTCGGCTTGCGAGGAACAAAGGTGCAACATCCGTTCTGAACCTCGCTAAGCTTAGCCTCCTCATCCACATACACCTTGCGAGGCTGGCAATGCAGCTGAAAAAGCCTACAAAAGGCATCCACGGACACTTCTCCTCCGAAGGTCCGCACCACCCACAAAAACTTGGCCAAAGCAATGATCCCGTTCGGGGTGAAGTGGTGCAGCTTCACGTTGAATGGCTCCAAAAGCTTCGGCACAAGTGGATCCATCGGAAGTCTAAGCCCCGCAGTAAAAAAATCCTTAAAAACCACAACCTCGCCGGTCTCCGGTACAGGAATCACTTCCGCCCCTGGAGGATGACAAACACCTTCGGCGAAATAGCCTTTCAAAATGTAGAAGTCTATCGTGCTCTGAGAAACGACATATGGCTCGAAAAGCAAAGTCTTACGTTTCTCCGGAGCCAGTAGTTCCGAAATGTCTGCGGACACCGCCGAAAGGCTCTCGCTGGACTGCTGCTGCTGAGGTGGCTGTGAAGCACCCATCTCTCCTTCGGAAGCTGGACTAGAGTCTGCACGAAGAACCACCCTCTTAATGAATGCCATATCTACACAAAAGCGAAGAAAGGCAAATTAGGAAAAAGGGTTCAATCGAACCTTCGATCAACCTCGTTGTTTGCTTAGTGCGAGCCATGAACCACTAATCCACTTACACCGAGAAAAACGAGCAGCTTGATCACACACGAAAGCGGAACCTTCGGAAGAAGCGCTTTATAGTGGAAAGCGTCGAAGGTAACCAAAGCTCGAGAGGGCACAGGATTTACCCCCCCCCCCCCTCCGCTTATATAGGCGAGGGAAAGCAACAGTACCAATGGTAAAATCGAGGAGTCGGCCGCCCAAGCGGCGCAATCGGAGCCTGACACGTACGCCACCAAAACCGACCGTTGCAGCCGACAGTTCGGGAGACGTTTTTCCTCGGGAGCTTCCCGAAGGTTACACGCAATCTTCTTCTTCAACGTGGGTTCAGACCGTCGGCTTCGAACCTCGCCCTCGAGGGGCTACTGTTGGGGATTGGACCTTCGGGTCAAGCCCTCACCCTCGAAAATGCTCCCTAACTCGTTTGCAGGGCCCCAACGAGAGGAAGGCAAGCATACCCGAAGGTGACGAATGGCTGCTCAGAAGCACAAGCTCAAAGACCAAGACCTTCGGTGACGAAGGATATCGCCTTCGGTTGGCCGAAGGTGACGAATGGTTGCTCAGAAGCGCAAGCTCAAAGACCAGGACATTCGGGCAAAGGGATCGCCTTCGGGAACGAAGGCGACGGCTGATCGCTCGTTGACGGAACCAGGGTTGTGACCCACGGAGCTCCCCGAAGGAAACGAAGACCTTCGCTTGGTGCAAGCGTGCGTGTAAAACGTGAATACGTGAGAAGGTCGGGTCTGTACACCTGAATACGTGAGAAGGCCAGAGTTGTACACCTCTAACCCTGTAATTTTACCCTGAAACCGGTTGTAAGTGAGCTGTAAATGAGTTGGAAGAGGGCAGTTTAGGAAAACCCGGCCGAAAGCTAGGGGTATAAATAGCCCCCTCTCTCCACAGTGTAAAGGGTTGAATTTTCCTGGCTATTACTGGAGAATTAAGTTTCTACTTTCATTGTCATTTTCATACTGTGCATGCTCCCTGTTTGGGTATCTAAGAAGCTAAGATCCCAACACCTAGCCTCCGCAGCGGGGATAGATCTAGACCTCCGCCCACCGCCAGGCCCGTCGAGCCCTAGCTTCCCTCCCAAACTGCTGCGGTCGTGGTCGTCGCCGCGTCGCGCGGGGCGGAGGAGGATCCCGCACCCCCCCCCCCCCCAATCCCCGACGGCGGTGGCGGGCGGCGTGAAGAGGAGGCGCTGCGGCGCTGCACTGACTGCGTCTACTTCCTCGCCTCGCCCCTCACCTGCAAGAAGGTTCACCGCGCGCGCCCCTCGCTACTAGTCTCCACCTTTGATTGCGAGTCTGTTTGGTTCCCTGGTGGTATTTCGGGCGATTGGAGCCTGTAATTCTATGCGTGAGGCGGGTTCGGTTCAGGGATAGGGCCTGTTATTCAGTCTCTCGGAGATGCTTATAGAGATATTATAGAGGTAGGATCACCTATATGTGTTCTTAAGACTATATGTGTTTAGGAGTGAGCGTGGAGCATGTATTTTAGCGTCTCCATCTGTACTGTATAATCGCGTTTAAAAAATCACAAAGATTAGAAGGGTAAAGAAAAGGAAAAGAAGAAGAAGAAAAACAAACATGGGCCGCACTCTACCAAAAAAGATAGGCCGAACTCCTTACTGAAGATGGGCCGTGCTGGGCCATGCAATTTCGTGGTGGAGTAGGAAGATGTGTCGCTTCTGCACGCACCCAGCCTCGGCGAAACGCGACGAGCCGCAGGGCGCAGGCCGAGCACGCCGCCGCCGGCTCCCTCCCCACCGCCACCTCCCCTCTTTTCTCCGCCGGATCCTCCCACCGCCGTTCCCACCTCGGTGTAGCGGTGGGGCAGCAGGAGTCGATTGGAGTGGAGATCCCTTCGGTCGTGGATTGATTTCGTCCTTTGTTCTTCTCGGCGCACCAGGTGACGGCACGGGTTTTTGTTCAAAATTCCTGCCGCATGGACAACGTCGAGTCCGCCCCTGACTCCCCGGTGCAGGCGCCACCGTCCTCCGCCTCGTCTCTCCCTAAGGTCCCTCTATCCCCTCTCCTCCTCTTCTCT
Organism: Panicum virgatum; assembly: GCF_016808335.1. Taxonomy (NCBI): domain Eukaryota; kingdom Viridiplantae; phylum Streptophyta; class Magnoliopsida; order Poales; family Poaceae; genus Panicum; species Panicum virgatum. The sequence goes on from NC_053146.1 coordinate 54,699,011, forward strand.
TTCTCAAGGAAGGGGGCGTGTTATCATTGTCACTGATTGTTTCCTGTTGTTTTTGGTATGATATAGGAGCAATCGCAGGTGGAGTTGGAGCTGAGGCTTCTCCAGGCTCTCGAGTTCTACCCTCCGTCCAAACTCAAAGGTTGAACCAAACCCGTATCTCCGTTCCGTTCCTTGCTTGTTTTCCCTTGAAATAATCGTCAGTTTTGGTAACACCCATGCCAATACCACTAATTTACTGAGGGGTAAAAGGCTAAAATATGGAGACAATGAGTGAGCTATCTGAATACCAATGAACCATATTCATGCCTGCATATAACATATGCTGGTGTATAATGCCACAAAAACCATGTACTTGCACTTTGAAAGAACCAACATGTCCACATTGCTGAATCCATGATAGGTACATTTGCCAAGTAATTTGATGTGCAAGGTTAGAATTGTTTTTGTGGTTTGATGCATAAGCTGGAATTAGTATTGTAGAATAGCAGGTGGATTTGGAAATTGAAAAAAAATATATGCAATTTCCCATTCGACTGGAACCAACCTGGTTCGGAGTTAATCACCCGAGGCATTATCTCCACCTCCATGATGGAATAGCACCTTACATGTGAGAGCATTGGTCGATCAAGATTAAGAGCAATCAAACAGAGCACATGTGATAGAGGATGAGCTCAGATCCAGGGAGTGTGTGCTGTTAGTGTTGCTGGGCTGTTTACCAAGTTCCTGGCTAGCTTACCCTGGGCCAAAGTGTGCTGCTGCTCTTAGTTTTGCTGTTGAGTTGTGTTTTTTTTTTGGGGGTGGGGGGGTGTTGCTGTGGTGCACAAGTGGTACAAAACTAGAAATTTGAGGGACCGCTATTTTTTGCATGAGTGCGTGTGCACCCAGTAGTCATTAAGTAGCTTCACACCTGAGTATGACAGTATAAATAATTTGTATGACGCTGTAGAAGGCAAAGCAGGGCACCATTGACATTCATAGATGATTGCCTATTTTATCAAGTTGTGCTGATAGAGCGCTTTGCAATAGAGGTATAGAAGTTTTTAATCTTTGACAATTGACACAACATAAAATTGGTGCAGAATGATTAGAATGACGTAGATTATATTATACTGCTGGTAAAAGAGTGGTGATAATTATACATGATCAATGGACACAAGAGGTTCAGGAAAGAAATACTACAAAGAAATAGATAAAATGGATTGTCTGAAAAGAACTGGGAACCAACTAGTTCCTGTCTCTTGTCTAGGATTTGGGAATTCTGGCAAATATTGTTTTGTTAGCCAACATAAACAATATTCTAAAGAATACCTTTCTTTTATTTACATATGTTCTAATTTGGGATGCTTGTTTGTAGGCGTTCATCGTCACTTTGTTCTCTATGGCCTCATGGAATATTTGAGAAAAAGGTGGCTGCGTTGGAATCCTTCAATTTCCACCACAATGAAAATATATGGAATCTGGGCTGACCATGTATTATATTTTGCAGCCTTGACCGTCAATTCTCTGCTGATGAGGTTTTGCAACTATTGGATCGTTTCTTTAACCTAGAAATGCTGGTAATATGAGAAACCTGATATCTGAATTCCTTATGTTCCTTTTATTCTGGTCTTATATTTGTGTGAATGATTGGAATCAATTAGACTTGAGTCGTGCATCAGTTTACCACAATTTCACATTCGTGTCTAGAATCTACAGTGTGGTTTCAAGTTGCAAGACTTAATTATTATTTTTTGTTTTGTCGAAACAAATGCAGAAACCAGAGGATGATGAAAAGGACAACTTCAGTCAAGGGGAAGAATTTTCCTTGCCAGAGAGCTTTCTCAACAAGGAAGAATAATAGCAAGTAGCTCATAACATGCTTCACAATGGCATCGAAGGTAGGCATTGTACAGCTTCTAAATAATTGAATGGTTCTAGCTTGCTGTTATTTTTTTAATCATCATGTACGATCGCGATCGTAAATTGCTCTGGTCTTGCAGGTACTTCGAGTGTCCTCTGGAAAAGAAATCAGGGAGCTGGTTCTTAGTAACTCCAACTTCCTAGTAGTTGTCGTCTAGGCCATCCGATGGTAGTAGGCATCGGCACTGAAGGAACACTCAAACACTTGCTCAGTTGTGTTCTTGTTTACTGAGTTGTACAGATTTTGTTGACTCTTGGATATCCAATCAATCGAGTTGCGCGGTTGCTTCCACTAGTTACAAGGATTTTGCAATGCACATTTTATTTGTGTCAACTATGTTGTGGAATGCTTATTTTAGTCATTGATGATGGGCTTGAATTGCTCTACGCGGGCTTGAACCAAAATTAGACTGGGAATAAGAGATAATTAACAAATTGAAAGCTTAGACAGTAGGTTGATACGGATCCCAGCTCATTTTGGAATATAGTAATGAAAAGAAATAAACCCTGGTAGTGTGCCTGAATATGTCTGAGAAGGTTTTCCACTGTTAAACGTGTCTTCGAGCTTTACTGAATTTTCAAACACATATCATGAAGCACGCAATTTCAGGGAGTGACTTCTTTCTGAACAGATGGAGTTTTTTGGGCTCTTCCTGCTGAATAAGATTTGAAATACTGTCAAATATTGACAATCACTAAGCACAACAATTTGTTAACGGCGCATGCGTTATTCCCAACATAATGGGCTCAAGCTAAACTTAGGCCTCCAAAGGTGAAGTAGCTCATAACTATACCACATCAGTTTTTTACTCATGTGGAAGAGAGGGAAATAAGAACTATGCCATAGATTCCCAGCATAATGGGCTCCAGCTGATCTTATAAAACTACGCCAAAGAAAAGTATCTTCGCTTACAACTAGGTACATACTCACTTATAATATCAAATAAACGCACTATTAAAATTCTTTCATGTTGGATTTAGTGAAAACGATTTAATTTAAAACATTTACATACTTTAGATATAAGTTTGTGAATTGTGATAAAACTAGAGTCTTATATTTTAGAAAGGAGGATGGAGGACGATGTTGGCCTGATACTGGCTGAACGGCAGCAATTAACACTGAGCTGGAGCACTTGAGAGAACTGGAGGCATGTAGGAGGGTCGGTACTCCGTGGCCTGGCCTGCAGGCTGCAGGACTGCACTTTTTTTTTCTGAGGGAAGCCCCACCAGTTAGCGACCGAAAACCGCGGCGCCACGAGGCCACGACGTGCGTGCGCTTCGCTCGCTGGACAGGCCGCAGCGGCCGGCACATGGGCGGCACCGGGCAGTAGTCGGGCTCCAAAGCGCATCTCCTTTCCCCCGGATGAGCCCGTGACACCCACTCCGCCCCGCCAGGCAGCGTGTCGGCGGCGGCGCACGCCTGCGAGTCGATCGGCACCGGCGGGTACAGCCGCATCAACTCCGTGAGCGCGGCACCGGATGACAGTTCCTTCGCTTGGCACGTTGGCCGTTTACCCGACGCGTGCGCCCCGTCTTTGCACGCTGCATGCGCCCGTCTTTGCACGCCGCGTGCCCTCTCAGGTGGCGTCAGCTCGCGCTGCCTCGTCGCAGTAAGGTGTGGTTAGTTTATGAAAATTTTTGGATTTGGGTACTGTAGTATTTTTGTTGTTATTTAGTAATTAATATTTAATTATAAACTAATTAGATTTAAAAGATTTATCTCGTCATTTCTAGTTAAATTGTGTAGTTATTTATTTTTTTAACTATATTTAATACTCCGTGTATGTATCCGATGATTCGATGTGACGTTTAAGAAAAAAATTTCGAGGATGAAATCCGGAGCTGGCGGCAGGCCTGCTGCATAAGGCCATCGACGAACATAACGCAGCCGCCGTGTCGGTGGAGACCGGAGGAGTACAAGGCCGCGCCAAGCTCTTCCACTGCAGCGATGCCGGGCCGAAGCCCAACTGCGTCGCCGTGGGAAGCTCCCCACGCTTTCAAGGTGCACGACGTGGACTTCGGATTCGGCAGGCCCGAGCGCGTGAGCAGCGGCGGCAACAACAAGTTCGACGGATGTACCTGGGCGTCGCGGCGAGGGAGGCAACGACGTCGAGCTGGCGCTGTAGCAGGAGCCGATGCAGAGACACGCAGACTTCCTCCTGGATGCTATGCTACGGCCTGTCGCATTCTTACAAACAACCTGTTGGTTTATTATATTAGTATATCCGTTGTTGCTTGCTTTGTCATTCCAATCAATCATCGATTATGGTCTAGTATCTTGTTATATGTACCACTGGAATTGATCGTTAAGAATAAATAAATCTAGTAATGATTGATTCTCAGGCACCTTTTGTTGTACTAGCCAGCCCTTCATAAGTACTCTCTGTTTCATTTCAAATTATAGATAGTCTATGGGCACTATACTAGTATATGTACAAAGAGTAAATAGAAACAAAGTTGATGGTATTATATACGTCTATTATATTAATTGTAGCAATGTATGGGCACTATGCTAATATATGTAAATTAAAAACATAGTTTAGTTCGTTCAATCAGACCCGCAGTTGTAATATACTCACAACTATTCCCTATTTCCACTTCAATTACAGTGTCTTTCCAAGTTGTTTGCCTATACGCGCGCGCACAATTAGAGCTGCTCGTCGCTGTATCACTCCGAACCACCGGGAATTTTTCATCTAAACAACGCTAGATTTGTTGTAATTACAAAGTTGTTTAGATCTGATTCTCGGTGCACTCTCGATGAGCAGCACGACTTTGTTTAGATCTGATTTTTTATATTTAAATGTTGTGTCGATTATTTAAACACCAGAATGATTCTAAATGAAAAAAGTTTGAATTACAAAGTTGTAGATCTCGTCGAGGTCTATAATTTTCGTATAAATTTTATCTCCATCCGAATCCATATGAATTTGTTATAATTTTTTGAAAATATGCTACAGTGAATTTCTATAGTACCGTCTGTTGCTTTGTTGGTAAGTCGCTACAGTGCAAGTGAAAATTGTTACACTAACCTTTCGCCGGATGAACCGACGGTATATTTTCTACAGTGCACCTACCGCCGGTGAAGCGTCCCCTCATAAGAGAAGACTTAAATGTGTTACAAACATCAGTCCCAGGAGGCTGATGACACATTTATTACATCAGATGGTTCATTACCGTACAACTCTACGAGCAGAGAAACGCCACTATTGCGAAGATTACAATCCACACACACACGCAATGATATTAAAAACAAAAAGAAAATCATCAGAGTCTGGCGCCATGCGGTATCTCCTGCGGGTGACCCTAATCCACAGGCAAGGCTGGGTGCAGGACGGTACCCCTACTCAACGTCGTCAGTTACAAAGTCTGGATCTTCTTCTATAAAAATAAAGAATGGGGTGAGTACAAACGTACTCAGCAAGTCCAACCACAGCCACGGGGGTTATATCAGAATAACATGCTCAGGTAAAACAAGGATAAGGTTATGGTTTAATTTGCAGAAAACTAAACTTTATGCAGGGGTTCGTTTAGTCGAAAACATTTCAAAAACCAGTTTTGGTATTGAGTAACACGGAGTTCAAGTTTTAAACTGTTACCGGACTCCCCGACCGTCGTAGCACACGGCACAACTGCCGGACACATTTCCAAAACAACTCACGCTAGCCCAACCCAAAGTAAACACTAGTTGTGAGACCACACCGTAACTCGCCCAGTACCGTGGGCATGGACTATTCGAATAGATTTCAACTCTGCAGAGGTGTGCAACTTTACCCACAAGCGGGGTACCGCAACACGATCACCTTAGTGTCGGTGCAGATCCCAACAAAGCCATTACCCACCCTAGCTAGACCTGACTAGCCATCACGGGATGCACCAAGGGGTCATCGACCGTTCACCTAGGTTTAACCAGGGCATAAGTCACTCGGGGCTTATCCCTTCTCCTTAGTCACCCATTGCTCTCGGCTCTCCTGATGGCTATCAGACTAACTAGTGGGATTTATGCTAAGCCATTGCCCATACAACGGTCGAGTGGTTTGCACGATAGTGGAGTTAGGTGAGATGTAACACCAACTCGGTCCTTAGGGGTGACAAGATGGATATCTCCCTTCCTTGCTCTGCCACACCGGCACGAGCACACCAAACGGCAAATCACACTGAAATGCCATCCATCCCGTCTAGACTCATCTTTCGAAAATCCACTTTTATCCCTTCCCACACACACACCTTTTCTTTATAAAACAAGTTGTATAAAGTAGCAGATCCTAAGCATTCTAGTATCGATTAACGTCCAAGCAAAATCAGACATTAATCTAGGTGGTCAAGAAATGATCATAACAAATCAAGGGGTGGCAATCCAACCGTGTTTTTAGCAAGTAAAACATATATAATTTTGTAAAACATGTCAATGGGTTGTGTTTATAAAAATTAGGACAAAAGCATGCATCAAAGGGCGGTATTGAACTTGCCGTCTTCGAAGCCTTCAGGGAGATCCTGGTCGAAGCACTGTCCTTCGGGCTCGGGGTCGCGAAGCTGGTCCTCGTTCACGGGCTCGTAGCACTGCTCGTCAACGGGCTCTCCTTCGTTCACACCGTGGTTTATGACATGCACAAACAAACACACAATCAAGAAAAGGAAATAAAAGTTTTATCGTTGAGCTCGAATCGGGAATAATTAAGATACGGAGTTCGGAGTAATGTTTTCATGTGGTTTCCTAATAGCATGGCCAAAACTAGGTTAAGAAAGGCGTGGTAAAGTTTCGGGCCGATCAGAGTTCGTTTGGTGCATAAAATAATAGAGCAACGGGATGATTAGGGTTAAATCAGTGGTTCAGGGGCTTGTTTGTAAGTTTTTCTGGAAAAGAAAGGGCTTGGTTATAATTTCTAAGAATATGTGGGCCTAATAGAAGAGTGTAGGGGTCTATTTGTTATTAAGTTTAACTAGCGGAGGGTTTGTTTGCAAAATAGGAAAACAGGAAGGGTGTTTTTGGAAAAAAAGGGTTATAAAGGGAGGGGTTCTTTAATAAAATGGGAGGAGAGGGAGGGCCTAAAAGCAAAATGGCCACTCATCCCCTTCCTCCCGATGCGGAACAGGGGAGGCGGCCAAGGTTGTCGGCGGCGGCCAATCCGGCCGCTCCGGGCCTCGGGGGCGGCCGGGACCGAGGGGAAAAGGGAGAGAGGGTTGCGGGGGATCGATCCCCAGCCTCACCTCTAGCTAGGGTGACGCGCAGAGGCGGCTCGGCGGAAGCGGGCGGCAGTGGGCGGAGCGGTTCGCGGCGCCGGTGCTGCTGCGACTCGGGAGGAGGCGGGCGGCGGCTGTGATAGCTTGGGGTGTGGAGGAGCGACGCCGAGGAACTTTTATAGGCGCACTAGGTCGGTGAGGCGGAGCGGGTAGGTGCGGCTGGTGGGGGCGGTCCAGCGAGCGGCGCGGGGCGAAGTAATGGCGTGCGGTCGTCTGCTTGCGTCGTGACGCGGCGTGCGGCGAGGGCGTGGGCGCCGAGGCCGTCGTCGAGCACGTGGTCTTAGCGGCGAGCGGGACCGGGTGGCCAGAGAGCGGCGTGGCCACGCGTGTGCGTGCGCGCCAAGGCGGCGAGTGGCACAGGGAGGTGGTGTTGGCGTGGGCCGGCGGGCGGCGCGGGCACGAGGAGGTGGCAGCGGCGGGCGGCTCGGCGTGCGGCGCGAGCACGCAATGGTGGCAGCGGCAGGTGGTGCGGGCGCGTGGAGCACGCGCGGGGCAAGCTCGGGGCGTGCGCGGCTCGGGCACGAACCTGGAGGCCGCGACGTCGCGGCGGGCGCGTGAGCGGGGGAGCAGGCCGTGGTGGCGAGCAGAGCGGCGCGCGAGGGAGAGTGAGGCCAGAGCCGGGGAGTTGCACGGCTCGGCGCGGCGAGCGCGTGCGCGTGTGCACACGGTCCCGGGGTGGCTCGGCGCAATGCGGTGTACGGCCAGGGGCATGCAGGGGTGAGCGGGAGGTGGTGCGGCACGCGCGCGTGTGGGAGCGGGGCGTGCGCCCGCAAGCAGAGCGGCGCGGCTGAGCGGCGCTCGGAGGAGGTGTGCGGCAGTGAGCAGTGAGGAAGAAGAGAGAGGGCAGGGAGGAGGAGAAAAAAAAGAAAAGGAAAGGGAGAAATGGAAAAGAGAAAAAGAAAAAGAAGGAAGAGAGAGGGCGGGATTCGCGCCGATCGCGGCGCCGACCGCGACTGCACGCGCACGCGTGTCGGTCGGGCGTGACGCGCGGCACAGGAAAAAGAGAGGGCCGCGACAGGGATTGGACATCGGGATGTTCGGAACAGGGAAAATTCCCGAAATAATAGGATTAGGACTTTAGGGAAAAACTTGAGCTCAACGATGAAAAACGTTTTTTTGAAACTATTAAACGTACGATTTAATTTGGTGAATTTTGGGATGTTACAGCCGGTTCATCCGGCGGTACCTACCTTCCGCCAGATGAACTGGCGGCAGGATGACATTTTTGCAAAAAAAAGCAGCATATATTTTTGATAAATCGGAAAAAAAATAATATAAAAATTAAAAAATTCCTACATGTATGTTTATTCATTTCAGCCCAGCCCACCAAGGCACCAACCCACTTAATCCTAATCCTAGGCCCCAGCCGCCGCAGTTCCCGCTCCCGCTCCCGCACCGCATAGGGCACAGCGCCCCGCCGCGCCCCGCCGCGGCGCCGCCTCTCAGGCCCCCACGCGGCCGCGCCACAGCGCCCAGCCGCTCACCGTGCCACGTCGCCATCGCCCGCCGGCTGCCGCCGCACCACAGCGCCCACCGCCCGCCTCCACTGGCAGCGCGCCTGCGCCTACGCCTGCGCAAGCAACCGAGCGTGCAGCCGTGCCGGCCCCCGAGCCCGAGGCGGCGAGGCCCCTTCTCCCCGGCATCGCTCTCCGCCTCTCCTCGTCAAGACCTCGACTCGACTGCAGTCTGCAGGCCGGCCAGCAGGGCGCCACTGGCCACCGCCGTCCGCCAGTTCCTCAGACTGGGGGTGGATTTGATTTGATATGTGATATGTGAAGTGTGAGAAAATTGGGTAATTCGGGTAAATCCGAACTCGAACCAAAATTTTCGGGTACCCGAATTTTCGGATTCTTTTTTTTCAAACTAATTTCGAGTAGTATTTTTGAAAACACGAAATTTCTAAAATCCGAAATAACCGACTCGAAATTTTTAGGTAACCCGAACGCCCAGCCATACCTGCAGCTGCCATCCTGCCATGGCCATGGCGTCCGCCCTTGCGCTCCTCCTCGCACCCCGGCCCGTCTCCGCGCGGCCCACCTCGCCTCATCTCCACTCCCGCCGCCTCGCTCTTCCTCCTCCCCGACCCACCACCCTCTCCGCCCAAGCCGCCACCAACCCGCGCAAGGCCGGGGCCGGGCGTCTCCAGCAGCTCCTTGCCGCCTCCTGCTGCAATAATTCCGCTCCGGCCGCAGGAACCAAAGGAGGAAGCGCTACCGGCGCGAAGGATTGGCGGTTCTTCTTGGCATGGTAATTCGATTCTGCGCTCAGTACGTCTTATGCTCTGCCTGCAGCTGCTACAGATTTATGCAGTGCTAACATCTTCAAACTGTATTTTTTGCAATACTACAGGTATTTGATGTCTCTTGATAAGAATCCGATTGCAACTAAGGCGGTCACTTCTGCTGTGCTAACTCTGGCCGGGGACCTCATCTGCCAGGTACATTTGTAGCATTTGGCTTCAGTCTGATGCAATGAAGCATGGATTTCGTAGTGACTTTCAGGCAGCCTAGTACGTCTATGTTTCTGTCTGTTTTGTAGACCACAAAACTGTCAAGTTTTATGGTTTCATATAATCAAAGCACTATCTACCAACCTAATTGTGTTCAGATTTTTTCCCAGTGCAAATCAGTTGTATGAAACTATGAATCCACCATGAATCTCGGTGTCCGGATAATCCCACTGAAATTTTGTTGCCAACCATGATGTTCTGTAGATTATGTGGAGTTATTTTTGTTTGCAACATTAATATATAATTTCCACTGGCCTTTGCTGGGGTAGGTACTTATGGAACTTGAAAGACCAAAATTCTGTCTTTTTTTTTTAAAAAAAAAAGACCAACACTCTCAGACAAGCAAAGTAATACAGACTCCTATTCTACTGTATGACAAAAGGGTATTGTTACCAACTTTGTGAAATCACGTATAAATGTATGCAAGTCAAAATTGAAATATAGAGTTTAAACAAACAACTAACAAGCAAGAAAACAGAAACAATCTAAGAAATCCAATCCATTGACTCTATAGGGGACTGCAGCAAGAAGTGTATCGCAGCAATGATTGGAAAACATTCTGATTTCATTGTCTGAAATTGTTAAGGTTGAAAGCTTGCCTCTCATTGAAGTGTTTTTATCCTATATTCATGGCAATCGCTGTTGTTTGCTACTCATACACTTAAAATGTGTAGTTCTAAATCCACTTTTCTTTCTATCCCAGCTTGTGATTGATCGAGTTCCAGAGCTTGATTTAAGGAGAACATTTGTGTTCACATTTTTGGGGCTTGCCCTTGTGGGGCCAACTTTACATATCTGGTAATCTTTTCTGAGCTGAAGTAATTGTCACTTTATCAGTACATAGTGTAGTCAACATTCTCCGCCACTGCTCTTTGTTTGATAGTTACTCTTCATATGCAGGTACCTTTATTTGAGTAAATTAGTGACAATCAGCGGAGCATCAGGTGCCATTGCTCGCCTTATACTTGATCAGGTTTTGCATTCTTTTCCTCTTTCCCTTGCAACCCTGAGGAAATATATTGTAGTCATGACATTTTCTTGTGTGTCCTTCAGTTTCTTTGTTTCAATGTTTCTACAATTATTGTATTTGCTTTTGATGTTGTCTTAATCTTCTCCTTCTCAGTTCATTTTCTCTCCCATTTTCATCGGCATTTTTATGAGCTTACTAGTCACCTTGGAGGGAAAGCCCTCTCTTGTAGTGCCAAAGCTTAAGCAGGTGAGCCGAACCTTACCATACTCTTTCACCCCCTGACACGACGTGCACATACACTTTTCTGGCTATCTAATTTTCATTTCTGACATCTACAGGAGTGGTTATCGTCAGTGTTGGCAAATTGGCAATTATGGATACCGTTTCAGTTTCTGGATTTTTACTTTGTTCCTCAGAAGTTTCAGGTCTTTGAAGATACTCATGTTCACAAGTTGTTATATTAGCACGCTTTGTGTCTTGCCCTCACCAACTTACTGCCATTTTTTTCAGGTGCTTGCTGCTAATTTTGTAGCCCTTGCATGGAATGTGATTTTGTCATTTATGGCTCATAAGGAGGTTATTGCGAAATAGGTACTATTAGCTGGTCTATCTTACCCTGGCTTTAGGCTCTTTAGATTTACTTACTGTTGTTTATAACAAAGAAGTAGTAAGTGAACATAAAATTGGTATGACATGTCTTTCCTATTGGTGCTTCGATGTGGTTATTCATCATTTCCTGCTGATGACATTCATGCAAGCAATTTTCCTAGAACAGTGTATCTGTGATCGTGCATGCACATATTTCTCTTTCCCGGTTACTTTATGGTAGGTGCTGCATCTCAATTTCATGTTCCATTCCGGGAGTAAAGAATAATTGAAATCTCCTGTACTTCAATTTGCACTAATGATGCGTTAGGAACTTATGGTCTATGATATTTATTTATTTATTTATTTTTATGATGAGGCATATGTGCTGCGTGTGACTTTTTCAAACCCAAATTTGACCTATGTGCTCATAGTTCATCAAAATTGAGTGTGTCAGGTGTTTTCTCTCAGACATATTGAATCTGATGTGCATTACATGATACTATGCATCATGGAAGTAGATGGTATAGTGGACCAGCATTCACCAAAGTGTTTTATAGGTTGAGGAATTTACTGTCCTTCCATCCTGGACTCTGCTAAGATGTGTTTGAACTGCGACTTTGTATCAAAAAGTTTTTTCTTATTTTTTGTGACTTTCAAATCAAATGGGGGGATAATGGTTCACATACTAAACCCCTTTTCTAATGGTTATTGTTCATGGGCTTAACATCATGTTGTTCTGAAGTTATTGTCACTTGACATCCCAAAGTCAGACACCATGATAGCTTCCTATGCCTTTCCCAGTTCAACATGATGTTAATTGATGCTAAAGTTTTTTGTTGTTGTTGTTTTTTAGCATCTTGTGGACTCCTATGCAGATTTTATGTCAATTTTACCATGATTATTAAATGTCTTGCTATCGTGGACTCCAATAAGACGTGTTTTAATAGTAGGTAATGAAAGATCTAAAAAGAGAGGAGATGGCACTAGGCATTGTGTATGCCTCTTAGCTTCTCTTTCGTTTTCTTTCTGGCTAGCCCAGCTCAGTTTCTCCGTGCTTTACTCTGTGATAATGAACTTTCATTTCTGGACCTAGTTTTCCGGCACCCCGGGAGGCAACACTGTGGATGACTTGTGACTGCCTATTGTAACTTTACCTCCAAAGCCAGAGCTGTCAGTTTCCACCTTTTGCAATTTAACTTGATCAGAATATACCTTTTGTTTTTTTGCAAAAGGTCTTTAAAATCAAAGGCGACGTGGTCTAAAAGTTGATGTTCTGGATTAAAATCTTGTTGCATGACTGCTAGCACTTACTGTGCGAGTATTAGGATAAGTTGATTTTCTTGCTGTATTTAAAATTTCAATGTTTTCAGTTAGTAATTCTATACTTCATCAATTATGTTGTCACTCACTTATCACTCGCCTGCTCTTTGTTAATATCTTAGGTTTCACTACGAGTGTAGCTGCCCACCAGAGCAATTATTTCTTGCGGGAGCGAACTTCAAGAGAGAGTGGTGGCCAATACTTGCAGGTAGATGTAAATTATTGTGCAGGGGTGCGTCGTTCTGATCAAAGTTGAAACCGGATGTATCATGGTGATGTATAATATGCTGGAGGATCATGGAGTTGTAGGTTTTCCGGTGTGCATTATGTTGATCTATCACACCTCCTATTTTTAGCATTAACATGTGCGTTATTCTGTATTTCTGTTATGATGGATCAGTGGATCCATGAATGGGCAGTGTTGCACATGCATGTTGCACCGTGTTCGGCAGGCTGGAGCTGGAGGATGGAGCTGGAGTGGTGTGAGAGAAAAATACTGTTACCTAGCTGGTGGCTGGAGACTGGAGCTGGAATGGTGTGAGAGAGAAACACTGTAGAGCTGGAGTGCTGTATACCAGCCGAACACAGGGATTGTTGGGCATTGGCCTTGTGTTGGTTGCTGTGTAGCTGGATCAGCAGCAGAGGTGATAGCCAGCTACCCGCGGCGGGTAACCTTTTTTTTACTAGATGAGCTGTGCTCGTGGTGCTCGCCACAAGTTTGGATTTTGGAAGACGATTGTTGGGCCCTTCGGCGGCACCTATGGATGCCTGCCATCCTAATTCCTAACTGCATTGTTTAGCCCGTTACTTCAGTTGGGACGAACGCTAATCAACTGACGTGCCTAGCTCCTGGTCCTGAAACAGTGCAACTATACATTGCCGATCCAGCACCATGGATCACACAAGCCACCACCGGAAAAGGAGCAGAGGGCCATGCGCTGCCGCTACCAGCAATGTCGTTCAGGTATTGTGACACTGGGATCACTGCTTGCAGCGGCGGCCGCAGCGCTGCTCCTCTTGGTGGTGGCTGACGCAGGGGCAGCCGGTGGCAGCCATGATGGCTAGCTGATCGGGCTGCCCAACTGCACCACCACCAGCAGCTGATCGGCTGGCGAGGAACTTCGAAGGGGCGGTGGCGGCATCTTAGATGCGACTGGACGGGAGGAAGAAGGGTCGGCTGCACACAGGACACATGTAATGGCCTAACAGGTGATATTGGTGGGTAATTTCAATACAACTTCATGAGGAGGTGTGAAAATAGAATATCTGATGCACCCTTTGAAGAGCTGTAAAAAAACATAAAGCTGGCCTCTAGCTCCATTTTTTTTCCCGAAGCCAGAGTTCATGAAGCTTTTTTTTTCCGAAGCCGGAGTTCGTGAAGCTGGACATGTTTAGCAATTAGCACAAGAATTTGGAAGCAGAGCTGAAATTGATGAGGAATCGGAGAAATGGCTACAGATCCAGGAATCATCTTCAACAGGGAACTGCTTTTCATAAGACAGCAGAGAAATAGTTCAGTATCAGTTAATCCATTTGATTCATGCCTTTGGCTTTTACTTAAGATCATCTGGTACATAACGCAATGCAATAGCAACAACACTCATCAATTCTCTAGACACGCCTCAAAATGAGCAGGGAACACCAACCCACACGCACATTTTAACAGCTTCTCTCCCAACAATTATGACAGCGAAACAAAATGAACATATAATTGAATAAAAAAACAGCTAGCTATATACATCACTCGTGAGATCATCAATCAGCGATTTCTCACGAGGGAAGGCAATCAATAGCTCCAGGCAATACTGCTTCGCTGAATAAAAGATACGGTACCGCAATGACATGGGACCAAACACTTGTGTCCAGCTAGCTCCTGTCCGTTAGGTTTTCTTCACATCTCTCTACTCACTCAAGTTGCATCCACGGATGTAGGGGTGATCATACTTGATATACTTGGTCCAATATGGTCGGTACTTGGTCATTGCCAGCTCCAACCATGGCTTCATGTTCCCATTGTAATGAACAACAGCAGCACCGTCTATCTCCGAACGGTCTATGCTTGGGTTGTATCCTAATCCAAGAACGTGCCAGGACTTATCCAGGGGATGCGTCAATTTGTAGAAGGTCAAGAGGCCAGGCGGAAGTGTCCCAAGCTTCCAAAGAACTCTGTCTTCATTCTGGAAGAACAGAACAGCAAGATGATCATGTGAGATATGATGAGTGTAAACTAAGAATATAGGGTTTTGTTAAACATCTTCCATCTGTATACAAATGCAACTCGGTAAGAAGAGTAGAAATATCACCTTGTTTTGCCATTTGTGGTAGATCCCAGTAATATCTTTCTTCTTCCACTCCTTCAGATCAAAGATGTTCATCCCATAAGCCCAGCCGCATGCATTTGGATCAAAGTTCCGAGCAATATGTGGATTTGAAAAATTAAGGTACTTGTCAAAACGGTGGAAACTCTCCCCACAGGTCTCCACAGCACCATTGACATTTCCATTAAGATCAACATCCCACAACCCTGTCAAATCTTTCTGCACAACTATGTCATCATCAAGGAAAAGTATCTTATCCAACTTTGGATAGACCTCTGGGAGATAAAACCTCAAGTGGTTCAGCATAGAGAGGTACTTGGGGTTCCGATACTTTAGGTTTGAGGAACCTGCTGAGAGAGTGGTGGGGCGATCAGCTTTGAAATAGTACTCTTTCATGGCAGCAGACTCAAGTTGCCGCAGCACAGGACAGTACGATGAGTTCAACCACTTAAATTCGTCCACATTCTCAACATGGATGGTGGCCTTGCCCGGTGGGTTCAGCAGAAACCACATGTTCATGGCTCCAAAGTTTAACTTATCAGTCACAAGATGGAAAACATGTTTCTCTGGTTCCTGAAACAGTCATTCGAAGCAATCACTGTTAGAAACCACCAATGTGATTGGTAACGCAAAGACAGCTAGTTATTGTCTCTTCCTTCAAGTGTAGTGGCGGTACAATTGAATAAAAGGACATGCAAATTACCTTGGCATTCATGATGGTCGAGTTCACAACAACAGAAGCTGCCAAGACGTTGTCTGAGAAAAGTGCATAGTGGTAGAGACTTGGGTTTTCTAAGTTCTCACTCCTTGGGAATTTCCGTTTCTCCAGGGGGAGGAGATAGTAATCAATTGTCAGTCGCATAGACAAGCAGTGAATGCTATTTGGAATTGTCTTTGCAGCCAACTGGCTAAGAAATGTACTCTGCTTCTTCAAGCTCCTGACCTGTTCATCAGCTGACTGAAGCATAGCCCTCAGCCTCTGAGTTATAGCTCTGCAATCGTACACTTCTTCTCTAGCCTTTGATAAAACTTGACCCATTGCTCTGATTTTCTCAGGAGCGCTGTAAAGTAGATGTTTTTTGTTAAAAGAAAGCAAAGTAAGAAAATTATTTTTATAGAACAAGGAAAGAAGTGAAACAGATTCACACCTGTGATGCAGGTCAGCATCAGCAGCAGCCTCTCCAACAGCCCGCTGGCTTTCCTTGATTCGGGTCTGCAGTTCTTGAAACAGCCCACTCTTGTTCTTTGATTTAGCAAGCGCAGAATAGACACGAGCCATAATAATTTGGTCCCTTATCAACCTAACTGTAGTGTCTGAATTCTCATTCTCATTCTCTTTCCTCCATATGCTATATTTCCCAAGCACAGCAGAATCGACAGCCTTTGATCGCTCAATAGCGGCATTCTCCAGCTTAACACGCGCTTCATCATCTTTACTCAGCAAATCCATTGCTCTCTTCTCACGCCTCTTCTCCCTCAGTTTCTACAATATCCAGGCAAGTAAAAAGGACGTGAGAAATGTTTATCAACAGAGACAAGAACAAGG
Organism: Panicum virgatum; assembly: GCF_016808335.1. Lineage (NCBI taxonomy): Eukaryota > Viridiplantae > Streptophyta > Magnoliopsida > Poales > Poaceae > Panicum > Panicum virgatum. Next base: position 54,715,402 of record NC_053146.1, read on the forward strand.
CAATATGCATACAAGATTAGTACTATTACCCTTCGAGCTATTTTTGCTGCTGTGTCAACTTGATGTTCATCTGCATTTAAAAATATTTTATTTCCAGGTGTACCTAATCAGAAGATGGAAATAGCTTCTGAAATTCATGTTTATATTTGCACCTGGATCTTTGGGTGAATTATTTGTTGGTAAATCATGTTCTGCTGCACTGTTTTCAGCTTTAGCCTTGTCATCGACATTCATGCCCTTGTCAGTGACTAGATCATCAGTTTTCCATGAGGGAGATTCATGATTCCTAAAAAAGTCAACACTCAATGTGCCTTTTTCTTGTTGACTAGCAGCTATAGCATCAATCACCTGAAGACAAAAAAATTTGCAAATACAAACAAATTAAGGACAGATAAAAAAGACAAATGGCAGTTTCATATGTGACCAACATGATAATTGATAGTTAAACGAACATGCAATAAACAGACTGCAACAGTACAACCAATAGCCAGTATGCTAGGCCATGAAAATTATTTTCTATAACTTCAAATTACATGAGACAGGGACACAACATTAGTTGCTCAGAATGAGATAAAAAGAGAGATAGGATAACTGGCTGTAATGCTATGGTTTATGCACCTCATTCTGACATGGGTCATCCATTGACACTACACATAGTTTGGTGCATAAGCTACGTGCACATCATTCAAAAGTAGAAACATCTGGACTTAGTACTAAGCATAAGCTACGTGCACATCATTGCATAAGCTACGTGCACATCATTCAAAAGTAGGAACATCTGGACTTAGTATTAAGGAACATGGGAGAAGTCAACATCCAAGGCAAATAGAGCATGTATGACTATGTACAATAAAAGAAGTATAGAAACATAAAATATCAGAAAAAACATTGCACCACTGGTTGCAAGATGTTCTGACCTCCTTTGGCAAAATAGATTTTAGATTCATCATTGCAACTGCTTCCTGCAAAATAATTCATAAAGTGAAACGAATCCTCAAAAACTAGGATAGTGAAGCAATAGCATCCCTTTCGAGTTTGACAAGTACCTGATCATCATTCCTAACCTTGGGATCTGCAGGTAAACAAAAGATGTCATCACTTATCTATCTCAAGTAAAACAGTGAATTCAAACAGTAACGTATTCTCACTGCTAACAATGACATAATGCGGATTGTGAAATCATATATAATGTACTTATATCAACAATATTTCATCTCAGCCAATGGTAATGCCCAGCATGCTTATGACCACCCACTATACAGTTCTGTTTGCAGCCAAATGTGTATAGTTTTGTTCGAGCACAATCATATTATATGGATGCAGTTCAATTTCTACAGTGGCAGCCTACTGTCACCCTCTTATCATCAAACCTAGCAACAGCGAAGTGTAACTTTGCAGTGCTAGAGGATAACAATTCCTAAAATTGCTAGGGTAGTAGGGTCACATTGCCCTTTAACACAGAGCAACTTGCTCAAATTTTGCATCCAAACGGACAGAGCAAGCAACAGCACAACTGGTACTAAAATGACAAATCCCTAAATCACTCAAAACTACACAGATGATGCCATGATGGAGTTCTCCAACTAAACCGCGCCGAACTACTGCTGGAAAGCCCATCAATCCAAATTTAGGTGCTCATCCCGCAAACAATAACCGCAGATTAACAATTCACGGGACCAGACATCAGGGGCTCAGGGAACTAGGGAAGGGAGGCGAATCGCACCGGAGGCGACGTGGACGTGGCCGCGGCCTCCATTGCACACGACGAAGAAGAGCGACGGCGCGACCACGAAGAGGAACACGAGGACCACCACGGGGGGCAGCACGCCGGAGCCGGAGGCGCCGCGCCTCCCCCCTCCGCCCCCGCCGGCGGTGGAGTAGGGGAGCCGCTGCTTCGGGGTCGGCATCGGCTGCGCAGAGGTGCCAGCGCGGATCCGGATCCGGATCCGATCCGATCCGCCGGCGGCGGGCGGGGGCTCGCCGGAGGGCGGGGCGCGTGCGCTTCGCTTCCTTGGGAGAGACGGAGAGTGGGGAGTGGTGTGAAGAGGCGAGGAAACGGAAAGCACCCGATGCAGGCCGATGGCGTGGAGTGCCTCGTGGGCTTTTGGTTCTGACGCTGCTGCTTCTAACTAAAGGCCCGTTTAATGCCCAGTAGTACACTGGGGTGACATGTGGGCCTTATGGGCTTTCTGAATTGTGTGTGCCTTGCACGTTCAGAATCTCCAGTTTTTACTACTTTTTCCCGAAAAGAAGTTTTTGCTACTTTCTCAGAAACCCCTAAAAACTACTTTTTCAGAAGTGATACTCTATCCCTCCCACTTAAAAAATTTCTCTCCCTCCCCCTTAAAAAAAACTCTATCCCTCCACTAAAAAACTCTCCCCCAAAAATTAACATCATGCTGACAGATGAGCTGATGTACAGGAGAAAAAAAAGGCCTGCAGGCCTTGTAGTTTGTACACTGTAGTCTTTCTTTATTTCGTTTGCAAGAGCCTAATATCTTTGGTTCTATTTTTTTCGTCGGGCATGCGGCATGCGGGGTTTGTGGCGATCCCCTGCTCCGATGCAGAGCACGTACGCACCAGTCAAGCAAATCGACGGCTCCCGACAAAGTTGCCGATTCCAGCAATGACGCAACCCGGCAACGGCAAGACGATCTTTCGCCCTAATCCACCTAGCAACGTGGAAACGCATCAGTTTGGGAGAAAGCTCCAGAGCCAGTTTCGTCGAGCCGGCACGCAAACGTGAAAGCTACTGTTTACTCCAGTGCCCAGACTCGCCGGTATCGGTGTCGGTGTCCATCTCCGGTCCACACAATATCACCAAACTCGCAACGACTTCTCCTCCCGGTTCCAGACTTGAGACGCATCTTCACACCTCCTGACAGGCTGACAGTGACATTACCCATGACTGTCGACTAAAAATCATTTAATCATTCCCATTTACATGTTTTTTTTTATTTCACTACGGAGTTCCAGTCCAAGAGCTGATCCATTGTACAGATGAAACTTGCCTGCCGGCCCTTGAACACGCCATATCTTTGCAGCTGCAGCAACGTGCGCTTTCTTTGCCAAGTTTTGCCATCCACACCAAGCGTTCTACATTACTACTAGCTATGTACAAGGCGCGACCATGTTCATGAGTTTGATCCCCTGACCAAGCTAAGTCTAGAGACGAAGAGCTTTGCTGGAGTAGAGCTGAGCTAAAGCTACCAATTAAAGAATAGGCGCTAGTCTAGTAGCTACGGCTTACATTTGCTTGCGGCGTCGCTGTCACTGCTGCTGGGCCTGGCCGGCGGCGGGGGCGTCGGCGGCCATGTCGTGCTCGTTCGGCCAGGGGATGAGGCTGTGCAGCGGGAAGCAGCAGTCGCACTGCTGGGGGCACCGGCGCGGCCACTCGCCCACGGGCATCGCCGTCGCCTGGCCCTCCGCCTCGGCGGCCGCGGAGCCGCCGTCGTCCTCGGCGGGCGCGGCGGCGTCGCGGAGCGTGCCCCAGCACTCGACGCGGTTGAAGCGCGGCAGGTTGGAGTGGAAGTAGACCCACACCGTGGCCTCCTCCAGCTCCGGGTGCCGGCTGAACAGGTCGCCGTCGCCGTGCACGAACGCCTTCAGAACCTGCAGCCGCGCACATCCACGAACACTTTGAGTCTGACCGAGCGACCAGATGTTCAATTTTAAACCCTAAAAAATTGGGCCACAGCACCGAGTGTGTGGGCAGGAGGCGGGACACGTAGCTGCGACGTACCACGGGGAGCTCCTTGCGGAAGATGTAGTAGCGGAGGCCGGCGATGAGGTCGAGCAGGAAGTGGCCGCCGGATATGTGGCAGTGGACGTGCAGCGACATCCGGCCGCGCACCTTGTTCCACTCCGCCACCACCTCGTCGCGCTGCAGCCGGTTGTACCACCCCTGCAGCTGCGCGCGGTTGATGGTGTGGGACACGGCCAGCGTCAGGCTCGCCGTCACGTCGCTGTGCGTCAGCGTGTACGTCCGCGGCAGCACCCCCTGGCCCTGCTGCCTCCCGCTCTCCTCGTCCACGCCCAGGAACAGCACCTTCAGCTTCGACGCCTCGAAGATCGCCGGCCCGAACAGCCTCGCCGTCTACACATGTACGAGGAGAAGAACAACCAACCCCTGCCGACTCATCAGCTCAAAGGCGCCCCCAAAACAAAATCGAATTTCCTATCAAAGGATCGATCGGGGGAATCGAGCTGAGGGGGTCACCACGTACCGGCACGACGTATCGCCTCCGCCGCGCGTCCCGGGGCCGCCGCCGGAACACGACCACGGCACCGGCGCCGTGGTGCTGCTGCTTCAGCTGGGAGATCGGGAGCAGGGACATGGTAGAAGCGGAAGTGGCCGCCGCCATGTTTGCTCGATCGCCCTCGCTCTCTCTTCCTCACCGGCGCGCCACAAAAGTCGCAAGCGAGAATCGGGACCAAGAATAAGAGCCGGCGGCTCTCCGCGGAAGCTGGATCGATCGAGCTCCGCCGGCGGCTAATTTAATCCCCGGCGAGGAAGGAACCTTGCACGCCTCTCTGCCGGGTCCCGGTGGATGACCGGATTTTGAAAGCCTGGTACGCAAGTGGTGTGGCGTCTGTCTCGGGCCGGTTCCTGGTTGTGTAGCTCGCGAATGGCTTCCTGGACTGCAGGGAGTCGTTATATGAGTGGGCGTGACGGGTAGGGGACGACGAAGAAGAAACAGGAGGCGCGCAACTCTGCACTGCAGCGGCGCCGGCCGAGTGGGTGGTGGTGGAGTGAGGGGTCGGGAAACGTCGCGGTTGTGTGCGCGGGCGGCCAAGCTCTCGTCCGTCTGCCTCCTCTCTTCTCGGCAAGGGTCGGAGCTGATGCGTGTGGGAGTGGGAAGAAATAGCAGTCGCCCATGGACGCGGGAACGCTTCGGTGGCCGCTCGCCCGCGTTGCAGGTGTCGCGTGCTCAGTGGTGCGGTGAGTTTTTTTTTTTGAATTAAGTGGTGCGGTGAGGTTCTAGCAGCCGCGTGGTCGTCGGGTAACTTTCACTTTCTATTTTACCCGCAAAAAAAAACCTTTCACTTTCTATGCAACTCTAACATTAACCGCGGTGAGCTGATGATCGGTGAATCTCACTTTCTTAGGCACGTGACGGGTCAATCAAGAATTGTAAAATCAACACCGGCAAATGGCGTATGATTTATGGTAGGCTGTATATTAGTTGCGTGCTTTGACTCTCAGTTAGTAAGGCTATGTGAAAATGAGCTTACCATTGAAAGCTGATGCAAACATAAAATGAGCTTACCATTTGAAAGCTGATGTAAACATAAAATACGACCGGAAAGGTATGATTGCTCCACTAAAAGGAAGCAATAGGCTTCCCGAATTCTAGCCACGCAGC